>NC_142503.1:24430000-25630000 GCF_057876585.1 Rhinolophus sinicus
CTGATCATCAAATATGGCATGACTGTAAGCATTCAGTTTACCATCTCTGTATTGATTAGTATGTAAATCACAAATGATATCTTAATCACATGTAGTTACCCCGTCTTTAACTTTCGTCTAAACAGTAACATTTTTTGTATCTTTTAGGTAGTGCAACATTGTGTGAGCTGTCTTGGGGCAGTTGTAAATAAAGTGACACAAAATTTTAAATTTGTATGGGCCTGTTTCAACAGATACTATGGTAAGTTCAGTGGCTGGGCTTGAATATTATTCTGCTAGATCCTGCAGTGTGTCCAACTCTTTTAACACATCTGATACTAGCATCTAGGTAATTGTAAGAAGTGTGATTGTCCTCTATGGTCCACTCAGAAGCCGTATTTTCTAGTATCTTTTGTATTCTCTTAGTAACCCAATATGATTACTTCAGAAATCTCCGCATAAGTAAATGTTGGTAAGGTTTCTTCCCATATGTAAAATAAAATTCAAATGTTTTTTACATTAATTCTTTTAGGCTTTAAGGAGTATCTTATAATTCTAGACATTTAATACTTAAGGACCACTAGAAAAACACAGTTATACTTCATTAGCAGTTATTATTGAACATAATAATTCAAGGATAAAAGGTTTATTATAAATGTTTTTACTTTATTAGGTGCCATTTCAAAATTAAAAAGTCAGCACCAAGAGGATCCAAATAACACTTCACTTCTAACAAACAAACCAGCACTTCTGAGATCCCTTTTCACTGTTGGAGCACTATGTCGGCATTTTGATTTTGATCTGGAAGATTTTAAAGGCAATAGTAAGGTAAAGATCCTACTATTAATTACTTAGCATGTGTGACCCTCAGAACTGAAAGTGAATATAATGATCCAGGATGAAAGCTGCCCTAGAGTAGTCTGATTTTATGAAAATTCCGAGACAATGCTACTCAAAACATGGTTCTCAGACTGGCTTTTGATCTGTGAACTGTTTGTCACTGGTCTATAATAAGTTTAGTACGCACCACTTATGTCAGCTTTGTAATAGCAGACACACTGTTTAGGTCAGCAGTGCTGTATTTTTTCACTTTTCTCAATGAGGGAGCAGTACATTAGTTACATTCTGGCTTGAGCTTCTTTGTCACAGACCTTTATTTTGAATGCCATGATTCTAAAATATATGGATTTATAAACTTACTGGTGATTTATTCTTTAGTGAAGTTCACATGTGGAAATTCTCATTGTTTGCTTTTAGGTATTTTTTTCATTTATAGTTGAAAACTTATCTAAGTTATTCTTCTTTATAATATGGATTTTCCCCCCTTAGGTTAACATAAAGGATAAGGTACTTGAACTATTAATGTATTTTACAAAACATTCAGATGAAGAAGTACAAACAAAAGCCATCATTGGTCTAGGTAAGTTAAGTCTACATTTCTTTATAGTTTTTAGTTGTTTGAGAGGTTGAACAAATTTTAAAATATTATGAGTATAAACTATTGATTTATTTAAGTATGTTTCTATTCGCTTTAGGATCTGTTGTATAGAATATAGGACTGGGGGTTAAAATACCTGGGTTCCATTCCTGGCTCAGCCAGTGACTTCCTGGGTGACCTTGAGCAAGTCACATGACTTCTCTGTTCATCAGTTTCCTTGTTAGTAAAATAGAGATAACAATACTATCGCCTACCCGACTTCATAGGGTTTCATAAGAACATTTATGAAAGCACTTTGGTAAAGAATAATGATTTAGACGAATTTTGTGCTATTGCATATGTTTAAATTGTTCTTTTTCTTTGTGAAGCTTTGTTATTATATGTATCTGCCACTTCTAGTTAAGACAGTGGACAGTCTTCACAGACCTTTATTTATATAGAAGCACATGGTAACCAACCCAGAAGGAACAATTTGGATGTATGCCTGGCCCTTATTTTTCCAGGAGCATTGATGTAGTAAATGTGTGCCTTTGCAGAAGGTTAGGGTTTGTGGCTTATCTGGAAGATAATGGAATATGGAGAAATATGAGAAGGATTAGCATTAAAATACCTGAACTGAATGTACTTTAAAAAAAATTATAAGAAGAGCACTCTGTCCAGGTTTTTGGGTTTTTTTGTTTTGCTTTTGTGCAAATACAAGTAAAGCTACTCAATAAGGTTAATAGCTTATTTTGAAACTTTATTTTGGTAGGATTAAAAAGGTTTATAATTTAATATGCATGGACAATCGTTTCTAGTAGTCTTTTGAACTAAAATGAGTAATAAAAGATTCTGAGTTACCCAAACCTCATTTAAATGTTTACTGATTTCTTTAAATAAGTTTAAATTTTGTTATCTTATTCCTCCTCCATCCCTTTCTGAAAATCACATACAGCAAAATACAGTAAAAATTCAGATATCACTTACTAGGGAGTTATATTGGTTCAGTATTACTTTGAAGCCAAATGTGTGCCTTTGAATGAATGTTCAGTCTGGACTTGAGCTATTTAAAGTGGCAAAACTAACAGTGGTACATCTAATTCAGAGAAAACATACAGTTGACCCTTGAACAACACAGGTTGGGGGCACTGACCTCCACAGAGAAGAAAATCCACTTACAACTTTTGACTCACCGAAAAACTTAGTTGTCCCTCGGTACCCATGGGGGTTTGGTTCCAGGAGCCCTCACGGATACAAAATCCACAGATGCTCAAGTCCCTTATATGAAATGGCATAGAACAGTGCATAGTCGACCCTCCATATCAGTGGATTCCCAACTGTGCATTGAAAATAGTGTTTTCGATCTGTGGTTCATTGAATTAGAGGTTGTGAAACCCCGGGATTCAAAAGGCCAGCTGCTGTATATTTATTGGGAAAAAAATGCGTTAAAAAAAAGAAAAAGGAAAGAAATTCATGTGTAAGTGGACCCCCACAGTTCAAACCCGTGTTGTTCAAGGGTCAACTGTATGTAAATTTAAAGAAGCAGTACTATCCAGAAAATAGTGCTTTAAACTAGTTAATAAAAGACATCTTGCCTGGGCCATAGTTATCCTGTGTGACCTTGGGCTAGTTATCTGATCACTCTATGCTTTGAGTTTAGTTCATTATTTGGCATCAATAATACCTGCTGTCATCAGGGATCTTCATTTTATCTCACATAAATAAGCATTTTATACAAATAAACATGAATAATAGTATTTTGCTACTTATTAACTTGTGGTTATAAAATTCAGCTTTGTGGCTTCATTATAATGCCATATGAGAAATAAATGGAAGACTTTTAGCTTTAGTTTATTTTAGAATTATCCTGTTTCATCAAATGAATATATTTCCTTTTTTTTTTTTTTTTTTTTTAAATAATGCCAATGTAGTACCTTTTGCTAGGGATCTAAAAATGTTTGCAGACATTACCTCTTAAGTCCTGAAAACATCCCTTTGAGGTAGGTGGGTGGTAAATATTATTGTCCCCATTTTACAGATGGAGAATTGAGGCACAGAGAGATTATGTGACTGACCCAAGGTCACACTACAAGTCAGTGGTGGAGCCAGAAATAGAACCCAAGACTCCTGACTCCTAATCCACTCCCCTAGCCACTAGGCCCTGCTCCCTCCTCAAGGTTTCCTCTTGTGTGAAATTCTCCTTTGAAATGCAATTTCTTGTTTTTAATTCATGGGGAAAGAAGTACCTGCTCTAATGCTTCTCTAGGTAAGGCCACAAGCATATTCTTCTAGTCATTTTAAGTTTTAATATTTGAAATAAGGAGCTCTTTATATAATTTATCAATATTTTCATTAAATGTTATATTTACTTTAATATATATCAAGAGATTTTTCTTTTCTTTTCTTTAGGATTTGCCTTTATTCAGCATCCAAGTCTAATGTTTGAACAAGAGGTGAAAAATCTGTATAATAATATTTTATCTGATAAGAACTCCTCAGTAAATTTAAAAATACAAGTGTTAAAAAACCTCCAGACCTACCTACAAGAAGAGGATACACGTATGCAGCAGGCAGATAGAGACTGTAAGTAAAAATTTTTTTTCTTTCATTTCATAGTGTGACTGCAGTTAAGATACTCTGACTCATTTTTAATCCAGATACCTAAATTTCATTATCTATTAGATGAAGGAATTCAGTTCAGAAGGAGTCCTTAAATCCATAGCTAGGCTCAAGGGCATTCATAAACTCCCCAAAATAGTTTGTAAAATATAATATATGAGCAAACATTACCATTTTGAGGGAGGAGAGGTGTTATAGTTCCCATCAGGTTCTCAAAGGCTACGACAGAGACCAAAACATAAAAAACATACAGACTAAAAGCCCAAATTGAGTCAGAGCACTAGCTATAACATTTTGTGCTTTTGGTTGTGGCCTAATTTGATGTATTTATAAGTAAAGTTTAATATACATGTTCTTAATGTTTACTTCCTTTTGTAGGGAAGAAAGTTGCAAAACAGGAAGATTTAAAAGAAATGGGTGATGTTTCCTCAGGGATGAGTAGTTCCATCATGCAGCTTTACCTCAAACAGGTGCTCGAGGCGTTTTTTCACACCCAGTCAAGTGTGCGCCACTTTGCCCTAAATGTCATTGCATTGACCCTAAACCAAGGTCTTATTCATCCAGTTCAGGTAAGTATGTTTCAGTAAGCAGATTTACTAAAAGAGCCAGATTTGTTGTCATTTAATGACATTATGCTTAGAGAATAAGTAGTTCTTTGTGCCTCTTAGGTAATTTTTTTTTTACTCTTAAGAGTCCAAGTTTTAGTTTATCTCTTAGGTTGTCATAACTGCAAAATACCCTTATATTCACAGTGTTGTCTATATGAAACAAACTTCTGATTTATGTTGGCAGAGGATGTACTCAGAATCGTGTTCTAAGTAGGGATGATAGATCTGTTTTAGTCCATTTTGACTCTTATCCCTAAGAACCAACAGCATGTAATGTCAAGAGAGTTAACTGGGGTTAAGAGTATAATCTGTTAAAAAGGGTGGATTTTAGTCCACAGAAAGTAAATAATATAACCTGAGCTCATTTCCTTCATCTGTATATTAGAGGTAATATCAACTACCGACACCTCAGCACATTGATGTGAGGAATAAATGGTGTAATAAAGATATTAGTATTTCTAAGGATTGGCAGCTAATACTGATGTAGTATATACCATCTGACATGTTTGGGAGAGACCATAGGCCACAGAAGTGAATTTATTAGATAACCAAAGCCCATTATCCTTCAAGATTTTTATTTTGGCTATTTATTGTGTAACTTTTTCTAAAATATGCTATATGTAATCGTCAAGATCACTTAAAATGTACAGTAGTAAGTTGAGACTCAAATTTTTGAAATACTTAGAGCTCTTTGCTGGTATTCTAAATGGCCTCAGGTGGTTGTGCTTTTTTATTATATCTGCTTTTTTAAACCTTTCTTTTAAATTTCACACTTACAGAAATACTGCACGAGTGGTACAATGAACTTCTTTATACTCTTCACCTACGTATATTTACCATTTATTACATTTTGCCTCATTTGCTTTATCTCGCTCTTCATACATACACTTTTTTTCTGAATCATTTGGTAGTAAGTTTCAGATACGATGATTGTTTACCTCTGATCTGAATTCTTCGGCATACATTTTGCAAGGATAAGTAAGGACTTCCATAAAATCGTAATACAATAATCAAATTCAGGAATTTTAGCATTGATGTATTATCTAATACACAGTCCATTTTGTAATTTTGCTAGTTTAGCCAGTTTAGTAGTGGTGTTTCTGACTTTAGAAGTACAATAAATATGGCTGTTACCAAAATACTTGTTATCCAGTCATTGAAGCCATATCAAAAATAATCTTTATGGAAAGAAATTTATATTTTCCTAGTTTTGAGAATGGAAGACAAATTACTTTTTGCCCTATGTTATCTTTATTATTATTATTATTATTGGGGAACAGTGTGTTTCTCCAGGGCCCATTAGCTCCATCCAACTTGTCCTTCAATCTAATTGTGGAGGGCGCAGCTCAGCTCCAAGTCCAATTGCCATTTTCAATCTTTAGTTGGACCTGCCATCCCATGCAGGAATTGAACCTGCAACCTAGTTGTTGAGAGCTTGCTCTCTAACCAACTGATCCATCCGACCTCCTCTCCAGAAGCTCAGCAGCAGCTCGTTGTCAATCTAGTTGTGGAGGGTGCAGCTCATTGGCCCATGTGGGTATCGAACCAGCAACCCTGTTTTTCAGAGCTCGCACTCTAACCAACTGAGCCATCTGGCTGCCCTGCCCTATGTTATCTTTACATAGCAATTTCAGTCAAGCTTAAAAAATTACTGGATTACACATTTGTAGTTTGTCATAGTCTTAAATGGATATTCTTAATGTGGGAGCCCTTTATATTTAAAGCACCTTAAATTCACACTGAAATTGTTTTAAGTTTCACATCGTTTTTTTGCTGTGCTCCAGTGTTTTTTTGGTTGATGAGTTTTGTTTTTGCTTTAAGCTAGATTTAAGGGAAGATGAATCATTTTTAAAATAACACTAAAACATGGCATTTAAAGGAAGTCCTATAAAGCTAGATATATTTCCCAGATATGCAGAGTTTTAACATGTTAAGATACATGCAGAGCTTTTACTACCATGATGTCTTATGTCTTATGAATCCTATATTTTTATTTCTAGTGTGTACCTTATTTAATTGCTATGGGCACAGACCCAGAACCAGCTATGCGGAACAAGGCTGATCAGCAGCTTGTGGAAATAGACAAAAAATATGCTGGATTCATTCATGTATGTATTCTTAAATTGTATAACCTAAATTTAAACATCTTTCTTTGGTAACTGTCCTGCCATATTCATATTAGAATAAAATACTTTGCTTAGTACTTACTTGTAAATATGCAACTAAGTTTGTTCCGCAAGGTGTTTATTCTTGTTTAAAATTAACTCTTAAGATTGAGCTAGAGGTAATAGTCTAGCAACCTCGCCAGCATGCATGGGTTCTAATCCCTGCTATGTGATCTTGGCAGTAATGATTCCTCTAGATCTCGATTTTTTTCTTCTCTAAAATGAGGGGATTTCAGTAGATGATTTCTAATGTTCTCCCAGCACTTACATTGTGTGATTTTGTGATTTAAATAATCATACCAGATAATGAAGTTAGCCTCAGACTGTAATGCTCAAAATATATTTTTAATTTGACTTTTAATTTCTGTGACAAAAATGAGGCTTTTATTGATTTCAGATGAAAGCAGTGGCTGGTATGAAGATGTCTTACCAGGTACAACAGGCAATCAACACATGTCAGAAAGATGCCGTAAGGGGTTTCAGACAAGATGAGTCCTCCAGTGCTTTGTGTTCACACCTTTACTCCATGATCCGTGGAAACCGCCAGCACAGACGAGCCTTTCTAATTTCTTTACTCAACCTCTTTGATGACACAGCAGTAAGCACCAAAAATCTTATTATTTTAAGAAAATAAAAGTTTTATGAATTTTTTGTCTAAAGTAGTCACCAGTTTTTAAATATTACCATTTTAGTCAGTAATAGTGACTATATTAAATGTGTGGTTCTTTATGTCTTCTATGTTAATTACAAGGCATGCAGTCAAAATTGAACGGGAAATTTTTCAAGAGAATAAATGCAATGAGGGATAAAGTATAATTATGTCTGCATACTGAGTATCTTATAAACTTTGATGACAGTTTCTTTATGTATACCTTTAAATAAGCTGTGTCACTAAACTATCTCTTTGGAGGATGGGTTACATACATATATACCTACATACATAACATACATACGGTGAAATTTCACTCGTTTCTGTCAGATTTGAATATTGTTAGAATAACTGTTCTAGATATTTGGCTGCTGCAATTCCTACTTATTCAACTTGACTTCCTTAATGAAGAGCCTACATTTGTGTAATTATAATTTGACCTTTTGGGCTATTGCACAAATGACATTTTTCTGAACCATAAGCCAAGAAAACAGAACATCCTGTTTTTTAAGCTTATCTCTTAATTTATTCATTCATTATACACAAATATTTATTCAGCACCTGCTATATGGTAGCTATTGTGCTAGGAGGTGAACAGAAAATAGTAAATATAAATAGGACAGATATGGTATCTGCCCACATAGAGCTTATCAACTTGTCTATGGGTGTGTAAAGCTTTAAAAACAAAAGAATTATTTTTCTTATTTTAATCACTTGATAGCTTGAGTTTGTTGCTGTTTTAGCACCAAATTTTTTTTCTGTAAAGCAAAATTAAAATTATCAAAACGTAGATACCTTACTAACCTCTTCTTTTCAGTATTACGTGACATTTTTGGATATATGATCTAGTAAATAAATACTACAAACATCTAGTCCAGAAATACTTGGGATATAATTTAATCATCATTACCACACCATCCTCCTCATATCAGCATTAAGCTTTCATTTTGTGTAGGACATTGTGCTAGGAGTCCAAAAAGGTACGATACAGTGCTCTTGCCCTCACTGGGTCTTATCTCCAGTTGGGGAGATAGGACACAAAATAAAGGAAAGATACAGTAGTTAAGGTCAGCATATCCTGAGTACCAGGTGGTTTGTATCAATGATACCCCTTTAGTTCTTTGTCTCCTGAGTTTCATTCCTGTGTGGTTTCATTGCCTGCTGTATGTCATTAGTTTGATGTTCTGTTACCTCAGCATGTGTAATGGTAAATCCAGCTCTTATCATGCAGTGATTTCTTCTTACTACCTCCAAGTCCAACTAAATGTCAGAAGAGGAACGAATTACTGTAGGCTTAGGGGGATTAGATAAGATGGATCTACTATTTAAGGAAAGGGTAAAAACATGAATAACGGTACAAAGATAAAAATGTGTGGGAAATAATAACTTGTCATTTAGAACAGAAAGGTCATAGTGAGACATGGTTTATGGAGGGTCCTATAAACAGTGGGAAACCATTGAAAGTGTTTGAATAAAGTGATTAGGACAGGTTCCAAAGAGAATTTTAGAAACCGATCTTTTTAGCATTGTGTTCACATTGAAGGTAATAAGGACTTACTCTATCATGATGACAGTAGGAGAGAAAAGAATGGATAGTAAGAAAGGAAAGAAGAAATGTTGGGAGGAAGGAATAAATAAGACTATGTCAGTAGAATAGTCAAAGTATAACTGGAATATTTTTGTCCTGAACACCTGAGAGAATAATAGGATTGTTCCTAAAAGCAGTTTGAGAAGGAGTTGGCTTGGGGAGGACATAGAGGAGGAATAGTTAGAGCTCAGAAGAGAGACAACTAAGGACGAGGGTTTCAGGAAGGAGAGAGTGAATAATAGCGTCTGATGCTACTGAGAAGTCAAGGAGAATAAGTAAAAAAGAAATAGGGTGGGATACTTGGTGGACAGAAACAGTTAAGCATTGAGGCACAAAAGCATGATTTTAAAGAATGGTGGGGAAAACATGGGAGGAGCAGCCCTTGACTAGTCTTTTAAGAAGTTTGATTTATGAAAGGAAGGAGCAGTCTAGGACTTTCTTATGACCAAAGTTGAAGAATTTCAGAGTTTTTAAAAGGTTTATTCAGAGTAATCTTGAACATTCTCAGTTTTAGGAGAAAATACATGTATATAAATTATAGTGTTAAAACCAATAGATGAGGTAGAGATCTATGTCTGCATTTCCCCAATTTTAACGTAAGTGTTGATACATATTTAAAAATAAAAAATAGGATGAGAGTCTCATGAATACGAATAGCAAGTTTATTCCATGTGTCCTATGGGATTTTTGTTGCTGCTGCTGCTACTATTGGGTTTTCTATTGTTTGGATGGCAGGATAGGAGAGTGGTTTATTTTTTAAAGATTTTTTTACTGGGGAAGGGGAACAGGACTTTATTGGGGAGCAGTGTGTTTTTCCAGGACCCATCAGCTCCAAGTCCAGTTGCCGTTGTTCAATCTTAGTTGCAGGGTGCATAGCCCACCATCTCCTGCGGGAGTCGAACCAGGAACTTTGTTGTTGAGAGCGCGCGCTCCAACAAACTGAGCCATCCTGCCGCCCGGGAGCTCAGTGGCAGCTCCGCAGCAATTTGTTGTCTTCATTCTAGTTGCAGAGGGTGCAGCTCACTGGCCCATGTGGGAATCGAACTGGCAACCCTGTTGCCCAGAGCTCACGCTCTAACCAACTGAGCCACCCGTCCGCCCGAGAATGTTTTTTTTTTTATTGCTGTTTTTTCTTTTTCCTTTTTTTAAGCTATAAATGTTTTAAAGAAATTTAAGTTATTAATATGTCTTTCTGTTTATATTCTATATGATCATGAAATGCTGGAAGTCTCTGTTACTTCTTTTTAAAGCAACCAACTAGTAGTAACCATAATGTTTCCTTTAAGTCATGCCTACCTTAAAGTTTTTAGTGTGAAACTGTGTTTGCATTGTCAGAACAACTCTGATATTCTAAATCACATATACGTAGGAAACTGACAAATGTTTTATGAGTAGATGAACTTTTTTTTAACCCACATAATTAGTACTATAATTACCACTTATTTTTGAGGGCAGAATAGTAACTGTGTGTAACTGATCTCCACATGGGTTAAACTCTTAGAAGCACAATGGCAGATAATTATGAATTCATATGTATACTTTTTGATGTGGTATGGATTTATCCTAAAGATTCCATATACCCTATAAGAATATAGAGGGAATTCCACTTGGGTGCACCAAAAAGTTTCACCTCCTCTCTTCTTGAGGTACTATGGTATAAGTCATTATGAAATCTCTTTAAATGGGTATTAGATTATTTTATAAGATCCATTTCTGTCCCCCCTCCTCCCTTTTTCTTACCTCTGTCCCTCCCTCCCTCCCTCCTTCCTCTCTCCTGCTCTGAAACATTGAGGTGAAAGTGCCTATAATATTTTTTCTAAAAAGCCTTTTCGGATGGATTTCTATATTCACTAAATATGTATACCGTTTTTTTTTAAATCTACAGAAAACAGAAGTGAATATGCTCTTGTATATAGCAGACAATCTAGCCTGTTTTCCATACCAGACACAGGAAGAGCCGTTGTTTATAATGCATCATATAGACATTACCCTCTCAGTCTCCGGTAGTAACCTACTGCAGTCATTCAAGGAGGTAAGTTACACACATTACTATTCCTAGTGCATCTGTCAAAGTGCAGGCATGCTGTTATCACTGTTTTGTTTCTCATTGTTCTTTTTATTCTTTTCACAGGTTTCTTTCTAAATGAACTTACTGAAATCTGGGTAGTGCTTGAATTGGGGAGAAGTGGGTTGCCATTTCATTTCTATTAAGAAAGACCTAAAACTATTCCATTTCAGATCATTTAGGTGGATTGTGTGTGCGCGTGCGCGTGCGCGCTCGCTCCTATGGCTTGTCCTATTGATAAGCCATCCCACTTCTTTATTTCTCTCACTTTAAGCACTTGACCTTAAGTGTTTGGTGTCCATTCATATATTCATTTAAACCCCATTTAAAGCACCTTGCTATTCTATAGGTCTGGTAATGCTGTAGGTCATAATAGTATACTTGAAGAGATACATAGATAACATACCAAAAAAACCCACAGAAAATGTTTACTACTATTGCTTTCCGTATCTCTGAACAGCAGCATCATAATCAAGTTGGTGTATTATGTGCCCAAAACTTTACTAAATTTGTTATAAAACTTAGGTCTTCTCTTTCATGGTTTTTAGGAAGAAATGTAATTGGTTTAATTGTAAAAGCACCTGGTATAGCACCAGGCACATAGTTGGCACTCAGTAAATTGTTTATAAATTAATTGGAATATTTTCATGTGCCTGATGATACAAGTAGATCTCATTTTACAAAGTCATATTGCTCAAAACTCATCCTGATTAAATGAGTAAATCAGGGAGATTATTTCCGTACCTGAGGGTTGGATGACAGAGGTACGTAACCCTCGCTTCCTGGTGTGTGCGCCAACCCGGCAGCACTGGCCTCTCCTGACAGCATTTAGGACTGAAGAACCTTGGGCCCAGTTTTCATAAAGTAAAAAGCAATAATATAAGTATTTAAAAAAAGTTGCATATTGCTGAAAAGTTCTTGACAGGGAGAGTTTGATAGAAGCTGGGGGTGTTCAAGCCTATGGTATTATTCCCCAGTTAAATTACAATTACTGCTTTTTTTAATAATGGCTTATCTATGTACTAAATTGATACTTTTATAACATTTTTATTACTTTACTCTCCTATAAGAAAATTATTTCCCTTCGAATGATATTTCAGAAGGGTTTTTTCCTGGGGTTAGGGTGGGATGAGTGGTCAGCGAAGTGGATTATGTATGATTTTATTTAGTCTTAGAACCTAATAAAGGTTATATCTCCAGTCATTTATGGAAAGGCAGAGGGTTTTAGTATATAAACTATTAATATAAGGATGGTTTTAGAAGCTGTTAATGGAGTATATGTGTATTTGTTAGTGGTATTTTGTTTTTATTGTTTTTCAGTCAGAATAATTTCTTTTTTTTTTTTTTCCAGTCTATGGTAAAAGACAAAAGGAAAGAGAGAAAATCATCACCTAGTAAGGAAAATGAGTCAAGTGAAAGTGAAGAAGAAGTTTCCAGGCCTCGGAAGTCACGGAAACGTGTAGATTCAGATTCAGATTCAGACTCAGAAGATGATATAAATTCAGTGATGAAATGTTTGCCAGAAAATTCAGCTCCCTTAATCGAGTTTGCAAATGTCTCCCAGGGTATTTTATTGCTTCTGATGTTAAAACAACATTTGAAGAATCTCTGTGGATTTTCTGATAGGTAAGGTTTTGTAAGCAGGGAAAGAAAATAAACTTTACTCTGTTAAAATAATAAGGAAATATGAAACCCAGTTTTGATTGCACTCTTACTTTAATATTGAAAGTGCCTTTTTTAAAAAAGTTTGTTTCTTTTTATTTATATAGTATTTTGTTGTATAATTTTTCCATTCTGTGTTTGAACAAAGGAAAAGCATATTCCTTTACTTAATATTAATGCATTATAAGTTAAAGAACTTATTTTGTTGATTTCTTTAAAAAGGTCTTATTTGAGAATTAGTCTAATCTTAAAATAGATTGCAAATTTAAGTGTTTAAAGAGCTATGAATGAAGAATAGATGCAGACCAACTAAACTAAGCTCTAACAGAACCCAAATAGTCTTTAATGTACTCTATAGGTTAAGAGATAGAAAGTACTAATAGTGAATGCCCTGAAATTTTATTCACCATTAGTCACTGTAGGTATCTCTTTCCTACCTGTACCCAATGAATTTTGGTCATTTTTCACATTCATTGCAACCTTACATAAGGAATGACAAGGTCAAATGTTCATAGGGGACAGATAATGAAATGAGTCAAGTGGATCTGGTAGAAGATAGGTCACTAGCCAACTCAAAAGACAATGTTTCATCTAAAGGGCTCAGATATTCATCAATTTGTTGCCACAGACGAGAGGGGGCACAAAATGAGGTCAACAGCTTCTACTTTTTCAAGAGAAGCTAGATAATCCAGATCTTTATGACCCATATCTTGACGTTAAATGTTGGCAACTAATTCAAAGTAATTTAAAACCTTGAAAGGTCTTGGGGCAGTGCTAAGAAGTTAGAAAGATTTTAAGCAGAGTTGTTAACAATATGGTTGTAAACAATCATTCTGGCTGCTGTATAGGGAATAAATAGTGCAAAAAAGCAGAGAAGGAGTTAAACCAATTAGGTAGTATTGAGTAATTATATTAAAACTTAAAACTTCTAAAATTACAATCATGGTATTAAAAAGTAGACACGAGAAAACTACTTTCATTTAAATGATGTTTGTATTCAAGACAAATACTGAGGGAAACAAGAGAACATTATTCTTGTTAATCTTTGCCTTTATGTCTTTACTTCCTTTGTTAAAATTATATTTTGCGTCCAAATCACTGGTTGAAATTTGTATGACTAAAAGTTTAATTATTAGTAAATACAATTTAGGAGTAATTTAAATGTAAATGCCTAAAAATTTTTTTAGTTATTGGTTCTGTTTTTCCTAAACAGTAAAATTCAGAAATACTCTCCATCTGAATCTGCAAAAGTATATGATAAAGCGATAAACCGAAAAACAGGAGTTCATTTTCATCCCAAACAAACACTGGACTTCCTGCGAAGTGATATGGCTAATTCCAAAATCACTGAAGATGTGAAGAGGAGTATAGTAAAACAGTATCTAGATGTGAGTAGTAAAACCAAAATATATTTCCTTCTAATAGCTTTTGTGAAAAGTAAATTTGGGGAGGGAGTTGGTTACCCTCCTTTACATTGAAGGTAAGCTTCATGAACTATCAAAATTTTTCTCTCTGTAGTTATAAGGAATTACTTTAACCTTGCTTTCCAAGGAATGACTTTCAGCTTGCTTTCCCATTTCACCCATTGTATCATAATTATTTTTTCTTAGAAAATGCCAGCCTACCACTAATTTTATTTTAGCAAAAATGAAAGTTTTTTAGGCAAATTTTAGGAAAAAGCCATGCCCATTTATATATATATTTTTTATTCAATGGATTATTACATAGTTTAAATTTCATAAAAACGGTGAAAAGTTATCTTTCTACCCTCTTGAGCCATTCTGTTCCTCTCCTTTCTGGCAATCAATATTACTACTACTTTTTCACGTGTTCTTACAGAAGTAATGCAAGTGTGTGTGAGACAGGGAGAGAGGGAGAGAGAGAGTGTGTGTGTACATATATACATACATATATATTTGTCTCTATATATACTCAACAAGAATGTGAATGTATATACGTATAAAATATGCTTTTAAAATATCTTTAAGGATAGGCAAATTTATAAAGACAAAATAGAATAGAGGTTACCAGGAGCTGAGGGGTGGGAGTAATGGGGAGTTATTGAATGGGTACAGAATGAATTTCTGTTAATGATAAAGTTTTGGGACTGACAATGGTAATGGTTGCACAATATTGTGAATATACTTAATGCCATTGAATTGACACTTTAAATAATTAAAATGGTAAATTTTATGTTCTATATATTTCACTGCAATTAGATTTTTTAATGTTATAAATGTTGTTAAAGACTGTCTTAAAAAATAAAAATGAATCTTTTTAAAGCAGATAGCAGAACATAACTAATAACAATTTTTTTGATCCAGAATGAAACCTACACAATGTTTTTATATTATTCGTAGACTGCAAACCTTTAAAGTTGAAAATTATTTTATTTCTCATTTAAAATTATTCAACATCCTTTGCTTCCTCTTGTACCCTGTTTCCCCCAAAATAAGACCTAGCCGGTCAGTCAGCTCTAATGTGCCTTTTGGAGCAAAAATTAATATAAGATCCAGTCTTATATTACGTAAGACCCAGTCTTATAGTAAAATAAGACCAGGTATTATATTACACTACATTACATTACATTACATTACATTACATTACATTACATTACATTACATTACATTACATTATATAGTAAAAGACCTGGTCTTAATTTTTGCTCCAAAAGACACATTAGAACTGATTGTCCGGCTAGGTCTTATTTTCAGGGAAACACAGTATGCTCTTATCTTGACAGAACACAAAGAAGGCAGAAAATTTAAAAATGTCTATCAATTGTTAATCACCTGGTTGCTTTTGATACCTTTTACCAGCATCAGCAACTTCCTCCTTATGGGCCAAATCTGGCGTGTTTTTGTAAATAAAATGAAGTTCAGTTGAAACACCCATGCCCATTCATTTATGTATTGTGTAGAGCTGCTTTCACACCACAATGGCTGAGATGTGTAGTCGTGAGAGAGACTGTAGAACCTGCAAAGCCAAATACTGTCTGGCTCTTTACAGACAATGTTTGTCAGCCTAACTTGGACAATAGCTCACGTCTATTTCACCCACACCCAAACTACTGCCATAGAAAATATTTAAGGAAAAAAAAATTTAAAGAAAAGGAAACATGGAGGGATTTGACAGTCTTGTTTGAAATACTTAACTTAAAGTATGCTTAACTTAAAATTCTAAATATCTAATTCTTGTAGTTCAAACTTCTCATGGAACATCTGGACCCTGATGAAGAAGAGGAAGAAGGGGAGGTGTCAGCTAGCACAAACGCTCGGAACAAAGCAATTACCTCGCTGCTTGGAGGAGGCAGCCCTAAAAATAATGCAGCGGCAGAGACAGAAGATGATGAAAGTGATGGGGAGGATAGAGGAGGAGGCACTTCAGGGGTGAGGCGGAGGAGGAGTCAACGTATTTCGCAGCGTATTACGTAAAATGATTTTTATGTGCTTATATATGTCAGTCTTTTAAATGTACACCAAGTAATGTAATACTTATGAGAGAAAACATTTTGTAGATAGAGATTCTCTACTTAACCATTTATACATCCTTTTGTAGAAAGTTTAACATAAAAGACAATAAAAAAGAAAAAAACAGAAATGAGATTTATCCAGCATAAAGGGTTATTAATTTTTCTCTGGATTGTATTAATGTGTGTTATCCTTTTTTATTGTTGCTAAGTTTTATGTAGCTTTATGGTTCATATGTATATATAATTTTATATATCAATAAGAGTAAAAACACGGGTACAAATTAAGAGTTATATGGTTTTACAAGTATATGTTAACCCCTTGGCGCTGGCGGTCACGGTGCGTCTCATTGCCGGCAATGGAAGTGTGCTGGGAAATCCCAACTCCCGGCGTCAAGGGATTAAAAGCAATAAAAACAATAATTTCACTAAAATTCTTTTGTGTAACACTTGGTCTTTTTTCCCCCCTCCCAATGTTTTAGTCATTGAGAAGGTCAAAACGAAATTCAGACTCTACGGAGTTGGCAGCACAGATGAATGAAAGTGTTGATGTCATGGATGTCATCGCTATTTGCTGTCCAAAGTACAAAGATCGACCACAAATTGCAAGAGTAGTACAGAAAACCAGCAATGGCTTCAGTGTTCAGTGGATGGCAGGCTCCTACAGTGGCTCCTGGACTGAGGCTAAGCGCCGTGATGGCCGCAAACTGGTGCCTTGGGTAGACACTATTAAAGAGTCAGACATTATTTACAAAAAGATTGCTCTAACGAGTGCTAATAAGCTGACTAATAAAGTTGTTCAGACTTTACGATCCCTGTATGCCGCCAAGGATGGGACTTCCAGCTAATGAATTTGTACATGCAGCCAAATTTACAGGATTTTTTTTAAAGGCAGAAAAACTTGAAATATCAACATTCTGGCAAAAAAAAAAAAATCAGTTTTATGAAGAGTAAGAATGGAACCTGGGATGCAGGAACAAAAGGAGGAAATGTTGGGCAAACATTTTTGTGGGAGCTCCCTTCGCTGTTGTGCAGCAGAAACAGATTCTCAGTTCATTTTTACTCCCACTGTATTATAGTTTAACAAAAATTGTTTATATCTTGGAAAAAAACTTTCTGTTTAAAAAATAAACACGTGAATGTTGGAAATTAGTCTGTTAATGTTCTTAATAAAGTGTTCTTGGAGTTTAACCTAGCAGCGGATGGCTTTCTTTAGCTTAGCCCAGTTTCCAGGGAAGCATTGTTTTTTCCAGGCTGTAAAATGGCAGAATCTCCTGGATATATAATTTATTCTGTTGAAAAAAAAAAGCATGCAGTATCTATGACCTATCTACAGAAGGAGTTTTTGTAAATGTAGATTTTGATGTATTAGGTCACCCTGAAAACAATACAAGAAAAGGGATCCCCAGGCAATCTGGTGGAGCGAATACTGCAATAAATTTTTTTACTTCTCTTTGTTACTTGTCTGTTTCCATTTGAATTTCTTATTGTAAAGATCTGTTTAAATCCATTTATATTATTTTGCAGTCTTTTATGTAAAATTTATTATATCACTGGTTTTCAAAGCAAAACAAAATATTGTTTATACAGTTTGTATAGGCTGAATAATTGGTATCTATTATTTTCATTCCCATAAGAGGGTGTAAACAATTAACTCCAGGGTTTTATTGTATCCTGCAATATTTAGTATTAACTATATATGATTTAGCACTGTGCCAAACACATTTTCAAGAGTACATTTTGATATAAAAAGAAACTATAGTTTATTCCTTGTATGCTTCAATTTCTTTCTAGTGATGTCATGATGGTAATATTTATTTTTTAAACCTGGGGTGGGGGGGAATAACAATCTTGGGGAAAGGTAACAATCATACTATTTTGGGAAACTAGCAGTTCTCTTCGTTAAAAGAATTCCATGTGTTATTTTAGAAATATAGTTGAAACGAGAATGACACTTAGTAATTATATTACATTTTCGCAAGTTATTTTTTAATACTGGAAAAGGAGTAATTTTACTAGTTGAGATGTTTAATTCATTTTCTATTTTAAATGTTTTATACATCTTTTGGGAGCAGTTGTCTTTTATCTGTTTGTACTACAAATGGGGAGGTGGGTATTTAATTAATTGATTTACATTTGCATACTTAATGCTCAGGATTAGTAATGCCTAAAATCTACGGGAGATAAGGTTTGCTTCAAACTTAAATCTTTTAAAAAATGTGCACTTATTTTTAAGTCAGGTTTTAAAAATTGACCTCTAGAATGTTAAGTTTTATGAAATTGGCCAATAAATGAAGATAGATATTCACTTTGTGAGGAAGAGTGACATTGCCACAAATACCTCTGTGAACACCTATTAAACCACGATGAAAATAATTTCAGGATCTATTTCCTATGTGGAATGCTTTCAGAACAGTTTCTTGAAGGAAATGTTTTCTCTTTTTTTCTTCCACTTAATTGCATGTTTCCTCTTCCTTCTTACTGTGAACTCTGTGGGACAAAACAAGATTGGATTTTTTCCCCCTTGGAGTTTATTTTATCAGCAAAGGATTGGCGGTGGCTTATAAAAACAGCATGATTTATCAAAATGTGAAATACCAGTTAGAAGAAATATAAGACTATACATCCAGCATATAGAATATGAAAGAATAAAGATGTGGGTTAAAAAAAGCCAATTTGGAATGCCATGAGCCTAACATTTAATGTGTGCTGTCACTTAATTCTTTCAAAAACTTCTGCTAGTTAAATATTGTTTCCCTATTTTGTGGATAAGGAAAACTGAGGCTCAGAAGGAGTCAGTAATTTGCTTGTAAATGTTGTAATAGGGATTTAAATTTGAAATTGGAGTAATTGCATCTTAGTACTCTAAGCTAATTGAAAACAAGCATTAGTGCGAAGATCCTTGTTGAAAGTAAACCAGTTCCTAAAGGATTCTTGAAGTGTATGTACCTTAGGTTCCTAGAGTGAGCATTAGGAAGCAGGGACTCATTAGTAAGGCTGTCATAAATGATGGCAACAGGTGAATTTTCTGTGTTTAAGAATTTTCCATATGTCCTAAGGTCCAGTATTGTTTTAGCTATAAATATAAGCCAAATGTTGATACAACTCATAAGCCTTAACTTTTAAATACACAAACCAAAGTTTTCAAAAGTAGATTTCTCAAATACGACTTTTTAGGCCTTAACACAAAATTAAGTTAAGGCCTTGCCAGTCAAATATACCAAACCAAACTTCAAGTATATTGGAGATTTATAAAGTCCAATCTTAATCTATAATTTGTTGATAACTGTAGTAAGCCATATCATTTTTAATGACTTGTATTGAAAAGATGTCACATTTATATAAAAATTTCCAAGTATCTCTATTAATAGGAAATTTTAGTATTTTCTTATTTAAATTATTATTATTTTGACAAAGAATTGGTAGTTTAAAAAAAAAAATCCATAGCAAAATACAAGCAGAAAACACAATTTTGTCATGTCTAGTAGGAGAAATTTGAACTTTTAGAGAAAAGTAACTCTGTTCAAATGTTGAGTATTTGAATTGTTAGCAGGTAACTGAAGCACACAGACAATCTTTGACGACTAGTCTATCATGAATACAGGTAAGTGAAACTTTTTTGTCCAATGTAGATTTCATAACCAGCAAGCAAATTTATGAGTTCATTTAGGAAGTAAACTGGGAAAGTATATGGTTCTCCCTCCCCCACACGCCACTTTTAGATGCGCAGACTTCATTCTGGTTGCTATTTGAAAGTCCACGTGGTCTGCATATTCAGAACTATTGATGTAGACTGGAATAACGTTGCGTTTGCAAATATAAAACCTGTCAGATCACCGATTGGAAATAATGATGTAACTTTAAACCCTTGATAATTTTACTCTACAAAATTTCTATTTGTTTGAGCCTTTCACTGTTTGCTTTGCTCATTCAAAAACTTAGCTAGTTTTTGTCACAGGAAGCATATTTATTATACAAATTTATGTTTAATTTTTATTTATTAGAAGACTTTTTTAAATGCACTCCTTGTCCTGTTGGTACTATCTGAGAAACAGCTACATGTAAATATAGTGTGATAGAAAGGTCGCCAACCAAACATTGCAGTTCGCATAGTTTAGCGACCAAGAGACCCGAAAATCCTGGTGTGTTCTGCGTGACAGCGGAGTGAATACCACCAACCCAGCTGTCCTGTGTAAGACTCCACTTGTATATGGCTTCGTTTGCTCAGAGTAATGCACACAATTTTTTTCCTCATCAGAATTTTTTAAACTTTTTTCTTAGAAACCATCACATAGCTATTATCAGTTTCAATCATTCTGAATTTTTGACCACGCTTGTTTGAGTTACAACATACACTCCTCTTTCTCCTATTTTTCTGAAATTAGACATATTTCATCTATAAATATGTCATCTTTAAATATTGATATCAAATATCCAGTAAATGTTCAAATTCTCAATTTTCTCAAAATGTATTTTTTTAGGTCTTAATCCATAGGTTTCTTCATATGCCTTTTATTTTTTGCAAATTTTTCATGAAACAGTGTCTTTGGATTCTTAAGAAAATGGTTGATTTTTAGAGGAACAACAGTTATTTTCTGGTTTGTAATATTTTTTCTTACCTGAATTTATTGTAGGTTTGAGAGACATTGTCTCTTCCAAACTCATGTATTATTCTTGAGCCTGCATAACTAGAACAGAGGTAACTATTACAGACATAATGAAGTAAAGAGGTAGGTTCTGTTTTCAGAAAGATGGTGAGAAACAATCCTTTGAATATTAGTTGGCAAATGCCAAGCAGGCAATTGGAGATGAAGAACTAAAGTAAAGAACAGAAGTTTAAATAGGTCAGCCACTGATTTAAGTTTTTCTGTTAGTCAGAAAGTGTGTTAACTTACTGCTTGAAATACGTGTGCTACCGACTGATTATTACATAGTTTATAGGCATTCTAGTTTTTGTTGAATGGAATTTTACCTCTATTTTAGTATTTGTGATGTTTTGCAGTCACTGTTTAATCTCAGTCACTTAGAACCTTAGAAATGAAAAGTTATCTTGTGTTACTTTGTTCAAATAATTCTAGTGTCCTCACCCTTGACGTTAACCTTTCTTCTGCTAAGAAATGGCAGTGTAAGTTTGTCTTGAGCGTAACTTGCCTACAGTTACAATTTAGGGCTTAACCTTACTAGATTTAGATCCTAGAACAAAGAACAGGAGAAAGTAATTATAATCTAAGTTTGTTACAAAACGTAAACCAATAATGGATACACATTCCAATTTCAAAAAATATGTATGGAATCATCTAGTATGAGGGAGCTGAGAAATCATTTAACCAGATGTTCTTAGCCACATTTCATGAACCTCTTTGAGAAAGCCGTGATATCTCTCTAAAAAACTGAACAGAGTCACACCCAGAACTACATGCAATTCCAAGGGATTTGTGGTCACTCCCACCACAGTTCCATATGTGATCTGTCTTGGAAATCTATGGACTACAGGTTACAAGATCCTTTCTAATCCAAACCCTTTTTCTAAGGTGAAATTCAGGCTCAAAAAGGTGAATTGATATCTACAAGTTACGTGCCTACGTAGTACCAGAGTCAAGAGCAACGCTCGGGATCTTATCTCCAGATGAATTGTTCTTACAAGGAAGGTTTCATTTGGAAAGTCCTTATACAGTCACCTGTTAAGATCGGAATGTATGTTGACTACTTAATGACTAAATGTACTTTTATATCTTTTCAAAAGATCTACTTTTATATCCTCAGATTTTGAGAGGCTTACTTACTATCCTGTTTGATAAATGGAAAAGGTAAAATGCAATATTTTATGCGCTCTATTTTTTATTTTAATTATCTTCTACATTACCTGGCTTGATGTAGAGGACAAACTTGGATTGGTGAAAAGATGATTAACTTTGAAGTCAGAAGACAATCTGAAGCCTTGTGTTTTTGCAACAAGTGTAATACGAAGTTTGGTAAATAAAATCGCTTAGCATGTTATATGGGAACTTATTTAAAGAAATCTGTAATTATCTTTTGTGCATTTTTGGATCCGCAGAATGTTTGGTTAAGTGGGGAGATGGGGGATGACATTCTGAAAGTGTGGATAGCACAGTGAAGAGGAACCAGGGTGGGTGGTACTGTATCAAAAGATGAAGCTATAGAAAGGAAGGATGGAGGAGTATAAAATTTTAATGTCTAGGCAGTGGAAGGACTTGAAGCAATGAATTAAAGAGAGCTCACTGTCTGCTACGTAGAGGATAGATGTGAGGGTGTAAAGAAGAAGACACCGATGCAATAGTCTCCGAGATGGTGAGAGGGAACTAGGATGCTGATGGTAGTAGGGATAGAGAGAACATTGGAGACATTGCAGATGTATTTAGGAAATAAAAAAGCAAAAGTAGGACTTGGCCATTGAGTGAGGTGAAGGAAGACAGAGACATCAAGGGTAACTGTCAGGTTTCTCTACTTTGCATGACCAGGTTCAGGTTTAAATACATTTGAGAGTGAGTACCTGTGGGCTGTTTAGGTGATGTCCAGAAGGTGAGAACACACACAAGCATGACACTTCCGGGGGAAGTTTGGGCTGAGGCTGCATTTGGGACTCATCGACATATAAACTGTGGAGGAAGCAAAACAGCCAAAGGAAGACCTTGGAGATTACCAACATTTAAAGTGCAGTGGGAGGAAAACGAGTTTTTGGAGGAGACAGGAGAAATGATTAGAGGCGAGGAGAATGGGAGGAATCTAAGGGATTACAGAGTTTCAAGAGGGAGCTACAGAGCAACATATGAAATGCAACAGTAAGATGAAGACTGAAAAACGGCCCTGCCATTCAAGGTGCCCATGGTAACCTGTAGGGAGAGGAGTTTTAGAGAGGATGAGAAAAAACCCAGATTGTGGTTGAGTTGAGGAATGAGAATCATTGGGGGAGAATGGTAGGGCAGGAAGAGACAACAGTACTGAAATGTTGGGTGTTGAAGCTGGAGATAAGCAGACAATAAAGGGCCTAAATAGCCACATTCAAAAGTTTGGAAGGACTTTAAATGGGGTATAAATACACTCGGGGTTGGGGTTCAGGAAGATCACTCACCAGCTGCAATGTGGAGATTGTGCTGATGCCAAACTGCATGATTGTGTTCGTTTTCTCCATAGTGCTCAGCTGCACAACAAAAACTGATTTTTCATTGAGCCAGGATTCAAGTTTGTTGGAGGTACAGTTGAAGAGCCAGATGGGAGAAAATGGCAGGATCCAGGTTCAGAGGTCTGCATAGAGCAGAAGTGGAATAATGGAATGACAGACAAAGGAACGTGGGGTTTCTGAAGTCTGGTGGTTCTGGAAACAGTGCAGAGCGTGACCCATCGGAATGAACTATTTAGTAAAGTGAAGATGTTAAGTTTGGCATTGGTGAGATCACAGAATCATAGGCTACATTCTGCACTCCTTTCCTGAACTTGAAACATTGGATTATTTCTTTCCTGTCATACTAACAGTTTGTCTTGTAGATCACTTGGTATTGACATTAGTTCCATTGTTTTGACTTTGCAAATTGAATTGTTTGACAAGTTAATGTTAAGCAAATGCTGAGGGCCTACTATGAGCAATGCACTGTGATGGGCTCATGGGCAATATGCTTGTGTTCTAGTAGGGGAGTCTGGAAATGAACCACGAAGCACACATGGTTATTAAATTACATGGTTATTAAATTACAGTTGAAATGAGTGCTTGAAAGTAAGAGTAACAGAAATCACGACAGTATGTAGTACTGTACTGGTCTGGAGGGCTGGGGGAGATCAAAAGGCTTCCTGCTCCAAGTGAAACTAATTCTCAGAAAAAGCCTGACATGTAACAGTTATAATAGATACCAAATAATATTGTTTGAACCATTGAGAACTGGGAAATGATTTTGTTTAATGGCTCCCAGCAGTTTGTTCCATAGGGACATGATGGCCGAGCTCTGAAGTCTGCAGAAAAAAACAGACGAAGGATGCAAGGAGAATGGCAGATTGATGACAGCATGTGCAAAGGCCCTGAGGTAAAGAGCATATCGCTTTTAGAAGCTTCTAGTTCCTATGAATGGCAGGAAACAAATGAGAGTAGAAGGATGAAGCTGACGAAACAGGTGGGCCAAATCCTGCTTTCGTAGGCCATGTTAAGGAAGTCCTGCGACCATTAAAGATACTAAGATGGGTGGGAGTGAAGTAAGGATTTGCATTTGTGAAATCAGATTGGCATTTTTAATAGATCCCGAGCTACAATGTATGCAGTGATTGGGGGGATCCCAGATGGTCCAGGTGAAAGATGATGGCACCTTGGTCTGGGTAGTAAATGGAAGAAGTATCCTCATTCGTAGGACTGGTTAGGGCGTTCGAAGTGATCACACAACTTTGGTTGGCTTTGATTTAAATTGTAATAAGGAGAAAACAGGTATGAATTTTCTTAGTAAGTTTTGGTGAGTGAGTCAAGTCTTCCTGGGTAGGTATCCACGTAGAAGACAACATGATTTATCCCTTGGTTCTTCTGAGGACGGCCCATGAGGAATGACCATGATTTGAAGCAAGGAAAGGAATCAAAAGATGTGACATACAAAAAGGGGAAACGTCGTCATGGTGGATTTCTGCACAGCTTAAAACTGTCAATTGAATCTTTAAAATCCTGCCATTTATACAATTCAGAGTAATTCCAAGATAAAAATTTTAGTGAGACAGGCTTTTAACATGCTAATAAACTTTCTATTATTTAGTAGTTTAATGTTCCTAATTAAGTTTAAAGAAATAAGCCCTTGTTCATATAGGATACCACTTTTAGCTCTTTGGGTAGTTATATCCATATTTCTGTAAATCCAAATTACTGTTATAATTTATTAATTCTAGACCTTATATATTGAATTATATTAATGATCTATTGACTTATGTATGACTTAAATAAGGACTTGGCTCTTACACTCTTCCCTTCTCCTTCCAGTATGGGCATCACTATATTCAATGAGCACTTATGAATATAAAACTATGTAAATAGTGTTCAGTCAGAGCCATCATTTAGTGTACTATGAGTGTATTCCCTTTCTTCTATAGTCGGTTTTCCTTTAGTAAAATTGCGTTGCTTTTTTACTCATACAATTTCCACATAGAAATCTTTAAACTTTTTGGAGTGTTCTTTCATATCATTCCTTAGTTTGAATCTCTCCCCCTTGCCAGCCCCCACCACCACCACCACCCCTCTCTCCCCCCCCCTACCCCCCCCCACACACACACACGCACACATACAATTGCTACATCAAGAAACTCCTTGGAACCGTTACTTTTGCACCAATCTGGACTGATTTTTCAGGACTTCTTCAAAGGCATTGTACCAGACTTTTCTTCTGGTTGGATCCAGAACCTGTGTCTGGAACCCATGCCTTCTTCCTTTTGCTTAAAAATATTCAGTTTGCTTTAGTAAATCCTGCAGTAACTTCGTAAGAATGGACACATAGGAACAAACCTTTTGAACCATTAGATGTCTGAAAATGTCTTTATTCTCACCTCAAACTGATTGATAGCTGGGACTAGAATTCTAAGATGAAAGTTTTCCCTTGGAAAATATTTAGGAAATTTTCTGTATTTCTCATATTCTAAACTTTCAACCATGTTGGTCCTTAATGGATCTCTTTGTAAAAATTCACTTTGCAGGCATGTAATATAGACTTTTAAACTTTTAATGTGTCCTTAGCTATGAAGAATTTTCTTTGGTAATTCCTCCCTCCTTAGTTTCTTTATTTTCTGTGATTTCTGTTAGTCAGATATTCTTCCTAGACTGATCTTCTCAGTTATGTTTTTTTCTCATTTGTTTGTTTGGTCGGTCAGTCAGTTGTTTGGCTCTGTCTTTGAGTTTTTCAACTTTATCTTCTAAATCTTCTATTTGTTTTTTTTTATTAGTTTCAGGTGCACAAGACAAAGCAAAACTTAGACATTTATCATTTATATCCCTCACACTGTGTGAACCCTCCTCCCCCCATCCACTATCCCTCTGTACGTTCCCCAAATTAGTTTTCAAAACCCCATGGCCATCTTGTGGTTACCGACTATTTTCTAAAACTCTCACCTTCCCCTTATCCCCACCCCTCCGCCCCTCTAGCAACCCTCAGTTTTTCCTCCATGTTTCCAAAACTGTCTCTGATTAGTTCATTCACTTATTCTTTTCTTTAGATTCTGCATATAAGTGAGATCATACGGTATTTGTCTTTCTCTGTCTGACTTATTTCACTTAACATAATGTTCTCTAGGTCCATCCATGTTGTTGCAAATGGTAAGATTTCTTTCTTCTTTATGGCTGCGTAATACTCCATTGTATAAATGTACCACAGTTTCTTAATCCAGTCATCTACCGATGGGCATTTCGGTTGTTTCCATGTCTTGGCTATTGTGTATAGTGCTGCAATAAACATAGGGGTGCATAAAGATTTTTGACTTTTGGATTTCTCCGGATAGACACCTAGGAGTGGGATTGCTGGATCATAAGGTAGTTCCATTTTCAGGTTTTTGAGATACCTCCATACTGTTTTCCATAGTGGCTGCACCAATCTGCATTCCCACCAACAGTGCACCAGCGTTCCCTTTTCTCCACATCCATGCCAGCACTTGTTGTTTGTTGATTTATTGATGATAGCCATCTTGACTGGGGTGAGGTGGTATCTCGTTGTGGTTTTTATTTGCATTTCTCTGATGGTTAGTGAGGTTGAGCATTTCTTCATATGTCTGTTTGCCATCTGTATGTCCTTTTTAGAAAAATGTCTCTTCATGTCCCCTGCCCATTTTTTAATTGGGTTGTTTGTTTTTCTGGAGTTGAGTTTTTTATAAATTTGTGATATTAACCCCTCTTCTATTTGTTTTTTAATTTCAGCTGTATTTTAAATTTCAAAGAGTTTCTTCTTGTTCTCTGATGTTCTTCTCATACAGTAACTTGGTCTTATTTTATGAATGCAACATCTCATATCTGTCAGATTAAAAAGTAGAATTCTCAGTTCCCATTTGGAGGCCTGAGCTCTCAAATCACAGGCAATGCCTCATGTATTCAGGCTCAAGAAGACTGATAAATCACATTCCTCCCTCCTTTAAGTTCTGATTAGAATTAAACTAGAGTCAGACAGACTGAGATAAAATGAACAGCTTTATTGTCAGTAGAGCCAGAGTAGGGAACATATTGTAGCCCGAACCTGCAACCACAGTTCAGCTTGCTGCCATCTGTCCCAAATCTAGACCCTGAGATCCATCTGCTAGGTAGAGTATTCTGCACAGCAGATAATCTACTCAGCCCACTGAAGGAGAAATTGCTGCCCCTCACCCATCAAGTACCCACAGTAGGGAAGAGGATGAAACACATATACTTGGTTTTTAATACATGTATTGCACTTACTTGCCAATGGCAATCAATTGATATTGAACCCTTGTAACTCACCAGAAATAATAAAACCTCTTGAACACAAGTAACTTCATGGAAATGTGAGAATAGGGTTTCCTCTGTCATTGTCTGACCATTCCAACTTTAGTTCCATAAAAACATTTCCTCTATTTCCTGCATGACCTGTTTTCTCTATTATTTTGCCCATTTAATTTGAATTTTCTCCTTTTCATGATGCGGGCTTTCCCCATGTGTGCAGTGATGCTTAATTGTCCATTCTGGTTTTAGAACAAGCTACTAAAAACTTTATTGAAGCTCAGAGTGTCTGTGTGGATTTCATCTGTTGGGCTCCACTGCAGGGCAGTGATCAAGCTTTTTCTGTAAAGGTGCAAAAAATAAGTATTTTAGGCTTTGCAAGTCATGCTCTATGTAGCAACTATGCAACTAGATAGTATGTAAAGGGATGGGGAGGTTGTGTTTCAGTAAAACTTTATTTGCAAGAACAAGAGCGGGCCAGATCTGCTGACTTCTGCTCTAAGGTGATCAGAAGGCAGCTGGAGTCCTGCCTGGGGCAGAGCTGCTGGGAGTTCTCTGTACAAGGTTTGCAGAGATGAGGACGTGCAACTGTTCTACACAACCATGGTTATCTCACCATGCCCCTTTCTGTGCTGCTTAGCTCTGAATCTTAAGTTTACTATTCGTCACTATCCTCTTTGACACAAATTATATTATGGCTTCCTCTACCCTCATACACTTATTGCTACTACTTCTCTCATCCAGTAATATCTCCTCACCAATTCTCTGTATTTGTCTTGAATGGTACATTTTAAAATTCCTCTATTATCCCTTCACTCAGGTCTTAAGACAGAGAAGGAATAATTTATCAATATACTATTCATCTAGGAACCATTTCGAAATACTTAAGACTGAGGTAATTTTAATTAGTTTGTTTTTGTAGTTACTGGCTTTGAATTTTTTTTAATTAAAGTTTATTGGGGTGACAATTGTTAGTAAAGTTACATAGATTTCAGGTGTATAATTCTGTATTACATCATCTATAAATTCTGTTGTGTGTTCACCACCCAGAGTCAGTTCTCCTTCCATCACCATATATTTGATCCCCCTTACCCTTATCTCCCACCCCCCACCCCCCTTACCCTCTGGTAACCACTAAACTATTGTCTGTGTCTATGAGTTTTTGTTTCTCATTTGTTTGTCTTGTTCTTTTGTTGTTTTTGGTTCATATACCACATACCAGTGAAATCATATGGTTCTCTGCTTTTTCTGTCTGACTTATTTCACTTAGCATTATAATCTCAAGATCCATCCATGTTATCACAAATAGTCCTATTTCATCTTTTCTTACCACCGAATAGTATTCCATTGTGTATATATACCACAGCTTCTTTATCCATTCATCTATCGAAGGACATTTTGGTTGTTTTCATGTCTTGGCCACAGTAAATAGGCTTTGAATATTTTAAATACTTCTCTTCAAATTAGTATCACTGTTTTTTTAAAAATTCAATATAAAAAATTCACTTCAGCTAGGCCACTCCTGCCATAGAAATTGGCCCCAGGCCCACAGGTATAGGAACAGGCTGAGTCGTTCATTCCCAACTTACAAACCAACCTTAGCAGGGTGTTTTTCTCTCAGGTGTTCTCTAGATTCAATAGCTTTAAGAAAATAAAAGCATTAGTTTCCCTCAAGTTCTCTTTAATGGTATGAGGCCACAGCCCAGATGCTGAACACACACGAATGATCCGAGTATAAGTAATGCTTAGAGGAAAGTGGAGTTCTGGAGGGCTATCAAAGCAACTTCTGCACAATTATTAAGTGCGTTTCCTTTCTCCTATTTCCTCAGCAAGGTCCAAGGTTTGATTTCTTTTTTTTTTTTTTTAATTTTATTGGGGAATATTGGGGGACAGTGTGTTTCTCCAGAGCCCATCAGCTCCAAGTCGTTTTCCCTCAATCTAGTTGTGAAGGGCGCAGCTCAGCTCCAAGTCCAGTTGCCATTTTCAATCTTTAGTTGCAGGGGGCGCAGCCCACCATCCCATGTGGGAATTGAACCGGCAGCCCCGCCGCTGAGAGCTCACGCTCCAACCAACTGAGCCATCCAGCCTCCCAAGGTTTGATTTCTTGCAGAAAGGGTAAGCCGGACACAAAGCATGGTACATAATAATTATTTGAACTATTGAAATGGAAAATGTTATGAGCTATACTGGTTTGTCATTAGTTCATCAAACATTTATTGACTATATGCTATAGGCTAGAAGCAGTGGGTGCCGAAGTGAGAAAGTAAGTAAAGCTGAAGTCAGTGTTTTTAAACCACGTCGATGGAGAAAAGTTGGCAGCTTCCTTTGCTAACGGATTCCAAACGCACCCAGAATAAAGAGTAGGATGTACAGGTATGGTTTTGGTTTAGTGATAAACTCTACTAAATTTTGTGTATTTTCTAATAAAAATGTGAGCAAAGTAAGATTCAATTTTGAGAAATTGGGGAACCCATTTCATAATTGGTGGTGTTCCTGAGCACGGAAGTGCTTAAAATCTATATGGAAACTACATCTTTTAATCCATGTGTGGGGGGCATGAAGTCTGGGTCCTTCCTTTCAAGTAGAAGGGTCTGAAACACATTCATTTGGATATTTCCTCTGTGTTCAGACACACGAGGCAAAATCATCATATTGCAGTTTTTTGAAGACTGTGGGAACGTAGTCAAGCTAGACACAAAGGCTGCCTCTGCTGATATTCTCTGCCCTCCTTCATTTCTCATTTTCAGGTTTGTAGTACGGATGTATAGCGCACTGAGACTAACTGAAGACATCTTCAAGCTATGACAGTTACTGGTGTACCTGACTTACCCATAAAGTTGGACAAAATAATATATGTGAGGCAACTGCTTTTAGACACCGGACGACGTGCTGCACAAGACGGTGGCCCCCTGAGAAGGACGGCTCGTGAGGTGAGTCTCATGAACACCTAGCTGTCTGCTCAAGGATATTTTCCTGCCTCTGGCATAATGAGCGAGAGCCTGAGCAGACCCCGGTGGTCCCACTGAGCTGAGGACGCGAAGATCAGAGTCGAGGGTAGTAACTGGCGGGAATCTGCATGGTAGGGCAAAAAGAAAAGCAAGCTGTAGAGAGAGGACCCCAGATGTCTGTATGGGGGTTCCCTGTCAGTCCTTGGACCACAGCTGAGCGGCTCGTGTTCAGTGCAAGACTGCACGAGCCCTACCAGAAAGCAGTTACTACAAGGTCGACAGACAGCAGATACTAGAGGTTGGCGTTCTGGGAATGTTCCAGGCCCAGCCCAGCCAGAGTGGAGAGATCTCGTTAACACCTCCTTAGCGCTCCAGGCATCCAGTTCCTACACCAGAAAGGTCCATCCGAGAAGTAAAGACCTTGCCTGAGAATAAGGCTACAAACAATACCCTTCAAAGATGAGGGTGAAGATATAGTTCGGTCAATGAATCCTGAGAGAATTAATTGCTAGAAGATCTGCACTGTCAGAAATCCTAATGACCTTCAGGCTGAAGAGAAATATTAGATAGAAATTTGACCATGAGGATGCATATATCTTTTTTAATTAGTATTTTGGATTTCCCGGAATAAATGCTGGGTCATACGGTACTTCTCTTTTAAAAGTTTTGAGGAACCTCCATGTTGTTTTCCACAGTGGCTACACCAATTTGCAATCCCAACAAAAGTGCATGAGGGTTCCCTTTTCTCCACATCCTCACCAACACTTGTTTGTTGATTTTTTGATAGTAACCATTCTGACAGGTGTGAAGTGATATCTCATTGTGGTTTTAATTTGCATTTTTCTGATTAGTGACATTGAGCATCTTTTCATATGTCTATTGGCCCTGCGTATGTCCGCTTAGGAGAATGTCTATCCAGGTCCTCTGCCCACTTTTGTTTTTCCAGAAAAGGGTACTTTTTAAATTCAATTAGGAAACCAGAGGGAGGGGCCCAGGTTGGGACAAATAATGGCTACCTCCTCCCCAGCAGAACAGGGGGAGAAGGCAGCCCCCTACACACCCAACCCAGGACCCCCTGCTCACTCTGCTGCAGCATCCTCCCTGGGACTGGGGTGGTCGGTCACCCAGCCTGCTCTGCCCCAGGCTCCTTCCCCTAAGAACATCTTGGAGGAGGGGAGTGTGGGCAGAACAGGTGGCAATGAAGATGAACATTTGGCGCTGGTAGCAGCAGCAATGACAGATGTCTAAGAATGAAACGTTGAACAAAAACCACACTGTCCAGAGGTAGTTTGTGAACAGAGGAAAGATGGAACCAGAACCTTGGGGGACGGGGAGGCGCAGGGGTGGGAGGAGGCGAGGCTAGCTCCTTGTTAGTGCCCCATGTGAGGAACCGGCAACCTCGAGGCCTAGAGGGAAGCAGAGGGGATAGGGGCTCGAACCCCTCCATCCTGTGCCCCATGGGGGCCGTCCAACCTGGTGCAGGGACTAGGCAAGGTGGGGAAGGAAGAGAAGGGCGTGGGCCGCACCTGCTAAGACCAGGTTGGTTGGGAGCATCTTGGCCACACCTGCTGCTGCCACCGCCAGAATGGGGGGGGGGGGGCAGCCTGTCAGAGTGAGTGGGGCTTGGGCCCCTTTTAAGGCCAAGGGAGCCCTCCCAGGCCCCTTAATGGGAAGCCAGAGGGAAGAGTAGGGGAGAAGAATCCCCAAACCAGGAGCCCGTCAGCCATGTCCCGACCGCGGAGGGAGTGGGACGCCGGGGGCACCGCGCGCCGCTAAGTGGGCAGTGAGCTCTGTCAGGAGGGCAAGTGCGTGCTCATGGGTGAGGGCGTGCAGGGAACCGGGACCAAAGGAAAACTCCCCACTCAGGCCACCAGGGCCCTGCCGTGGCGTGCTGCGTGCTGTGTGTGGTGGTGAGGACGCAGGTGCAGGTGCGTGGCGGGGACGAGTGGGCCTGGGGGCGGGGGCGGGGCGTGGGAGCGGAGTCGCCCATCCCAGAAGGAAACTGCTCCTTGGCGAGGAATCCTGCGAGATGCCCTCTTCCTCCTCCTCCTCCTCAGTGTTTTGGGCCTGCCCCTTGGTTTCCTCCCTGGAGTCTTGGTCGTTTTCCGGGTCTTGGCAGCACCCTTGTTTTTGCTCCCCTTTGGTCGCTCCCCCATGCCCCCCCACACCCCCGGGTCTCTTAGGTGTGGGCACTTCGGAGGCTGCTCGGAGGCCTGCCCCGCGCTCGCTTCTCAGTGCCGTCCTTTCCTGCTTGGAGGCCAAGGGCTGGCGGGACTTCGAGCTCCACTCGCGCACCTTCCCTTCTCTGCGGAGCAGGCGGAGGAGCGGCGGCCGGGATGCCTGCGGTGCGCGCTCGCGGTGCTGGGAGCAGCGGTGCTGGGCGCTGAGGCCCCGTCTGGCTCCGCCGTCCCCGCCCGTAGCAAGTGCGGCTGCCTTCTTGGCGCCGCGCCACACCCGCCCTCCGCCCATTTTTTAATCGGATTGGGTTTTTTGATTTTTGGGTTTTTTTTTCGTTTTAGGCGTATAAACGGATTGTTCTTTTTGTTGCTAAATTCTGAGTTCCTTATATATTTTGGATATTATTATCCCCTTATCGGATGTATCACTGGCAAATATGTTTTCCCATTCAGTAGGTTCTTTTCATTTTGTTGATCATTTCCTTTACTGTGCAAAGCCTTTTTAGTTTGATGTAGTCCCATTTGTTTACTTTTGGTTTTTGTTTCCCTTGCCCAAGGAGACATATCCAAAAAACATTACTCAGAGCAATGTCAGAGAGGTTACCATGTTTTCTTCTAGGAGCGTTAATGGTTTTGAGTTTTACGTTTAAGTCTTTAATCCATTTTAAGTTTTTTCTTGTGTATGGTATAAGAAAGTGGCCTAGTTTCATTCTTTTGCATGTGTCAGTCCAGTTTTCCCAACACTCCTTATTGCAGAAACCCTTTACTCCATTTGGGTCTTTTTTTTTTAATCCATTCAGCCATCCTATGTCTTTTGATTGGAGCGTTTAGTCCATTTACATTTAAAGTAGTTATTGATGGGTATGTAGTTGTTGCCATGCTATTGTTTTCTGATTGTTTTTATAGTATTTCTCTGTTCCTTTCTTATTCTCTTTCATGTTCATGACTTTCCATTGTGTTATGTTTGGATTCCTTTCTCTTTATTTCTTGTACATATCTGACAGATTTTTGGTTTGTGGTAACTATATGCTTCATATATAAGAAGCTATTTTTATAGCTGTCTATTTTAAGTTGATGGTTGCTTAAGTTTAAACACATTCTAAAATTACTACACTTTTTACTCACTCCTCCACATTTATGTTTTTGTCATTATATTTTAGAGTGTGTGTGTATCCCTTAATTTATTGTTGTAATTACACATGATCTTCCTACTTTTGTCTTTTAACCTTTGTGCTAGCGTTATAGTTTTATCCCCAGTTTTTATTAAGAATTCGTCTTTGTCAATGAGAATTTTTTCTTTCCTGTATTTTCTTATTCATGTTTTTTATCTTCTTCTTAAAGAAGTCCCTTTAACATTTCTTGTAATTCTGGGTGGGTGGTGATGAACTCCTTTAGCATTTTCTTGTCTGGGAAGCTCTTTATCTGTCCTTCAATTCTAAATGATAGCTTTGCTGGGTAGAGTCATCTTGTTTTTTAGGTCTTTACATTTTATCACTTTGAATATTTTGTGCCAATTCCTTTGGCCTGCAGTTTCTGCTGAGAAATAAGCTGCCAATCTAGGGGAACTGCCTTGTAGATAACTAACTGTTCTCTCTTGCTGCTTTTAAGAGTCTCTTTGTCTTTAATCTTTGGCATTTTAATTATGATGTGTCTTGGTTTTGGCCTCTTTGGGTTCATCTTGTTTGGGACTCTCTGAGCTTCCTGGTCTTGAATATCTATTTCCTTCACCAGGTTAGGGAAGTTTTCTGTCATTATTTCTTCAAATATGTTTTCAATTCCTTGTTCTCTCTTCTCTTTCTGGTACCCCTATAATGCAAATGTTGGTATGCTTGATGTTGTCCCAGAGGCCCCTTAAACTCTCTTTTTTTTTTTAAATTCTTTTTTCTTTTTGCTGTTCCAGTTGGGTATTTTCTGCTACCTTGTGCTCCATATTGCTGATTCAATCCTCTGCTTCATCTAATCTGTTGATTCCCTCTAATATATTCTTCATTTAAGTTTATTCTTCATTTCTGACTAGTTTTTTTGTTTGTTTGTTTGTTTCCTATCTCTTTGTTGAAGTTCTGAGTTCATCTATTCTTCCCCTAAGTTCATTGAGCACCCTTATGACCAGTGTTTTGAAATCTGCATCTGGTGGAATGCTTGTCTCCATTTTGTTTAGTTCTTTTTTTGGAGTTTTCTCTTGTTCTTTCATTGGGGACATGTTCCTTTGTCTCATTTCAGCTGACTCCGTGTTTATTTCTATGTAGTAGGTAGATCTGCTGTATCTCTTGGTCTTGGAAGAGTGGCCTTATGTAGTAGGTGACCTGTGGGGCAGTGGCACAATCTCCCTGGTCACCAGATCCAGGTGCTCCAGAGGTGTCTTTTGTGTGGGTTGTATGTGCCCTCCTCTTGTAGTTTAACCTTGATTGCTATTAGCATGTCAGGAGGTGGGATTGACCCTCGAGCTGACTGGCTATGAGGACTGATTGTGACTACATTGGACAAGCTAATGTGCAAGGGCTGACCCCACGGAATAGGAGTCACTTTAGCGGGGCTCTAGTGCCAGCCTCCCTTTGGGTGTGTGGTTTGTGGAGCTGGTTGGGTGGTGCTCTGGTGTGGCCACCAGGTGTGTTGGTTCTGGAGCCTCTTTGGACGGGCTCTGGTGCAGGTCAAGGTCAGCCACCACTTGTGCCTGGCTCGGGGTCATCTGGTAGGAACTACAGAGTGATCTGCAGTTGGTTGCCACTTGTACTGGGCTTACAGGCAATTGGAAGAGATTATTTTGTGAACCAAGGTTGGCTGCCACTAGTGCCTGGCTTGGAACCCTTTGGTAGGCACCATGATGTGAGCTGAGGTCAGCTGCTATTTGTGCCATGTTTGTTGCCACGTAGAGGCTATGTCCCAAGCCAAGACTAGCCACTGCTTATGCCGGCTTAGGGCTACCTGATGGGAGTTACAGTGCAAACTGAGATCGGTCACTGCTTGTGCCAGGTTTGGAGTAGGTTAGCAAGAGGTACGGGGCACACCGAGGGCACCTGCTGCTTGTTTAGTGCTCGTGGACCTTTTGAGATTTTAGGAAAGTTCGCAGTGCCAGCTGAGACAGGCTACTTGTATGGAGGAGCCACTGGAAGGGGTTTGGACAGGTGCATGAGTTGGGTGGGTAGGATCGCAGGGAATCACCAGGACGGACGAACAGTGTTAGCCAGGTTTGGCGCCTGCCTGTGCTGGGCTGGCTGGGTGGTGGGTGGTCTCAAAGGAACAATGGTGCCAGCCAGCACTTCCATCCCTGTAGATGGCTGTTTTGCCCCTTCAGCCCTCGCCCTTAAAGCTCATCAATTTAATTCTTCCCCATGTGTTCCTTGTGCTTTCTGAGCTGCTGCCTCTGTGCTGGAGCCCAGAGTGAGTGAGCCTGTGTGTGGGCCCTTTATTCCTGCAGCTCTTAGGTCTCCAACAGCGCTCCATCTCACTCAGATGCAATCCCTGCTGGTTTCCACAACCAGATGTAGTGGGGACTCCTTTCCCAGGCACAGGAGACCAGGCCTGGGGAGCCCAGTGTGGGGTTGGGTCCCTTTACTCCTCAGGGGGACCTCCAACCCCTAGATTTCCCTCCCAATTTAATCGCCACACTGTGGGTGTGGGACCTGCCCATTCTGCCTCTCCTACCACTGTCTATGTAGTTGCTGCTTTATATCCTTATTATAAGGCTTCTGATTATCTAGTCTTCAGGTGGTTCTCAATGAAGGCTGTTTTATAATTTAGTTGTAATTTTGATATGGTCACAGGAAGAGGCAGGCGAGCAGTGTTTACCTGCTCCACCACCTTGACTGGAAGTCCTTTGGCACCATGGTTTTTACAAAGTTAACCTGATCCTTCTAAAGCCAGGAGTCATTCCCTTTCTTTTCCACCTACAGCATCCATCCCTGGTTCTTCCTCTGTAGCTTTTCAGGTTACAGGGCCGAGAACAGAAGATCTGGCCTCCATAAAACTTTTCTTTAGAAGCTCAGGATTGGTGAAAGGTGGTTGGTACGCCTAGACCAAGCCAGGTGAATTTTGGGATATGTTTTAAAATGGAGTTCATTATTCAGTGTCTCAGGTAAGATTGTGATTTTCTTTCTTTTTCCTATCAGGTTAACCCACAGAAAGTTTTTCCTCAAACTCAAGGGGTACTAAAGGAAGAGGCAAGACAGAAGAGTTTTACTGAAAGGTACAATTTATTTTTTCATCATTTAAAAAATAATACCTAAAGATAAGTCAAATGCAAACACATATAATACATCTACTGTTAAACAACCCTTTCCCATGAAGGCAAAGTTATTGAGAACTATTTCTTTTCCCTCTTGAAATGACCAATCCAGGTAACAATATGGCTGCAGGTGGTTAGTTCACATCACTTCTTTCACTGCTTCTCTCCTGTAAACCCACATCTTTCAGGAACACATCCCTGAGGTGCTGGCCTTGGCTTGGCACCAGTGACATTGAGGCCTTACAGGTCCAGGGCCCCGGGGATGGACGGGCTCCTGTCATCCACGCTGGCGACCATGTCCTCAATGGCGTTCCAGTCCAGCTGGCTGAGGAGGCTGCCACTGCTCTCAGACACGCTGTCTGGGCCGCCCGCCCGGAGAGGGGCCTCAGGCTCGTCTTCAGTGGGTGACAAGTCCTGTCAAATTGAGAAAGACAGGAAATGGTGAAGGAAATAGGAAGGGAACCAGGGCTGTGGGTGCCCGGCCATGAGCTGGGTCTCACCTGCAATATCGAGGTGCTGGCACCAGGTCTGAAGAGTGGACAGAATGGGTTTTTCTACCTGTAGGACAATGATCTGTTCTTACATTTGTGTGTGTGTGTTGTTTGTTTGTTTTTAGTTAAAAAGAAAATTCTGAAAGAAAGTTACTGGAGTATTCAGCCAAAACTGCCGTTGCTTTGACTCACTATTCCAAACTGACCTAACAATCTCAGTATCTCTATATTCCATCCCCCACCCCAGGCAAAAAACAAAACAACACTGAAGAACCCAGAGGAATCACTAGGCCAACTGAAATCCGGAACAGCGCTTACCTGTAGTAGAGAACTGTGACTCTCGTGAAGAATCTTCTGGATCTCTGAAGGTAACATCCAGGGACTCACTACAGTCTCTTCTCTCTCGTACTCGACACACACCTGCTGAGTTGGAGGTGCAAGCCCAGCACCTCCATGCTGCTTTGTACGCTTCAGGGTATGACATGGCGCAGGAGAGCCTTTTGAGGGAAAAGAACAAAGCACACATTGGCACAGAGTCATTCATTGTGACTTATCATCAAATCCAAGGCAGTCACATTTTACGTAATATTTGAATCACAAGGTCTGGATATAGTTCACTTTAGAGTTCTAACAATTCCTGTTCTGTCAATGTGAGACAAGGAAATTCAATTCTGGCCACCTCTTTTGATTTTAAAAGTAATGGTAATTAGCCCCTAGGACAGGAGTCCAGGGAGGCGAGGCGACTGAACAGAACTGTGGAGAAGTCCCAGCTTCAAAGCTGGGGGAACGCTGTGGAAAGTCTCGTGGCGGCGTCCTGGGAGTGATGCTTGAGGCATCTTCCCTCCGGCTCCACGCCTGCAATCGGCCTTTGGCACAGGCACCAGGGTAAGTGTAGTGACGGCACACTAGGCCCTCTCCCTCCTTACTGAGGATCAGCGTGTGTGGAAAAGAAACTTATCCCAGCCAGTGCCCAGAGGCAGCTTAGCAAATCCAACCTAACACGCTTAATGTTCCAGAGCCAATGTCACAGCACGTCCTCTGCCCCTCACCAAGGTGACCTGGGGAAACACCCAAGACATGGAGTATGACGGGAGGTAAACACAGGTCCCAACGAGCAGTCATGTGGCTCCCTGAAGAGGGGAACAAGAGGTAACCGAGTGGTGAAGTTTGGGTCAGCTGACCTTCTAAGCTCTACCAACCTCGTGTGCTGAAAGGTAAGGACCCCTCCCGGAAATAAGCACCCCGCAAACGGCAGCAGCACCCATTAGGCGCTGACTGTGGGCCACATGCACTCGCTCCCATGGACTTCCCAGAGTGCAGGGCCTGGTCCTGTCCTCTAACTCATCTGCACCTGCCCTGCTGACCTGGGCTATAAATATCAGCCGCATGCTGACGGCTCTCACACCTGCACGGCGAGCTTTACACAGCAAACTGCCTACTTGGCATCTTGACTTGTATGTGCGCAGACATCTCAGCCTGAACAGGTCCAAAACCAAACTGAGTGGAGTTTTACCGCTAAACCCATTCCTCCAATAGGCTTCCCATCCCAGGAAATGCTCAGGTGAAAATCCAGTTGTCCTTTAGCCTTCCCTTTTTTACACAGCCTCTACCCAAGCATCAGCAAGTCTTAATTTGGCCTATCTTCTCAATACATTCCAAATTTTAAAACTCCCACCATTTCTGGTGCTAGAAGAATAGTCCAAGCACCATCTCTGTGCCTGTCTGCCTTCTTCTTCTCCCACATGTTCTCAAACACCAATTATATTAGCTCCCTGCTAATTCCCTCCATGGGACTCCCACTGGATCCACAGTAAAACCCAAACATTTTGCCTTCGCCTGTAGTAAGTAGCCAGCCCCTCTCCCCAACCGTCCTTCCCATACTCATCTTTTCTGTCAGGCCATGATTGTTTCAGAGCTTTGAACTTGCTCTTCCTTATCTTTACACGACAACCCCCCTTGCATCATTCAGAACATTCACTCCAACACCCCCTCCTCAAAGGTGTGTCATATCTTAGTTTTGTGCTACGTCTGCGCTGTTGGTGACTAACAGTGCCGAGCATGTGGGAGCAGCTCAGTGGATGGCTGCTGAATGAATGCTCCTTGCGAAATCCTACAAGGAAAGTGTTATTATCTCCATTTTGCAAATGAGGAAAGTGAGGTTACGTAATTTGTCCAAGATGATGGACATGCTCTATGGCCAGGCCTGAGCAATGTGTTAACTTGCTATTCAGAGGGCCCTTTAGGATAATAATCGTATCTGTGGGTGAGAAATGGGTCTATTTATCTGTCCCACAGCTGGCTTCCTGGGTTAGAGCCAAAGGAGGAACGTGGCAGTCCCAGAGGGCCGAGGGATTTCCTTCTGACTAAGCCACGGGTCTGAAAGAGAAACCAGCTTAACATCATGTGTGTCGCTGTGCCTTCCTTAGCATCCAGTGTGACAGCTGCGCCCCAGATGTAAAAGGTTTGACTTTTTTCTGCTATTTAAAGACATCACTGAATTTTTTGGGATGTGACTGAAAGTTCCATGTTAAAGTAATTATTGAAGTAAATATTTACTTAAGGGACAAATTTTGAAAACATCTATGAAAATATTTATGAATATTCAATAGGAACACACACGGGAACAAACAGTGTAGTAAAAAAACAAGCAGCCATTAAAACAGAGAAAGTTGATATTGACAACATGAAAAAAGAGAAACCAGCAGGTGATTAAGCAGTAAAGTAACCATAAGGGTGGGCTGTCTCTCCAAAGTGGATGGAGGCAGGGTGCTGAATTCAAGTATTCAGGATACGATAACAGATTAGTAAAGGTTGTAACTAACAACTAATCCCACCCCCATCTCTGCTACAATGAATTTGATATCTAGACTTCGACACTCATTTTGTCAAATGAACATAATTATTTCCATCTAGAAAGAATGACAAAATCATCAAGTCTACTGAAATTAAGGTTAACAGTCGTGCGTTTCGGGAAAAATCTTTACCTTTGGAGTATCTATGAACCTCGAGAGGCTATCACTGGATTTCTCACCTTGCTTTACCCAAGGATGGCTCTGTAATTTCCTTCAGATCAGAGTGCATTTCTCTAGGATTTATTTGGGATATTCAATCTTGAGATAAAAATACAGTATAAAAACAATGCTGTGGAACTCAGCGTGTACAAAGCTTTTCAAGGTAGAGTGTCCCTGCCCCAGTGTGGACAGAGAAAGCTTTCTAAGGAAAAGGTAAATGATACATCAAGAAGAAACCCCACTGTGGGAATGAGGCCAGTAAGCGCAGCAGCTTCCCTCAGACGCGGTCTCTCTGTGAAAGCGACAGTGAGCGCTGCCACTCTTTTTCTTTCTACCATGTTGCCCGGCAATGTCCAGAGTCTAGCCTGACAACGTGAAGCGGAACAGTAAACTGCATCCATTACCAATACCACCCCCAAAAGAAAAGCCTGCTCCGCCTCTTGCCCTACCTGTGTCAATTACTGCGTCAAAGTTCAGACAAACACCCAAACTAGAAACGTGCAGTGACACTCCATTTCCTCCTCTCAGAGGCAGGGCTACCACTGGACAATGAAAGAACTTCTGTTGCCTCATGCTGGAGCATAACCGATTTCAAGAACACCAAACCCTGGATTCTCTGGAGCGTCCATAAACAACACAATGCAAATGTGCACATCATTTCATCTACTTTTAGGGGCAACATTGTATTTTGGGGCATTTTAACTAAACATTGCTAGATATTTGCTTACAAAAGAACAAGAAGCTATGGGATACTCCAAACTAGAAAACATTTTACCAAAGATGAAAATGAGAGACTGAAAGGCAAACAACGTAGCCTGGAATTATAAAATTAAAAGCATAGGAAATGATGCTTCTCGGACTCAAACTAAACCTAATAACTAGAGGCTTGGGTTTTAATGCATACAGTGGGGGGAAGTATGCAAAAGAAACCAAGCAGAATTTCTAAAAAACATAGGCATTCACATTGAAACTTGAAAGATGAGTTAAATAGAAGAAACACACATGAAGAGACATGTGGGAGCTCAAAGGTGACTCTGCCCAGAAAGGAGACAGCAGCGGGGACGAGGCAACCAGGAATAGACGCATTTGTTTTTCTCATAATTTTTGTGCATGTAAATCAGTGTTTTCATCACTAGCCCTACCAAATTTAGTTCTTTTCTGTAAATTGGCATGATGCCACAGACCTCACTGGATTAGTGTGGGGACTGAGATCATGCACGTGGGTACTAACACCCTGCTTGGCAGCAAGGCGTCCTCTACAACTGTTCCTGTTATTCTTGTTGTCCTGAGGGCTCTGCGTGGGGCCTAGGCCTCCTCAGCTGTGAGGTGGGGTCCGAGTTGCCCTGACTAGCTACCAGGGTCGTCATAGGGACCCAACAGGAGAATGAATGTGAAAGTACCTTTTAAACCGTGAAGAGTAACATGGGGTGAGCCTGGGCTGGGGGAGACATGAGGAATGAAGGTCATTAGGTATAATTTCCCTCTCTCTAGATGGGAGCCCAGGTAATTTGGGCAAGTAGCCAAAGATGGAGCAAAATCAGGCCCCAGATGCCAAACTTCTGGCTCTGTGTGCTCCATGCTACGTGAGCATACACCTCCTGTTAGCGCTGTGGCAAGCCCACTGCCTATGTTCGCACTGTTACAGTCCGTATTTTGCAGGCGAGAAAACTGAATACTATAATACTACAATACCTACCCATCAATATTCTCAAGCAATAATTAGTTTATAATAGTTCGTTTTAGGGGGAAAAAAAACCTAAATAGCCATTTCTTCATTTATCCAATTTTAAATTATTTCATTTGCTCAATATGAGGTGTAATCCGAGATGAAGAGAGAGTGCTGCTACTCTCAAAAAATGTGGTCTAGTGTGGACCTAAGTTTACAAGTAACTACAACATCAGACCTGTTGCAATAGTGACCCAAGAGGGGCATAAACATGTGACTGACCGCTCAGAGGGCAAAAAAGTAACGATTGCAGCTACCATTTATCTCTTAACATGCACAACCACCATGCAAGTATGAGCCCCAATTTAAAAATGAAAATATGGATGTTAAAATTCATTATATCAAGGTAGGAAGAACTAAAGATTCGAGATTAGGGATGTCTTCCAAGAACCAGAGGCGAGGTACGCAAGGTAGAAGGGAGAATTTTAAGGAAGGAATGGGGGCACAGACGCACAGCATGTGGATGGATGGAAAACAAGCCTGTATGCAGCACAGATTACATGGGGCGAGGGGCTGAGGAGGCTGAGAAGGCCAGGGAGAGGGCCTGGCCGCGTGGGGGGGCCACTGGGCGTCTGAGCCCAGAAGCAGTGGCAGCACCTCATCAAGCGCAATCCAGTAAGGGCAGGCGAGGGGACCAACCCAGTAAAGTGCGAGGTGACAATACAGGTCTACGTGGGACAGGTCCAAGAAAAAGACATATTTCCATAAAAGCCAAGACTTTTCCAGCCGATATTCAGAAATCATGGTTCAAGTTTAAAATCCTTGCCAATTTTGAATATTTTGAAATTTTGGCATATGTATCAGGTATAAAACAAAAACATGGTTATTATTTTGAAATTTTAGTTTAAAAAGAGCAGTATTTTCTTATTGTAATTTATCAGAAGCAAGAGTTAACCAAACTATGAAGTTTTATCAAAAGGATTGGAATTTATGGAAATTTCAATTTTCTAAATTGAGGCAGCACACTGAATGGTAGGTTCTAAGTGTGTAGGATCTAGACCCAGACTAGGTTTAAATCTTGGTTCTGCCACTTCCTAACTGTCTGATCTCAAGCTGTTTTATTTCAACTTTCTCTGCCTTGGTTTTCTCATCTTTAAAAGGGGAACATAATAGTACCTATCTCATAGGGTTGTAATTAAAGAGCTTAAACAGAATCTGGCACATTAGTTATTATACATTTTTAGCTGTATACATTTATATTACATGTTAGCTATGATTATACAATTTAATGTGCAATCATTTTACAGGTAAGTATGTTTTACTTTAGTAATCAAAACTCAAATATGGCAAAATTAACTAAAGGAAGGCTAGCCATAAAAAACAGGCATTAAATCTTTAAATGTGGAAAAGCATATTCAAAGGACGAAAAACAGGGTATTATTTCAATCTGATCTTCTTAGTATTCCTCTTCTGTGAGATATTCATTCTGACATCTATCAGAACCTGATTTGTAAAAATGCCCGCATCTTTAGCCAGACACACAAAAGAAACAGATTCCTAAATAAGTCATATCAGATTTACTGACTGTTCAGATTCTATTACAAAAAGGCCACTGGGTTAAAAAGATTCCCAGGGTCTTTTTATTTCAAAGCAATTAAACAAAATCCTAGTACAACTAAGTCTTTATTAATCTCTTGCATTCTGCTGAAATGAGAATTGTTTTGCACTAAAATTTATACTTTCTATTAATGAAAACACAACTTTGGAGAAGAAGAAACAATTCAAAATTTCACAAGATAATAAAGTTTAAGTCTTACCACGTGGCCAAGATGAGCCGTGAGGTTGTCCAAAAGGTTTCCCTCTTGGGATATAACTTGTTTTGGATATATAGCTGACTTTTCCAGGTCGATTTATTGGCAAATTGTGACCAGTTCTATTCTCTCTAAGGTAGAAATCACATTATTATATTATTAGAATCCCACGTGATAAACTATAATATTTCAAAAGGCCCAAATTGTAGCTCAGATGAATACATTTACTTAGTCTATACCTCAGTGATATATTTAGTGTATAACTCTCAACAAATTATTCGTCATATCTCACCTCAAACTTCATTTTTTCCCCAAAGAAACTATTAGGTTGGTGCAAAAGTAACTGCAGTTTAAAAGGTTAAAAAAAAAAATTGCAAAAACCGCAATCACTTTTGCACCAACCTAATACATATATATATGTGTGTGTGTGTATATATATATGTGTATACATATGTGTATATATATATATATGTGTGTGTGTGTATATATATATATGTGTGTATATATATATATTTTTCTTAAAATTTTTATTGGGGAATATTGGGGAGCAGTGTGTTTCTCTAGGGCCCATCAGCTCCAAGTCATTGTCCTTTAGTCTGGTTGTGGAGGGTGTAGCTCAGCTCCAAGTCCAGTAGCTGTTTTCAATCTTTAGTTGCAGGGGGCACAGCCCACCATCCCATGCAGGTATTGAACTGGCAACCTTGTTGAGAGCTCGCGCTCTAACCAACTGAGCCATCTGGCCGCCGCCCAACCTAATATTATTTTGTTCTTTATACATTTCAAATTCTGTGTATTTGGCAGTTTTTATGTATTTAAGACCCTGTTTTATTCTAGAAAAGACTCAAAGGGCGTCTGGTATTTTGAAACTACCCCAAATCACATACACACAAGTGATCTGACTGTATCATGGGTTGTGGTGGGTAGCGTTTCCTTTAGGCTCTGAAAGTATGTGAGTATGTTTATAATCTTAATCATTTATTTTTTTGAAGGTGGTAATTTTTAACAACATTGTACTGCCAATTGTTGTTCTCCTTACAGATCACTAACAAATAATATTTTGTGTATTTGTTTGCCATGTATAAGAAACTTTACACTTGGGTACTTTTCTTTAACATTCTATGTTTAGTTAATTCCTGCCTAATGAACCCACTCCATGTCATTATCATATCCAAACCTATTGCAGGTCATTAATTTAAGAAGAAATATGTCACAGTATCTACAATTGAATTAGTAATAACTGGGCAGGGTAGGAAGAGACAACAGAGGAAGAAGTGGTAAGCTGGTGGGGACTGTTTTTGCAAGAGTGGAGAAACAGAACAGTATTTCCTTCTGTAATTTACCTCCTAGCAAAAACTACAGAAAAGAAAACAGGATTGAGCGGATAAATTTGCATTAGGTATCTGCTTTGTTATATCTTAGTTAGACTGGTAATGCCATTGTCTTCTTCCTTGGTAATTCTATAAACTTAAAAAGGCCTCATAATTAGGGGCCATTTTTTTCTTCACTTTATTCTCATCGTAATTCTGAGCACTGTAGAAGCAAAAATGCTGAACTTGGGTCATAAAAGCGCTCCACTTCTTATCACGCCTGACATTACTTGCCCAGTGACATGCCAACCCTTGTCTTACCTTTTTGGAGAAAGGGAGCATTGCTGTCTGGGACTGTGAGCTGCTCTGGGTCTGTGAGGCAATGGTTTCTGTGCAGTTGCTGGTAGTTGTACCGATTCAGATAACAGTTCATTCATCAGACTGTATGCTTGTGAGATTCGACGACTGTAGTGGTCAGACAGTAGCAACCTTTAGAGAAAGAATTAAATGACATTTATTAAGAGTCACTTTCAGTCCATCTTTCTAGAACGCACATAGTGTTTGCAGACCACATAGCGTATTTTTTTTTCAGTGCTTTCTAAATGTACTTCAAATGCAACATCAACTTTCAGATGTTTGAAAACCATTAGGCAGTCTTATTAAAGGTACCAGTAGTATGGCCTTTGAGGTATTTTCAAAATATATGTATCTGGATTTGGAGAGGGAAAGGAATAGTAGAAATAAAAACCATAAAAATGTAATGGAGTAAATACTATTTGAAAAAAAATTCCAAAATAGGCTAGTAGAGTTTAATTATTTTCCTTGCAGTTGTCTCCCACAATTGACAAAAAATGGGACTCCTGTGAGAACTAGAATTCTTTAAGCATTCTCTGCACCTCACGTGAACAAGCTCGAGAGAATGCTCAAGGCTACAGCTACCAAACTCACCTGTCTTTCTCACGCTTCATCTTTTGTCTCAGCCTGATTTCCCTGGAAGTCATGTAAAACTGCAGAAGGAACATCCAGTTAGTTCGTTATTGTTCAGTACAAATAATGAAATCACTATGATCCATGGAACACATGAAAATTGCACTAATCAATTTTAACAGGAAGTTAAAACATAATCGTTATTTAGGAAATAGTGCAAAATACTGTCATATTTGATGAAGCTTCTGACCCCAGCACACAACACAAAAATATTAAAGCATTATGTAATTAAATAAAATCCAGATTAATAAATGGAATGCAAAATCTATTTCAGTAAATTAATGTATTTTCTCAAAAGGAGAGAACCTTATCAGCTGCATTTAAAAGGGAAAACACGAGCATTTTAAGGATGGAGACACTTAGGCTGTGACCTCAGTCTTGTGATTAATCTCACCAACAGCTTGGTTGACAAAGCAGAAATGAGCCAGACCTTTAAAACCATCATTTTGATGCTTTAAAATGCTTGAAGAAACCTACTGCAGTGAGTTCATTGTGACTTGTAAACTCTTCAAGACTTATGCACCAAGAGGCAGACTGGCAAAGGTCAGCCATGTGCATCTGACTCCAGGACACTGAGACTTATTGTGGAGTCACTAATGAGTTTAAGTCTTTTCACACAATTGTGTCTATAAAAACGTGCACACACAAGTGAATTCACTTTCTCAAGATCCTGTATAGAAGTAGTCAGTAACAAATAAGGATCTTACCGATTTCTGATAGAAATTCAAATGAAATTTTTACTTACATTAACCCCCCCACCAATCCCATACCTTTACCCAAATAGAAACTAAAAATAAAGAAACAAGGTCTGTGATCTTGAAAGATATGTCACAAAGTCTATAAACCAAACAGTTCTGATGCCCTTAGAGTTAATTTATTCTAAATTTGGACACAATTCTAACCATCTAGGGTATTTGCTTGGCTGACAGGGAGGGTGATATCAGAACTCCCCGGCCCATCCGTGGGGGTGGAGGCAGATACACACATACACGCCACTGTTCTGTTGGTACATACTCTTTAAAATTTTTTGTAGATATTATAGGGATAGAAAATTGAATTTTAAAATGGCTTTACCACACTCACTGTCAGTTGTTCAATTGCCATCGACTCTCATTGAAAATTAAGGGAACAACTCCAATTGGTCACCCAATCACTCAAACTCTTCATTTGTTTAAAAACACTAGAGCCGTAATTAGCCTGGGGAAGATGTTTCAAAGGAACGTGGTTTGTACAACACCCTGCTACATTTTGTTAAGGTAACTTCTTAACTTCACCTAACTTAAGTAAAATGCTGACTTTTCTGTCAAATAGACAATGCATTCAAATTACGTTAATCCTTTTCTTGAATTTGCCAGGACAAAACTACATCTATTCTGTGATAATTCCATTATCCTTGATACTGCAGACTTACTGGATTGCTCCGGGGACAGAAAGGATTGTGTTCTTGCCCTCTCTTTCCTGCCAGCTCATTTAAGTACTCTGCCATTCTTTCTTTTCGTTTTCTTTTCATCCAGACTTGAATCTCTCTTCTCTCCTTCTCAGTTCTTTGAGGATGTCTACCAGAAGGACGCCGAATCCTGATAAATTTAACAGGCAGGGTATCACTTGATTGTAAATTTGTTATGGAGATAAGTATCACAAGTAAATACTGTTTGTTTGGAAAGATTTTGCCCCATCTTCAAAAAGTAGTATACACTTACAATCTCTAGTCAACTTGCTCTAACTCTCCCCTGAAATCCACTGAAATGACGTCAGAAAGGCCATCAACGGCCTCTTTTCAGTCTTCATCCTACTGGACTTCTCTGTAACTTTGGATACAATTGGCTTCTCCTTTCTGCTTTAAACTCCCTCTTACCTGGGTCTTTTTCTAACTCTCAAAACACTATGCAGCCTCCTGCATTGGCTCCTTCCTTCTGCGCTCACCACTCCAATGTTAAATGTCTTTAAGGGTTCTGCTTTGGACTTCTTCACCTAGATTTATTCCTGGACTATCTCAATCACTTCCGAAACTTATAATACAGAGATGACTTCTAAAGTGCTGCTTTTGTGGATCGAGCCTCCCGGTCCTGCCCACAGCACACTTCCCAGGGGCTGGCCAAAGCTAATGACCGAGCATGGAGGGACGTAGCCGGCCATTCCTGCAAGACACAGGCGCCTCTGATGGAGACTTTGGCTTGATGTGTCACCACTGAGCTGGCTGAAAGGTTCTTAGAACTACACTATACTCCAAGATCCTACTTACTAACCCTCTTCTTTCCCTCTTTCCTTCACAGGGAGGGAGGCGTCAGACTTGCACTGCGGTCTGATGCCCCTCCCCACTTCTGTTTTTACTCCCTTTCCCCTCACATACATTTCTCTCATTAAACCTTGTGTACATCTAATCCCATCTTAGCTTCTGCTTCTCAGAAGATAACTAACACGAGTAGTACTGAGAGAGGCCCAAGCAAACAGGAGGTTGAGATGGGGATTTGGGGCAGACCCATCACCCAGTGTGTGAAGAGGACACAATCCTAAATGGAAGGTGGGCCAGGGACACAAACGATAAGGTTTATACTGAACACCTGCTTTCCTTCTGGGAGTCTGGACTTGGTATGCGCCAGGCAGACGGTGCCTACCTGACCAGCCTCCAATAAAAACCCTGGGCACCGAGTCTCGACAAGCTTCCCTGGTACACAGCATCTCACATGCAGTGTCACAATCCGTGGCTGGAGGAATTAAGTGTCTGTCCTGTGTGACTCGACTGGGAGAGGATTCTTGGAAGCTTTTGCTTGGTTCCCTCTGGACTCCACCCCATGCACCTTTTCCCTTGGCTAATTTTGCTTTGTCTCCTTTCATTGTAATAAATGACAGCCATGAGCACAGCCATATGCTGAGTCCTGTGAGTCCTCCCTGGGAATTCACTGACCCTGGGGTGATCCTGGGGACCCCAACACAGGGTGAGACGGCACTGGCACTGCAGTCTGACAGCTGTCTCCGCCTCTTCTAGCCCTACCCCACTTCCCCCCACAAATGTTTCTCCAAATAAATCTCTTGCTCATCTAACTCTCATTTTAGCATCTGTATCTGCTAAAATTAATGTACCAATGAATATCACCAACTGAATGTTCTCCTGGCACCTTATATCTAAAACTACATTCTCTGTTTTGCTAAAGGAACCACTATAAACTCAGTCCTCCAAGTAGAGAAAACCATTCTTCTTCCTGACAGTTTCCAGGTTTACTCACGCCTGTTACCCTACACTTGCCATTCTGAGCCATCTTGTGTCTAGACCACTGGAGTGACAGGACCTCTAACTGGTTCTAGTTTGAAGCCCTTTGCTGATGCCCCTGCTGCCTGCAGATGAGGTGACAGCCTGCCTCTGGCCCCCGTGGCAGCCAGCACAGCCAGCCAGACCCTCTCCCCTTCCAAGGCATAAACTCTGGTTACATCTAACGTCCTGCCCTCTGCAAACTGACCATCACACCTCTGCAAATTATATTCTTGCTGCCTAGAATACCTTTTCTTCTAGTTATAAGCCACATGAATTTCTACTGATCTTTTGAAATAAAGCTCCAATACCATAAGTGGGAGGCTGTCTTCTTTGACTGACTCTTTCCCCCAAACTCCTATAGGATACTGATATAATTTGGTCTTATGTCATACTTTTTATAGTTCTATCTACATTCAAGAGTAGAAACCATTTTATTTTTATTCCAATTATTGACATTTAATACATTTATGATATTTATAACATAATCATTAATTTAAAAGAATGCAAATTCCTATTTATGTGATTGAAAGTAACTAAAAGAGTTTTACAAGTAAGTTAGGGTTTGCATGGCCTTGACATGAAGTCATAATACACCGGACAATTTCTATCAGGAACCAGTTCTTAGCTCAGAAAAGGTTGCAAGGGGAAGACATTTTAACCTAATGTTCCATGGAAAGACTATTTAAAATGTATTCCAAGGGTTAAAATTTAGGATAAAGTGCTATCGTTAATTACTTCTAAGATGAAATAGGATAAATTTTTTGTTGTAATTCGAGTGATGAGACCTTGGGAAAACTCACACGATACAAATGTGCTGTATAAGTTAAATAAACCAGTCTATATTCTATTGGGGGAGGGAGAAAATGACACAAACATCACAAAATGTATTTATGAAGAAAAAAATCTAAGCTTTGAGTTTGTTTCATAACAATCATATTAAAATACTGCCAATTTGGAATATTCTTGAACCATAAACACTTTAAATGTGTTAAAAATTAATTATTCAATAATTACCTGGAGATACTTTTAGCTTGTTGTTCTGTTAAGCCCAGCTCCTCACTGGAAACTCCCTCTTTTGTTATAAGGTCATCAATAATGTCTGCAATATCAGTCAATCCTGTCACCTGGAGTGGATCGACTGAAACACTTTGTTTGCCAATGCAATTTGAGAAATATACGTCAGTATCTACAACTTAGTTACATTAAGCAATAATGAACATGTAAACTATGCTCTCCAAGATCATAAATGAACATAAAAATAATAAACATTTAACTATGTTCCTTCTGTTTCTTTAATTCCAGTAATCTTCAGTGGAAAAGCCTAATAACCAATAATTGATGACTTTGTACTTGCTCTTAAAAAAGCAACATAAGGCCCAGGAGACAACTTCTACCTGTCCTGCCTGCCGAAATTTAATACATATGCAGGAAAAGAAAATGTAGCCAATGTAATGTATAGTGTTCTAATTATCTATGTATAACAGTAAGGGATATAAAACAATCCTGTTTCTTAACACAACCCATTCCCGATGGGAATTGCATTCCTTTAATCCATGAAAAAAATGTAGACGTTCACCTACATATGAACAACAAAATTTCAAGAACACATTAATTTATACCCAACTCTAAGTAAAACTATGACTTAATTCTTAAGGTACTTACCTCTCAAATAACTCATCACTGTTATTCACACCTTAAAAAAAAGAAACACTGTTAATAAAAATTTCAGGTCAGCTATTTTTTTATACTTTCGATTATTTACCTGACTTAGAAATTCTATAACCAGAAATGAAAATATTTTTAAACTTTCAAATGGTTTAAAGATATATACATATAGCATATTTATCTTCCTCTTGAATATGCTATTGGCAGTAAATGTTGTCCATATTTTAACATTACAACATTTTTATCCAGAGTACTCTGAATTATACACTTTAGGAGGTACAATCTTTCTTTGCTTTGTACAGTTTAGAATACTGGAGTGCAATTTACTAAAACAATCATAAAAAACAACAGCAAAAATCCTCTGATGATCTAAAAGGAATACATTTGGGAAACTTTCTAATTTAAATCCAAGAAGCCTTTATTGGAAGAATATGACTCAAAGAACAATTGTTAAACCTTGTCCAATATTAACTACATGTATTTAAAGCAAAACACATAATCTACTCAGTTTACTATATGTTTAACCTTCAAAGAGAATTAAATTAATACAGGGAAAAATGTTCTGACATCTCTTCTCAAGAACATTTTCTTGTGAAGATTTTCTTATACTAAGATAAATCCACTCTGCCCCTAAGACTTATACATCCACGTGTTTTTTAATATTAACTAATTTTGCTTTCTTAAGCACATGTGTTTTTTCTTTTATTAATCCTCAAAACAAGGATATTATATTATCTTACATTATCAGTCTGGGCATTTGAGTTCTTAATAGCAATTAATTAAATTTAACCATTAAGAAAAGCCTCCACTACTGAAAGAAAACAATGATAATGGTGTAAGTATAGCTTAATCAGATATAAAACGTCTGTCTACTAAGGAATGAAACTGATTCCTTTTATCCAAGAGCAGAAAAGTGTTATATCCAAATGAATACATTTAAAAATAATTATATAGGAAGATTCTACCCTTACTTCATTTTAAACCATGTTTGGAACTCTTCCTGGGCTGCCGTCACAATTTGCTAAACACAATAGATCAGCTTCATTCCTTGACGATCACAATTCCTTTTTCAAATTTCAAACAGTGACACTCAGCCTGAGCGTGTACTTCACTTATCAGAAATGCCTCTGAATAACTTATGGCTGTTGCCACAAGTTAAATCCGTCCTCAGGGAGAATATTATTTGCCACTTTAAGAACACTCAGCAGAATGTGAGAAAAAGTGGAAACCAATTTCAAAAGAGGACATTTAAGCTATTTCTGAGCACTAGAGGTATAGGAATGACTATGTATCTTTCCAAGAGGCCTACTCTGAAGAAGAAAACACCTATTAGGGCATCTAAATCCTATACTTTTAAATAATAATTAGGTTTCTTTTGAAATTTACAATCAAACGTCAAGAAAAACATTTTAATTTATCCATCTTTCTGATGCCATTTGTTACTTCTCCTTTTTTTCCTCTTGCATCCTAACTTAAGAAGCTATAACAACCCTAAATGAATCACCTTGCACTTTCAATTCTTTTCCTACTTTCTTCCCTTTTGCCTTGAAACATTAGTTTGTATTTATCTCCATCTTGAAATGATCTTTAACTTCATTTGCTTTATCTCATTTTTCTACTTCTTTTTACTATTAGAATTCTTTTTTCTTTTTAATCCTTTTGTATTTTTTTCAATTACAGGTGACATACAATATTTTATTAGTTTCAGGTGTACAACACAGTGATTTAGACATTTATATACCTTACTGAGTGATCACCGTGATAAATCTAGTACCCATCTGACACTATACATAGTTATTACAATATTATTGACTATATTCCTTATGCTATACTTTACATCTCCATGACTATTTTGTAACTATCAATTTGTGCTTCTTAATTTTTTCCACTTTTTCACCCTTCCCCCCAACCCCTCTCTTATCTGTCAACCATCAAAATGTTCTCTGTGTCTTGAGTTTCTTTCTATTTTGTTTGTAATATACATAGACATACAAGCCCAGGAAGTACAGAGTCTCAAGCAAGATGAACCCAAAGAGGCCCACACCATGACACATCATAATTAAAAAGCCGAAGCGAGAATCTTAAAAGCAGTAAGAAAAAAGCAGTTAGTTACCTATAAGGGAACTACCATAAAACTGTCAGTTGATTTCTCAACAGAAACTTTGACAGCAAGAAGGGATTGGCATGAAATATTCAAAGTGATAAAAAGCAAGGACCTACAACCAAGACTCTCTAGGCAGCAAAGCTATCAGTTAGAATCAAAGGACAGATAAAGAGCTTCCCAGACAAGAAAGAGCTAAAGGAGCTCATCACCACTAAACCAGTATTACAAGAAACGTTAAAGGGATTTCTTCAAGAAGAAAAAAAAGATAAAAAATATGAATAACATAATGACAATAACTATATACCTATCAACAGTTACTTTAAATGTAGTGTGTTAAATGCTCCAACGAAAAGACATAGGGGGACTGAATGGATAAGAAAACAAGACCCTTACATATGCTGCCTACAAGAGACTCACTTCAGATCGAAAGACACACACAGACTACAAGTAAAGCAATGGAAAAGATATTTCATACAAACAGAAAAAAAAAAGCTGGGTAGCAATACTTATACCAGACAAAACAGACTTTAAAATAAATACTATAACAAGAGACGAAGAAGGAACCAGCAATCCCATTTGTGGGTATTTATCCGAAGAAACCCAAAAAACTTCAAAGGAACATGTGCATCCCTATGTTCATTGCTTTATTTACAATAGTCGAGATGTGGAGACAACCTGGATGTCCTTCAGTGGATTAAGAAGAGATGGTACAGGGGCCGGCCCGGTGGCTCAGGCAGTTGGAGCTCCAAGCTCCTAACTCCGAAGGCTGCCGGTTCGACTCCCACATGGGCAAGTGGGCTCTCACCCACAAGGTTGCCAGTTCAACTCCTCGAGTCCCGCAAGGGATGGTGGGCAGCACCCCCTGCAACTAAGATTGAACATGGCACCTTGAGCTGAGCTGCCGCTGAGCTCCCGGATGGCTCAGTTGGTTGGAGCGCGTCCTCTCAACAACAAGGTTGCTGACTCCCGCAAGGGATGGTGGGTTGCTCCCCCTGCAACTAACAACAGCAACTGGATCTGGAGCTGAGCTGTGCCCTCCATAACTAAGGTTGAATGGACAACTTGACTTGGGAAAAAAAGTCCTGGAAGTACTCACTGTACCCCAATAAAGTCCTGTTCCCCTTCCCCAATAAAAAAAAAATCTTAAAAAAAAAAGAAAAAAAGAAGAGGTGGTACATATATACAATGGAATATTACTCAGCCATAAAAAGGAATCAAATGTTGCCATCTGCAACAACATAGATGAATCTGGAGGGTATTGTGCTGAATGGAGTAAGTCAGAGAAAGACAAATGACATATGATTTCACTTACATGTGGAATTTAATGAACAAAACAAACAAATCAGAATTCATAAGGGAATCTATATTTATAGCATTTTGACCTGTCTTTGTCCCCAAACTGCCGCCTTCTACTCTTTTTTAAAAAATTCAATTTTATTGGGCTGACAATGGTTAGTAAAATTACATAGGTTTCAAGTGTACAATTCTGTAATAGACCATTTATACTCACATTGTGTGTTCACGACCCAGAGTCAGTTCCACTTCCATCACCATATATTGGATCCCCTTTACCCTCATCTATCGCCCCTCCTCCCGTACCCTCTGGTAACCACTAAACTATTATCTGTGTCTATAAGTCTCTGTTTCTTTGTCTTGTTCCTTTGTTACTTTCAGTTTTATATCCCACATATCAGTGAGATCATATGGTTCTAGACTTTTTCTGTCTTGACTTATTTTGTTTAGCATAATAATCTCAAGATCCATTCATGTTGTTGCAAATGGCACTATTTCATCTTTTTTTTTTTTTTAAAAAAGATTTTATTGGGGCAGAGGAACAGGACTTTATTGGGGAACAGTGTGTACTTCTAGGACTTTTTTCCAAGTCAAGTTGTTGTTCTTTCAGTCTTAGTTGTGGAGGGCGCAGCTCAGCTCCAGGTCCAGTTGCCGTTGCTAGTTGCAGGGGGCGCAGCCCACCATTCTTTGCGGGAGTCGAACCGGCAACCTTGTGATTGAGAGGATGCGCTCCAACCAACTGAGCCATCCGGGAGCTCAGTGGCAGCTCAGCTCAAGGAGCCGTGTTCAATTTTAGTTGCAGGGGGCGCTGCCCACCATCCCTTGCAGGACTCGAGGAGTTGAACTGGCAACCTTGTGGTTGAGAGCCCACTGCCCCATGTGGGAATCGAACCGGCAGCCTTTGGAGTTAGGAGCACTGAGCTCTAACCGCCTGAGCCACCGGGCCGGCCCTCATCTTTTCTTATGGCAGAATAGTATTCCATTGTGTATATATACCACAACTTCTTTATCCATTCATCTATCACAGGACATTTTGTTTTCATGTCTTGGACACTGTAAATAAAGCTGCAATGAACATCAAAGCATACGTCTTTATGGATAAATGTTTTCAGATTTTTGGGGTACATAGGAGAGAGATTGCTGGGTCATATGGTAATTCTATACTTAATTGTTTGAGGAACCTCCACACTGCCTTCTATAGCGGCTGCACCAGTCTGTATTCCCACCAACAGTGTCTGAGGGTTCCTTTTTCTCCACAGCCTCTCCAACATGTTATTATTTTTCTTGTTGATGATAGCCATTCTAACTGGTGTGAGGTGATATCTCAGTGTGGTTTTTATTTGCATTTCTCTGATGATTAGTGATGTTGGGGATCTTTTCATATGACTATTGGCCATCTGTATGTCCTCTTTGGAGCCCATTTAACTGGTGCCCATTTTTTAATTGGTTTGTTTGTTTTTTTGTTGTTGAGTTGTATGAGTTCCTTATATATTTTGGATATTAGCCCTTTATTGGAGGTGTTGTTTGCAAAAATCTTCTCCCATTCGGTTGGTTGCCTCTTTATTTTGTTGATGGTTTATTTTGCTGTACAGAAGCTTTTTAGTTTAATATAGCCCCATTCATTTATTTTAGCTTTTATTTCCCTTGCTTTTGGGGTCAAATTCATAAAATCCTCTTTGAACCAAAGCTCCATAACTTTAGTACCTGTGTTTTCTTCTATGCAGTTTATTGTTTCAGGTCTTATGTTTAGGTCTTTGATCCATTTTGAGTTAATTTAGGTACACAGTGACAGATAGCAATCTAGTGTCATTCTTTTGCATGTGGATTTCCAATTCTCCCAGCACCATTTGTTGAAGAGGCTGTCTTTTCTCCATTGTATGTTTGTGGCTCCTTTGTCGAAATACACCTGTCCATATTTATGTAGGTTTATTTCTGAATTTTCAAGTCTATTCCATTGGTCTGTGTGTCTGTTTTTCTGCCAGTACCATACGGTTTTGATTATTGTTGCTCTGTAGTACAAGCTGAAGTCAGGGAGTGTGATACCTCCAGCATTATTCTTTTTTCTTAGGATTTTTGGCTATTCGGAGTCTTTTGTGGTTCCAAACAAATCTGATGGTTTTTTGTTCTGTTTCTTCTACTCTTCATAGTACACTTTCTCGTGGCTAGTGAAACTGTTAGCCACTCACTTTTCTCTTGACAATCCCTTTGCCAGAGTCTGCTCATCTAGGGAAGGTCTCCTTGCTCTCTAATGGGTGACATTTCACAGGCTGTTTCCTTGGTATTTCCCCTTTTTCTATTTTTCTTGCAGAGAACAGATGAACTCTCTAAATCTTAACTACATAATTCAGTAAAAGGCTCTTATATCTGTTTTTCAAGCCTACACCTCTCATTAGCACTTTCTTATCAAAAAGTAGGTCCTAAATATGGCGACTTATATACTCCAGCATCACCTTAAACTGTTACGTTTGATCTGAAGGTACTCCCGAGTTTGACACCAGACCTAATGATACCCTTGCTCCTACAGTCTGATAACAACCAAGAGCCATTCACTTTTTCCTTCTCCTATTTTACCCACTTACTCAGAGAGTACCATCAGCTGCCTATTCAGAATTCTCCTGTATATTCTTTTCCCTTCCCACAGCACTAACCAGGCACTCACTATTTCACAGGTCAAATGAATTTAACAGCTATGCCTCCCTTCTAGTCTTCCTCAAAACCTCATTTTATTTCTCTGTTCAGAATTCTCCCATGATTCCAAGTATAAAATGGAACTTAAATCTTTTAGACACAATTAGAAGCCCCTATAACCTCTTTCACCTCATCTGTCAATTCTCCCCCAGAAGAGGAAAGAGGAAAGCCACAGGTGACCAAGAACCTACAGGAAACAAACAGATTCTCAGCTAGATGCTTCACATACAATACTCAATCTTCACAACAATTCTGTGAAATGGAAATGATTATCAGTATATGATAACAACTAAAATACAAATGGAATCTAGAAAGAACTAAGAGAAAAAACTACAAGACTTATACCAATTTCTTAATAGCATTTCTTTTATTTAAATGACAGCAATGGCTTTTAAAAATAGCAATTTTTACTGCTTATACTACTTCAATAATGGTAGTAAAACATATCATAAACAGTAAAATCATCATTATTGACCATCAATATCTAGGGCAAAAAAAAATTTTTTTCAACACCATCAATGGTTCGACTGTTGTATTTAGTGTGACCTAGTGTTCATAGGCCAAAATGCATGTTAGTACTATAGAACAGCATTTTTAATTGCCAGCTCCAAATGAAATGGAATGGAAAGTGGCACTGAAGTTTTCTAAATCTCAATATCCTCAACAGTAAAATGGTACTTACCTCAGTCAGGTTTGCACTAGGCTCAATGGATGTAAAACAGCAATGTCTGGCACGTGGCAGAGGCTCCGTGAATTACAACATTATTTTGTTTTCAAATTAAAACTCAAGGTTCTCATAATTGGCAGAGTGTGAATATTTCAATTTTTGTAAAAAGTAAATATAGTAATTCCAGTTATATATTTAACATTAATAAGCTACACAGAGATGACACGTGCTTGCAGCTTATCTTCTAGCAACAGTTCTTCATGTGAATGGTGCAATTTTTAATTTCCCTTTACCCGAAATTTATAAATATTGCAAAATGGCTTGACAAATTCTTCACAACTATATTCCCAGTAAATACTATTCAGTAGTAACAAGAGTATTTTGTTATAGTATATCTTGCAGTATATTAGAAAACAAGAGTGTAAATGAAAAAAGTAAAGAACAATACCAGGAAAAGTTGTATTCTGGGCACTGGAGAGGCTACCAGCTGAATCGGCAAAAGGAAACACACAGGTTTTCTGACTAGAATGAGTTTCTCCTCCGGAAAATTCAGCTTCTAAAGTGTGTTCTTCGTCACTTGGATCTTCCTTATTCATATGAGTCAGAAAATGCACTAATCCAGAGTCTATATTACAATTAAAAGAAAATAATAGAGAAAAACAATCACATGGGAAAGATGTAACACTTAGCTAATACTGCCACATGGCAACAGATATATTAGAAGTTTGGAACATATTATTCTGATAGCTTTCTACTGTATAATGAAATAACTTATGATATATAATATTCACACTCTCCCACTATAAAAAATTATTAAATTTATTATCAAGTTCAGAAAACATGGCAGGTGGGGCTAAAGTGGACAGGCTTCTGCCTGTTATAAAAACACAGAAGACATGCTAAATTTAAAACAAATTGATTACTACACAACAAAGCCCTATAAATAAAGAAATCCTCTGGTGCCAAAAAAGAAATAGGAACTCACAGCTGGACAATAGTGCTGGGATAGTCCAAGGAGGAAGAGAGAGCGTGTTTTCTGCAGAGTGCAGAGGGGGACTGAGCTAGCGCTATATGGCCCAGAGCACTAAAGGACAGCTCTGGCTTAAAAGGGGATAAGAAAACCCTGACCTGGAGAAGCAGCCAAGATGTCTTCTATCTGCCTGGGTAACGAATGGAAGAAAAATAAAACAGTCAGCTCTGTGAAATCAAAATCCCTGTCTTCCCACAAGCAGGTGTGGGATCTGAATTTATACTATCAATGGAGCACAGCTACTCCAAGCCAAGAAATATATACAAAAACTTGTCCTAAAATTTTTTTTCTACCTCAACGACAGCAAGAAGCAAATACAAAACCACTTCAAAGACAAACATACACAATTCAGCAGAACTTCCCTAAAGATGATAAAATATTACAAGTCAAACAAAGAAACAACCATGAAAGAGAGGCAGTATGCAGATTCAACAATTGAGAATATGCACGAGTGGAATAAAACAATCAGAAATGGCATACAATATTATTAAAGTCATTAAATAGATAAAGGGCATAGAAACCACAATAAAAGAACATGGTACTATACCCAAAGAACAGATAGATTTAAAAAAGAAACATAGACATAAATAATGTAGTCACCAAAATTAAAATCCAACACAAAGATGACATGGCAGAAGAGAGACTTAGTAACCTAAAAAACAGATCTGAAGAAATCACTCTGAGTACATCACTGTGAGATAAAAAGGTGGAAATTAAGAAGTGGTTAAGAGATGGAATAGAATCTCAAGGTCCGATGTACCTCCAATAGATGTTTTAGAAAACAGAACAGAAAGAATGGGAAGGAAGCAACACTCCAAAAGAGAATAGATGAAAAATTCCCAATGTTAATCCTGCAAATTAAAGAATGATTCCTATTCCCATATATAATAAATAAAAAGAAATACACACTAGAAACACTATCAAAAATGCAAAATAAGCCAAAACTAAAGAGAAAACTTTAAAAGCAATAAGAGATAAAAGAACAGCAATTAGACAGCACATACGTAGTATAAACTGAGAATTAGAAATGCCAGTAGATAATGGAATAATATCTTTATTTTTTATTTTTTAAAATTGTTTCAAAGGAGGGAGCAGCTCACAGTGGCCCATGTGGGGATCAAACCAGCAACCTTGGTGTTATCAGCACCCGCTCTGACCAACTGAGCTAACCAGCCACCCCCTTGGAATAATATCTTTAAAATGCTGAGGGAAAATACTCATCAACTTAGAATTGTGTACCCTGCTATAAGCCATCACTATAAGCTATTTTCAAAGACAGAGAGAATTTACCACTCACAGACTCTAAATGAAAGAACTAATAAAGGAAGAAGGAAACAATCCTCAAAGAAATTAATATAAGAGGCAATTGTGGGCAACAATAGCAGAGACAGAAAATGCCAGAGTGCATTTCAGGCAATAAGGGTAAAGGATTACTTCATGAAACTGTGTTTTGGTTTTATATACCTATTGTATACATATTTACATTATTTAAATCACAAGTTTTAAAAAAGCAATTGAGGGCAAAGAAAATGGCAAACATGCTGATAAATTCAAATAAATATTGACTTAAAAAAAGACAAGGGAGAATAAATGGGAGGTTTGAATACAAGGCAGAACTAGGGGTGGCCGGATAGCTCAGTTGGTTCGAGCACCAGCTCTTAACAACAGGGTTGCCAGTTCAATTCCCACAAGTGTTTTTTTAAATGTTGACAACCGGCAACATTTGAACACTGATTAGCTACAGAACAATACTAAGATTTTTAAATAAGGCCTGACAATATTATTATGACTATATTTTTAAAAACAACACTTTTTCTTTTAATGTTACATATAAAATATTTATGGATAAAATAATGTGCTGTCTGGGATTTGCTTCAAAATAATCCAGGAAAGGTGGGAAGAATGGGTGAGTATATATAATACATAAAACAGGATTGGCCATGAGTTGAAAATTGTTAAAGTTGGTTGTTGGGTACATGAAGATTAATTGTACTATCTGTCTTCTATTGAAATGTTTGACATTTTTCATAGTAAGTTTTTAAAAAGTAAAATGTATCAAAAAGAGATATACCAGGCAAAATAAAGCAGAAATGTAAATATTAATGTTAGAGAAAATTGACTTTCAGTCTAAAAGCATTATTGGAGATAAAGAGTCATCATTTAATGATAACAGAGACAAAATTCAACAAAAACATATAACAGTTATGAACTATACTCATTTTATGATGTAGTGTCAACTATATAAAGCAACATTTAACAGAATTACAAGGAGAAAGAAACAATTCCACAATCACTGTGGTTAATTTTTTTATGTACCCTATTAAGAAATTAATAGATCAAGGCAACCAAAACCAATTTGACACAATATAGAAAAATCTCGGGCCGGCCCGGTGGCTCAGGTGGTTGGAGCCCCGCGCTCCTAACACCCGAGGTTGCCGGTTCAATTCCCACATGGGCCAGTGAGCTGCGCCCTCTACAGCTAAGATTGTGAACAATGACTCTCCCGTCGGCATGAGCTGCTGTGTGCTGCTGTGTGCTACCAGGAGTGGCCAGCAGCCAGCATGAGTGGCTGGCAGCCGGCGAGAGTGCCATGACGTGCTGTGAGCAGCCGACCAATGACTGGCAGGGAACTAACTCAACTGGGGGCGGGGAGCGCAAGGCTCATAACACCAGCCTGGGCCAGGGAACTGTGTCCTACACAACTAAACTGAGAAACAATGGCTTGAACTGGAGTGGGGGGGTGGGGGTGGGGGGGAGGGGGGAGAAGCGGAAGAAGGGAAAAAGAAAATCTCAGTAAGTTATAAGTGTGGCGTGTGTGTGTGTGTACACAGTTGACCCTTGAAGGAGAGGGTTAGGTGTGTAGTCAAAAATTCATGTATAACTTTTGATGACTCCCCAAAAACTTAGTTGTCCCTCAGTATCTGCGGGGGCTTGGTTTCAAAACCCCTTGTATACCAAAATCCTCAGATGCTCAAGTGCTCTATATAAAATGACACAGGTCAATGCATACAGTTGCCTTTCCACATCTGTGAACTCCCAACTGTATTGAAAACAGTACAGGTATTTATTGAAAAAAATCCACATATAAGTGGACCTGCACAGTTCAAACCTATGTTGTTCAAGGTTCAACTGTATGTATATCTGTATCTATCTATCTATATATATATCCTACATAAACCAATAGAAAATGCTTATTTTTTTCTAATAAACATAGAACATTTATAGAAACTGATTATATATATTAGACCACAAAGGAAATTTTAACAAATATCTAAGAATTGATATTATCATATACTTATCTAATCACAATACAATGAAAATGGAAATAAATTACAAAAATATAGCCCAAATTCCATAATATCTGGAAGCCAAAAAACTCTGAGCTAAAGAAGAACTCCACACAAATAACAAACTATTAGATCTGAACAATACCCAAAGATGGTACATATCGACACTCTTATCTGAGTCCTTGCAGGAATATGTTCAGCCTCAAATGCATATATTAGAAAAAAAGAAAGAACAACATTAGGAAGAAAACCAAGAAGTCCCCAAAAACAGAAGAGATAATAAAGCTAAGAATAGAAATTTATGAAGAACAAAATTGAGAAGCAATAGAATCAACAAACCAAAGAATGGTTTCTTGAACACTTCAAATTGTTGACAAGACTGAATGAGAGAGTATAGATATAAATAACTATAGATGCAGTAAAAATTTAAAAAAATAACTACCCTAATTTCATCCTTTCAATAAGAAATGCAAAAACTTAACACTTCACCATTCCAGGCCATTTAATAAGAACCTCAAATCCCAGCTCAGCTGATGACCACAGATAAACAGCAACCTCAGCACAAAGCTGTGTCTGTCAGCAGTTTGTGGCTGGTGAGGTGGAGTCACAGAAATAAGATGCAGCCCACACTGCCCCACTCTGCTGTAAAAGCCAGAATAGGTGATACCATTGGCTTCTCAGAAAAAAAATGGCCCGAAGTAGGAGCCAGTCACGTTATCACTGAAAAAATCCTTATCTAAAAACTGGAGGGCTTGATGGCTTCAGCTCACATATGAAAACTGTATTTCTGGTATTCCCAAAAGGCAATACTTATTCTTTCAAAGCAAGGCTTCAGAATCACCCCACAATCCCTCACAAACCTTTTTTAGAAATACTAATTGTTCTTGAAGCCATTGTTTTTTCAGTTTCAGGGCCAGAAGACAATTCAATGTGACCTAAAGGTCGAATCTGTAGAAAAACACACAATATAACTGCTATAAATTTCAAATTATCATCAACAATTTTATGTAGTTTTTAAACATTTGCATTAATGCAACAAATGAAAGAAACGGGATTAAATCCAACATGAGCTAACCAGTGGGGATTGATGATGAGGAGGAAATTTTTACTTATTTGCAGCTTAACTGATTCAGCCTTTTAAGAGACTCAGGAAAATAGCATCATATAATTTTAGAATGGGGAGAAACGTTAACTACCATCTAGACAAAACCTTTTATTTTAAAGATGAGAGAACACGGTCCAGAGAAATTCAGTGACTTTCTTAGTGGCAGAAGCTGGGTTTGAACCCAGGTCTTCCTGGCTCCTACTCAGTGCCTGTCCATCGTATCCCTCTGCCTCCTTCAGGCCTATGAACTGTTTTCTTAACTAAAAGGGGCAAGTCAAAATCTTTATATTTATGTGTGCATAATAATAGAGAACATCTTAAACCAATATGCCAAATCCTTCACTTAAAATTAATGCTATTTCCTTCAAAGTAGTCACCTTGGAAGACTAAATACTTAGCTAAGTAGCATTACTTAATAGTAGTTCCACCACGTATATTTTTTCAGTGTAGTTTTGTCTTAACTTTTTTCTTTTTTAAACTGTTTATTTATTTTAAGTGTGTTTTTCCAGGACCCATCATCTCCAAGTCAAGTAGTTGTTTCAATCTAGTTGTGGAAGGTGCAGCTCACAGTGGCCTTGTTGTTAAGAGCACCGCACTCTAAACAACTGAGCTAACCAGCCGCCCCCTAGTCTTAACTTTTTAATAAGTGTTAATGTTTGGATTAAATAAATGCTATAAATCTAATAAATACATCTTTAAAATGTCATCATGCTAGCAACCTGGAATATTTGTTAGGTTAAGTCAACGATGGAATTCTTATCCTTCAGACCAACTTGCATTTCCCAATATAAGGCTTTAACACATTCAAAATATTTTTACAGTTTTTTCTTTAATTTTTATTTTATATAAACTTTACTTCCTAAAAAAAAAGGACAGGATATTTGTGCAAAATAATTAATGTTTGAGACTTCTATATGTCTAAATACCTTGATATACTAATATACATAAACATTAATCTATTATGAATACTTTTTTTTTTTTTAAGGAGGGCACAGCTCACAGTGGCCCATGTGGGGGGATCAAACCGGCAACCTTGGTGTTATTAGCACCATGCTTTAACCTACTGAGCTAACCGGCTACCCCATATGAATACTTTTTTATAAATACTTTTTAAAGATACAGAAAACTTCTAAGGAAGTTTCATTGCATAGAATATTTCAAAGAAATTGAGAATTCCAAATGTTAAGGACAACAATATTTGTAAAGTTATAAAAATCATGCTTAAGAAAATAATACTCTCGAGAGTGTGCTTTCCCCTTTTTAATAAACCCACTGCTTGCTTGGCTTATTCAGTGTGTCTTTGCATTCTTTCCTGCGCCAACCACTCTCTGCTAACACAGGGATGCTACCCACATCTTACAACACACAGGACAGCCGCCCACTACAACGAATTATCAGGCCCACTGTCAATAGTGCTGAGAGGTTGAGAAAACATAGCTTAACGAAATCAAATTTCTCATTATTTTGAAAAATCAAGTGTCTAAAACTTTATCACACTATAAATCTAATTACGTGATAAGAAACAAAAAACTGAAATAAAGACAGTCTACCTTATCACAATGTGGGTCTAGCATTCCGTGTCTGGGGAAATCCTGCTCTATGTTCTCAGCAATGGTCTGTATTGCTAGCAGCTGCTCATCAATTCTCTGAAGCTCAGAGGTGAGATGCTTTAGTCGGCAAGCTGCAGAGCTGGGCGCAGGACGAGTGGGGGAGTTGTCCTGCAGCAGTTCCTGCAGTAGGTGACCTCGCAGCCGATAATCTTCTGCAGCATCTGAATGTGAGCTCTGTTCTTTGAATCGAAAATCTGGTTTCGGCATATCTAAATATGAATAAAGGTAACATCAGAATTGATTATAATGAAAGGAGAGGCAGATGCTTATGATCTAATGTTTTTGAAGATTTCAATTTAAGTCCACATAACATTCCCTTCCAAATCAGTTTTAATTTAATATACTTAGAAATACCATTTCAGCTTCTCGACTTGTGAGATTTGTCTTTGTTGTAAGAATATATAACAGAAAAAAATAATACATAACAGTGTTACTATAACCATAACCTCCATAAACAAAGCAGTTTGAATGTTACTTTTAGCCTCTGCTACAAAACTATACTTAATCAAAAAGCAACTTTCAATCTTTATGGCTTTTTAAAACTCTACTTGAAAACCAACAATGTCATACGGTAAAAGCTAGACCCAATGTTGGCCTGATCCACGGGGGATTTCAGGCAAACGTTAAACGTCCTGAGACCAGTATCAAAGCAATGACTCTCCCTACTCTTAAACTCAATTGATTTCTTGTTCCAGAATTGAAATACTTCTTTCTTAAATGTGTTCTCTCCTGGCTTCCGGGTCTCCTCCCTACATTGCTCTTCCTTCTTAGTCATTGGATCTTCTCCTGCCACCTACTCCTTTGCATCAGTATTTCCTGGGGTACCAGTCTCAGCTGACTTGTCTTTTCACTCTTCCCACTCTCTTGGAGTGGTCATTGATGCCCTCAAATTCACAAGGCACTCTTTCTGAGCTCCAGCCCCTTAAATCCATCTGTGTCCTCGATATCTCATTTAGGCTGCCCCAAAGCAAGTTAAACTAAACTCGTTGCTTCTGCCCCTCCAACTCGCTCCCTTTCTTATTCCCAGCTCAGTGAATAGCATTGTCATTCACCCGGTTTCCCAAGCCAGAGACCTGAGAGTCTTCAAGGTTCTTCTCTTTCCTTCAGATCCAAAGTGACACCAAATAGCGATGAGTTACCTACCAAATATATCCTCCATTCCTACCAGCACTGCTTAGCTGAAGTTTCACAACAGATGGACCCCAAATAGCACCCCTGTCACTAACTTATTTCACTCCCATCTAGTCCATCTTCCACACAGGCCTAGAGAGATCTTTTAAAACACAATCTGATATTATCCTTTTTCCACATGAAATCCTTCAGCGTTTCTCTAATGCCTTCAGCTTAAAACCCCAAAAGCCTCAGTATGAGAGAAAATGGTATTCAGTCTTTCCTCTGCCTACCTTTCCACTCTCCAGTTCATCTCTTGCTAGTTCTTAAAAAAAAAAAAAAAAAAATCCCATACACAAAACTCCATTAACTCCAAGCACTCGGAACTTTAATTTCCTCAAACTCAGCAAGCTCCATCAAACCCGAGTCACTGTACAATCCATTCTCTCAGTCTGTGTGCCTTCTCTCACAAAATCCCACTTTTCTGTAAGATTCCACTTAGATGCCTCTCCCCTAAATAGCCCTAAGCCTCCCAGAGATGGATTGGGTGCTTTACTTCCCAAGAATCCGTCCATGCCACCAGGACAGCACTTTCCATGCTGTACTATAATCACTTCTATGTCTCTGTTCTCCTTTCGCCCTCTAGGTGAGCCACGGGCAGAGAACCTGGGCTTACACTCTTCTTCAGCTCTGACATCTAGTGCCTAACTTAGTGTTTCCTGAATGAAGAGTCGCTCAAATGAAGCTCATGATGCCTGTCCTAACTCACAGAGGTTTTCTGAAGATCAAAACACGGGACAAAATAATCTGGGAAACGTGAATTGCTAAATGAATGTAGGTAGTGCATATTATATTTCAGTCCCACCTGCCCTTCCTGTTTTTCAGCAGCCTGAAGTGTGTCCTTTAATTACTCTCAGGAAAGAATCTGGTGTACAATCTTCAAGTAGAAAATAAAGCAAAAAAAAGATGGACATGCTCAAAATCCAGCATGGCCTACACCCACAATGATCAAGCTTCCCTTTCTCTGGAGAACCTGCTCCGCTCCCGATGAGTAAGAGAAACAAGGAGGACTAAACGCTGAGTTCCAGTCACTCCGCAGTGCTCGCCCCCTGCCCAGCAAAGCGCTGCTTGTTATTGCTAACAGTATTCCGAGCAGAGATGGTTCCTAAAAGAGGAAGCTCCTGTCATTCAAAACAGTGAGCAGGTCCCCACCAAAACGGATTTTATTTTTCATTTTAAATACCTAGGGACGCTGTCCCTCTCTTTTTTGCCTGTAATGCAAATCCCACCCAACTCTACTGTATGGCTATATTCTGAGTATTTAAAGTATATTATGTAAATACTATGATGGAATAAAATATAAAACTCTTCTTTTTAAATTGGCATTTTAAAGTTCTTCTCTTTACTGAGTGCAGAAGGGTCCACTGACATATTTCATCACCAGGCAGCCTCCCCGGAGAAGGATCCTTCAAAAGGCTGATTATAGCCTTGATCTCACTGATGGAGGCTATTAACCTCCATCATGACAGGCTTACTGTCATTCTGAAATGCTGGCCTGAGATATTCAGGGGTCACAGAGAGATGGGTCTAGTTCCAGTTGAAAACAAAACTTCAAAATTCAACTGATGTGAAAATGAAGGGAAACTAACAGGGTACCTAAGTAGCCACCGGCGTTTGGTTAGCTGTAACCCTCCTGACACCCTATGAGGTGGTGTCCCACAGAGATGCAAGTGAGGATCAGATAAGGTTAATTTTCTTGCAGAAAGTCTCCAAAGGTATTGAGTAACAGAGCTGGGATTGATACCCTGTTCTGTTCCATTTGAATCTAAACTCTAAATTTAAATGATCTTTTCACACAGCCTGAAAGCTAGATGTATGCTAGCTTCACACAACCTTCCTCCACTACCCATGCATCTAGCAGCCCTATGACAGGAGAGAAAGAGAGGGCGATGGTTTCAAAATCGGAAATGCTGGCACTTACCTGTCTATGCAGCTGTAACATACATGCCCTGCCACCCATCCCTTCCTTGCCCCTCACTTCTCCTGAGCGTCCAATCTTGATACACAATGAACAGGCAGTGGACTCTGCACCCAGGTATCTGACAACCACAAAGCTGGGTTTACTCCTCGTAACAGCTGTGGAACCCGGAAGAGACATTGGGTCTCTGTTGTAGGAAGTCTGATTGCATATTAATCTAAACAGTCACAGGATGCAATAACTAGGTTTTGAAGAAATATTCTTCTAAATCTTGCAAATATTTAACAATAATAAAACCTGACTTGTGACCGTAAAATGGAATATTTTACTAATAATGTACTGTTGGCAACCATGCCTGTGTATTTTCTATGTCCTATTCTAGAATTTCCCACCATTTTAAATATGAGAATTCCTTTTTAACACCAAAACACTCATGAAATCCAACAAGGCATTTATTTTTAGCCTCATTAATTGAGAAAAGACATATGTACCAATAGATCTGTAGTCTCCTTGTGAACTATCCATGGGTCCCAGTTTTGGAACTCTATCTCTATCTATCTATCTCATTTACCTATGAGCCCCCATTCTCCACAGCAAGGGAAAAGCCTTTTGTTTCTTTTGCCATTACCACGTTCTAGTGCTTATTTCTAACAGAGCAGTCATTTGGGGGAGGGGCCGAGTCGCGCTATACGTCTACGGCACTCACCTTTGTCCGACTCTACATCTGATGCTGTAGGAGAGGTGATTCCAGGCTCCGTCACCTCTGTAATGCCTGCTCTCAGGCTACTTCCATCCAGACAGGATGGAGACACTTTTGTAGATTTAAAAAATAAATCCGTAGCAGAATTGGCAGAGTCTGTCAAGAACATGAAAGGCATATAAAGACTGAGTCTAAAGTTCTAAACAAGGTATTTAGAAGATGAATAGCACATTTCTAAGTGTGAATCTAAACATCTAAAAATACAGTGGGTTTGCAGGAGAGCTAAGAGATTAAGCAAGGTTAACAATGGTATATTAAAGAATTTTTCAAAATGTTTTTTAATTTATTAAAAAGTAGGAAAAATTAATACCTTGACTCTTAAAACTGCATGGGGGAACAGCATTAGTGACGGAAGCTGCCACGTAATGTAACTCTGCAGAAGATGGGACTTCTAGTGGCTGTTCGATGACATCATCTGAAGGCTCTTCTCTAACAGGTACTTCCTCTAGCTCATCAGCTTCGATGTCAATCACGTTTATGTAAGTGTGTCCCACCTGAGCCCAAACACACACAATCAAAGAGGGTTACATCCTTTTACTCTATATGGTCCTATAAAAAGGTTTAATTCTGAAGGCAAGAAGAGTTCATATGAGCCTAATTTAGGGAAAGCTGCAAGAAGTGTGCTTTATAGTCTTAGTTTACAATACTTTGGGGCATAATATTTAAATCTTAAATTAATTTTTGACATTTCCAACAAAGCTACATAAGTGAGATTTTCAGACTCATTTCATCTGTACAATTAAGTAACGAGGATGACCATAATAACTGTTAGTGTAAGTATATTATTAAAATTTGTGAATAAAACACAAACCAAATTTAGTACCCTATCAGATGCTGAAGATGACAAAGGTTTCTCCGATATTTCGTTAGAAAGTTTCAGATTTAGACATACATCTGGAGCCAATAGTTGAGGAACATTCAAAGATTCACATTCTGAAAATTAAGAAAAGAAAACTGAAGGATATAAAAAAAATCTGTAAATAGCTCTAAGTCATTAACTTTGTGAGAACAAGTTAGCAACAAACAACATAAAATGTACCCATTGAACACAAACTTCTCAGTAGAGGTTTTACAGGTATAATTAAATTAAAGCAAATGCTATTCTAAAGGCAATTTACCTTAGAGTAATTCTTAACACTTTGTAAGCGGGCATTTTCTCCGCCAAATCGCGTCGTAACGCGGGGTTTTTTTGACATTTTCTCGCCAAAATTAGACTTTCCGTAAAATATTCATATCTTTCGATATATTTGATATTTTTCTATGAAACTTTCAGTGTTTTAGTTTAAAAAGAGGTCTCTATTTATTTACTTTGCAAAATTTTTGCCGGTTCCAACTAGAGGCGATATGACGAGTTTACTCGTTTCCCACAATGTGTTAATTAAATGCAGATTGACTACTGCTTTTCTCATAATAAAGTGTATGTAAGTCATGTCAAGAAAATGTTGTATTTCCTATTTCCATTTCAGATACATTAAGTCATGATTGTGTATTTAGGAGAATTTCAATCAAACTAGATTTTAGGAAATTAACCCGTAATTGATTTATTGTTTACTTTCAGCTGTTCATCTGTTCATTTTAATAGCTTTATTGAGATATAATTCACACCCTTTAAAAGGATACAATTCAGCGGTTTTTAGTAAATCCACTGATCCCATAGCTAAATTTTACCAGTTAAGAGGTATACCATCTAAATATTATAAAACTCATTAGTTTCTTATTCAAAAGTAAAATAAAGAAACCTGTCACAATAGGTCAGCAGACAGTCTAACTCTGTGCCTTTTGTCCTCGGAGTCTAATCTTATTTGCTAGCATTTAATAGAACATTACTTTCAAATTCTATATGCAGAATATAACTCATTGTCATAGTGGGTACTGGAAAGTTGGTACCAAGGCTTGAATTTAAACCATACAGCAACCATAAAACTAGAAAAAAGGAAAGTGAAAATACTAAATTATCATTCTATCTCTATTAAATCAATTTTTTCGGTTTAATTTTTTTTTTTTTAATACGGGGTGGTAATTCCTGTTTTGGCATCATGCAGACATAACCTTTCATTAGTCATGGCTTCTCAAAAAAAAGAAAAAATCATACCTGATGTGGAGGAAATGATTTGTTGACTTTTACGACATTCAGAAACAACTTGAGAAGCAGCTTCTTTATCTTGTAGTCAATTAGGAGATTTGAGGCAAAAAGAGACAATAGAAAAAGAAAAAAGATTTCACAAACAGAAAAAATTAAATATATGAATGTAGATTTTTAGATATTGGTATAAAAGGTAGTAGAAAAGTAGATTGACAGCTTAAAATTTTAATTAAAAAAAGTAAGATAATTTCAGATGCTATTATTATTCATATCCTGGGCCTGAGAAACTAGATGAATAACAGGCTTCTAGCAAATAGGCTGCAGACTTTAGAATACTGCCAAGCAACAAGGAACTTCCAAGGGCTTTCTCCAAGATACATTTAAGAATGTCTCAAATGATTTATCTGAAGGAATCCAAAACACTAATTTGAAGAGACATATGTACACCTATGTTCACCGCAGCATTATTTACAATAGCCAAGATATGGAAGCACCCTAGGCGTACATCAATAGATGAATGGTACATTTATACAGTGGAATATTACTCGGCCATAAAAAAGAGTGAAATCTTACCATTTGCGACAACATGGATGGACCTAGAGGGTATTATGCCAAGTGAAATAAGTCAGAGAAAGACAAATACCATATGATTTCACTTACATGTGGAATCTAAAGAACAAAATGAAGAAACAAAATAGAAACAGACTCATAGATACAGAGAACAAACTGATGGTTGCCAGCTGGGAGAGGGGTTAGGTGAGATGGGTGAAAAAGGTGAAGAAATTAAGAAGTACAAATTGGTAGTTACAAATTAGCACGGGGATGTAAAGTATAGCATAGTGAATATGGTCAATAATATTGTAATATTAATAAATATATATGGTATCAAGGGGTACTAGAGTTATCGGGGTATCACTTCATAAATTATATAAATGTCTAACTATGCTGTACACCTGAAACTAATATAATATTGAATGTAAACTATAATTGAAAAAATAAAATTCAAGAAAAGCTCAAACGCACACTTATCACACAACATACATGCTCAACCTCATTCAGAAAGAAAAAAAATTGAAAAAACAGTGAGATGTCTTTTTTGACCTTTTGTATTGGTAAAGATAAAAGAACTAAATAATAGTGATGACAAAAAAGGCTCTTATGCAAGAAGATAACTCACTGAAACATTATGAGAGAAAAATACTGGAAACCACTAATGTATTCAACAATAAAGAATTAGTTAAATATTTAATGGCATATATGGAATAAGGAATATACTTACAAAGTACTTTTTGATGATATGGAAATGTTTGGCATAAATAGAAGTCATAGTTAAAAACAAAGGATACAAAATACAGGTAACCCTTGTTATCCAAATGTAATCCATTCCTGCAAATGTGCTGCACAGTCTTATACCAGGAGACTTTACTGCATTATTTCAATGGGAACAAAAAGGTTTCCCAGCCCATCCAATACTCCCAAACATCATTAAACAACTCTTAAACCCCTGAATAACTATCCATCAATGATTACTATATAATATAAAGCATTTTAAACATCACTTAACACATATTTAATCCATTAATTCGTGTGCAATAAGCAAAACAGAACATATCAGATACAACTTACCTTCAACACCACAGACAACATGTACCATAATGTCAGTAAATAATGAAATAATATGTTAAACGTACACTTTAACTAGATAGTGTCCCAAGGTACCTGGGGAAAAACAAACCCTGGAACCCATGAAGGGTTAAAAGTCTTAGGGGAGACAGCAATAATATCTGGAAAATGAGAGTGCAGACAATGAGGGTGCACACCTGTACTATGTATCACATCTAACTATGTAAAATGTACAAAAGAAGAGGATAAGAAAAAAATGTCAAAATGTTACTTTTGAGTGGTGTTATTATAGTTCATCTTCTTCATAGCTTGCTATATTATCCAAACTTTCCACAGTGATATTATTTTGAAACCATACCAATAAATACTATTTTACAGTAATATAAAATTAGAAGTTTAAAAAGGTTTTAAGCATTTACAAGGTTCCATACATAGTTAAGAGAAACTTTCCCAAATATCATACAAAAGAATTACTACAACACAAAGGGCAGAGCACTTATATTAATGAGGACAATTGTCAGGCAAAATTTCAAATAATAGCTTCTCCGACACTTATTTCCTCTATTCTTGGACACAGTTACATACACCCTTCCCCAATTAAATCCAATCTAGTCTTCTTCCCACTCAGCTTTACTAACCACAGATCCAGGCCTCTCACTGTTAAGCATGAAATTCCAGTGAAGACAATTAATGGAACAGAGAATTCAAATTCAAAACATCATTTCTACTGATTTAGGATGTAGTCCATCGCATTTTTGAACAAAAATTTCTATTATAATTAAGATATCATAAATTCAATTTAAAATTTGATTTTAAAAGTTTAAAATTTGTAAAGTATAGGCTAGGGTTGGGGACAAGAACCTGGAATGAGCAACTAAGATCATATAATTTAAAATTCTCTGTAAATCAATCTTGAAGAAAAAGTCGAGATATAGTAAATGTTGCAAAATATATGAATTTTTAAAACTAAAGTAAAACAGCATTTTACCTGGGTCTGTATTTGTACTTGCATCCTGACATTCTATAGCTTTCCTTCTTACAGAGGCCATGAAATGCAGTCCAGCTGAAGTATGAACATCATTTTGTAGCATTTCTTAAATATAACAACAAAACATTGGAAGCAATCATTGAGAAGCCCACATAGTACCAGGCGCCTAGAAGCAGGGTACCCAACTCAAGGAGGGTGAGGTGTGGGGTGTCAAGATGTCATCAAAATGGGCATCCTGAACGAGGTGGTATCTAAGTTGACTCTCAAAGGCAGCTCAGTGGAATCAAAACCAAAACTGTGGAGGACTCTATGCCCAGCAGAGACACCTAGATATTCTTCTGGCTGATGACAGTCCAGCAATGGTTAAGAAGGGAAGTGATATGGTCAGATTAATGTTCTAGAAAAACCACCTCAGCCAGTGTGTCTAAAATAGATTTGAGTGGATAAAACTGAAGTAAGGCAATCAGGTAAATGAGGTTGCTGCATCAGTTCAAATAAGTACCTAGTAATGGTGAGGGATGGAGGAGAGGGATCAATTAAAAAGTTACAAAGGAAGGAATATAGGAAGGAACTGGTTATTAACTGGATGGGATCTAATGGTGCAATTGGTTAGCGTTATACTCAGAATATAAACCCTAAAAGAATACTAATATCTCTAGACAGATTATGGGAGATTTTAAGAATCTTCTTATTCCCTATTTGTATTTTCTAAATTCTTTCCAGTGAACATGGACTACCTTTACAAAGCAAAAAAATATTAAGAATGAAAATGAAAGTGGTTTTAAGGCAAGTGAGTGGGAAAGAATACGAGGTGGATTAGGAGGCTGAGAGATGGAAGCCAAGCAGATGAGCTCAGAGGCCGCTGCTTGGCTAGGTGTGCAGAGGCCTGACGCAGGACAGGGGCCTGGAGAAAGGGAGGGAGGAGCAGGTCAAGGACTAAATGACGGAAGAGGGTAAAGAGGTGGGGAATGAACCAAGGGTGGCGTTCAAGGTCAAAATCTTGACCAGTCAAGATAATGGTGACATCACTAACAGGAAGATTCCAAATCAAAATTTGTTGAATTTAAGGTAAAAGATAAGAGAGGGCAGAAGTATATTTGAGTGTCATAAAAATAATCTAAGAGCTGAAGTCGTGAGAGTGAATGGTGTTACCACGCACAGGAGTGTTTGTGGGTATGAGTATGAAAATCACTGAGGAGAAAGCCTTGGGGAATACATACATTCATTCAGTGGCAAGAAATACATTGACAATTGAAGAAAGAAACTGATCCCTTTATTTTAATGTTCACGTATTTTCTATGATAAATTCAACCCTAAGCATGTTCTTTCATAATTTCCTCTTAGGCCTTATAACTCAGTATCTTATTTGAGGTTCTAATTAATTGCATTGCTGTACTGTAGGAGTCAGCAAGCTTTTTCTGTAAAAGGCCAAGTCATAAATATTTTCGGCTTCGTGACCGTGTGGTCCCTTTTTGCAAGAACTGAACCCCGCTGAAGAATGAAAGCTGCCACAGACAGTGTGTAAATAAATGGGCATGGCTCTGTTGCAATAAAACTTGTTTTTAAAAAAAACAGGCATGTTCTGTGGGCCATAGTTTGTTAAGCAAGCAGTGCTCTATTGGGTAACACATCAATGCACGCGTGTGCACATACACACACACACACACACACAATCTTATCAAAGGTAATGTGAGAAGAATTTGGTGTCATTTTTATATACGTATTTCGAGATATCTAGAAGGCTGGTTTTGACTCTGAACTTAGACATTACACTGATCATGCATATACATACCGAAAGGAACTTCAAAGTCATCCAAAGGCGTGGAACCACGATGTTCTTGTTGCTCCTAAATGAACCCCCAAATGATCAATGTATGATTAACTCAAGGACATTTATTTTGGAAAAAAAAAAAAAAAAAAAAAAAAAAATATATATATATATATAGTAGCTACAAGAATTGTTACATCTTAGGTCCAGGTTCAAATTCTATAGCTCTAGAAATATTTACTCTATCCAATTATTTAGTCTATCAAAGTAACTCTACAAAGGAGTTCACGAAATTCATAAATTCAAAAAAGAGCACTACCAACTTAATGCAATTACTAAATTACGATGTGCAAAACTCTCCTGCACAGTAGCTTTAACGCGATAATGGTATCCCCATCCTATCAAAATTATTCCTGGATTCAACATTTTTACTGACTCCAGATATGCTTTTAAGGACTTAATGAAAAAGTGTGCCTTTTAAAAATCCCTGTAAACAAAATGGTTTCTGTTTACTTAATTTGTTGTTGAAAAAATAGGTAAATAGAGTCACCAAATTTAGAAGGAATGTTTGAAAAGATCTGATTTAAAATATAGGTTACATAATAAACCTGTATTTGGGAAATCTTAGAGGTACCTAAAAGAGATAGGTGAAACTGTAACTGGAGAAACCCAAATAACAAATAATATGCATTACGATGTCAGAGAAAAAAGCAAAGGGTGATTTCAAATACAAAGTCACATAGGCAGATGCTCTAAACTACAGATTTTGATTTACCATCAAGTTGCTTTCCACATTCATAACTGTATATCCACTGTTCATGGAGGGACACAGCAGGGATTTATGCACGTAATGATGGAAAGATTCTCCTAGTCACGATCAGAAGACCAGATAACCCACAGTACATTCTAAATTCAAGTGTATATGCAGCCCAGGGAAGAGTGTCTAGTAGTTTTTATATACCTCGGGTTTCGTAACTATTTCTGAATAATTATCATTAATGATGGAATCCTCTGGGTGGAAAGTGACACTTGGTTTTCCCCTTAGTTTCTCTGATCTTTTTCCTTGCAGCTCTTTCTCAGCTCGTCGTCTTTGCCTGTTAAAAACAATGGTGTAAAATATATTTTTACTATTTTAGTAACATCAGATTTTTATCTGTATCATGCTATATAGGGAGACAGTTGTGAAAATTATATAAATAAATTATTTTCAATGGCATTTAATTAAATTAGCAAGATATTCTGCTAGAATACAAGCAAATATAAGCCAAAGTCAGGGACACATGAAAGTTGTTTCTAGTCTCTCTCCTACTAAACTGACTTTTCTGTGTAAGTCTCTGGAATCTCCAGTCAGTTACATCTTTTAGGTAATTTTCAAACTCTCTTTTCTGCGGATTCTGAGTTGGCCTTATGAGCCCTCTTGAACACCTCCACTCACCTATTTGAAGAAGTTAAGAACCCTTATTCACCTCAGCAAAATCCCAGCAAGGAGTAAAGAGGCCCCAAAACGTTAATGGGAAAACTTACTTTGAAGAGGGAATACCTGTTAAAGATGGAAGAAAGGAAACATTCCTGGGAAGAGAGCACTGGTAGTAGGTCTTATAAATGTAAAATTTTTAGAGTATTTTCTATACTCAGTAATAACATACTAGTCAATACATGTATTGAACATCCATTGTGAGTAAAACAGTATAAATGTTCTTCATCAGAAGTCACGGTCTTCCTATTTACATGCACATTTCTTAGTGCCCTGAAACAATTCACATCACTTGCCCTCCTGTTTCCTATACAAGAGTTTGGAGGATCTGGTAAGATGAGTAACAATAAACATTAGTTCAGTGGATTGGAGAGTACACGGAACATTGCATGAGATACCAAATATTTGTGCTGCACAAGATGACTGCTCACCCTATTACAGAAAAATGTAAAAGCATCCTCCAGCCTATGAATGCCAGGAAAGACTTTCTTTTTTATTTTTGTAATGAGAGTTTGAGTTTATTTGAGCCAAGCTGATGACATGCTGGGAAGCAAGCTCTCAAGTGCTCCCCAGAATTTCTTAATAAAATGGAAAAAATAATAGTATTTGTCTCTCATAACATAGAAATTCTCCTCATCACAAGATGTGTTCAAATGCATGACACTTGACAAGGAAATTGAATATGCAATTGTATACAGGGTAGGAGGCTGAACCAGATGACGTCCATCTTTATAACAACATTATTGTAACTAAAACTTGCACGTATATGGTATTCTCAAATAAAATTTCACTTAAAACTTGCCTTTTTTTACTGTCCTTTCCTTGTCTCACTTCAGATGGTTCTCTTTTGACCTTTAGAAGCTGAAGGTGTCCAGGGTCGCCTTGTTCAAATAAATGTGTTAGTTTCTGTTGGCTTTGTTTGAATGCAATGAGGTTTTCCAGTGGAATAAGCTGTGGGTTTTTGTACTAGAAGAAAGCAACAGCATATTAGTTTAAAATTACAAACCTCAATTATGCAATATGTTAATAAAAATTGAGAAAAACATTTGTTTAAATTAAACTAAGATGTGCTACAGATAGAACATGTCAAAAATAAAATTAATTTTGACTGGTAAAATGAGTATCCAGATCTTAAAAAATAAATGATTTTTAGAGTGCTGAAAATTTTGACTGGGTCATCCTATTCAGAAATTAAGCTAGAAGTCCTCATTTCTTAATTTCTTTTTCATATTAAAAATCTTCCTTCTTATAAATAAAATTATATAATGTGTAGCATTTAAAATTCTTTGGAACAGGGAGGGTGTAGAAGGGTGGAGATATGGATGGAACAGATTAGTGTGTTGATAACCCCTGATGCTGTGTGACGGTAACTTTGGAGTTCGAGATAATATTGTAATAAAAAAATTTCTTCATCATCCTTAAAATGTCTACTTTTCCACTCCTTTAATCCTTTTCCATTCCTTTAATCCTTTCTTTTCTGTTCACAATGTGTTCAGAAGAAAAGAAGCATGGTAAGTACTTGTTCTAAGGAAATGACCATTTTTTCCCCAGTATCATCTTTAAATTTTAAAAATACACCAGAGAATGAATTAGTCGATCACATTCCCAAGATGGTACCATGGAATTAAAAAATAGAATCTAAACAATTTGAATTTTATAAGTCAAAGTTTACAACTTTTAAAAGGATTTGGTGGATTTATTAAGATTCAATCTTTGTGTTTTAAGTACATACTTTAAAAAGAGACTATTTTTTAAATATGTACAACTACTTATAGACCTGAATCTGTTTAACAATTTTAACCTGTAACAGATTTGAAGGCAAATCCGATAATAATTTCTAGGTACCTCAAAAAATGCTCTCTCTCTCTCTCTCTCTCTCTCTGTCTCTAAACACACACTAATTAGAATACTGGTCATTTTATTTTACTACTTTTTTCTGAGAAGAAATATGGGTGAAAGATTTCAGCATATTCTGGTATTGATGCACAAGACGTAAGGCCTTTAAAATATCCAATTATTACTTTAAACCTATTTTTATATGTTATTTTCAATACAGAAGCATTACTTTTACAAAAGAAATGTTTAAGAGATTTTCATGGAATGTATAGTATTTTTAGTATGAAAAACACAGGACTGTGCTTTTGCATCACCCTGCAAAAATCATTACCATATTTTCCTGAGACAGACATGAATGAAGTAATGATAGTCTTGGGTATTTTCTTTCTTCTGCTACGGTGCTGATAGGTATTGAGGGAACTGTAACCGAAGCTCTTGAGACAGAGGGAAACATATAAGGAGGTTTAAGTTGCAGGTGCAATAATGGAAGTCCCAAGGAATTCTGAGGAGATATCTCCAGGGGCCGTGGCTTAACATCAAATAGTTTTTCTGGTTTTATAAATATTGAAGAGTCCTGTTGAGGTGTCAAGGTTTCTTGTCCCACATACTGATCCAGGTTCACATGCTTAGGGATTTCTGTAATTACAGTTTCTTCCCATTTCTTCTGTTCAACTGCCTTTTTCTTGGCGTCCGTATTATACTGGCTCAAATTCGACTGGGACAGCGAAGTCGTGTGCATGCCTCGCTGTGGCAAAGGAGGTCGGAAGGAATGGGATGACCCCCAGGCCTCTCTTGGCTGTGGCAGTGGCCTGAAGGGAACTTGCGGAACTCTTTCTGTGTGGAAGGAAAGGGGCTTAAATTCAGGCTTAGACTGAAATTGAAGCAAAGGAAAACCATCACCTGGTTGGAACGTTTTTGCAGCTGGGATAAACCTAGGTGTCTTTGGAATGGGAGGAGATGTGGACAAAAGGTAGAGGTGAGTATTTGCAGCAGGGGCTGAAGACAATGAAACTGTCGGTAAGCTTCCAGCTGCTGGCGGTAATCCTCTAGTCTGGGGCTGGTCCTCTAACTGACAAGACATATTCCCCTGGGGAACATTCTGGAAGAGAGAAAAAAAAACTATTATGTAAGTTTAGAATGTATTACAAACTCCTTAGTTTGTAAATGATGTTCAATATGCTTTTGGGGGTGGTGGTGATGAATGTAATAACTGCCAAAAATGTTATTTACTCAAATAACAGAAAACCAACAACTGAATAGGACAAACTTTATGGTATTTTTAAATGCATTACCTGTAAATTTCCATTACTATTTGGATCAGACTGCACACCTTTATGGCAGTTTGAGCTGTTCTTGCCAGGCTCTCCAGTGTGGTCTCCCATGGACTGCGGTTTAATGACAAATCTCTCCGTCACATGTCCCCTGGTAGCTTCAGTGTCACCACTCCCTCTTGAAGGGTGTGATACTTGGCTTCCCACCAAATGCACAGACTGAGACTGCTGTAGAAGTTGATGTATATCTGGGAGGTTAGCAAAGGATGATCCCACTATTTGCATTAGACTTATGAAGTTGATCTGTTGCAGCTACAATAAAATAAAAATTAAAGAAACATCTTAAAATATGATGAAAAAAATCTAAAAAATCAACAACAATCATCTGAGTATTTCAGTATTTCACAACAGTCATACCTTTGTCTTCGTACTATCTGTGAAACCCATGAATGCTGAGCAGGAAGCATAGCTGGGAGACAGTTCTTTTTTTAAAGGAAAAAAAAATAGCTTCCTGTGTTCAAGGAGTTGTCAACTGGGAATATGACTGAATGAGACTTGGGACCATCTGTAAAACAGTTTCCATAAACATCCCAGGGATCATAAAGGAGTGGTCTGATGGAGTGGGGTAAGAGTCATTAAATTATTCCTAAAATCGGTATGTGTAAACAGGTTTTCAAGCAAGAAAACAGCAAAGATTAGCAAACAGAGTGAGGAATTCCTATGGAAGGGACTGACCAGGTCAAAGACAAAAGCACACACCAGTGGCTGACAAACTCTGCTGCACATTAAAATCACCTGAAGCAGCACTTAAAAAACCCCAATGGCCATGTCACACCCCATACCATTAAAATCAGAATGTCTGGGGATGGAGCCAGGACTACTTTTTAAGATGACCAGGTAATTTCAATGTGCAAAAAGGTTGGGAACCACTAGCCTACACACTGGCTTAGATGGAACAGGAAATACACAGCAGCTCTAATGAGAAGATAGTAGTGCAGTAGTTCTCAAACCTGAGCGCGCACCACCGTTACCTGGAGGACTTAACTCTTTGCTGAGCCCCAACCCCAGAGTTGCTGATTTCAATAGGTCTGGGATGGAGGCTGCCCGAGAATTTACATTTCTAACATGTAAATGACACTGATGTTACTGTCCCGGGACCACATAGAACCAATGGACTTGTGAGAGTAGGGTGGGAAAACAGGGAAGGTAAAAGATGGTTATGGGGTCTTTCAAGCCCAACAGAAGAATTTGCACTTGGTAAAACAAACCAATAGGGAAATACTGCAGGTTAAAAAAAATGTAGGCACCCTTGAAATATAAAGGAAAAATACATGCTTGTTACCAAAAAAAAAAACCACAACAAAAAAACAGAAAAGCATAAAAAGGAAAAAATCATTCCTAATCTTATGCCCAAAGTTAACTGGTACTAACATTTTTCGTGTATTTCCTTTCACTATTTGTATTTTAAAAACAAGATTGATGTCATATAGTATATAAATTTGTACCTGAAATTTAAATAGGAAAATACAGCATTAAAACAATATCTGAAGAAGACTACCCTAGAAAATGGATATATAAGATAACGGAAGTTTGAAGTTCTAAGACTCTATCCAAGGTTAGCTATAGCTACCATGTTTCCCTGAAAATAAGACCGGGCTCTTATATTAATTTTTGCTCCAGAAGATGCATTAGGGCTTATGTCCAGGGGATGTCATCCTGAAAAATCATGCTAGAGCTTATTTTCCGGTTAGGTCTTATTTTCGGGGAAACACAGTATAGAAAGAGCAAATGGCTATCCTGACAGTGTGGATAAAAGAATGGAGAGGGCATATTAAAATGCTGGATACGAGTAGTGAAGAAGGCAAGGGTGATTTTTCTAAGACAATTATACTTAATCTTTTGTGAACATCAGAATTATTTGGAGAATTTGTTAAATATACAGGGCAGTGACCAGCAAAGTCCCTAGGCAATCCAAAAAAACAAAATGCTTCTTAAATTTTAAGCTGTTAAAACAGGTAGTGTTATTAAATAAAAAAGAAAGGACTAAGGAAAATAAAAATAAAGTCAGTTTCTGTAAGTTTCGTGGGGCAGTGGAACATGCTGAAAAAGTATTCTCATCAGGGCCCATAAGTTCAAAGAAATCAACAATCGCCAATATAAAATGATATGTGACATCACATAAAAGGACGTGGAAGTGAATGTAGAACAACACAGGAGAAGAGGATTAGATTTGAGGGAAATTAATGTTTAAGGAATAACACAAAGAGAATAATTTAAAATCACTGGTGGACAGAGAAAAGGATAACCAGACGAGGAAAAAGACAATGGAAGTTGAAGTGAACAGGACTTTAAAATCAGCTGCCAATTTCAAACCAAGCCAAACTCTGGTTTGAGGATAAGATGACAAGCTGTGTTAGAAAATAAACTTTGGATACCTTTGAGCAGGAGTCCATTGGTCTGGTTTGATTATCACCCCCCTCAATTTTGTGTGCAGCTCTGCATGTCAAAGAGCTCAGGAGAAAGAAGTTTCTGTGAGAAGCGGGGAGCTCAAACTGGAGTCTAGGCCTTAGAGTTATAAACTTCTGAATAAAGTGCCCAAAGCAGAGAAACCCTGAAATTTAATTTTAACTTGTCCGTTTCTGGAAGTCTGCACATATTTTTAAAACTTACAACATATATATCATGTGTAGATTCACTTATTTATATGGAGACGTGCTTACCTGAACTAATTTAAACATTTCATCTTGGAGCATCTGTCTAACAGAATCAGAAGAATCTGGTAACTGAGCCCTGGGTTCATTTCTTTGGGTCGGCTGGGCTGCTGGAACAGGTGTCTGTGAAGCAACGCTGACTCCATTTGTCACCAAAGATGGAACTGAGCAAGATTTATCTTTAAATGCAGAGATCTGGGCACTACTCGTGGAAGCATATAAATAAAAACCAAACATTAATCAAGAAAAAAAAAACAAATTAGATGTTTATGACCTAATATTTTGATGCCACTTTTTTCTTCTACTGTAAAGGCTTTCAGGAAGTTTTCAGGAAATTTAAACCCTGAAGCCTATCTCTCTGTACCCCTCGGTCACCAGACACATTTGTCATCAGCACAGGTATCCATCTGAATGCCTTTTTTAAGGGCCATGTACTGTCTACTCAGGCCTGGTGCCCTCCCGATGGTGTTACAACCCAGAACAGTTCACACATGTATCTTACTTGCCTGGTTCCTGTAGACATCTGAGTTTGACATCTGTGCAATCATTCTGACTAGCTGTACAGACTATGCAATTTAGTTTAAGAATATTTTTTTTGGCTAAATTTAATGCCCCAGAATGGAATTAAGAAAATTAGGGAATGTATGCTTTAAAAAAATGTTTAATTCTAAGATGGGTACAGCAAACTCCTGATCATCATTTAATGCAAAACAACAGTATTGTGAACATTTCATTTCCAAACAAATCACTGTCTATGTTTATAATTAAACTGTAACAACAAAGCTTATTTAGAAATAAATTTACAGGTCAAAGTAAGGTTGGTTATTTTTTTTTAATGATTGTTGGGAGATGATTCCTTAAACATAGCAGGTACTCAATGCTTTCTAAGCAAATCAATTTCATACACTAAATAGGGAGCAGGCATTATCATATCCAAATAAATTGACCATTGTCTTTAAAAGGAAAAGAACATATTGAACTGCATTTAGATTTATTGGGACTCACACTCATTCCCTTCCAGTAATGTTTGCCTTTCATCAAGCTTCTAATGTAGTCAGTAATAAAACTTTATTTGGCAAATCCATGAAAAACAGGCAGTACAACTGACTTGCCTGTTTTAAGACAACTTTATTGGCCTTTGCTTTCAACAAGAGATAAGAAGATAAATTCTAATTATGGACAATTTTTCTAAAGTAAAGCTGTGCTGTATTATCCTCCTATTTCCTCAAGATTTCCACACACTAAACACACTGTTCAACCTCCGTAGAAGAAATTCAAAAGACAGAACTGGATGAATCTGTATTTTAATTAAAATAAAAGAAAATTAAAAGCATTTTATATACTATTAGAAATCTGTTAGAGGTTGAAAACGATTAACAACTACATCTTTCAATAATAAACCCACTACTTGTTTTCAGAGAAGACTGTTCTAAAATAGTTCCTGTGTGTTTTTAAAACACAACTGTTAGAGGAAACTCTTTCAATAATAACCTTAAAGGTGTCAGAAATGTAGCTACACTGCTCTTTTAATGCTCGTGTTGGTTTCATTTTATTCTCTTCGTTTTCGTGAAAACATTTAGTAATTCTTTAAAAATGGTACAATAGGCATCATTTTATTCTCTTATCTATTTGTGAAACATGATTATATTAAAATGGTACATTATGCAAAAATTCTTACCTAGAAATTTCTGAACTCGTATTAACACCAAATGAATGAGGATTGGTGTGTTCAGGATTTGAAAAGGCTTCAGTCATACTATAATTAAAGATTAATAATTGATTAGGAAGCAAGATATTCTACACATTATTAAGGCACAGGTGACCTAATGCTCAGCCATCTCAAAGCTATACATCCTCTAATCCTCTCTGATGCTTAGCTCATAATCACAATCTGTTTACATGTCTCCATAGCAATTAGTACCAGATTCAAACAAAAGCAAAGATTATGTCTGGATGGCTTAACATACGACTTGAATACTGTTGACTGCTCAGCAACAGAAATAATAGAAATCTAAAATGAAGGGGGTTTAATAAGGTTAGCTGGGACCTCAAATTTCACCTATGGAAGAGACAGATACTTTGCTTAGGAACGCTACAGAGCCCATCATCACATTTGAAACTGTAAAGACTAGTTTTTATTAATAGAAATGCCTATATTACTTGTAAAGGCACGTGACATTAAATACATTCTTTTTGTTAAGTATCCACAGAACAACTGAATAAAATTTATATATTGAGAAAAGAAAATCCATGCCAGTTAATTCTAAAATTCTAAAACTTGAACAGTTCTGAAAATTAAGAAATTGTGCTCAAACTACAACAAATTAAACTGCTTTCAGCTCTCCTTGAAGCAATAAGCTAGCCAGCAGAGTATGTGCACATCAGAATAGTGTGTAGTGATTATATCACAACGGTGAAAGATTACACATACATATTATGATTCATAATGGTTCCTTATTTGATCCAATAAAAACAGAATCAATAGGGAAAGGTGGTTCCCTCATTGGCAGTTGAATAAACTCTGATCTGTTTACAGCTATATTTTACTTTGATAGGCTGATAGTGATGGGAGAACAAAAGGCATTTTAGATATTATTTATTTCACTTTACTGAGATTTAGGAGCATAACATTTATTAAAAATCATTTACCATTGCTATCAATTGAAGTCAGAATTTCACTAGGAACACAGTATCACCATAAAAAATACACTGTCAATTACAAGAAAAAAACAAACCTCTTCATCAAGTGAATCTCAGATGAACCTTGAGAGCTTAAGCCCTGCTCACACTGAGATAAATAAGACAGTTACAATCACTTCCATATTTTCCCCACCTTACCCTTTTTGTTCAGTTGATTTTTTCTCCATATATGTCTCCAATGGTTCTTCCCTTGGACACTGAACCTCTCCTGTGGAATGCTGTTAAAATTAATAGTACCCCCCCACCAAAAAAAAAAGACATGAAACAAACAGGTATTACTATTTAGGTATCTTGAGTTTCACATTAGCCATTTGCCCAGAGTAACAACAATTTAAAAGCAAGTGAGAAACCGAACATTAAAATGAACTCCCAATCCTTGTCTGACCAGATGTTCACACTGTGTGAATTGCCTTTGGCCCATCACTCTGAGCCACTGAGTATATTCAAGTACAGAGGCAAGTGATGTCAGGAGAAATCATTTACAATGTATTTACAAATATATTTACATATACCCATCACTACATAAGTAAGCACACTGTGAGAACAACTATAAAAGCAGGAAAAACTAATCCTTTTTAAAGGAATCGTTCCAATCATTAGAAATGTCTGGAAATACAGTGTATAGAGTTTTGAAAAAAATAATACATAAAAGTGCATATGCTTCAGCTGAGTTTTATATTTTGAGTATAGAACATTTTCATCACTCTTGATTAAATTAATATGCTGCAGCAGTTTATGAAATGAAAATTTCTATGCAGTTTATTGTGTCAGGTCTTATGCTTAAGTCTTTGATCCATTTTGAATTAACTTTGGTACATGGTGACAAATAGCAGTCCAGTTTCATTCTTTTGCACGTGGCTATCCAATTCTCCCAGCACCATTTATTGAAGAGGCTGTCTTTCCTCCATTGTATGTTTTTAGCTTCTTTGTCAAAAATTATCTGTCCATATTTATGTGGTTTTATTTCTGGGTTCTCAATTCTATTCCATTGGTCTATGTGTCTGTTTTTCTGCCAATACCATGCTGTTTTGATTATTGTAGCCATGTAGTACAAGCCAAAGTTAGGAAGTGTGATACCTCCATTATTGTTCTTTTTTAAGATTGCTTTGGCTATTCGGGGTCTTTTGTGGTTCCAAACAAATCTGATGATTTTTTGTTCTATTTCTTTAAAATATGCCATTGGGATTTTGATGGGGATTGCATTGAATCTGTATATTGCTTTGGGTAATACGGCCATTTTAACTATGTTGATTCTTCCAATCCATGAGCACGGAATGTCTTTCCATTTCTTTGTGTCTTCTTCAATTTCTTTCAAAAATGTCTTCTAGTTTTCAGCATATAGGTCTTTCACATCTTTGGTTAAGTTTATTCCTAGGTATTTTATTCTTTTTGCTGCAATTGCAAAAGGAATTGTTTTTTGTATTTCTTTTTCTGAGATTTCATTGTTAGTATATAGGAAAGCAATGCACTTTCGTACGTTGATTTTGTAGCCAGCAACTTTACTGTATTCGTTGATTGTTTCTAATAGCTTTTTGGTGGAGTCTTTAGGGTTTTCTATATATAGCATCATGTCATCTGCAAAGAGTGATGATTTAACTTCTCCATTCCCAATTTGGATGCCTATTATTTCTTTCTGTTGCCTGATTGCTCTGGCAAGGACTATGAAATGAAAATTTCATTACCTGAAATTATAAGACATCTTACTAATAACAGACTTTCAATGAAAGAAAAATGCTGCACTGCATGGCTATACTCTACAACCCACAGTGTACTCTTAAGAGAAACAGCCTTGGTTGGATGTAGTGAATCAAAACACTTAAGTGTAACTTAAATAACTTTATCAATTGTTTATTGACTTACTGCTTTAAAATCCTGTGGTGAAGTCTGCATGTAAATGGTAATATTGGGACTTTTGAGATTTTCAACAGGTCTTTTGGCATCTTCTGTAGGGAAACAAGGAGGAAAACAAAACTGACCATTTGAAAAATGATCACTTTACTTTTTAGAAGGTTCAGGAATATTACAGGAAACAAATATAATGGCAGAAATATTTTCTATCCTTCTTACAGAAACATTTTTAAAAAACATCTGGAGACAACCCCCCTTCGTCGAGTGAATCTGAGATGGGCCTTGAGGCCCCACATCAGTGCGCAGAACTTCATGTAAAGCTCCGAGAGTCTGTTTTAAGGAAGACTGCCTAGGAAAGGTCACAGCATGGATTCACAGGAAACATAAGGCCCATAACGTTACATAAGCAAGGCAAAAGGCCTAATAATTCAAATTCAGGTTATGAGTTAATGTGTTCAACATTTCATATGTACTATACGCTCTTTTAACTTTTGGTTTTATAGGCCATTATAAACATACTAATTTAGATGTAAGACTAAGTTATCACAGGTAATCATTCACCAATATCAAAATAATAAAGCCAAACAAAAAGATTAGCCAAATGAACTGACCTTCATAGTCTGATAGGAACGTGTTCATTTCCTCCTGTGTAAATGTTTCTACTTCTAAAAGATCTTCAACAATATCTATGAATTCTTCTCCAGTATCATCAGTGATAGAAATAATCTCATCGCTGGTTTCTTTTATTTCAGGATTTTTTGCTTCAGTTGGCATTCTACTGACAAAAATGAAGCAGCTAAAATTACAACTAATTCTTGGAAACAAAGAGCTTGCTTTCAATTGATTCAATTTATTGAAAAAGAACAAACTTGGTTTTCATATTTATAAAGTCTTTCGTTTTTTAACCGTGTCTGGCATGGCAATAGAAGCTTAATGGAAGGTTGTTCAATGAATGACTGAATTTCCCCATTTTTATTTACTCAAGAGGTAAGAATAATTTCTACTTAGCTAAATTTGCCATTCTCACAAAGGAATCTTCCTCCTGTAAAGGCTTCAGCTTTGGTATTCAAAGATATGTACAAATAGATTAAATGATTAGTTCAACCTCCTCTAACATAGTAAATCAATTGATATAATAAAGGGATCTCTCAGGATGAATTAGCTCCTCTCTCAGAAGATAGACGATAAACTAACAGCGAAGAAACATAATTTGCAATGAATTGTTAAAGCACTTCAGAAAGTAATCACTTCCTGATTCCCTAGTTCAAAGAAATTCTTATTCCTTTAACTTTCAAGGTTTCAATTCTTCCCTTTAAGACCAAACACCATCAAACAAGGTATCACCCACTGAAAAGGCGGCTATAATCAACAACTTACTTCAAAATACTTTGACAAGATTGATTTTGATCATTTGTTTCCTCAGTCCCGCTTTGAGTGGGTACTGCAACAGAACAGCCAACATCTGTTTTGCAATCATTCTCAACATTGGGTCCACTCTGAGGCTCAGTGTACTGATTCTCCTGCACCTAAAATGAGCCATTTACAATATTTACATTTCATTCTTGAATGGCATACTTTTCACTACATTTTTACATTACTTTCTACAGAACTTCTCCTGGTTAAATTTTGCAGCGCACATCTGTAACTCAATAGTTGATGCTGAAGCAACAATGAAGTCTTTATGCCACCTGGGAAAAACAAACCTGACTACCAAAAAGGAAGTCAGCCGTACAAATGTGTAAGGTATATCACCAATGTTTGCAGGCCACAAAACAATAGCAATAAAAATGCAAAGGTGCTTTCATTTCATTCTCTTTGCTATCATAAAGACATTTAGTAATTATTTCAAAATGATATAGGGGGCAAAAATACGTACAGCTAAAAATACAATGGATGTATCTCTTTTGTCTGTTAGAAATTTAGGGATGCTTTACCTAGAAATACAAATTTCAATGAAAACAAGTATTACAGTATCTTATAAACTACCTTAGGATAACAGAAACTAATCTCAAAAAATAAATAAATAAATAAACCCTGCCAAAAAACTCATAAACATATAAAACAACACACACACACACACACACACACACACACACACACACACACTTTATCCTGGAATAAAGTATTTTAGAATGAATGTACTTTAAAATAGACCAAATGTAGAATTAGAACGCGGAGGGCAGTCAGCTGAGATGATGACATAGGAGGCCCCTGAACTCACCTCCTCCCACGAACACACTAAATGTACAGCTACACACGGGGCAATAACCACTAAAAGAAATCCAGAAACTGACTCCTGAACATCAGGCAAATGACAAAATACCCACATTGAAACAAGTAGGAAAGGCTGAGACACAACCTCACCATAAACCCACCCCTGGCACAGTGCCCTGTTCGCAGGAGGGAACTCCCAACTCCCAGCTTCTCTCTAGAACTAAACGGCTTGGACCCCGTGGATAGCAGCTCAACTCTTAAGACTTCCACTCCAGGGACAGGGCCCCAAAACACCTATCTGTGAAAGTCATGAGGCTTGCATCCACAAGACCACAGCAGAAAAGCAGTTTCAGCAGCTGCGTGAGCACTGTCGCCCCTATCACCACAGGGCTCAGCGCAGAGGCAGGCAAAAGCCCCATCTCTCAGGCTTCTCCTGGAAGGAGTCCATGTCTACACTTGCTAGCTGCCGCCTGAGGGTCAGGCCTGTAAGTTCGCACACATGTAGGGGCTGGCTGTGATCCTCACCAGAGACCAGGGAAGCCGATGGACATCTCCCCCGCCTTCTCCACCTAGCCTTCGCCAAGCCACCAGTGTCTGCCTGGAAGGAGCTTGTACACACATCTAGCACCCAGCTTTTGCAGGTGCTGACTGAGGGATGGCTTCCCAGATCGCCTGTCTCCACGGGGCTTGCTCTCATGAGTCCCACAGGACTGTAGCAAACAAAGCAGCAGTTGTTCATGGGTGCAAGAGCCTCCCCCTTGTGCCTACGTGCCCAGGCCCAGGCCACAGAGAGCAGGCAAACACAGCTATCTCCCAGTTCCTCCCCACAACGGCCTTTACTCCATACTTGCCACATGCTGCCTGAGGGTCTGGCTTCCAATGGTCTGCATCTAGGTGATAATGTGACCCACCCCGAGGGACACTGAGGGGTCTGGGCATACCCTCGACTACTTAAAGCCACTAAGAACAAAGAAGGAGGCTTAGACAGTCACAAAGGTTTCAGAAACAACCAAAAGCTCAAGCCAGGTTGATTGATAAGATTCATCTCCTACACCAGACCACTCTGTCCAGACTGGGAGATGTGGCTATTTTATCTAATGTGCAGAAACCAATACAGTCTCAAGGAAAATGAAGAAACAAAGGAATATGTTCTAAACAAACGAATAAGATAAATCTCCAGAAACATGTCGTGATCACTCAAAATTATCTTCTTCCTTTTGTTATAAACATACATAAAGCCATAAAACTCATAGCCTCTATGAAAGCACTTTTACCCTAATTAATTACTTTTAAGAAGGAAAGGAACCACTTAAAGAAAAAAAAGGTGATACATATTATAATCGACATTATCATTAACTTAGTTTCTTAGTGATTTTTTAAAAATGGGGAAATATAAGGGGCCTGCCCGGTGGCTCAGGCAGTTGGAGCTCCATGCTAACTCCGAAGGCTGCCGGTTCGATTCCCACATGGGCCAGTGGGCTCTCAACCACAAGGTTGCGGGTTCAACTCCTCGAGTCCCACAAGGGATGGTGGGCAGTGCCCCCTGCAACTAACATTGAACACGGCACCTTGAGCTGAGCTGCCTCCCGGATGGCTCAGTTGGTTGGAGCGCGTCCTCTCAACCACAAGGTTGCCGGTTCGACTCCCGCAAGGGATGGTGGGCTGTGCCCCCTGCAACTAAGACTGAAAGGACAACAACTTGACTTGGAAAAAAGTCCTGGAAGTACTCACTGTACCCCAATAAAGTCCTGTTCCCCTTCCCCATAAAATCTTTAAAAAAAAGAAAAAGGGAAATATAAACAGTTTTAACCTAAATGAGAATTCTCATTTGTATGTAATAAACAATTCAAGTACTTACCTTACTAATGGCATTTTTTGCATTATATGTAGCAAAATAGGGTTGTTCCAAAAGCCACAGGGATGTAAGAATGGCAGCTGAAGAGGTCTTGACACGAATAACAGGGCTGTACTCACAGGATGACTCAGAGAGACTAGGCTCACACAGCATTCTTCTATCAGACCATCTTATCATCCACTCCAGCAGCCTTCTTATGCTGCCAAATGTGCTATTCAATGCTAGAGGAAGATCTTCCTGAGGGGTAATATCATTGCTTTGAATTGCTTTGAAAATACACCTTGTAGTTTTAATGGATTTGGGAGTCCAAGAAGTATGGTTCGACACTCTCTGGATTAAAGGTTTCTCTGCGTTGTCATCTTGTATTCTGTAAATTGACTTTTGTTTTAAACCAAACAGTCCACTCTTCCCTTCATTTTTATTAACTTCATTCAAAGGGTTCTCTAAAAAAGGTCTGCTCCCTTGATTAACCGTGACTGAAGCTGGACGTGCCTGGCTTTCTGATTTTTCAGCCTCATGTGACTCCAGAGCAACGGCAAAGCAGGAGCCAGCTCTAAATACATTCTGGCTTTTGGTTTTGCCCTGACGTCGTTTCAATGTTGTATGCACATCAAAAAGTAAAGAATTAAGTTCATGTTCTTTAAGATGTCCAGAAAAACTGGTTAGAAATGGAATGCCAGGATCCTTAGAATCGAGTAGGTCTCTTTCAAGAACATAACTCAAGAAAAGATCAAGGAATTTAATATATTCATCATCATCACGTTCAAATTCCCAAACTCCTATGACAGGAAGTGCATTTTGTAATAACTTTCCATGATCTTCTTTTCTTTCGGGGTTTTCCTTCTGATTACATATTTTCTTTTCATTGTTGGGCTTATCAATCAGTGTTAATTCCATGTGATTTGGAGCATTTCTACAGCAAAACAAAGTTGGAAAAGGCAAGATTAAAGATCACTTAATCAATAAAACATCTTAGAATTTATAAAAATTCTCTCCACTGATTAAGTCATTTTTAAATGCCTCAATTTCCTATCTTTCAAATGAGGGGGTTGGTCTAAATGATATCTAAGTGTTTACTAGAGCTGAAGATTCTGAATCTAAAAAACACAACATTAATAGCAAAAGGGAAAATTTGTGTTAAGAGAGATAAAATGTGTTCACAGAAATTTCCTTATTAAAAAATCATGAATTTTTTTTGGGGAAAAAAAAAAGTCCTCTAATAATAGGTCAGAATACAAAGTCAATAGGGGAAAAAAAAAAAGTCCTCTAATAATAGGTCAGAATACAAAGTCAATAAAATCACAAGCCACCAATACACATCTTAGTTTATGGTTTGTTTCTGTATTGCGTCTGCCCCTTTCAGTTTATCTGTACAATGTGCAACAAACAAGCAGGGCCGCCCTCAGAATTCCTTAGCATACAAAAGTTGGGAATTTTTAAAACACTTTCTACTGCTATTAAACCTGTTGGGCAGGTACCGTAACTGCCAACCATAACTATTTTTAAATCTGTTTTCTTTCAACATGTTTCCTAGGGCAGAACACAGATCCTAGTTTCCTCAGTAAGAGAAATAAAAGGTTCCTGCTAGGCACCTGGGCTGACGTGGTGATGCCTCTTCCTATTAAATATGCACAATAAGCAGCCCCCAGGGTATGCCTGTGCTAACATCAAAGTTGTTTGGTGAAACACACCCACCACTTACAATACTATTAGATATGGTTTAAGCAGATGTTTAAAGTAGATGGGATTATTTCACTTAAGCAAGATGGGAAGTCATGGGAATAAACTGCACTGCAGATACTAGGGTTATAAAGAAAAAAATCTGCTCAAATCAGAGTAACAGCGCTTTAAATGATAAGCAAGAATCTCTCAACAACTTATGGGCAAGTTTCAAAAACGAGTGTGCAATTTCTTTCCCTGGAAACTTAAAAATAATATAGCTAACCCGAAACTCTACATGACTTAAGTGTAAAGATTACCGAAAAAACTAAAAGTCCTCCAGGGAACTCTAGAATTCTATCTGTTCATTTGATTTTATATTTTCAGGTGAAAAAATTATTTCGTATTTGAACAATATTTTTAATGGATTTTCAAATGTACAGTGTCACTTCACATTCCTAACATCCTTGTGAGTGGGGCACGTAGCACTGACCATTCCCACTGTTAACAGTACAATGAGTGAGGTTGCTGGGACTTGAAATGAATTCATCAGTTGCATGAAAATATTGAAAACGTTGTTTTCCAAAGAAAGTGCATGCTTGCTATTAAGAGCTCTCAACGGTACCTTTGACAGAAAAGCATCCTACTTTTTTCTTCAACCGACTGAGCTTCAGAGACGGTATCTGCTGTGTCAGCATCACTGTGGGCCAGGGAATTCCCCAGTTCTGTGAGTGTGCTCCTGCTCAAACTAGTCCCCAGGGAAAACCTGTCAAAACCTGGAACTTCAGCTGGTTTTTCTTCTTCAATTGGTTCCCATACATTCATCTCAAAAGAACCTATATTTCTCTGCACACGTTTTAGGGCTTTCACCCTGACTTTATGGGTAGAATGCATGATAACAGACATCATTTCCTCAGTTTGAGGACCTAGAAAGAAAAGAATGAAAGGCTTTACAGTTCATTAAAATGTTTCAACTCAAGACATAAGGGAACCCAATTCTGATCCTTCCTGGGGACATGAAATCTAACTGAAAACTAAGACTTATTTCCACACTCTTACAGATCATGCTTTCTTCAGTATTCGTTAGAAAGCTATGGTCCATACTTTATGCAGAAGCTAGAGAAGGTCCATCAAAGAACAATAAAAGGAACAGGACCCAGACTCTATAAAAAAGTGTACCCTGGGGAAAAAAATTAAGTAGTAATTTAACTACCTCAAAAAGCAGAAGGATAATTATAAAGAGAATCACTAACGTTTTTTCGATTCCATCGGAGTGATAAGAGAAAAATAAGTATAATTTTAGCCAAAGAAACAAAGACACATTTCTAACTTCAAGTAATGGGAAACAATAGGAAGGAAAATTTTTCAAGGCTGCCTATAGAGAAAATTTTAAACATTATTAATACATAAACAGGACATTTTAGAGGATATCAAAAAGTCTTAAGAAAAATATAAATCACAAATATAACATAGTATATTAATAAAATAATGTGCAATCATAGGACATAACCAGAAAGACTAAATTACAGTTCTTAAAAAGCGGGTAATTTAAATTCTTTAAAAATCCTGTAACATTGTCAATGTACTTAATGCCACTGAAATATACACTTAAAAATGGCAAGTTTTATATTATGTATATTTTACCACAATAAAAAAAAAATTTCCACGAGGTCATCTTGAATGTATAGGATAAAATTAGAAGCTTAAAGAAAGGGAGAGGAAGGACACTAGTTTTCAATACAGTATCTACATTATGCAAAGCACTGTGTCCTCCTTTTACATATTTTATCTTACTTAATCTCCTTTCAATACACATGCATAAAGCAGGTATTAATATAGTCATTTTACAAACAAGGGAATGAGGCTCAGAGAGACTGAAAAACTTGCCTACGGTCACAGTTACTAACTGACAGAGCCACGACATGAAGCCAACTTCTCTGGTTCCAAAGCAACAGAACTGGTGCTTCTTTAATGGGGAAGTGCTTCTGCCTTTTCAGACTCCTATCTCCAAGGAAAGGAGACACGCATAAAAACATAAGCACTGGAAAATAAATGCGATCAAGACAAAATGAGAATCTTCAGCAATTTATCAGATTTCTAAGAAATGACAAAGAATACCTTTCACCACATAGTGTCTGAGTCTCTGTTGAAGAGAGTGATATTTTTCTCTTAAAGGAACCCTTATGTCCTCAGGATTAGGAAATGCTTTCACAAAAATTTCTGCTACCTTCAGAAAAATTAAAAAATGAATATTATGAGCAACATCATTCTTAAAACAAAATAAAAATCCTTCAAAGTCTCTAATTATGATTTAGTTTATTTCCACCTACATTCACATTACCTTTCTGATTGGTGGCAGTTCTCCAATAAGGCTCAAAATTAGATCCTGAATAAGTTCTTCAATATTGAAAAACCGAGAGAAGGGTAGCATTCTATAAGCCCATTCCACAGCACTGAGACAGTTCTCAACCATACAGGAATCAAACTCCACTTCGAGGTTCTAAATAGATATTGAAAAAATTCATTTCTCTTTAGATGGACAGACTAGAATGAGTTCAACAGAAAATTTTGCTACAAACAGTAAAATCTATCAAGCAATAATTCCATGAGTAATGCTTGTTTATTTTTCTTATTCTTTTGCAGGTAAATACCTTCTTTCCCTCCACATGTTCTCTTGCTTTCTGATATTGCCTGCAACAATAGGATAACTTATCACGGATATGCAGCATCCAACACAAAGCACAAAGTTCTCTGAAGCAACCTAAATTAGAAATACAAATACGAAAGAAGATTGCATGAGTATGTACATTAATATTATAATAACTTCACTACTGCTGCTTTTTTTTTTCCAAAATAAATGTCTTTATTTTTTTTATTATAAAAGAAACACATGCTCATTGTCAACAACTTACATAAAAGTCATGGAGAGCCTTCCAGAATTTTCATGCATGTTATTCTAGAATATTTTATGAATGTCATTTGGATGAAAATATTGAAAACATTTTTTAAGAGTAAATATCCTACTCTATTTACTAGTAGTTTACTTGCTTTAAACTTCACAATATACCGTAAATCTTTTTTTTTTTTTTTTTTTTGCCCCTGCCCCCCAGTTTTTAAGCCATTGTTTCTCAGTCTAGGTGTAGGGCGCAGTTCTCTGGCGGATGCTGGTATTATGAGCCTTGCGCTCCACCCACTGAGGCAGTCTTGGTCGCCGATCCTCAGTCGGTGGTGACCTGCTGCTCACGGTAGCACACATCAGCCCATGGTAGTACATGGCAGCCCATGGCAGCCCAGCTCCAGGGAGAGCCATTGTTCACAGTGGGAACAATGTGGGAATTAAAACAGAGGACTTCGGTGTTAGGAGCACAGCGCTGCAACTGCCTGAGCCACCAGGCAGCCCTGTAAATCTTTTTAAGACAATACATAGTTCTACTTAATATTATATAATTAATTTATTTGGAAAATCACTTATAGATAGGCATTTAAGTTTAAAATTTTTCTTAAACATAATTTTCAATATCAAACAATTTTTGTTATTTGAAGCAACACTAGTCCACAAAAATATATAAAAACATATTACTCTGTTTTGCAACTAGCTTTTCCTCTTCACCTAATGTATGTATCTTGGATATCTCTCCATGGTGGAAATATATATATATTTTTATTTTATATATATATATATATATATATATATATATATATATATATATATATATATATATATATATACTGTCTTTTCATTGCCAGTATAGTGTTCTGTTATATGGAAACTTTCCCAATCAAATGTAAAATATATTGTTATTAATATTTAGGGCTAATTTCTAAGCAAGCAGTTCATTTTGGACAAACCTATTGCTTTAATGGAAACTTCATCAAGCTTGTGATCGCCAGTTGCTCCAGGTCGAAAGAATGTTACACCTCCTTTACAGTAATTAAGTAACGACTGAGGGAAAGGACTCAATGAAGGAAGGGACCCTTTCATTCGAATCTAAAAACAAAGAATGATAGAAAATGTAAATTAGCAGTGATATAAATCAATTTTTTAAGGAAACTATAAAGCAACCAATAAGGCAGGTAAGAAAAACCATAGAGAATGGTGAACAAGCATGGTCCCTTTACTATGTAAGAAAATACTCCTGAAATCAGCTATACTACCTGCTGGCTAGGCTGTGGAACATTCTGTTTCTGAAAGATGCCTTCATTCCCTGGATCATGGCCCTTTTCAAAGCCAGCAGGGTGAGTTGTGTCCTCAGTCTTCTAATCTCCCCTTCTGCCTTATTTCTCGGCCCCTCCTTTTCTACTGCATGTCACTGACCGATTCTTCTGCCTCTCTTTTAAGGGCTTTTGTGATAACATTGGACCCACAAAAATAAACCAGGATAATCTCCCTATTTTAAGGTCACCTGATTAGTAATATTAATTTCATCTGTAAAGAACCTTCTGGTCAAATTAAAGCAGTATCTAGATGTGTTTGAATAACCAGGATAGAAGAATCCTATGAGCATCTTTAGAATTCTGCCCACTACTTGCACCAGGCTTTAATCTCTCATAATTTATTACTAGCAAAAATGTTTTACAAGGAGGAATGTCTTTAGCTGTGTTGCTAATTTTAAGGGAATCCACACAGTCTTTACATGCCAGCTGAGTTACTTAAAACTGGATTAAGTGATATTATTGTCAGGAGTTGGTAAGCTCAACCTTTCATGCAACTATAATTTACAACTTCAAGTAAATAGTTTTCTACAATAAACAATTTTTAAAATGAAGTTTCCTATAACAAACATTCAGGCTCAATAGATCCTGAAACTATTGAAACAAGCCTTTCTATAATACAGGAAAACTCTGCCCTCCTTAAGTAAAACTACTTAAAATAACTTTGGATGAGAAGATCTAGAATAAATGTAATTTTAACTTATATTTTCAAATCTTTGAGAAAATGTCACAATTGTAAGTATTGGTAGATATTAGTACATTTAAATTACTTAGCATAGCACTTAAATGACTGAGACATCTCCATACCTTCTGCATGACTTTTCTGGCCCATCTCAACTGCAAGATGTACCACTGTGCTACAGGAAAAGAACACCGCGCTGCCCGGAAGAGCAGGAGAACACGTTGAAGGATTCCAGACAGCTTTTGGCGATTATCTTTTTCAGCTTTTAAAAGAAGATCACCACCATCTTCCTGAAGAAAATAAATCAGTTTTAATAGCTAGTAATACAAAAATTTTAAATGTTAAAGTGAAAATAAAGATAGTGCTTCTCAAACTAGAATGTTCCTGGAGATTTATAAAGAAAAATTTGAGGCATGGCCTCAGAGATTTCAACTATAGCTATTTCTAGTGTCAAGCAACCATTTCTCTCCCCTCAGACAATGTAAAGGACCTAATTGACCCTAATCCCAAATCTTTGCCTACGACAGCTAAAGGCCACCACTCCTGACTCCATCTGTGGAATGTTGCAGAGAGCTTCTTTCAAGGAGAATGCCTTTTTCCTTCCTTTCCCTGGAAAAATCCTACTCATATTTCAGTGTCACCTCCTCTGTGAAGTCCTCCAACTCTGCTACGACGCCACTTTGCTCAGACTTCCATTACAGCTTTTACTAATTTACTCTGTACTGATTTATGTATCTGTTTCTCACTACATTGAGAACTACCCAAGAGCAAAGGCTTTGAGATACACATTTGTATTATCATAGTGCATAGAATAAAACCCAACATGTAGTAGCATCCAATAAATGTTTGTTAAAAAAACACTATTCAAGTCAGTAGCTAAAGATTAATTTCCCAGAAAATTAGATAATATGTTGTAAACATTTGCTTCCCCAATGTCCTCCTATCATTGCCACTTTTTAATTGCGCTCTGTTTTTATTGGGTATCTGCCCTTCCCCTACACAGCCTACCTGATCCAGGGAGAACTGATCCCACATCCCCAGCTTCCAGGGAAGATGCTAATTGATTGCCAAGCAGCACCTACCTTGCATTGCCCCCAGCCAAGGTAATGGATTCAAGGATAGGCAAGTGACCTAAGTCAGTCTCAGAAGAGTGTCTCTCAGTACTGCTTCGAATGCTGGGAGAGAAATACTTTTACTCTTTTTCTTTCTCCCTTCCCTTCTCCCTCTGGACATGGACAAGGTGGCCTTAGAAGCTGCTGGCAGCCATTCTGCTCCCACAAAGGGAGCCAGCCTTCAGCCGAAGCTGATATCTTCGAAAGCAAACTAGAAAGAAAGAGCCCATGTCTTTGGTAACATAACTGAGTCCTACCTCTGGCTCCTCAATTATGCCAGCCAGTTTTGACCAAGTTTTCTACTATGTGCTTCCAACCCAAGGGGTTCTAATTGATACAGAATGACATTTAAGAAAAATCCTACCATTGAGGATTTTAATGAAAAATAATAAAATGAAGCACTACTAAGAATAGTAACCACTCAAACTAATAGCACAGCATACAAAAATACCTTCAGTGTGATTTCTAATTTCTAAACCAATATATTGAAGACTAAGATGTGAGAGGAAAGAGGAATTACTGAGAAATACCACGGACTATTTATTCCTTACATTTGTAATATATTACATTTGAAATATCAAGAAATGAAATTTTTTAACCTATTGAAATATTAAATATAACAAATGAGAATACAGCTATAAAAAAAAAACAAGAGAAAAAACGAGAAAGATAGAAGTTGCTAATACTGAAACACTAAGTAGAAAAGAAAATACCAGAATCACTTCACAATATTAATCAAATATTAAAATAATTTAAATGTAAATAATTTACATTAACACTTTAAATCTTAAAAACAGCTAATTACAATGTTATGATTTTCAATAAGAGCAAAAGGAAAGTTCCTAAGAGGAATACAGTGTTGCTATTTATAAGACAATTGAATAGTGCAGGAGATAAAAATGATCTCTCAAAACAACAAAAAAAAAAATTATTTGCCTCTTTTAAAAGAGGCAAAGTCAATGAGGTGAATAAACACTGAAATAATGTATGGCTTCTAAATTCTGACATTTGTTATCCTAAACAAAAGTCTAGTTTTTAAAATATGGATATAGAGAAATGTCTCTAATTTTGTTTTATTATTGCAATAATTTTAACATTTGTTGAATGCTTACTATGTGTCCTAGGCCCTAAAGTAAAAGTTTTTACAGGACATCTTATTTAATCCTCACAATAATGCTATTGGAAGAACTATCATCATCTGCATTTTACAGATAAGGAAACTTAAACAGCAGTTAATTACATTACCCAAGATTCCACAATTAATAAACAGCAAAGCTGGGATCCGGAAGTCTGTCTTCAGAGCTTGCATTTTAGCTTGAAGATTATTATCAGGTTGATTATTTAAAAATTGGGCAAAATCATGTCAACTTTAAAGTAACTGAAAGATGAAATGCTAAGCTTACTTCACTAAGAATAGCTGGTTGTGGACAATATAATGGAGGAGCTGGAAGATACAGGCCGACCGGCACTAAGCCCCACAGTCTCTTACTGAAGTCCTTGGCAGAGGTCATCAGAAGCTGAAAGGTCTCTGAGAGAATATCTGCATCGGCCATCACTGCTGCTTTCAGCACTTCTTGCACTGAACCGAACAGCAGATTTGCATCTTCCTCTTCAATGGGATCTACCAAATACAAAATTAGATAAAATAGCTAAACTTTATATTATACTTCTTATGCTACTTCATAGGATGAAATCTTGTATCTGAAAAGCTGATCATCAAAAGTGAACATATTGGCTGACATGAAAAGCATCCAAACTTCTAGAGAGAAATTTAACAACTATTCTGTTACTTTAGGATTAAAGGCAATCAGAGCACAAGACTTTCCCCAGTATTATACAAGATACTGTAATAAGAACTATATAATAAAAATACTCTTGGAATACAGTCATGAGTCAAAAACAATGAAAAAATATTAATAGGAGAAAAATGTCAAGAAAGACACCAAAATAACATAAAACATTATATGAAGGCAGTAGGATAATTTTTTTTCTTTTTCTTAATAGTCAATCACAGTCCTTTTATAATAAAATAAAAATGACTTATAATATGAACCTTAAAAAAGAAAAATACAAAATGGTCATACAGTATAACTTCAATTATGTAAATATCGACGTGTCCCAAGAGGCATAATGCAAGGGGATGCAGGTGGCAGAACTGGAGACGTAGGAACGTCTATGTTAGGAAGTCATATTCCACTCCTCCTCTCAAGAGGTAGCCACTATCCAGAATTTGGTGTGAATACACTGGCACTCCTATTAGACATGTGTTGTGTTTTCCTATTTTATACTCTGTAAGGTTTAACTTCTCTTTCATATTTTCCATCTCTTTTCTCTACTCCTATTTTGTATATATGCATTTTTATCTCTCTCTCTCTCTCTCACTATATATGTATAGTGTGTATATACATATATGGAGAGAGAGTTTAAATTCATCTTCAGTTCATTAACCATCTGCTGAGTTTTTCATTTTTAAATTGGGTCACTGAGGTATAATTTACATACACTAAAAGTCATCTTTTTTAAGTATAATGAGTTGTGACTAATCTATACTGCCCTGTAAGAACATTCCCATCACCCCAAAAAAGTTCTCTTTTACCCCTTTGTTGTCAATTCTCCCCTTACTCCCTGGCAACCACTGACCTGTTTCTTGTCCCTATAATGTTGCCTTTAATAAAATGTCATATAAATGGAATCATACAGTATGTAGTCTTTGTTTCTGACTTTCATTCAGCATACTGGTTCTGCGATTCACCCATGTTGTTGCATGTTATCAGCAGTTTGTTCCTCTTTATTATTTATTATTCCATTGTACAGATATATTTCAATATGTTTATCCATTCACAAGTTGTGGGCATCTGGGCGGTTTCAAGTTTTTGGCTATCATGAAAAAGCTGCTAAGAAAAGTCATATACATGTCCTCGGCTGGACATGTTTTATTTTTCTTGGGTAAATACCTAGAGGTGGAATCCATTGAGTTTTTATTTCCTCTTTGTTTGTGACTCATGGAAATTTCCTTTAATTTCTTTAAAGCTTAGCCTTTAAGTGTGTATTTTTATATTTTATATAGAACGCATTTTATCTATTTTGGGAGATCATCTAAAACAACATATTGCCAGACCTAGCTCAGACTTGGAATTTTTCAGTCATTTTTTTCAAAACCAACTTTCATGTAGTTACATTATCTTTTCATTTACTAACATTTACTACAGAAAAAAAAAAAGAGAGAACATGACAGAAAATCATCAAAGAAAAGTTTTCAATTCTGAGTTCTTTCCAGAAAGAGAAGTTATAATTAGTAAGTTCTAGGAATCTAGAGTTAGAAGTCTCACTCCCTAATGGAGAATAGCACTAATGAAAACAAAGGGTCCCACAGTAATCCTGGTTTTATCATTATATACACAACTTTAAATAACTGAGTTCATTACTTTTTGTCTAAATTCCTCCATCTATAAAACAGACAAATTTTATAGGCACCTGGGTAAAATCTACGTAATATTTATATTTAATTTTGTAATACCACTTTGAACTTTTCAAGTTAAAAACAAAACCAACTCTATGATTTATGCACTAGGTGAGAGTTGAACTAAATACTTCTAACTACCCTTCCGTGTCTGAGATTCGATGATTATATGACTACAAAAGAAAATAATCCAAATGCAGCAAAATACAACTAGTATAAAGCTATATATGGAAAACTGGAATATGATTCAGTAATTGACCACTGTGTTTGAGCTGGCATCAGTTTTGGATGCTCCCAGGATTAAAAATAAATAGCATATTTTTGTATTTGCTAATCTTATTTCAAAGTGTTAACATATTTGTGGGTGTTTATAAGCTTTATAAATTTTATTTTTTTATTTATTAAATTTATTGGCAATACATTAGTTAGTAAAATTATATAGGTTTCAAGTATACATTTCTATAATACATCATTTATATATTAACCTGATATATGTATTAGACCATATGTAGGTAACACACCTGTAAATTGTTTGTATTTTGAGCCCATTTCATTTTTTGCTTCCAAAGATGCTGGCTGACCTAAAAAACATTGGAGTTTTTCCTGGAAAATCTGTGCTGGAGTCATAGTTAATAGTAGATTCTGACTCTTTCTCTTGAACCTGAAAACACATCAAATTAAGGGAAATTAATCCAAATTTTTAAAAGAATCATGAAATTTTAAGAAACAGTGAAATTCACTTTCTTTGTCTCTCTCCTAAATATAGGATGAATAATCAAGGAAATACTGCATTAAGAAGAGTTTTAAGGCTCTTCACGATTATGGTCCTAAAATATCTCCCCATCCTTATTTCCTACATATGAGTACATACTCTGTCCAAACTGAACCAAACCTGTTTTGCCGTATGCCTTTGCTCGTGTTTGGAATGTTCTCTCTCCCTAGAGCTACTCAGTTTGTCAAGATCCTGTCTTCTCCTTAATGCCCGTCTCAAATGACATTACTACATAAAGTATTTCCTGTCCTTCCCTCACTTGGTATTATTGCTCTCCTCACTGTACCACTGGCACTTTTCTTACCATGCTATGTAAATTACAATGTTTTGTCTTATTTTCTCTATTAAACTATAAATGCCTTAAGCATAGAAACTATGTACCGTTTAAGTTTATATCCACTAATATACTTGGCATAGATAGAGCTTGGTAACGAGAGGTTATATAATAAATATATGCTGAATTATTGAAGTGAAGCATATAAAAGGCACAGCAATACCATAATATCCAAAAGTTAAAATACAGAGATAAGTTTGATTAGCTTAAAATTCAAGTTCTATTTGGTATGGACAATGGACTCTCCCATTGACTATAAGCCCTTTGAGGGCATTACTAACAAATAAATGTTCTAAATAAACATTTTAATACAAATAAGTATACCGCTGAGCTGTCCAACACAGAACTCACTAGTTATATGTAGCTATTTAAATTTAAATGAATTAAAATTAAATTGAAAATTCAGTTCATTGGTCTTACCAGCCACATTTCAAGTGCTCAATAGCTATGCGTGGATAGTAGCTATCACATTGGACAGCTCATATAGAATATTGCCATCACGGAAGAAAGTTCTACTGGACAATGCTGAACTAAAAATTCCACAAAATGTGTAAATGAAGAGAAATAAACATTTCAGATGACAGTATTACACTATTTCTTAACTTAAGATTGCCCAAGAATACATACCTCGTGAAATTGCTATCTAGTTTACAGAACAGTTGGAAGGCCACACCAATTGAAACAGATGTCTTCCAGTCTCCAAGTTTATGTGCCAACCACACAGCTTCTGGAACCAGGCCACCAATAAATAGTAATTCAAGGGCATATTCAACTGTCCACACATTAGAAAGATTCTGATCTCTAACAACACTGGCCACCTTAGAGTGTTGCAGAGGAATAAATCGTAAGGATTGCTCTGTGAGTAAATTAAAGAAAATGGATATGACAATTACATACATCAGAATTCACACCTCCTTACATGAGTACATATATATCTCTTCAATGAGTATTTTCAATACAAAACCACAACAAGGAAGATACTAACAAAATGGGCTAAAATAATACTTAACATAGCCTAGAATCGTTTTTTTTTAATACTAAAGAATGTGCCTCATTAGTGGATCATGAAGCAAATGATAACATTCTTAAAAAAATGAAACAGCACAGAGTAGACAGAGAAACAGAAGAGACAGTATCAGAGTACATTAAGCAAAATAAAGGTAAATACAGTTTAGTGAAACTTTTGTGTCAAATATAAACATACTTACACACTTAAATGTACTGGGTCACAGTACAGAGTTTATTATTGTGGCTGCCCTGAAATACATGCCTATTTATCCTATGAGATTATGACATCTGGGGAACAGAGACTGCGTTTTCCCCGATTCTGCATTCCTCATAGTGTCATGCAATAAAAAAGTAATTTGAGGTAAACTCAAGCACATTAATTGTCCAATATACTAGTGTTTATAAGAAAGTAGAAAAGTGTGATGTTCAGTAATCCTGACTAACCGACAAGATCTTAGTCTAGCCTGGGATTAAATACAAAGGGTAATATCCTTCTCCGTAGCCTTCTACATACCTTTCCCTTATTGAAGTAACTTGAATAAGTAACTTGAAAATATGATGACATAACTGTTACTTTTTAAAAACACATATTGCTAAGATTTTCACTCATTCATTCAAAATAAAATTGGTAAATGATACATGTGGGTTTCTGCTCGCTGAAATTAGTTTCTCATGTGTCCTACATGGGCTCTGCCCACACAAGCACTATCATTTTATTAGCTCTGACAAACACATTGGATAGAAATAAAAAATTTAGTCAATCACTTGAATGCTTGATTCTGCATGGGCAGAGAGGAGATTAACTAAAATTTTCTTACTTTTTTATTCACTGAGCAAAGCACTGTACTATTAAAAGAACTCGAACAATTTAATTTTCTGAAAAATTTGTATACATGTTTATCTCCATGAGGGCAGGGCAGTTACTCAGCACATATTAGGTACATTTTTGACCCCATTAATGAAATGATTAAACAGAACAAAGTAAATGATCCAAATAAAATTATAAAAGTTTTACCAACGAAATTAAACTCAATAAAAGAAAATCAGCATACTCAAAATTTGTTAAATTTCCATATTTTTACATAAATGCAGGTGGCAGCCTTTTTACTTTAAAAATGAAAATTTTATAAGTGCCAATTTGTCCAAAATTTGTGATTAAAATCCATATTCAATAAAAATAAATCCAAGCAAATACCTTTCTCAGATTTTATTCATTCACAAGTAGTCACTGAGCATTCCCTGTGTGTCAGACAGCAAGCTATAACAGTATTATTTCCATAAAATAATGATCACTGTACAATGTGATTTTAAACACACTGTGCAAAACAAGGTGAGGAAATTATTTACTATATTACCTGTTTTAATATGAAGGGGAGGAAGGATATTCACATTGTGAGGTGGCAAAATGCAAAGAAGCTGATTGGTGAAATAGGCGGCCATGAACCGAGCCATGGACTGGATAACTCTCACGGCTGCCTCAGGATGGACATTTCCAGTCATTCCAGATACACACTGAGACGTCCCAGGATCTAAGGGATACAGCACGTGACCAAAGGAGATTCCAATTCAACTATCAAAATGTAGTAATTTTTAAGAGCCCAACATTATACAAGAAAATCATAATTAAAATTTTGTTCTGGGATGGGCACCCACGGCCTCTACAAGCTAATTTATAACAGGTATCTATACTTCTTGAAGACAATAGAACAAAAATAGTTAGCTCATAAGTATGAGCACATACACTTAGGAACTGTTTATGACTTTCAGTTACTAGTTTATTTAAAAACATGGAGGGATCTATACAAAACAAACCACCAGCCATGGTGGACCTGCAAGCTTGGTATTTCATTGTTTATTTTCCCTTCTTCCTTCCCTTTCCAATTTTTTTTCTTTGATGAAGGAAGCAAAGCTTAATACAAAGATAATCTGGAAAGCATCAGAACAGAGATTTTCAATGCTTTTTTCTGTACCATCAGATCTTGGAATTATGATATATTCCCATTAGTAAGAATGGCTCACTATGATGATTCTTTTGGGAGGTAGGAACAAAAGGAATGTGTGCGGTGGAGGGAGAAGGTGGGGGGCGGTATGCGGTAACTTACATCTGGATTCCTGAGGTCATTCTGATATAAACTAACGGGAGCAAATATGTATCATCCCTATTTGAGAACCAAAACTCAAAATATAAACTGGCATTCAAAAACTGGAAATAGTTAAAAACTATTAAATATATAGAAATACTAAGTTAGCATTACTTTTTATGAAATTTATGGCCCCAACAATAGCAAAACATCTTTCTTTCCCAGAAGTCACTTGGTACATATTCACCAGAATATTAGTTCTATATGTGTATGGACCATTTCTATCTTGTCACTATATACCCTAGTACCTACCACTCCACCTCTCATATAGCAGGCACTCAAAAGTAGTGTTAAAAATTCATATATATATAAAGGGGATCTTGAGAATATTTTATGAGCCTGCAAGCAGTATTTTTCATTTGGTCACTAAAAGTTTTAAAAAAGCCATACTATTTCTTCCCATTAAAGTTAAAAATATATGGGTAAGAATTTTTTCTCTTGGTAAAACTTACAGTAGGAAGTATACAAAGGCAAGATTTCCAGGAATGTTAATCATGAAAAACTCAGAATTTAATTGGGAGCAACTTGATTCTAAAACATACTGTCGGGGCCGGCCCAGTGGCTCAGGCGGTTGGAGCTCCAAGCTCCTAACTCCAAAGGCTGCCGGTTCGATTCCCACATGGGCCAGTGGGCTCTCAACCACAAGGCTGCCAGTTCAATTCCTCGAGTCCCACAAGGGATGGTGGGCAGCGCCCCCTGCAACTATGATTGAACACGGCACCCTGAGCTGAGCTGCCGCTGAGCTCCCGGATAGCTCAGTTGGTTGGAGTGCATCCTCTCAACCACAAGGTTGCCAGTTCAATTCCTCAACTTCCACAAGGGATGGTGGACAGCACCCCCTGCAACTAAAACTGAACATGGCACCTTGAGCTGAGCTGCCACTGAGCTGCTGGATGGCTCAGCTGGTTGGAGTGCGTCCTCTCAACCACAAGGTTGCAGCAAGGGATGGTGGGCTGCGCCCCCTGCAACTAGCAATGGCAACTGGACCTGGAGCTGAGCTGCGCCCTCCACAACTAAGACTGAAAGGACAACAACTTGACTTGGAAAAAAGTCCTGGAAGTACACACTGTTCCCCAATAAAATCCTGTTCCCCTTCCCCAATAAAATCTTTAAAAAAAAAAAAAGATAAAAATAAAATAAAAAATAAAAGATACTGTCAACAGAGTAAAACTGCATCAATTCCGAAGTAAAATTTGAAAGCATAATTCTGTATGTGGGACAGTGATGATGTTAATAATGGCAACCTTATACAATAAAAATTAAAACTATATATAGTTGATTAGATAAGTGTGCAGGAAAAGGGTAACATATTAGGCCTGGGTACTTTAAAGGCCTGCTTATAAGGTTGACCCTTAGCTGGCATCTGGGAACTTAGATTTTGGGAGGAGTCCCACCACCTTAACTGCTGACAGTGGCTCAATGGACCTGTTTGCACAAACAATGTGGTTTATACTGAATACTGCTTTCCTTCGAAGAGTATGGAATTTTAGTATGGGCTAGGCAGAGGATGCCTATGTGACCAGCCCCCAATTAAAAACCCTGAGCACTAAATCTCTAATGAGCTTCCCTGGTACACAGCATCTCACATGCGGTGTCACAATCCGTGGCTGGAAGAATTAAGTGTCTGTCCTGTGTGACTCCACTGAGAGAGGATTCTTGGAAGCTTTTGCTTGGTTTCTTCTGGACTCCACCCCATGCACCTTTTCCCTTGGCTAATTTTGCTTTGTATCCTTTCATTGTAATAAATGACAGCCATGAGCACAGCCATATGCTGAGCCCTGTGAGTCCTCCCTGGGAATTCACTGAACTTGGGGGGTAGTCTTGGGGACCTGACCTAGTAGAGATATGCTTGATATATTTTAAACAATCATCATTAAAAACTAAAACAAATACATTACTCTAGGTTCAACTTATGTTGAAAGTTAAATCATTTAATTACAATACTGCTAAAAAAAATGAAGACTATCCAATCCGTTAAAAAAAAATCACACATAAAAGTCTTTTGCTCATACAGCTGGCAGAACTTTCTGGAAGGCAACTTGACAGTAAGCCTCAAAAGTTTTAAAATGGTGGATTCTCTTTGGTCCAGGAACCTCATTTCTAGAAATTTGTCCTAAAGAAATTATTAGTAATACTTGCAGAAATTTACACTGCAGCATTCATTATTTAAAACAGTAAATAGTTGGTAACAACCTAAAACGTGCAATAACGGGGAAAAAGCTTAGTGGGTTTTTTAAAAAGAGTATTATTTGCATTGAAAAGTATTCATCATAATATGAAATTTTAAAAATTTACAAAATAGAATATACAGCTCTAATAATATATATGTATAAATGTATATAGAAAAGTGGTAGAATTATAAGTGATTTTATTTTCTTCTTTGCACTTTTCTGTATTTTCAAAATTGTCTAAAATAAACATGCATTTCTTCCATAATGAACACAAAAATCTAAAAAGATAAAAATCACAAAGAGTAAGAAATCTATTAACAAGTGGCTGAAACCACATAAAACTAAGTTGGCTCCATTTAGAAAGTCCTGATACATTGGGCCTTTCAGACACATTCATATGCGTAGTATACATCTAATGGTCTGTGACCCTATAACCACTATAAATACGTTATGTGTTCATTCATATACAGAGGGTGCCAAAAGAATGTATACACATTTTAAGAAAGGAAAAAACTGTATTAAAATTGTAAAACTCAATATACACTGATAATAAAGATGAATACAAGTCACGTTTGACTTCTCAAATTACAAGAGGTGCTCAAATTGGTTACCATCAGCGTAGTTTTAATAGATTTTTCCTTTCTTAAAATGTGTACAGTTTTTTGGCACCGTGTGTGTGTGTGTGTGTGTGTGTGTGTGTGTGATATATGTGTGTGTGTGTATAAATGTATACACATTTTAAGAAAGGAAAAAACTATATTAAAATTGTAACACAATGAATGATGCTAGCATTCATTTGATTAATGCCATCTTTTGAGTGAACGTCATACTACACATTGCTACTGTAATTCAACTCAACTTCGAAAAGTAATGCTTAGATAACATCTCTTAAAATGTGCACATTTTGTTGGCACCCCGGTATGTATCTATATCTGTCGATACAGACACAGATATAGACATAGATATAGATATATACATACATACACACACACCAGGAGTGTACACATTTTAAGATCCATAGATATATATACACATATACAAATGTATATGTGTATATATATCTATATGCATCTTTCACTCTGGTTATTGCTTAATTCAAATGTACCTTTTTTAAAAATGGCAATCCAGATACTCTACAGACTCCTAAACAGATTTTTAAAAAGAGTCAGAATACCTCAGTTAGTGATTTTCATCACTTTACTAAACCACCTTAAGCAACAGTTAAATATAAATATATTAAGGAAAAATACTTGAGGAGTACCTAATATTTTAACAAATATGGCTGTGAGAAAACAATTATATCAGTTCAGCAGGCAATCATTGCTAAGCTCTGGAAATTTTATTTTTAAAATGTTTTTAAAAAAACGGTTCTTGCTATTGAGAAGCTGTCAGTCCAAAATTTATCATAATAGGGCAGAACAACCAACTTTTATACATAAGTAATTTCATATCTAAACCTATAAATATAAATCAGTAAGATTAAAAATACTGTATTTTAAATGCATACCTGAACTATCTTCATTTGCTTTTACGGGGAGGTGGGACCATCTCAGTACTTCTCTCACTAGCTGATCACACAGTCCTTGGGCATCATTTAAATTATAGCTGTAGAGGTGGCAGTATAAAAGAGAAAGATAATAGCGAATCTGAAGAAAACGTGTCCTTCTTCCTCCTTAAACCGGAAAGAATTAAGCTGACATTAGAAACATGTTAGCAAAGTAATGTTCTTGATCTGGGTGCTAGGTAGACACTCTAGGAGTGTTCAGTTTATGGAAATTCATCAAGCTGTACACTCATATTACGTTAACCTATCTGTATCTGTTTTAGCCTTCAATAAAAGACTTTTTAAAAACCAGGTGAGCAATACTTTGTCCTTTTTCAAGTTCTGAACAATTTTAGTTTTCTTTCACCAGGCTACAGGATGACTGAGATTTCATCCAAAGAGAGCTGCAAATCCTCATCATGTCATCTCTAAGGTCCACTAGCAACATCTATCTCAAGTACCATGGTATGAAACAGAAGGGAATGTGGTTACACACACACACACACACATGAAACCATACGTATGTCAAACAGATGGTCAAAGAAAAACACTATCTAATAAGAGTTCCTGACCACTCCCTTCAAATATCTGAGGGAATTGAGGACTTAGGCTGCTGGTTGCCTGCCCCTTATGCATTCTTCCTGAGTAAAAGAATTCCAACTTCATTTTGGGGTTACAATGCAACCGGATCACAATTTCTCACTAGATGTGGCCATGTGAAAATGTGACTATGTTCTGAACCAAGAGATAATCTTGTGTAGACCTTCCAGAAAAGCTGCTTAAATTCAGCTGGGAGGTAGGTGTACCCTCTCTTGCCTTTCCTGCTTTCTGCCCTGCCTAGAATATGGAAGTGATGGCTAACAGCTCCAGCATCCATCTTAACTCATGTAATGGACTTAAGAATGGAAGCAATGCACTAGGGATGACAAAGCAGAAAAACTAAAGGTCTTTGAAACCTTAGAAACACCGAACCAGCCCCAGACTGTCAACTTCAGGCCTCTTTTCATAAGAAAGAAATAAACGTCTTTTTTTGTTGAAGCCAGTTACTCTCAGTCTCCACTACTGGAAGCCATTCTTAATGGATACAGTGGAAATCAAACTAAAAGGTCCCCAATGGAACTCAATATGAAATCTCTTCTTCATCAGAACTTCTCACCTTGAACACCACCCTTTTTCATCCAGTTGGAGAATCCCCAAATCTGAGAAGTACATTAGACTTCTTTCTCCAGATCTACTCAGTCACAAGTCCGATTGCTCAAACCTATTAAATATCTGTCAGATATGACCGCTGTTCACCAGTACTCTTGACATTGCTTTGGTTTAGGACCTCAACTGACTTTCTTTTTTCTAGGTAAACCCACATCTCTACGTCACTCCTACAAATGACCCTCCACACAGTACCTACTAAAGTGATCTTTCCAAATGGCCTATATTTAAAAAGTTCTCTTTCCTACATCAAGTAGCTTAACTGATCCCACTGTCCTTAGGATAAAATCTTAATCCCTTGGCACTGTATACACTGTTCTCTATCTACCTCTCACCTTAGCTCTCACCTCCCTGTCCCCAACATCACTGACATGTATCATATAATCTAGTCTAGTTCAACTTCTTGCAGTTTACCAAATTGCCATGGTTTCTCATGCCTCTTTGCTTTTGGATTGCTATATATCCTCTGATGAACCATCCCACTACTTTAACTGGCCAATTTCTGTTCCATTTTAATTGTCAACTCCTCCAGGTTTTCCCCAGACTGATGCTTGTACTCCAGTCTCAGACTGTGTATAGTGCAAACAACATAATGAGAAAAGGGCTAGTTGTTTATGGAATCTCTCCTGCAGACTGTAGGCAACTTGTTTATTTCAGTTACTCCTAGCACCTAACACAATTCTAGGAACACAGCAGGCTCTCCATACGTACTGATTAAATAGATGAATGAAAGAAACATACAATACCACAGCAGTCAAAAATACTTTAATAATTGGCCAAATCTGACCATGTAGTAGTTGTAATCAGAGTGAGTTCCAAGGTCGCTCAGAACCTCTGTCATCTTCGTCACACCCTTAGCCCTATATCATAAAAGCTATCACCAGTTTCTAGAATCCATGTCCTTATAGTCTCATCAAAGACTCCACATAGCCTATACCTAACCCCAATAAGTCTAACTCACAGGAAATTGTTAAAATTGAATTACTTAAGGGCAGAGAGCCTTAGCTCCATGTGTCTCTAAGTCTGTAAAAGGTGGTAAACTATTTAACCAATAGTTTCTCATTTAGATACTTTTCAGTCCCTCTAAATGACAAAAATTCATTAAATCTCATTTTTCCCCCATCAATAATAAATCACAAGTTTCATCACTAACCAAAAAAATGGACAGAAGGAGCCATATCTATAGATAACAGAAAAAATTCTTGGTTCGACAAATTCCAAGACTAAGAATAATTTTAAACAAGTATTTCTGACAGTCAAGGTGTCTACAATATGTATTCTATTGGAACATTAAGAAATTATGAGCATTCAGAAATTTGGAATTATTTTTATGCTCTAGAGAATGCTAAAATATGTTCTTACCAATATTATGGCAAATATTATTTTTTAACACTCCCCTACCATTTTCCTGGGTTTCTTGTAGAGCTTTCTCCCACAGTTGAACAGACTTTTCATATGATCCTAATAGGAAACACTCTTCACCTACAAAGTTTTTAACCGACAATTAGTTATGGTTAATTAAATTACTTTATAAAAATTTACTATGTTTTAAAATTCAGTGTATATAGCTCAGCCAGAAATTATTCTGAAAAATAAATAATTGCAATCAATTAATAAAATGAAAGCCCAGTTAACTATATTGCTTTTTCATGGAGTTAGAAATCGTTTATGAGATACTAACCATGAATAGATTTCAGCTCTAAGGTTTGGTTCAAGCAAACTCCAGCAGTCTGTAAGGAAGCCTGGATATGACATAGCAGGGACTTGACAGTAGATGCTTCGTATGTCATCTTTTCAGTTAACTGTCTGTCACCTTCAGGAACTCTTTGACTTAATTGTGTTTGATACCATAAAGTTTTATTATACAGCATTTTCCAGAGAACAATCAATCTGCATACAAAATCAGGTAATCATCAAAACCAAATTTCAGATAATAAGAATGAATATAGCCTCCTACTTAGCCTTTTTTTTTTGCCTGTATTCTTCACTGATGTAATAACATATACAAACTGACCAGATTTAAATATAGAACAAAGCCCACTGATCAAAAATATATATATACATATTTTTTAAATCTTCAGAAATGCATTATGTACCCGCGGTTATTTTTCTACAGTGCTTTACCTAAACAAAAATCTTTCAACAGTATCCTGGAGTTGCCCAAGACAAATAAAATATGTGTGTTGAATAGCATTTGGTGTAAGTCCTAAGATATTTTAAAATGAAATCTATAATGCTGAGTGCTAATGGACACAGGTTTCTTTCTATGGTGATAAAATCCTGGAATGCTAATATTTCTACAACCTTGTGACTACACTAAAAATCATTGAATTGCACACTTTAAAATGATTAATTTTATAGTATGGTAATTACATCTTATTTTTTTGAAAAGGAAAAAATCTATAATGCTAATGGTATCCTAACATTAAAGTAATTATACCTGTGTCCTGGCTGTTGAACAAGATTTACTACTTGAGGATGAATCTTGAAAGATGAGTTCCAAGACCAGTTTTCCTGAGAACCACTATCTTGAAATATTTGAAAAACAGGTACCACCAGTGAGTCTTGATTTGCTGTTCTACTTCCATCAGTTGAAGCTGAAATAATTTCAGGTTGAAGACTGTATATGCCATTCAAATGATCAGCTACCATTTTGAGTAAATGAAAACAGGCTGAAAGCCTCTCTGAGAATAACTGACCCTGCTGTTGCTGAGTCAGCAAAAGCTTTACAGTATTTGAGGTCAGCTTTACCAAATGTCCCACATCTTGTCTGTATCTCATATCCCAATACTGAACTGATAAACACTGATGAAAAAGTTGAAAGATACAAAGCACCCATGCATTATGTCTTGGGCTCTTGCTTAAAAAAAGATCAAATTTGGGGAAAGGACATTTTATAAACTGAAGGATGTAGAAAAAATGAGTGATACAAACTATCGTGTAATTTAACATTGAATTTTTTTCTGCCACATTTTTTGAAATTCCTATAGTCCATGCTGCAAGGAGATTTTTCTGAACAGAATGCAGTTCTATAATGGTTCCATCCGTCTCCTCAGTATTATCCTTTGCATGTATCGTATCAAACATGGATGCAAATTCCAACCTTCCCTCCTTGGCACTACTGAACAATGGATCACTTTTTTGGTTCCAAAAAGAGGATGAGTTGTTTATAAAATGCATGCCTTCATTAGTTTCTTCTGTTTCAAAATCCTAAAACATGAGTGAAAAAAATTATAGTTAATACTACTTAATACCTTACAAATGAATTACTTTGGTGTTCTCAAATTTCTCTTCCCTTCATTAACAAGAGAAAAACAAAATAAAATTTTTTTTGGAATAAAGTCAATACATAATTGTTCAAAGCAAATAAAACACTGCTACTAAGTACCTGTAAATCTGCTGTTTTTTCATTTAACTTCTTTGTATCCTCTACCTGCAAGAATCTGGGGACAGTAGAATCAGCTGAACTTTCATTTCCTTGGTGTTTTAACAGGCTCAACCTTAGGGAATCCAGTGATCGCAAGTTCAGCCCTTTGCCTTTTGGCTATAGAAGAAAAGACAGATTTCCAAGAGCAGAATTTTATCCATAATTCTATTACAAGCAGTAAAAAATTCTACAGACAACTATATACAATCCAGCGATATTACTGTCAGTGTAGTTTTTAAATCTGGAAAGAGGTCAACTTTTACTAATGATACCAAAAAGCACCATACCTTAGACAATATCACACTTTGGTATGTTTTCTCAAGCCTCTGCGTTGAATCAAGTAGAAGGGATCTCATGAGCACTGATGGAGATAGGTTATCAAGAAATCGAAGTGTTGTGACCATGTATCCATCAGAAATAATGAGGTAGGGTAACCGTGAGTGTGCTTTTATAGAAAATCTCTGTCTCATAGGGTCACTATCAGAAGCTGATGAATCTACAGAATTATTTGAATCTTGAAATGTAAACTGCTGTGGTCTAGCAAACAAACATCAAAAGTCAAGAATTAGTAAGGAAAAAATCTTAAGAATACATCATTATTCAAGAAAAAGCAAAATAATTAAAAGTTACAGAATGACGAAAAAGCAAACAAATTAAACACTAAATATTAAATGTGTATATATCTGTAAGGAAAATGTAAGTGATTAGATAACATATAAGTTGTTTTTTAAATTTTTCCCCTAATTGTGGTATTTATTTTGTTTCTAATCTAGTTTTATACAAACTATTTCAGAAAAGAATTAAGACAGTTCATTTTACCATTAAAGAGAGCTGAATAGTTAACTTTCCTTCTTACCATATATTTAAATATACTTACAAGAATAATTATGAGCTATGAATATAGGTGTTATTAAGGAGGAGAAAGAAAAGAAACTGAGAAGAACATTTGGAGAGGATGGTGGTGAGTAGAATTTTATCAGTTTAAGATTAATTTGACTGAGTTTCCATATAAATGTACTTATTTATTATAATGGTGATGTACTTGATTCTGATCACTTAATATTGCTGCTTAACTTTGGGGCTTTATAAATATGAAGAGGACAAATAAAATATAATTTTTTTGGTTAGGAAATTATTCAAATGTACATTTTATTAGGCAAATGATCAACAGTAGGAGATTGATTAATTGTCGAATATACACACCACAGGTATCTAAGGAACCATTAAAAATGGCTTCATAGAAAAACGTAGGTGGGGAGAGGGGTGGTATATGAGGGTAAAAGGGATCAAATATATGGTTATGGAAGGAGAACTGACTCTGGGTGGTGAACACACAACGTTATACATAGATGATGTATTACAGAATTATACACCTGAAACCACCCCAATAAACTTTAATTTTAAAAAAAGATACATTGTTAAACTAAAAAAGCAAAATACAAAACAGCACATATCATATAATTCATTTTGTATTAAAAAACTAATATTAGTATTATTATAGATGTCATATAATTTTCTTAATTTGGATTACACACTAAAATGTTAATAATTATCTCTGAAGAATAGATTACAAGTTTTTCACTTTCTACATTATTTAGTTTTATAACATTTGATTTTCAAGCTTTTTAAAATAATGAATATGTATTACTTTGTAATCAGAAAAAGCAATCCATTTTGAAAGGCCCCAAATATTAACTTTAAAGGAGAATGTGAGGAAATTCAAGTCAGTTATGAATCAAACCATAAAAAAATAAGGAAAAAATACTTTCACTGCAGGAAATAAATATTGATTCCATTAGAATTTTCTATTGCTAAAGGTTAAGCATCATTCTTTATATATATAGCAAAAGAATGATATATATATATATATATATATATATATATATATATATATATATATATATAAAATGTAATAAAAAAGAATATATATATAATGTAATCAAGGACGTACCCTTCCTCAATTTCCTTTCTGTAAAGCAAAGGGAATGGGTGAATTTCAAAGGTCTTTTACCCATTTTTTTGCTCTGCAAATAGCTGTGTGTATGTGTCTAGCCATGTATAATAGCAACACCAATAACGACAAATATTTACTGAGCACCTACTTTATGCCAGAACTGTGCAAAATGATCTATATTTATCTTACTTCATTCCCTCAACTAATCATCATCTTCATTTCACAATAAAAGAAATAGAGGCTTAAAGAATAAATTACCCAAAGTCATACACCTAATAAGTAGAAGAACCAAGATTTGAATTTTGATCTGACTCCACAGTCAAATTGCTACCCCATCTCACAAAAATTAAAATTTGGTTAAATTCTAAAATCTTCTAACCATTTCCAACGTACTTCTTCCCTTTAGGGAAAAAGGTAGATAAATCCATCTACCAAGTTAATTTTGAGTTATTAATTTATCTAAGTGCTCTTCTTTTAAAATAATAAAGTACATATCATGCTGTTATTAAGAACTTTTATATCAAAGAAAACAACTTTCATACCAAAGAAAATAAATTTTTAGTTCTGTTGAATACTTAAATAGCTTATACTTACATAGTTACAATGTCAAATTTTTACCAGGATTAAGCCACAAAAAGAAATAGAAAAAAAACTATAAATAAGAAAGATATTGAGATGACGACTTAAAGAAAGAGTAAGACAGTTTGAAAGATGAAATTTGTCAGAAAAATATACACAGTAAAGTAATACCAAAAGAGAAAAACTTCTATAAACAAATTAAAACAACTTAAATGTCTCACCTATATGTTATTAGCGGGTGAAGAGGAATAAATTCTGCTGGCCCAAATTCTATAGAGCAACCAAATGTAATTAATGTTAGCAGTTCACCTTGGCAAGTCAGTAAAACCAGGGAGCCACGTTTTAACACACAAGACAGAAAAAGACTATCATGAGTCCAGCTGATATCACCAACCCAGTAGGACCTAAAAAAAGCAAGATAATACGTTTAGAAAGGACTCTCTACAATGTCTTTAACAATTTATAATGGCCAAGCTGGGGTGAAACACTTCAAAAAATAAGAGCAAAAGGATGAATAGTAGGCAATTGATAACCATAGTTTATAGATTTCACTTCCCAGAAAAAAAGGTAAGAAAAAAGGAATTTGCTCATAAACATCTACTCCATACAACATATCAATTAGAAAAGTACTTAGATTCATAACCAAATCATAAAATGAAAATACTCCCTAAAAAAAGTTAAGCTTTTTAGTCACTCACATTTAATTAGAACAACTTTTAATCCTACTGGTGTCCACAACTGTTATTTATGATAGATTTAAAGGTCAAGACTGTGCCTGTGCTCTGCAGCCTGCTGGAGTTCCACTTGGCAGCAGACACCCTCTTCTCAGAGCCGTCATTACTACTCCTTAACTAGCTGATAATATGAATGTTTCATACAGACAAAAAGTAGCTCCATCATGTAAATGGACACTCCGTCAGACCACTGAACCGAAACCAGTAATACTTTTAGGCAGGAACTTTTGGGGAGGGAAAGAAAATGAAGAGGCAATGCTGGAGTGACCTGAAAACTTTGGAAATTCAAATAGAATCGATTTGAATTCAGAAAAAGCATTCAGAAAAGGAAATTAGGAGGTCCAAGAGGGAATCTTCCTACTCTGTAATACGTAGGTCCTGGTGGTAACTCATGCGCAGTCCAAAATCACCACTTCATGTTGCTATTGACCTATAGGCAAAGAATGCCAACTTTGTTTAAAAGGCTATGGACACCTTAGCCTCTCTGAGTATATGGTATTCCCAATCCAGGTTTTTTCATTTCCATCTCTCAAATTAAGCCCAGTATTTGTCTACCTAGTCACGACTTCACTCCTCAGACAACAAAGAAATAAGATCATGTATCTTCTACCCTACTATACCCTTCCTTAAAGTATTTAAGGCTTTCCTCATATAAAGCAATTTTTAGAATCTATGAAGCACAAATGTTGAAAGAAACTTGCATTACCTATCTAAATATTTATTTAGACATTATTGAATTGTCAGCCTTAAACTTATCAAATTGTTGGAAAAGAAAAGAAAAATAGTATTTAGAATATAAAAGAGTTCTTACCTGATAAGTGCAGCTGGAACCACAGGATTCTTATTGCTACATCCTTTAAGGCTGCCACGGAGAGTAACAAAAGTCAATGTGTTTATAAATAATACCTGAGTTGCCTAGAAACAAAAAGAAAAACGACAACAAAACCATTATTATGATCTCATTTATATGTGGAATCTAAAGAAAAGAATAAATGAACTAATCAGAAAGTCTCAGAGACATAGAAAAACTGACGGTTGCTAGATGGGGGGGGTGGGGATAACGGGGAAGTTGAGGGGATTAGAAAGCACAGTCAGTAACCACAAGATGGCCATGGGGTTAAGAGAGTTAATTTGGGGAATGTAATCAATAATGTTCTAAAGATTTTGTAGGGTATCCGATGGACACTTGTCTCAGTAGGGAGACCACCTCAGGGATGATGTAGATGCCTGATCACTGCCCTGTACACCTGAAGCTGAAGCTGAAGAATAATGAATGTCAACTACAATTATATATATATATATATATACACATACATATACATATACATATACATATATATATATATGTGTGTGTGTGTGTATACTTACAAGAAGCGGAGTACAGCATTAGGAACAGAGGCAGTAGAAATGTAATGGCTGTGTGTGATGTCAGAGGGGTAGTGGATGGGGTGAGGGGGGTTGTCACTGTGTGAGGGATATAAATGATAAACGTCTAACTATTACATTGTTTTGTGCACCTTAAACTAATAAAAAAAATGTTTTAAAAAAAAGCATTATTAAAATTATTTTACTTAATCATTACTTATAATTCTGGAGACCTAGCGATCTATTATATCAATAAACTAGGGTTCTTTCCCAATTGGCAAAACAATATTGACCACCTATAACTCTTCTCTTTTTTACACTACATTTTAAGAACATCAATTACTGCACTGCCCTTCTTTCGTCCTTTTCCTTTATCCTCTTTTTCACATCTGAAGACCAAGTTTTGAAAACTATGGCAGCTAATTTAAATAACTTCACCAATCAATGTTAAGATGGATCAGAAAACTCCAATTTAAAGAACATAAAGTAATATTATATTAAGAAAAAAAACTATCTTCAGGGGGAAAAAAAAATCTCAAACCTGGACTAAACTCTCTCTTTTATAGGTTACTTCGAAGACAGAGTACATTTACTGACCTTTGGGTCTTTCTGATTAAGAGTCACTGCCAGGGTAAGGCCATCTCTTGAAAAGGCAGAGATGAGAGCTCCTCTTGACTTCACTGGTTCACACTTGGGAATTAGACTACCCAGAAGGCAATCTTGTTGTGCCCAGTGAACATGGTATGGCAATGATCTAAGAAAATAATGAAATAACTGAAAACAGGAAGTATAGTAACTTTTAAATTAGTATATAGTTCAATACAAAAAATTAAATGGTCCAACTAAATTCCTACATATGCACATATATTAGAGGGCCTCTTTGCAAGCATTCAGAAGTTTCATCCAGGTAACAAAAGAGCAGTCACCAATGAAATAAGCTCAGTATCAGAGTTTTGTTAGTAACAGTATGATCCGTAGTCAACCCCAAATACATGTGCTTCCACTAATGGTTTCGATGGACATAGTTCTACATTGCTAACATTTTTAAAGGGATTAAATAGGCAGAGAAGAGGGGGATTTTAGGATAGTGGCAATGTTCTATACTTAATATGAGGATGGTTACACACACATATACTTATTAAAGCCCAGCTGTACACTTAAGATTCGTTCATTTTACTTTATACAAATTACACCTTAATAAGATATTGTTAGCATAAAAAAATAAAGAAAATAAACAGAAGAATCCCCTCCCCCATGTCACATTATTTTAGTAAATCTTACTTATTTAGGCATTATATGCTTTTAATGCATTCTTTCTATTTTATTGGGCTTTTCAGAATAAAACTATTGTAATAAAAAAGTACTCTAGCATTTAAAAGGTACAGTAGTAAATTCAAATAAGTTATGTGCCTCTTAAAATTCAATTACTTTACAAAATAGTTATTTTTATAGTCTTAAGACAAGACCATAGCCTCCCTTATCTTTTATGTATTCTCACTTTCAAGAAGGAAAACAAAGCAACAACAACAAAAAAACCTTTCTAGATTAAACATTTAAAAAATAAAAACCAAAGAAATAGAGCAATACTTATGGGAAGAAAGGATTTGTAAAGTCTCAAAAAAAGTTGAAATTTACATGTCATTTACTAATCTTATGTATTTATGGGTCAAAAGATACAGGACAGAAAATAAGAAAGAAACATTTACCTCACCTTATAGATGTAAATACATTCTCATGCCACCGAATTGCTAGAAATGTTAACTTCAGGCATTCCCCAGAATAAAAAGTAAATGAACATAAGCAGCAGTCTCCAAATAACTGTAGATAAATTTAATATACTTTAGTATATAATTAATCTGAAAATAAATCAAGATATATAATAAAACAAACATATTTCTCATCAGAAAGAAATGAAACATACTGAGATTCTGCTTATATTTTTATTAACATTAAGCTAAGCACTAAGTAATTTATTACTATTTCTGAGCCAGAGGCATGCATGTCTCAAACGGGAAACCAAGCTGTAGTTTATTCTCTTAAGAAAACACTGCAAGAATTGACTGTGGGTGGTGAACACACAATGTGATATATAGATGATGTATTACAGAATTGTACACTTGAAACCTATGTAATTTTACTAACCATTGTCACCCCAATAAATTTAATTTTAAAAAAAGTTTATTAGAAAAAAAAGAAAAAGAAAAAGAAAACACTGCCATTTATTGTGGCTATAACTGGAAAGATTCTTACATACTTATTTTTCTCTTCTTTTATAGTTATATATTATTTAAATTAGGACACTACCCTGTAGATGGGAGAAAGTAGAGGAAAATAATAGAACTTCAAAATACAACTTCTAACAATAGCGGACTGGGTAATAAAATGTTGGTCCATACATACACAGAGCACCATGCAGCTATTTAAAATGTTTTTTAGTTAGTGAATATTATTTCCTGGGAATTAAATGGCTTACTTAATATCACCAATTCTAGCTTGTTTTTCCCCCCCTTTCTTCCGCCTCCCCTTCTCCCCACTCCGGTTCAAGCTGCTGTTTCTCAGACTAGTTGTGTAGGAAACAGCTCCCTGGCCCATGCTGGTATTATGAGCCTTGAGCTCCCCCCCCCCACCCCCCCCACCCCAGGCTGAGGCAATTGGTCAGGGTCTTCAGTCGGCCGCTCATAGCAGCTCATAGCAGCTCATGGCAGCTCTTGCCGGCTGCAGGCCACTCACACTGGCTGCCAGCCACTCACACTGGCCACTGCCCACTCATGTTGGGCACCGCCCGCTCCTGGCAGCACAGAGCAGCCCACGCTGACCTCTGGCTGCTCATGGCAGCCCAGCTCCAGGGAGAGCCTTTGTTCACAATCTTAGCTGTAGAGGGTAGAGCTCACTGGCCCATGTGGGAATCGAACCGGAGACCTCGGAGTTAGGAGCATGGTGCTCCAACCGCCTGAGCCACCGGGCCAGCCCAATTCTAGCTTTTTAAATTAAAAAACTAGTTATATTTTGAAACTAGGGAAAAGTAAAACTAGTGAAAGAGAAAGGAAACTCTAAGTTCAAACCATTTTTAATAAACATATTTTAAAATATGACCGAGAAATACAAATATATCTTTACCATCATTTCACAATTAATGTGACAATCAATAGTGACTAGAGATCTATAGTTATGCCATTCCACACTCTGCTCAAAAGTTTGGGAGATAGTGTCTGTTCTTAAGAGTCTGAGATCTCAACTTCAGTAACACTCTGTCTGATTCGAATTTTACCTCATTTTTTATAAAAACAGCATGCACTACAGCTTCTTTATCTTCAGGGGATGGCAAATGAACTGCTTCTTCAGGTAGGATCTGGGACCACTGGCCCTTCAATGAAGGGCTTTTAGAAGATAAGATATTCTTGAATTCCAAATATTCCCAAAGACATATACATCCAGAAGGAATTATAAGCAGAACTCTTTTCCCATTTCCAGATACATACAAACACAGTTTCAAAGAGCTTGCTAAAAAAAAGAAAAGAAGTCATTAAACCTCTGAAGTTTCAATCCTCCCCAGAAGGTACATAATTTATCTATTCTGACAATAAGAAACCTAAATGATGTTACCGTTTAGAACAGGGGTGTCCAAACTTTTTTCAACATTTTTTACCAAGGGCCATATGCGGTAAAACACACAAACAGCCGGACTACTCACTCGAGTTGAAGTACGTATTGCCTCACCTGGTTTATTTAAGTAAATTAAATATATTTTTGGCATTTGCTGCGAGCCAATTAAAAATGGATTGCGGGCCACAGTTGGCCCACGGGCCACAGTTTGGACACCCCTGGTTTAGGATGTAAAACTACGAATCAATTAAAAGTACAAATATTAATAATAGTAACATTTATCACGTATTTATGTGATATTAGGAACCCACTATTATCACGGATATGTTAGATATGCCAGGCTTTTCTTCTTCAAGATGAATCTAAGTATCACAAGTAAATACCACCAAAGAAATACATACATATACATATATATATGGAATACCGGGGTGCCAAAAAAATGTATACAAGTGGATACTTGGTCAGTGTTGCTCAAGCAGTAGTTCGCCATAATCAGAAGTCTGGATGCTGATGGTAACCACTTTGAGCATCTCTTGAAATTGCAGAAGTCAAACGTGACTTGTATTCATCTTCTGTTATCGGTATATATTGTCTATTACAATTTTAATACAGTTTTCCTTTCTTAAAATACGTATACATTTTTTGGCACCGTGTGTGTGTGACACACACACACAGTTTTTAAATAGTAATAGAAAAATGTTTCATCTTCTTTCCCTCCTATTTATTAAACCAATTTAAAGAAATTCTCACCTACTGCAGCTTTAATCATTTCCTTAGACTTTTCAGTTGCTATTATAGTTTTCAAACAATCTTGATCTTTGTTCCAAAGGAAAAGCTCTTCTGTAGTAAGTGCCCCAGCCAGCCAGGCATCTGTGCGCAAAAAGGAAATGCAATACTTATAAACTAGTATTTCCCTTAATATTACCCCAAATTATTAAAAAATAGTTAACCCAGCCCTTTGAAAATATTAGTACTACTTAACCATTACTGGATGTTGTTAGGACAATAACATCCTTCAACAGAGGCTGCAGACTAGGAATTTTCTTCTTTGTCCTTCCAGATATCAAATTAATTTCATTTATGAATTTACCATCCAAAAGAAAAACAGCTTCATTTTCCTAAGAGATGAAATATGTGAGAGACTTAAAAGGTTCCACAAGTTAATTCAACTTATCTAAGTAAGTTATCTCAGAAAGGAAAAAGTGTCATTTAAGAAAGATTATAAATTTGTACTACAAATCATAAAATGAACAATAAGGTTGATTAGGTAACCTGGAGATTTTTCATTCTATCTTAAAATACCTCTTATTAGAATTACCTGGTAAGATGACCTAATGATTGCAATTTAGATTTCTTTGAAATTTACAACTATAGGAATGTCTTCCAATTCTGCTAGCTAAAACTGAGTTATCTGCTGTTTAATTTCATCAACTTGAACAATAGCATGGGCAAGTTTTTGAATTATTAAGTTAGGTTAAAATAGATATGGCTTCTGTAATCCCTATCCCTGATCATTTTTTATCATCTAGAACAGATATGCTGGGGCCGGCCCGGTGGCTCAGGCGGTTAGAGCTCCATGCTCCTAACTCCGAAGGCTGCCGGTTCGATTCCCACATGGGCCAGTGGGCTCTCAGCCACAAGGTTGCCAGTTCAATTCTTTGAGTCCCACAAGGGATGGTGGGCAGCGCCCCCTGCAACTAAGATTGAACACGGCACCTTGAGCTGAGCTGCCGCTGAGCTCCTGGATGGCTCGGTTAGTTGGAGCGTGTCCTCTCAACCACAAGGTTGCCGGTTCGACTCCCGCAAGGGATGGTGGGCTGTGCCCCCTGCAACTAGCAATGGCAACTGGACCTGGAGCTGAGCTGTGCCCTCCACAACTAAGACTGAAAGGACAACTTGAAGCTGAACGGCACCCTCCACAACTAAGATTGAAAGGACAACAACTTGACTTGGAAAAAAGTCCTGGAAGTACACACTGTTCCCCGATAAAGTCCTGTTCCCCTTTCCCAATAAAATCTAAAAAAAAAAATTTTAGATGATATAATACAGAATTGTACACCTGAAATCTATGTAATTTTAATAACAATTGTCACCCCAATAAATTTAAAAATAATAAAAAAAATTTTTAAAAAAAGAAAAGATATGCTGTTTTGAATTAACCCTATTTTCATATATATTGTAGGGCAGTGGTTTTCAAAGTAACCAGCAGCATCGGCAATACCTAAGACCCTGTTAGAAATGCAAATTCTTCAACCCCAACCCCAGACCTACTAAATCAGAAACTCTGGGAGTGGGGCCCAGCATTTGTTTTAATGAGATCTCCAGATGATTCAGAACCATTGCAAAGTTCAAGGGACACTGTTCTAGAGAAAGTTCATATCTCACAGAAATGAAACTGAACACCGAATTTTTAAATTCATTATGATAAATTCTAAGAGGACTTCATAGGTTTGCCCACTTTCCCTAAGGAAAGTGAGGGATCTATTCCACATATTGTGAAGGGTGTTCCTGTATTGTGGCCCATCTTTATTCCAGTTCTAAGGGGCACTTTATTGCACACTCATGAAAACCACAATGGGAGGAAACACTACACCGACAGGTCTAGTAGGGAAAGGTTCAGAAGATTATATATTCCCCTTTGATATATGCCATCTCAACCTTCTTAAGCATAATATGAAAAAAAATTTTTTGGAAGTAAAATATTTCCAATGGTATTGTAATAGCTATGTATGGTGTCAGATGGTAGATTTGTTGGGGTTATCACTTTGTGAGGGGTGTAAATGTCTAATCACTATGTTGTTTTGTACACCTGAAACTAATAATAAAAGAAAGTAAAATATTTCTTCTAGATAGACCATTCAACTTTCTGGAAAAGCTAACTTGCTCACTATAAAACAAAGCAAAATAAAACAAAACACAAACACACAAAACCCTGTTCAGTGGACAGCTGATCCTTCTAAAGATAGGTCTTATTTTTTAAAGCCCATACAACATTCTTCAATCTTAGATGCAGAGCATACATGTAACACATATTACAACTAGTGTTGTATGGATAAAGAAAAACCTACCTGTCCCAACCAGGAGACTCGTGGCCAGGGTTTTTTCTGCTTGATACTTGTTGATGTCAAAACTTCTAATCTTATCTCCATGCTTGTTAAGGTATCAATGGCCAATTAAGTAAAAAGAGTCAGAAGATACTGTAGGAAGCAAATAATAATAACAACATCAATAATAAATAGCCCATAATATTTACTGAGGATCTTAGAATTTGCATGAAGTTTTGGCAAATTACTTTTTCATCAGCTCAGTTATCTCCCCCCCCACCCCCAGTTATCTTTTTAAGGTAAGATACTGACAATGCATTCAGTATCTCATCTTATATCTTGAACAGTTGGGCTTTTTTGACAAATTATTTCTCCAACTATAAAGAGAAACAAGAACTAGGAAAAGATCTTGAAAATAAAGTTTCTGCGTGACTTGCTTTTCTCAGTGCAGCAGGTTGTATGTTGGCCACAATACCTCCCATCCCACATGCTCTTCTTACACTGTGACTTTGACACTTCTCTCATTGAGCGCTCTGGTTTATGCCTTGTCCCTTGAAATTGGGTGGGATCTTGACTCTTTTAACCAAGAATAAAATGGAAGTAATGCTATGCATTTCCCAAGGCTAGATCATAAAAGGCGGTACAGCTTCTACCTTACTCCCTGGAATAATCACTCTTGAAGCCTCATTCACCACGTAAGCACTCAAACTGCCCTGAGCCATCAAGCTGTAGGAAACTCCAAACTAGCCCGCATAAAAACGAAACCCTGAGATATCACGAAGTGAAGATGCCTGGCAAGTCCCCATGTGGGCTATGGGGACAGCTGCAGTGGACGCCAAGAAGCCTGTCAGAGCCCAAGCAGGGTGAGAGCATAAATCTTGGGCAAATGGTCCATTCTTGGGAGAATCTGAGAAGGATGTTCACACTGTGGGGTATCCTGGTACAGAGCATTGGAGCCTAAGCTAAGCTGAGTAAGGACACAGAAGCCACACTGAAAGGGATCCCACGGAAAAAACCGAGGATTTGACCATCAAAACAAATTATAGTAATGGATTTAAAATCCATGAAACAAAATAGGAAATCATGAATCCATGTAATTATAAACAAGGAAATAAATTCAACATTTGATGAAAAATGGTATGTTTACATTGCCTCCAAGTATCTTCCTATAAAATACTCATTAGTTACAAAGGAGAAAAGAGTAACTTTACAATGAAGAAGCCAGGCAGACTCCATTTAATCCATAGACACAGACAACAGTTTAGCGGTTACCAGAGGTTAAGAGGGGAGGGGAGCTGATAGAAGAGGAAAAGGGGATCAAATACACGGTGATGGAAGGAGAACTGACGCTGGGTGGTGAACACACAATGCAATAACAGATAGATGATGTATTATAGAAATGTACACTTGAAACCAATATAATTTTACTAACAAATGTCATCCCAATAAATTGAATTAAAAAAAAGAAAATTACTAGAAATGGGACAAATGAAAATCATATATGTACCACCTAATAGGTAAATGAGAAAAATAGCTGTGACGTATGTGCTAAAGATACATAACTTGAATCACAAGGAAATAGGCAAACCCAAACTGAGGGACATTCTACAAACAACTGATCTGTAACCTTCAAAAGTTTCAAGGTTATGAAAGTCGGGAAAAGATTGAGAACCTGGTTCAAAATGAAAAACCTGACAACTACACATAATGAGTAACTGTAAATTTTATCCTTTCATTATAATGGACAATATTGGACTACTGGGAAAACTTGAATAGGAAAAGAAACTGAGAATTAGAAGGTTGTAATGTATAAATGTTAATTTTCTGATTTTGATTGCTGTCTTGCAGTTATATAGGCAAATGTCCTCATTTGTAGAAAATACACACTACAATATTCAAAGGTAAAGGAATATGTTTGGCAGTCACTCTCAAATGGTTCATAAAAAAAGTTTCTCTGTACTGTTATTTGCATTTTCCTGTAAGTCTGACTATGCCAAATTTAATGTGTTTTTTTTTAGTTTTTAAAATTGGGAAATCTTGCACAATGATGGCATTTGGTCACAGGCCTGTACTGTGTTCAAGCATAGCCTTAGTCTTTCTTCCTTTTTTAAATTCCCTCTTCCTAATTCTATTTAGTTTATGAAATCCAAAAAATTTACATTTGGTACAATTGATGCCATGTGTAATAATAGCTGATTTTTAAATATAAAACAAGCTTTAAAAGACTATTCAATGGGACTGGCCCAGTGGCTCAGGCGGTTAGAGCGCCATGATCCTAACTCCAAAGGCTGCAGGTTCGATTCCCACATGGGCCAGTGGGCTCTCAACCACAAGGTTGCCAGTTCGATTCCTCGACTCCCGCAAGGGATGGTGGTCTCTGCCCCCTGCAACTAAGGTTGAACACAGCACCTTGAGCTGAGCTGCCGCTGAGCTCCCGGATGGCTCAGTTGGTTGGAGCGTGTCCTCCACAAGATTGCCGGTTCGACTCCTGCAAGGGATGGTGGGCTGTGCCCCCTGCAACTAGCAACTAGCAACGGCAACTGGACCTGGAGCTGAGCTGTGCCCTCCACAACTAAGACTGAAAGACCAACAACTTGAAGCTGAACAGCACCCTCCACAATTAAGACTGAAAGGACAACAACTTGACTTGGGAAAAAAGGCCTGGAAGTACACACTGTTCACCAATAAAGCCCTGTTCCCCTTCCCCAATAAAATCTTTAAAAACAACAACAAAAAGACTATTCAAGTCCAGCACAGAATGACCTATTAAGATTCTATCCAGCCTCATATTTTATACTAAAACATTACGCTTTTCAATTGCTCACAACTCTAACATTCTAGATAACTACTTCCTTAATATTTATTTTTATAAATTTAAATATAAAAATTATAAACAAGAAATTCTTTAAAAAGAGCTAACCAAATGCAAGAGTAATGATAGCATTAGAAAAGCATCACTTGCAGATCTTAGTGAACTAGATCTAGTCAAATAGTATCAGTGGCTACTAAAACTATTAGGTGAAAGTAGATGGGGAACTTCATAAGAAATGAACTGACATGCCCCAACCCCACTTTAAATCAATCTTTAAATTACTAACAGTGAAACAAATGTATGACATTATAGCCTCCTGATATGATGCTACATAGATAGGAACTACACAGAACCATCTATGAAATATTCTTACAAAGATAAAAAATTAAAAACAACCTGAATCTGTCTGAATCTAACCACCAGTTGACAAGAAATAAAGACACTGAAGGAACATACTAAAAACACCAGGAGAATAAAACAACTAAATTCGGAATGTAAGAAATTCTGCAGAATATATCTGCAAAATAAAATAGGAAACCCTGAATCCATATACTTATAAGTAAATGAATAGATTGAACATTTGATGAAAATGATGCATAAATTAGTTTCTTTAGCAAATAAATGGCATTTTAAAAGGGGGGAAAGGGTAGAAACTTATTACATATGTATTTTACATATACTAATGCATAGATAGATAGATAGATATGAGACATACAATCAAACGCAATACATGAAGATCGTTTTTGGACTTCAATTCAAATAAACCAGTTGGGAGAAAATATTCAGCAGCTGCTAAAAAGAATAAGGAAGATCTGTAATAATAATCTGTGAAGTGTAATTTCTAGAATATATTAACTGAAAAAAGTGCAAAACAGTATACATAGTATGCTACCTTGTGTGTAAGAAGAGGAAAATATTTAATTTTACAAAAGGAAACAGAAAAATAAAACAAATTAACAAAAAAGGTTAACTAAGGGTGGGGTCAAACTAAGTAGAAAGGCTAAGGAGGGAGTGATGCTTCTTAATATAGTTTTTGTACAGTTGACTTTTTGACTTATGTTAAAACAAGAATTGGGGGGACCTAAAAATACAAAGACAAGCAAATAAACCTGACTTCATTTCAAATGAAAAACTACACTGAAGAGAAAAAGGATTAATTCAAGTAACTTTTAAAGAGTATTTTGACTATATACTATCAAACTAAAGATAAAAAGAACAAATCTCAAACTTTTCTTAGGTTTGCTTTTCCTAGGTGTGTGAGTATAGAAATTATGAAGCTATTTTGTGTGTATTGTAGGATTGAGCAAATGAACGTATATATTGATGTTGATGGAAGCCAGCATTCTCATTGTAGAATAAAGGGGAAATCAATTATAGAATGGGGAAAAGGTAAGGAAGAGCTGTAAAGAATTGTATTAGAACTGGAAGTATTAGTATAAAAACTCACGATTTCTAGCTCTGTCCTCTAAAAGGGACTAGAAGCAGTGACACCCCAGAAGCAATAAGATAATTTTGCCTTCAAATCTGGGTTTCTAAATGCCATTCCTCAGTGAGAGGAATGAGGGCTCTTCGAAAAATGGCTGATTTCAGGGTTGGGGTAGAGCAGGGACCAGATGGACCTGGACGATCTTGTTCCAAAGTAAGGAAGTAAACATATGATAAGGGCATATCAAAAAGAAACAGGAACAAGACTGAAGGACCAAATCCCACAGGCTAAATTTGGGGCACCCTGAGCATCAAAATAAATAAAATGGGGGCAGCCGGATGGCTCAGTTGGTTAGAGCATGAGCTTTGAACAGGGTTGCCAGTTCGATTTCCACATGGGCCAGTGAGCTGCGCCCTTCACAACTAGATTGAAGACAAAGAGCTGCCGTTACTTCCAGAGGGGCAGACCGATGGCTCAGTTGGTTAGAGCATGAGTTCTCAACAACAGGTTGCCAGTTCAATTCCCTCCATGGCATGGTGGGCTGTGCCCCTGCAACTAAAGATTGAAAATGGCGACTGGACTTGGAGCTGAGCTGTGCCCTCCACAATTAGATTGAAGGACAACGACTTGAGCTGATGGGCCCTGGAGAAATGCACTGTGCCCCAATATTCCCTAATAAAATGAGTAATGGGTTACAATCTATTAAATAAATAAATGAGACCACAGTTATATGGTGGCAGATGTGGAAAATCACCATTTTGCAACCATTATATTAAAAACTTATTTAAGAAAGAACAATCAATGGATGCTAAATCAAGCAGAGGAAAATCCTGATGAGGAACAGGATATTAACATAATCTAGAGGTATCTCTCCACAAATTTCTTAATAATTTGCAAAAGAAGAAAAAATACTAATGATAGCGGGGAAAAGGGATAACATCTTAACCTATAAGGGGCTGACATTATTCTCCTCTGGTTGTGATAACTTGAAAAACACATTAACATTACTTATACAATATTCCAGCCAAAAAATGCAAACCTGCTTATTCATGTGGAAACATGACGACAATGATATAAAATAATAAAGGTACTATTCTTAAAAATATCAATGCCACAAGAAATAAAGGCTCAAGATCTGTTCCAAGTTAAAATTAACAATATAAGTAAATGCAATATAATACCCTGAACTGTATTCTGTACAAGAAAATTTGCAATAAAGGATATTATTGTGACTGTGACATAACTGAAATACGAACTATAGCAGAGATAAAAGTAATGTATCAATGCTAAATTTCCTGAACTTGGTAACTGTACTTGTTTATATAAAAGAAGATCATTTTTCTTAGAAAATGCGTATTGTACTGAGTATTAAGGTGGAAAGAAGCACTCTCAAATAGTTTGGGGAAAAACGTGTAAGAGCACATGTATAAAGAGCAGGATAAAGCACCAGCAAAATATAAACAAGTGGTCAAACTGGATAATGGTATAGGAGTTCTTTATATTTTTCTTGCAACTTTTCTGTAAACTTGAAAATACTTCAAATTCAAAAAAGGCAAAAGGAAAATTGAACACGATTGGGTATTAGATGATACTAAGACATTAATGTTATTTTTGGTGGTAAGTGGTAATTATATTATAGTTTCGTGTTTTTGTTTTAAGGGTCCTTACCTCTCCTAAATATGAGATAGAGTATATACTTAAGTATATATACCAGGGATTTGCTTTAAAATTTCCCAGATGTATACTCAGATATAAGTTTTGCAACTAAAACGTAAAGAATAAAAAGAAAGCTCAAGATGTGAGAATAGAGCCCTACAGGATTTGATGACGGGTAATCTCCCATCTTTTAGAACTCCAAAAGATGTTCTCATTGCCTGTTATGTGGCAAAGATGATTTCTGCTACTTACTCAGCTGACGATAAAACGCAAATGTTTCTGACAATAAACATCACGAAACAAGTATTAACAAAATCAGTTAATGGAAATAAAAGTAACCTCAATCAAACTCACAAAACATGTTAGGTGAGAAATGTTAAGTCTACCCAAAAAAGTACCTTTATTTAAAACACATGGACGACTGTAATTTAAAGTGAACCCTAGTTCGGTGGTTTTCACCACCTACGAGTCTAAGAAATGGCGTCCATTCCTCAATGTTCAACTAAGTTATCATCAAAGGTCAAACACGGGAGTTGCCCCACGACCACCTCGCACAAGCCACCCCCTGAGGTTTTCTACCGGACCCTGCGGAGGCAGCTCGGTCGCGAGGCCCGCCCTCTGCCCCGTGAGGCGCCCACCGGGGACGGGACGGGAGCCGGAGGACCCGGCGCCGCGGAGCCCGGCGCCCCCTCAGCCTGAGGACGCTGCGGCGGGAGGACGGCGCCCGGGAAGCTGACGAAGGCCTAGACGCGGGGAAGGGCAAGTACCAGGCCAAAGGAAAGGACAGGGGGCTGGGAGCGGCGGGGGACAGAGATCGCAGACGTGCAAGGCAGAAGGGTGAAGGGGGGGGGGGGGGGGAATGCAGCCGCCGCAGGAGGCCGGCGGCCCCACGGCTCGGGGAGGGGGCCGGGGACGCGAGGGGCCCCGGGACCCGGCGGGCAGTTACCTCCACCAGGGACTGGCCCATCCGGGGCGGGAAAGGCGCGGCGAGGCCGAGGACGTTTCGGGCAGCGCGGCGGGGAGGCGAGGGCGACTGCCGCGGGCCCAGCCGGCCGCCGGGACGCGAGACTGCGCCCTGGCGACCGCGGAGGGCGGGGAAGGGGGCGCGAGCGCCGCCGGGGCGCCTGCTCCGAGCCGGCCGGGAGCGCGGGCGGGAAGCTCGCGCTGTTCCTCCCTCCTCCTCTTCTCCACCGGGTCTCTCCAGGCTCTGTCCCTCGCGCTGTTCCTCCCTCCTCCTCTTCTCCACCGGGTCTCTCCGGGCTCTGTCCCTCGTCCTCGTCCCCTTCCTCCAGGGCGGCGCAGCGCCTCCCGCAGCCTCCCCGCCGCGCGCACCGTCTTCTCCCCGCCTTCGCTTGCTCGTTCGCTCGCTCGCTCGCTCTTATTCCTGCTCGCCGCCCACTCCCAGGCTCCTCAGCTGCGGCGGGCCTTCTGTTTCCTTCTGTTTCCTATCACCTGGGCGTTCCTCAAACACCTGCCCTTACAGGGCCCACGCTTCCCAGAAAACCGTCTAATCGACCACTATGTAATTCACGGGATGTCACCCCCGCGCCCTACCCCACCCGGTGGAGACCGCCACAGGCCCGAAAATAAAAGGGGTGTACACTGCCCTCCGCAGATTCGGGGAAACGTAAAGCACTGAGGAAAGGTTTGTCCTGGTAATCCCCGAGGACTGCACTGTTTTCGCTTTCTTCGCCCCTGGCCTGGTCCAGCCGACTGACTGGGAACAAGGGTCATGAACAAGCAGCTCCACGGCTGTTTGGCCTGGGAAAGCAGTGTTCTGTAGCTTAAATGTGTAAGCCTTCGGCAGTGGCATGCTCTTCGGTTTCCCTACCCGTCTTTCTCCTCACACGTTTATGTCACTGGCCTGGTGTATTAAGGCAGTTTGGCTTGTTACCTTTGGCTAGGATAAGTATGCTTTGCTGAGTAAATGGAAGAGCTATCCGGTTGGTTTATCATAGCAAACAAAGAATACAGGGCAGGAGAACTTCCTGAAGCATCATAAACCACAACTAACCCTCTGTTTCCATGTGGGATAACTGGCAGCTGGGATACTGGTAGGTCAACACCATTCATCTCAAAAGTTATAGAACTGAGATGGTTCCATTCCGCGGGAAGTCAGGAACACCTTACATAAATCTTGCTAGAGTTAGCACAAAAAGTCTCAAGCAGAAAAATTCGGAAACTGAGAAATTTTAACATTCCCACAGTTTTCTGTGTTCCCGTTTCTAGGCCTTAAGATTTGATACCGTGTTTCCCCAAAAATAAGACCAGGTCTTATATGAAGGTTTGCTCCAAAAGACATGCTAGGGCTTATGTTCAGGGGATGTCATCCTGAAAAATCGTGCTAGAGCTTATTTTCTGGTTAGGTCTTATTTTGGGGGAAACACAGTAATAATGGGATAACTCATTTTGCTGGATGGCCATCAGACCTAGTGGTATAATTCTGGAGTTGACTATTCCATATTCTTTAAAAATTTATGCAAGTGACTACAATTTGCTAAAATGAAAGTTATTGAATGCTTATTATGTGTCAGACATCAAATTAAAATAAGCTTGAGAATTTCCCATCGGATCTGGTGTTTCACAGTTATAGTGCCAGATATATAATAACTGAGGTCCTTTCGGTAGCAGATAATAAAATCAAATTTGACTAACTTGAGCAAGAAAGGGAATTTATTGCAGAGATTCTGGTGTATCCCACAGAATCAAAGGAATAGTTTCAACAACCATCTTTGGGCAAGATTGGAACCAGGACAGATTGTAGACTTTCTCTCTAGAGCAGCGCCGTTCAGTAGAAATTTCTGTGGTGATGAAAATGTTCTATGTCTGCTCTGTCCAGTATGGTAGCCATTAGCTACAAATAGTATTGAGCACATGAAATGTAGCTAGAGCAACTGTGGGGACAGAGCCCCAGAAAGCAGTTTCCAGGCTCTCGGCCTCACATAGAAAGCTGCTGGCTCAGGTAGTAAGTGGCCATCAACTGTGATTGGATGGCCATCAGCTGTGGCTAGTTGGCCGTCAGCTGTAACCAGTGAGCCATTGGCCACTAATATAACTGCTGTGGCTACGCTAGCAGGAAAAAATGGGGGCTAGCGGGAAGATGGAGGCTGAGCTAGCAAGAGCGGATTGCAGAGAGGTGGATGCCGCCAGAGAGAATATAGTGGTATGACTCCCCTACTTATGGCTCCGTGAGTGTTCCTTTTGGCCTCACCATATCCTGCGTTCTTATGTGGGGAGCGGGAGCGGGAGCAGAGACCCCGCCTGACACCCTGCACGACAAATGGTGCAACGAGCAGGGTCCCCCCCACGACAGCAACTGAGATATTGAATTTTTTTTATTAATAAAATTCAAATAGCCGCATGTGGCTACTGGTTCCTATATTGCACAGCGCAGCTTTAAAGCTTTGCCATAACACGACTCAGCCCCAATTATTCTCAGCTCCTATTTCAGTTCAAAATTGCAAACCTCTTGGAGGCAAAATGCAAATGGTGCAGTTTAGGTAAGAGATCCACTCCTGGATCAAACAGCTATGGCTAGGATCACACAGTACAGAAATGGCTGCTGAGGGCTTGTCTGTGTGTTTCTGAGACCGTTCCTCCTCCACAAGGGGAATCATTATAAGCTGTGAGGTCTATGATAAGTGAATTATTTAGGGTAAGACTAGGCTACGTAACAAAAAGTCCCTAAAATCAATCCATGGCCTACAAAACAGTTATTTCTCTCATTGTAACTATTACAAGGTGAGTAGCTTTTGTACACACAATCATTTAGAGATATAGGTTCTTTTATGATACTTGTTCTGTCATTCTCCAGCCTCTTATTGCTTAATCAAGATGGTCACAGTGGATTCCAGCCAAAGGAAAGGGGAAAAGAGAGGGAGAAGGCCCAGTCTTAAGACCTACGCTCAGAAATAATACACAATACTTCTGCTCATGTTGCATTGGAGAGAACTTAGTCATGGTCACACCTGCACGGGAGGCTGGGAAATGTAGATTAGCAATGTACCCAGTAAGACTGAAAAAATGATTTTGATGGACAATTAGTAGTCTTTATCACAAGTGGTTACAATACGAAAAGTAATAATACATATTTCCTGCCTTCAAGGATATCACAGGTTTGGTGAGGGAGACAGAAGAGTATTTAACTAGCAATGAATATGGAGCGTGCTGTAAAAACTCAAAGAAAAGAATACCTAAAACAGTATTTCTCAAACCTGAGTGCATAAATGAATCACCTGGGAATCTTGCTAAAATGCAGATTCTGATTCAGTAAGTCTGGAGTAGGTGGGACCTTGAGATCAGTTTTCCTAACAAGCGTCCAGATGACACCAATGCTGCTGATCCTTGGACCATATTTTGAGGAGCCAGTGATTTTAGATTCAGCAAATACCACGGAAGGAATGACAGACATTTGAACTACACCTTTCTGTCACGGTGCAGTGATTAAGAGACCAGCTTTGGATATTAGATATCCTGTTGAAGTCCCAACTCTGTGACTTACCTGCTGATTTAAATTACTTGTCTTTAAGCCTACTAAGATCTTAAATAACAGAGAACCTCACACAAACTAGATTTAACAATAAAAGAAGTTGATGCGCTCGTTAACACAGAGGTTCAGCAGGTTTCTTGCAAGTTTTCATCAGCAGGTCTTGGTCCATTTTTCTGTAATTCTTTTCACTCTGCCCTTTGTCTTCAGGCTGGTTTCTTTTGTGATAAATTGAGCAGATGGCAAATTTACACTCATTTTACAGAGAACATTGTAGTTCAAAATATTTTTCTATAATTGAACATTCTTCATGAGCCCCTTCCACCTCAATGTGGAGCACAGAAAGTCTTTTTTTTTTCTTCAAGCTCACAAAATATTTTTTCTCGGTGGCAAGGAGGAGGAGGCTGAAACCATTACAGTTCCAAGCAGCCAAAACCCAATTGTTAGTGGCACTATTTTTCCCTTTGTAGTTCAACTTAGAAAAGGGTATCAAGCCGTACTTACTCCAGCCACATAAGAAGAGCAAAGAAAACTGAAAGAGACCTCTAATTTACTGATGTGGCTCTTTATTTTTATTTATTTGTTTGTTTGTTTGTTTATTTATTTAGGGGGGAATGTAATCAATAATGTCGCAAAGATTTTGTAGGGTATCCGATGGACACTTGTCTCATTAGGGAGACCACCTCAGGGATGATGTTGACTCTCCTCTTTAGACCCAACACCAAGCTGGCCTAGCCCTCGCTGGTTCATCTGCAGGTCACTGCCCCACTGCTGAGGGACACAGGCCATACTTACTATATTATATACAGGGAGAAGGAGGCAGGGAAAATGGCAGCAGGTTACTTGGGGAAGAGCAGGCACTCACAACTTCAAAACTCTTCGTTGAAGGGATAATTCTTGTGGGAGGCACAGTTCCTGTTGTAGCTGAGTAAGGTGGTCAATTCCTCACTACTCAGTTCAAAATCAAAGACTTGGAAGTTCTCAGCAACGCGTTCGGGTGTCACAGACTTGAGGATCATGACCAAATTCCTCTGCATGGGGAGCTGGATCAGAACCTGGGCTGTGGTTTTATTGTGCTTGTCAGCTATTGCTTTGTTCCTGGGATCCTCCAGTAGGGAAGGGTCCTCAGGCTTGGTCCAGGGCCTGTCATTAGAACCGAGGGGACTGTAAACAGTCACCACAGTGCCTTTGGAGTGGCAATACTGGATTAACTTCTCCTGACTGAGATATGGGTGCACTCGATCTGGTTAACCACTGGCTTAATATTTTAAGCCAGTTTTATGTAAGATCTTCTCGATTTGGAGGTGGTTGAAGTTGGAGATTCCAATAGCTTTCATCAGCCCTTCATCCACCAGCTTTTCCAAGTCCTCCCATATGTCCACATAATCGGTGTCCTAGGGAATCACGTTGCCTTTCCCATGCAACAGGAAATATTTGTTCCAAGGCTTCAAGCCTGTCGGCCAGTGAATAAGGAAGAAGTCCAGGTAGTGCAGCTTCAGGTCACTGGATGACTTCTGGCAGGCTCCTCTCACCGTGGTGTGGGCTCCACAGCTCGCTGACGATGAAATGGTCCTCACACTTTACCATGTGCTCCTTGTTTCTCCTGGATGGCCACTCCCGCCTCGTTCTCATTCTGGTACACATCATCTTGACAACTAATGTCACTTCCATTTCTTCTTTGATAAAGTCTCTTTGAAATAAATGCTCTATCTTACCGATTTTCTTCTTCTCATTCCACTTACTCTACAGAGTAGATTCATGATAGTGCTAGGAAGGGTTCTATGCCTTAACAGCAATGGCGGAGACAGTGATTGAACTCAAACTTCATTTTCTATATACTTACCCATCACTGCTTCAGGATGTCTGATGTTTGCTCCTAGGTCTTCTGCATTGGTGTCTAATGTGGTACAGCTAGTTCCTCCTTGAGGATGCTACAGTGCCCACAAAGGCTCAGATACATCCTTCATCTTTTCATTCTTTTGTCTCTACAGTGGGGTCCCCTTGCTCTCAAACTCCTCCTCACCCCCCAAGAGAAAATGATATGTCCCTTGAACTTGACATAAAAGTTGAGAGCAGGTAAAGAATAATGACTCAGCTCCTTCCCCTATTACATGTTACGATATATTCTGCTGGGATCACCCCAAATTAGGGATGGGGGAATATCCTAAGAGACAGTCTCCCAATAACTGGGAAAAACTACTCTGCTTTCAACTTCGTCTTCAACCCCATCCCCATCAGGTTTTACCGTGAAATAATACGCGGATTCCTTGTTTCCACTAAGCCATAGCTTTCTTCTTCCTCTCCTTGACCGGGTAGTACTATTACCGTGTTTCCCTGAAACTAAGACCTAATAGAAAAATAAACCCTAGCATGATTTTTCAGGATGACATCCCCTGATCGTAAGCCTTAATGCATCGTTTGGAGCAAAAAGTAATATAAGACCCGGTCTTATTTTTAGGGAAACAGTACATATATTCTGAATCCTCTCTGGATTGCCCCTACATTGTGGTTTATACTAAAACTCCATATTCAGACTTTAATAAAATAATTATGCTTGGAAATTTGAAGCTGAAAACATAATCTTTGTTCTAGGTGGTATCTATCTTCTCTATAAAGGGGGAGTGTGATTGATTCAATGAATGGGTAGTGTGATGGCTTTGTAATAAGTGTTTGGCTAGGCTAATTTTCCAGAATTCCCTTCCCTGTATGTTCCTAGCTAGAATAGACTCCAAGAGAGATTAACAGCACTTGAAACCCAGTATCAGGGTCTCCAGCACACCACTGACTTAAGGCTGGTAAGCCACAAACACCCTGAAAGGGAGAACATCTCCTTGATAGTTATGAGAAGAGTGAAGAAGTTTGTCCAATACGTTCACCTCTCCTCGTATCTCATTAACCTAGATTGAGTCACTTGCCCCGAATATGTCTCAGGTTTCAGGAAACACTAGCACTGTGTGAGGATGGCCAGGTTGTCTTGATTGGCTTTTACCTGTGAGGACCTACTCATTTATATAGGGGGAAGGAAGATAGTCTAATGAAATTGGGTTCCTTTTAGGAAAGTGAAAGAGAAAATGGATAGAATTAAGAATTCATGATACCCAGTAACTTTATAATTGGATACCCCAAATCAGGTTGCTATCAGGAAGCTGAAGAACAGATCATGAATAAAAACTATCCATTATATCAAATACTGTATTTCATTTATTCTAAGATGCACTTCCCATTTTAACATCTCAAACTGGGATAAGTTTTACAAGTTGCCAGCCAGGTAACAGTAATTGCCTGTGAGTGTATGTGCATCAAAATTTGCAAAGTCTGTCAGCAACTTGACAGAAAATTCCTAAGTCGTCAAGAGAACACTTAAGAAATGGCTCTTTACCAACCTTCCAGATGGTCATAAATTATTTTTCAGGGTGTGTGGAGTTTGGTATGTTACCCTACTTGCAAGCTAATAAGCCCTCCTGTTACTGTGGCATGGATGCTGGCAGAAAACATGACTCCTGGGGTTAGAGACAAAGGACTTTATTTCTCCAGGCAAACACAGTAGGCAGAATGTCAGTCCATGAGGTTCCCCAGGCCTCACAATTTCCACAGGGGCAATGTGGGTGCTTACACAGATGAAGTGGGTTGTGTTACAGGAGAGGAACAGTGAGCTGGGAGATTTCCTGCTTTTATAGTGAGTGACCAGCTCATTGTACCGTGTGACCTAGCTGGACAATATAATATTATACCCAGTCCTATATTAATGTTTGCTCCAAAAGATGCGTTAGAGCAGATTGTCCGGCTAGGTCTTATTTTCGGAGATACAGGGTATGTCATTACCTCAGCAAACACAACCCTCCAAGGGCCTGAGTAGAGCAGTTAGGCTTTGCCTTGCCAGGCTTTGCCTGCTGGGCATACCTTGCTAGGGGGTGGGACAGGCAGGGTCAGGGCAGATTGACTATCCCATCAACACTGTGCTGGGAAACACAGACATCAATATCTGAGTCCACAAATAATTCAGGGCGGTTACTCTGTTAATGTGAAGTTGTTTTAAGAATACCTTTACCAAATTGTTTAGCTTCTACTTTCTTTTTATAAATAATAGGTAATAAAGAGTGAGAGAAAAAATAAAGGAGGCGCCATGGGAGTGGGCAGAAGGCAAGGAGAGTGGGAGATTTGGTCACGTTTTGACTGAGGAGCTTTGGAGGTCATCCAAATGGAAATGTTGCTTACACAGGTGGACACTCAGCTGTGGACTGGAGTATGGCAGTCCTGGCTCCACAGGGTAAACTGACCAATCTTACGAGTTTGTCTTCCTGCTGCTAGGAGTTGCCAAAATGCAAAAAGCGTAACTGAGAGTTTTAAAACAAGTGTTATAATTTCAAACATGTCATAATGCAGTAGAAGCAATGTTTATTTGAAACGAAAGAGTAAAAATAGTATTGTAATTACTCCAACATTTGAAGCACAACAACAAAACCGAATAAAAAACAGATTACTTTAGTTCTTACAAAATTTTGGATTTAAAAGTGTTATGTTTAGCTTCAATCTGTTTATGAGGAAAATTTCCTTATCGGGAAAACAAAACTTTTTTAGAAGGGTGTAAATGATTTACTAGAGGACTCAGACATATTCTGAAAAATGTTTTATTATTAAGAGAATTTAAATAAACTGATAGAAAATGAAAGGAAATTATGTGCCCTTTCAAGACCTTTGGAATCAATGCTCCTCTTAGTTCTTCATGTCCTTCATACGACTGTATCACTATCATAACTTTTCTTCTCACAGATAAGAGGAACACAGATGGAGGTGGGAAGTATCCTGAGGCAGAGAACGAGTAATCTGTGAGAGTCCTGAGATGAAATTAACTATAATACATAAAAATGAAGGAAGTTTATGTAGTTAGCAGAGATCTGTTCAGTGAACAAGTCCCTAGTGAGTCAGGTATGTTGTAACTAAAGAAATGTTGAACATACATCACATGCATTTCAGGGTCAATATCCCATAATAACTTGCAGTTATTCAGTGGTTACTCCTAACCATTTTGCCATACTGAAATGATCTACCTGAAACATAAATATGTTACAACCAAGGGCTTCAGTGACTCCTCACTGCCTACAATGAAAGCATTGTTTCATAAACTATGTTCAATTTATTCATTGCCTATATATGTTTAATAGTCCGTATAAAGAAGAATGTGTTGAATGAATACTCAGTACAAAGTATTATCGCGGTGGATACAAGAGCTAGAAGAGTGCGGCCCAAGTCTCACTGACCGCTGACACCAGCATCACAGTGGAGGCAGAACGCGAACCCGGTTTATAAGGCTATCCAGATGATTCTTATGATGCCAAAGTTTTAAAAAACACTGTTCCAGAGGACTAAAAAGGAGGGGACCTAATTTCTGTTTTTTAGGGAGCTTACCCTCCAAAGAGTATTGAAAATATCTGCTGTGCAGTCAGAATTATTAGAGCCTCCCAAAAGGTGCTATGTAAATGAAAGGGACAAGGTTCAGAGTTTTGACTCCTAAGGACAATTTAGCCATCATAACCTGTATCCCTTTTGAAAGAAGCTTCAATATTATGAGTTGAGTATATGTAACATATACATTAATATGCTCGTGTGTAAATGTACTTGAAACAAAACTATAGTTATATATGTTTTATATAACATATATATCTATACATGTATATGTATACATGTGTGTGTATGTATGTATATATATATATATATATATATACACACATACATAAAACCATGTATATTTTTAGGAGAACTGAGTCACGGCTAACTCATAATATTTAAGTGAGACTTTCATTTTAAGCAGCCATGACGAACTTTTAAATTTACAGAATTAACAAAGCATAGCATACATTCGTTTTCCATGTTCAAAAAACTAAATTTAAGGAACTGAAAAGCTGAAAAACATAGGAGGTAGTGGTACCTAATGAATGATATTTTGCCATTCTATTAAATATTATAAATTAAAGATTATAGGAGAAAGGAAGCTAAATTCTAAGAGAATAAATATGGAAAGGACAACCTATGTCTTGGGAAAAAATTGAAAGTGGGAGGAGAAATATTTTCAAAATGTATTTTAAAAATCACTAGACGTGCACTAGTGACAACAGGCAGAAGGTAACTAATCTTGGGAGCGTAAAGGGAGAGGAAAGGAGTGCATGTTCTTGCCTTTTTCGTAATCTTGGTCATTCTCACTCTTTTCTCCTCTCTTGCTGCCATGACTTTGGGGCACTTGGTTTAGTTATTCCAATTTTCTTAAAGACTAAAAACTGCATTACTAATAACTTAGCTTACACATTGTGTGTCTTAAGTAAAACTTGTGGGTTGTGGTTATTGATTGCAGTGGGAGAAGGAATTAAGTAGGGAGCTCATTGCACAAACTACTTGTATCATCCTCTAATGCTGTGGTTCTCAAACCTGACATGTACCAGATTGCTCTAGAGGACTTGTGAAAACAGAGTACTGGGCCTCACCCCAAATTTTGGATTCAGTAGGCTTGGGATTGGGCCCGATAATCTGAATTTCAAACAAATTCCCAGATGATGCTGATGTGCTGGTGTGGTACATACACCGTGAGAATCACTCTAATGAAATCAGTAGTCACAAGGCCAAAGAAGAGCTAGGTAGACACTAAGGAAAAACAGTATCTCCCTATATAGGTTTCCAGACATAGCACAACACTCAAGTTTATCACCTGCTCAAAAAACAACCACGCACATATTAATCTTCAAGGATTGTAACTGACAAAATTAGTAGGTGGAAGGAATTTCTTTCCAAGGATAAATTCAACACCTAAGTAACTTTTTAAAGGAGAAAGTGTTTGTCTATTTAAGGATTCTTGTGAAATCCAGTATTATGGGAATGACCTGCTCAGCTAGCCTGTTTAAGTTTTGATATCAACATCCTTGGACTAACATAAAAATGAGTATTACACATTCATAATTTCTGCCTGCAGTAAAATTCAAAACAAGAGTTTCTAAATATTTTTTATACTTGTGTTAAGATAACTAATCTTACCTAGGTTGTTTTCTAACCTTGTTAAAAAACCAAATAGTAACACTAAAAAAGAATTCATCTGGCAAATGTACTGTTTGTGGATAGTAACCACTTATTAAAAACACATTTCTATTACATTAAAATTGTTCTTAATTTCTTAGATTTAGAGCACCTGATTTTTGGGCCCAGCTGAGATTTTATTTTACAGATCAAAATGCGCGGATAAAAATACATTACAATAATTAATGAAGCCGTTCTAATTTAGCCTGAAGAGATTTAAAATTCCCTGTGATGGTTTGTACTGCTATTGAAGAGCTCATAGACTGGAGCTCAACCAGATAACCGCAAACAGCATCCAGGCAGAGATTTGTAAATCTTCTCCTGCAAAGGAAAACACATCTGATCAACTATCTATACATTTAGAAACATTTCTTCCTATATAACTTTCCTCCAACTTTTGCTAACATTACTTATACTCTCACATAAGAGCAAGGATCATGTGATTACATAAATGGCAAATAAATGGAAACAAAGAAGGAAACTTGGGGGGAGGTACATTCCTACACAATCACCATTTTTCTTTTGAAGATTATTATAATGAGGCTGTAAGGAATGACTTCTTAAATTAATATTAAATTATTGACATTCTTTTGGCCTTTTCAAACAAATATAAATTGGCCAATACTATTACAAAGCTATAACTGAACTGTCCTAGCTCATTAATTCAAAGCAGTAGTTTAGAAGTAATTTGTAAATTATATCCTTTTACTTGCAGTAAAAATTCAGGATGAGATGAGAAATGGAAAAAACTCTAACCTTTCATACATCCCAATTAACATCATTCAAATAGTTATTGTTAACATACAAAAGACTAAATCTCCTACACTTCTTTATAATCTCCGTATCTTTCCCCTTTGTCTCTAAATTTGTTACCCAGATATTTATTAGAAGCATTTAAAAAGCTTTTACTATAACACAGTATCTAATTCAGTTTTACCTTTCACAATTTAAAACCTGGCTAGGATTCTCAACATATCTTGTCAATAGTACATGTATACAATCCAAAAGGTGCAGTGGCTTCTTCATTCTGTTCCAGAATGGATCCTATAAAGAAAATATACATCGTGTGCTATAAGGCAAACTGTGTCAACTGATTTTTCAACCATTTATGTTAGTTAAAACAGCCATCAGAGTCTAAGACAAAATTTACTGATATTGAAATAAGCATTTATCATTATGTAGTTACTAAATTATGTATCTGGTTATGGTTAATATTTGAACAACATTAAAAACTGCATTGTGATGTTATTTATGAGTCAATCCACTTTGTAGAGCAGGTAAATTTCCTGTTAGGAACTTGAGGTAAGAGGAAAAAAACCCATCTCTTCCATGAGCTGTGATACCACTTTTACTGTGAACCTATGCAGATTCAGTTTGATATTGTAAATAAGAGACTAAATTAGTGAAAGAATCTTAATTCTAGTCTGGCTTCACCTGTTACTAGCCATGTGACTTGAGCAGGTTATTTAGCATCTCTTCCCCTGTAGTAGGAGAGGGGATGCTACGACCTGCTCATTTCCATCACAGGTCACTGTGAGGCTTAATGAGACAGACATACAAGTGCCTTATAAAAAACAGTTATGAACATTTTCATGATGCTACTATAAAAGACATGATTTAGTGCAAGGTTTTATTTGGATAAAAATTACAAAATATGTAGTCTAATAAGGTTCAATATGGTGAAAAAAATCTTTAAACAATGATATTTGAGATGAGGTTACAGTGAATAAATAGTTATTTTGTTCTTTTTAAAGTACATGATTTGTAATGTAATGTGTTTAGCCTATACAACCAATAATCAAGTATGTATTATGTTTATTAATATTAAAAAGTAATATTTAACTTTTATTATGAGATATAGCAAAGCCACTCTCATTGATTTTAAAAATCTGAATTATGATTTCTGATACTAAATCAACGAAGCAAATTTCTCAGGTATCAGACAATGAGATACTTATATGTATTCAGAATACGCCATCCCCATATCTAGAAAAAGTTAACTAAGTAAATTATTTTATTTAATATTTTCCTTACCCGTGACTTGAACAAGTGATCATATACTTCCAGCAGTCTAGGTAATGACACTCCAATTTCATTCATTGTCTGTATCACAAATCCCACGTCCCAGTTCAAAGCACAAACTTGCTGCTCTAAGAACTGCACAATAAAATCTGGGGAGGGAAAAGGATCAGAAATTAGGATTGTTAACTCCTTTTCTCCCCCCAGCTTTATTGCTGAGATATAACTGACATATAACATTGTTTAAGTTTAAGGTGTACAATATGATGATTTGATACATATATACTGCAAACCGTTTAGCAGAATAAGGTTAACACATACATCACCTCATATAATTACTATTTTTTTGTTGTTAACTCTTGATACTAAAAAGTAGGCCTTATTCATAAATGAGCAGTTCCTAGGGGAAATGCTTTAAAAAACAACTTTCTAAAAAAATTTGTTAAATATACTAGAATCGGCATATCTACAGAGATGGATAGATTAGTGGTTACCTAGGACCGGAGGGTGGGAAGGAGTTGGAAGTGACTGCTACATGGATTCTTTCTGGAGTGATAAATATGGTCTACGTTTAATTGTGGTGATGCTTGCAAAACTGTGAATATGCTAAAACTACTGAATTATACACTTTAAAACTATTAGGAAAAAAACTACACTTTAGTGAATTTGGAAAATACAGAAAGGTACAAGAAAATAGAGACCATTCACAATTCCACTACTGGAGAGAACCCACTGATAATATCTCTGTAATATACTGATATACTAGTTTCTCAATTTAACAGCTTTTCAGAAAAGAAAGGTGACTGCATCCTGATTTTAGAAATATTAAGTGTTTTAGAAATGCTGTTACCTCCCTCCAGATTCATGTTAGTTGTTTATTTTGATGGTTTTAATATGCTATCCCATTTCACTTTTTACTATGTGTCACATCATAAATAAGATCATAACAGGAACATTCAAATTCATATTTATAATACCTGAAATCTGAGAATGACCAATGTGAATTATCTATGGATAAGAAGAATCACTGAAAAAGCTGCCACTAAACCTACATCTCCCCTAGAATTTACCATACAAAGATTTTGGATAGTTAATAAAAATTCTAAAAACTCTAAACTTGTTCTAATTTGAAATCCCCTGGAGCTTGTTTGCCATTGAGAGACTGCTAGAAAAAAGAAGACCTCTTCTATCCTAAATGTCATTGGGCACAGAACTAAAAAGATAAGTCAAAGCAAAAATATCCTCTAAAGGGATTGTGTAGAATGTGGCCTTTTACTATTAAAATTGTCAGGTTTCGTGTGTGTGTGTGTGTGTGTGTGTGTGTGTGTTTTGCTCTTTATTTTTTAGTCAATGAAATGGCATAGCAGTTAATGGTGTACTTATAAGAAATAAGGATATGATTATAATGGTTTTATTTCTTACCATGTCCAGGAAAAAAATAGTAAATCACAGATGGTCTGTGAACAAGTCTGTATCCTCATTTATAAAAAGCAATTTAATGTTATGTTACATGCATTCTCGTATTTCTCAACATCTTTCAAAACCACAAAGTGATTAACATTCTACTTTATGAAAACGTATCTATGTTGATTCTATTGTCTTACAAGTGAAGAAAACATAATAGGTTGGGAAATGGTTCATAATAATTAGTCACCTACATAACAATTAGTCAGCATATGTGGTTAAGACAATGGTTCAAAAATTACATTTTTAAAACAACTACTCACTATTTTAAAGAAAAATATGCCCTCAATATAATAAGAGCAGTTGAATCAATCACAGATTTCTCATTCACAAAAACATCAGCGATGTTTCTTTTCTCTTTACAAATCTGTAGAGGGTTACCAACAATATAACCACTATGGTCTATTAGTCAACACTATCTCAACACATATATAAACTTGGAAGGTGAATCAAAGAAAGTCCCATCCCCAACTATTCATCAACAAATTCTGCTATTCTTTGGAGGTCTTTCTGGTGAGGTAAGAATTAAACTCTCAACTAAAGAGCAACAAAGAAACGACTTCACTCTAAATACCATTATTTTTCCATGTCTGTGAAGAAAATCATCAAAAGGAAAAAAAAGTCCCAGGACAGCACCTGAGGTTACTGCTTACCTAAAGGAAAGAAGCGAGGTGTGCCAGCATAAATTTTGCCATGGAGCACAATCTTCAGACTAAGCGCATGCATTCTATCTGAAGAGCTCAATGTCACACTTTCGTTCAATTCTGTAAGAAAGAGGCATGTCTGTAGAAATATTTTTTCAAGTGAAGTGTTTAAATTGGCTCTTTTATTGTTTCAACGTATAAAGTACTTTAGAACTGATATTACATTAATATAATGAGCAGATTCTGTTTGTTAGTTTGATATACTCTCTTATCTTACCAGGGCCCTGGTTGTGAGATTCTGAGAGAAGTGTCTGAGTCTCCCTTATTAAGTAGCACAAGCCACCAAAACTGACACACACTGAGAGTCTTCTCCAAAAGTCACTGGGATCCTTCTCTAGAGGACCACCCTCCACCATATCCAGGTAAAACTCCATGTACCCTCTACTTATACACATACAGTTTTCATGGGTCCTAGACATATGAGCCAATAGCAGTTTGGATTCCTTTACCAAGTCACTAAATAATATATGCTAAATGTACTTGTAAGTGGACACTTACCTTTCTCTATGATATCTTGCCAAAGTGTCTGCACCAATATAGGGTCTGAATAACCGGCGCAATGAATTATTGCAAGTTTACACTCTGCGAGTTTAAAGGGGTCAGCAAATTCCCCATAAAGCTGTGGGAGAAAAATGTCAACATTATACATCCAACCAGAGGTCCAAAAATTAATAGTGAAACACTATCTGAAAATAAAAACTAAAGATTTTATTAAATTTCCTAAAACATGATATAAAGATGTAATAATGTATAGCTGGTCGTAACTTTCGATTAAAAGTGGTGAATAAATAGTAAATATGTTCAAATAGATTGCAGTATGTGTGCATTTTTTCTTTCTTGGCTGGGAGATGTTGCAATGCCTTTTAGACTTAGTGTTGTCTAAAGTAGGGTTTGAAGAATAATGGAAATAATGATAAATCTTGGTTAAGGGTACTGAAGCCAAGTCCAAAAATAACTGAAGAAGGAATTGCTCAGAAGGGTACAGAGGCTTGGAGAGTTATGCAAAGATACTACTTTTTCAAGACGAGAAGCAAGGCAATAAAATAGCTGGCAGGAGTTTCAATAAAGCCCCATGTGAGACTGATAGATTCTTGATAGCTACCGGCCTAGAAAGAGAAACATAGCTCTTTCTAAGAGTCAAATACCACAGCAGTGATTTGTCAGCCCAGTGACCTGCTGTCAAGGATTGTTTATCTTATTTTATGGGTAGGTTAATCTTTTCCATGAAACAAAAAGTAAAATGCAAAAGAAACAAAGAACTTGTAGATATTAGGTGGCTGCTTGACTGCTATAGGGATTTTTTTATACCTTAGTTATGTCCATTAGCTCAGAATCCAGCTGAGAAATGGCATCTTGTACAGATGAATGATGGGAATATTGCCTTTGTAGTGTCTCTTGTATCTGAAGTTGGATCCTAGCAACCTGGTTGGGACAGAAAAAAGAAAGCCTTCATTTCTTTTTGAGAAATTAACAGGTACGCAAAGAAATAGGTCCTGGTATCTCACTTAAAAATAATGTGTAAATAAAGACTTCTATCATAATAGACTAGCAACTCTTCATCGCACCAAAAAAGATTTCACACCAAGTGTGCTGAGGCAGAGTCTTTGCTGCCTATCAGTGCCCATTCCTCCCAAGACTGGAGCCAGATAAATGGCTAGACCATACTTCCCAGCCTCCTTTGAAGGGAGGTATGCACATAAGACTAAGTTCTCTGCAAAGGAACATGAGTGGAAGTAAAGTATGTCATTTCAGAGCTAAAGTTTTTAAGAGTGAAAGTGCTTCTTATATGCTCTTCTTTCCCTTCCTCCCTCAGACTGAAGAAAAAGATAAAGCCATTCGTAATGGTAGAGCCAGAAAATGTAACTTGGATCCCAAAATCAACCACGTGGAAGAAAGCCACCTGCCAACTAAGAACACCCACTCTGGATTTTTGTGAATGAGAAGTTTTTGTATTTGGACCATTAACGTGTGGCTACTACTCAGTGTGGGCAAAGCTTAAGTATCTTTAGCACTTGAGTCTCTTAGTTAAGGCAGCTTAGCCCACTCTACTTCATACATCTACTTATTAGCTTCAAGAATAAATGGTGAGGGGCTGCCGGTCGATTCCCACATGGGCCAGCCAGCTGCGCCCTCCGCAACTAGAATGAAGTCAATGAGCTGCCGCTCAGCTCCCGGGTGGCCAGATGTCTCAGTCGCTTGGAGCGCAGGCTCTCAACCACAAGGTTGCCGGTTAGTTGCAGAGGGTGGAGCCCACCATCCCTTGAGCGAGGAGTCGCGAAAGGGATGGGGGGCTCCACCCTCTGCAACTAACAACGCAACTGGACCTGGAGCTGAGCTGCACCCTCCACAACTAAGATTGAAAGGACAACAACTTGACTTGGAAAAGTCTCGGAAGTATACACACTGTTCTCCAATAAAGTCCTGTTCCCCTTCCCCAAAAAAATTAAAAAAAAAAAAAAAAAATGTGAATGTAATATAATCTGCTTCATATTGCAACAGTGGGAAAAACCTTTAGAAGTGCCATAAAGAAAGCTTTTAAAATTACAGCAATGTCCTTTGACCCAAAATGCTGTATCCTTAAAATCTTTTAAAAGATTTATATCTAAATATGAAAATAAATTAAATAAATAAAGGCAGAAGATACTAAATTAATAATACTGACTGCTATAGATAGACCTATTATTTACTAGGGGAGGAAGAGAAAGTAAAATAACGTGTGGCTACTACTCAGTGTGGGCAAAGCTTAAGTATCTTTAGCACTTACTTCCATTTTTTCTTCCAATTCATGAAGGAATTCACCATCTGCAGCTATTGATGAAATGGCAGTGGAACTTTTGGCACTAAGAATGGCTCGAGCAATGTATTCTAGTCTCTGCTGAAGTGAAATTTCTGTGCTGCGGGAAAAAAACATGTATTTTTATTTATATGAATTCTTAAGGATCCAAGATACAAAAATATCAATTATGATGTGCTATTTGACCACAAAACACTATCTGAAACTTGAAAAAATTACTAGAGGATTTCTAATAAAAGAGACCCACGATTTAAAGCAACAAATAAAGAAACACTTATATTTGTGTCCAAAAAAGTAACTTCCAACTTTAAAATTTTAGTTCAGGATATTAAAATTTTGATTCTTTAAAAAATTAATGACAACATTCTTTACGGCTCCTCGTATTCTTCACATCTCTGCCTTAATATGGCAAATACTACATTTCATCTTCCGCAGAGCCACTAGAGTGACTACTTAAAAATAAGTTAGATGTCACATGCTTTCTTAAAAATCCTCTAATAGCCCTCAGCTACTCATCCCCTCTTTCCCCTCTCTCCCTGGCTCACTCTCTCTAACCCCACGGGCTTTCTTTCTTGTATCCCAAACATGATAAACTTACACTTGATTCAGTGCCTCTGCACAGATTCTTTTTCCTTGTGCTTGGATCACTTTCCCCCCATTTCTTTACATAGATGCCTATTGTTATTTCAGACTCAATTTTCATTATAATTTGTCTGAGGCTTTTTCTGACCACTCCTAAAAAAAGCAGATGCCCAACCCCCAGGCACTTTTGACTATATTATACAATTTTTACTGTATTTCTAGAAGCGGAACTTAATTGTCTGTGGTCTTTCCCCACTGGAGTGAGTGGCAATAGTGTCTACCTTGTATCACTGCTCCTTCCTGCAAGCCTTCAACATCAGTGGTGCTCAAAATCTATTTGCTGGTGGACTGACTGATGGTGTCAGAAAGTTCCAAGCCTGTATTCACCTCATGGTGTCCAGCTTCAGTTCATTCAAGTCCCCTAACTCTGTGAGACCTGGCTTTGACATTATAAAGCACTTTGGAATTAAAAACAAACTAACTCATTTAGTTGTTGGCAACCTCTCAGATCAACCAGCATTAAATGGAACTTTTAATATGCCAATTAATTCCAATACGAATCAGAAAACACTGGCTTTCTTTTACTTTCAGAGAAAGTCTTAAACTTTCCTTCTATATAGCTATGGCTCCTACATTTTCCCCTTCCAAAAACAACCAAAAGACAAAAAAAGAATTAACTCCTTTCTTTCAAAGTATAGTAGTATATCATAGTCAATTAGCACTGATCATCTCTGAAGGCTCTACATAAAGGACTGCACATTTTAGGAGGCTTGTCTCTAACAGGGCTTTCCTTTCTTTCTCCTCTCTCTCAAAAAAAAATCTCTTGAACAAAACATTTTAAAAGTAACATTTATTTCCAAATTATTTAATATGGAACATTCTATAGCTGGCAATTTATTTGGTGTATCCTATATATGCAAAAATAATGTGAGAGAGTAACATAATAGGTGGAAAATATTTTATTGTGGGGAGATGGTAAGCTGAAAGCTAAAGAGTGGATGGACAGGGTATCTCACACGAGGTAATTAGGTCTGGTGTGTGTGTGTGTGTGTGTGTGTGTGTGTGTGTGTGTGTGAGAAATATGGATAATGGGTGTTCTTAGAGGTTAGCAAGTTTCTGAATATTTTATAACAAAAATTTAATAATTGCTATAACAAGGGAAAAGGTTAATATTCAAGGAAAGACAATTAATTAAGAGCCACTCTAAATTTCTGAATAAGTAGTATGATAAAGATGGGTGACAAAAATTTATGTGGTAATGGTACCTAGGACGATCAAAAACGAACTGACAGGAGTAGTTCAGATATAAGAGCGAGGGCCTGGATGGGGACACAGTCCACAGGTACCTCCAGCAGAGTGCAGTACGTAAAAGACATTCAAACACTGGATAAAGAAATGAATTGTATAACCTTAAGATACAGAGCTACACTGAATTAAATATTTAATAATGCTGCCAATTCTTAATTACACAAACTATGAGTTAACCAAGGCCTTTTCTAGAAACTGCCTTTTAGGCCTTTACTAACTTAAATTTCTTTCCTTTTATTAAATCAAAAACAAAGAAATTAAAGTCACATATATATGTGATCTCCTGTATGTAACGGGAACTTATAAAAATCAAGTGACTATATGACCAAAAAGGGCAAAATACCAACAAGCCTTGGATCCACATATGCAATAAATCCCCCACATCAGTGCGCTGCGTGCACGTCCGTACCACACTTGCTTTTAGCCACATCCAGACTCTAAGCTACCATTCTGACTAACTTCATTTAATAACAGCTCTGCCTCAGCAACCTCATCTTCCTAACTGAACCGATCACCAGTTTTCAGAAATAGCACTTGTATTATTTTGGCAACAAAACTTTCAAATGCAAATAGAAGGTCCAATTAATAATCTGTCCAAGATTTTATTAAATTGTTTTTTGATATGATAATCTAATGAGAAATCACAATGCTTTCTTTAACAGAATTCTTAATAATCCTCTAAGATCTTTTCAGTAATTTAAACCAATGTCAGAGTAGAGAAAATTAGTCTGGAAGTAGTAAAACATTTAAAATCACAAAGCTTTTGAGAAGTACGTTTTGTCCTTTTAAAAACAGTAATTAATTGCTATTAGTAAGAAGAATCTAAAGACATACTTTAGAGAAAAGGATTTAGAAGATAGTTTGAATAGAGAGGGTCTTAGGTATTATAGTATCTCCTACATATTATTAAAAACAAAAGAAAAAGAAAAAGAAAACTGTAAACTTCAGGTAAATCCAAGTAAAAGCATAAAAATTCTACATATGTAAAAAACGTGAATGAGGTTTTATTTAAATTCTGAAATCTGAATGTAACTAGATACAACTAGGTTATAAACCGTTCTTCACAGTGAGACCATTAGGCCATACCTATGCATGTCAGCCAATTTGGACAGGACACGAGCAGCATTACTAAAACTTCTGTTCTTCTCATAATACCTCCAGAGTAAATCCATATAACGAACTTTGTTTTGATCAACTTTGGCCATTCGGACTAGATGTGGCTCCAGAAATGGAGAAGCAATCTGGAAATTGTACAGTTAGAAACATTTTCCCACCACTCACTTGCTCTTCACATAGTAAATATAACATTTTAAAGACAGGTGTGCCTTGTTTTATGAATATATAAGCAAAATTATAATCCGACAATAGGTAAAAGAGAGGGCAATTTTTCTCATAAATGATAGTTTTACCACAATTAAAGAAAGAGTTGCTATGTTAGTTGCATTAGGCTGATAATAATTTATTATTATCCAATTACAAATCTTTTAATAAACTCTGAGAACACAACTATTGATTCCTAGACTCTGAGCTCAAAGGCATCCTTGAAAAAAATCAAATACCATGTGTTTATATTACAAACTGAGAAACACTGAGACTCAGGGTAGTGAAAAGACATGTGAAGTCACATAACTTACTAGTAGACCTAAAACCAAGTTCGGGTCTCCTAACTCCTAATCCAGTAATTTCCACCCCATAACATAAACTATCCCCATCACGTGATAAATACCAAGAAACAGCACAATGGTCTACTTTGCCCACCAGGAAAAGACATTACATTGCTTATATAAATTAACATGACTGGAATAAAAAAACCATTTTTTACCTGTAGCAATTTATCTGCAAGGTCAGCTTGTATTAGCCAATTATAAAGGGCAATGCTAAAGAGCTCATCTTTGGATCGTTGAGATAATTTAAGCATTTGTTCAAACTAAAATAAAGAAAACAGTAAAAATTAGCACAGTTAAAAGCTCTGTTGCTGGTCATCACGAACCTTTAGCCTTATAACCCCCTGGTAAGACATTAAGATTCCTTAAGTGGTAAGTTCTAAAAGCTACTACTTCTCCCAAGATGATTATGCCATCACTACCACAGAGAACGTCTAAACACAATGTATTTTCAGAATGAAAATGTGCTGTGCCCCTCACATGATGTCCCGCTTCTTCATTACTCAGCATATTGGGATCAGATGACAGCACTGGAGGCCCAGGTTTTTTGGGTACACTGGGAGACTGAGGAGCAGCCTTACTTTGATTTACCAGTTCTTGAAGTGTATCTGTAATGCACTTGTAACTATTTAATCTGAAAAAGAATGGAAAAGGAGCAATTACATTAATTAGACAGCAACTGATTTATCTAATTTTAAATACACACAAGAATTTAAAAAGACTATTTTGGAGAATACCTATATGCACATATTTGGTATTAAAAATAGTAGAAATCATATACTTTTTAAATAGGTTTGAGAAGTGTTTGGTTAAACATAAAAGGGTAAAGTCATAAAAATGAATGTATTAACAAAAACCATGTCTTAGATAGGTTTCATATTTCCTTTATGGACACTTTTTCTTTGATAATCTCTACCAATTTTTGAACATTTAAAAATCGTCCTTTAAAATAAAATACTACTCTTCACCCACAACCAGAAATGGGGTAGGGGGAGAAGCAAGTGTTTCCAAGTAAGTTCTCTCATTTAAAATTGACCTTAATGAAGGATCAGAAAAAGCCACAGAAGCAAGTTTAAAAACACCTGTAAGTTCTTAAGAATTTTTACCAGACTCAAGTTTTATCCCTAGGCAAGGAATTATTATCCAGATTCAGGCCTTTGATAAAACAAGTCGTTTTAAAGTCAAAGCATAATTCAGTTGTATAAGGGTTGCACTTGAAATATTATTTCCCTAATACTATCAATCAAACTTTACACAAAGAAAAGTCTGTATCCATAAAGTCAACAGTCTGCTAAGGTAATAAAACTCGCCTGTCTTGGAAAGACTGAAGTCCCACAATGTCTTCTTCTGGTTCTCCATGTTTATAGAAATGAAGCCCAAGACCCTGAGGATCTTTTTTCTCTGCAGCAGTAAGAGAGAGCTCAACCACACCCTCATAAAATCGTACTAATGGGAAAGAAAAAGGACAAAGACTTAAGGCGTATTATTAAGCTGGATACATTTTTCCTTGGCTGGCTTATACAAATACTGATCAAGATTATCATGTTTCTGCTGTATATTAGTCACCCTGGTGACAATATCATATAAAATATTTCTGATGAAGTCTACCAAAGAACAAGATCCTCAAAGAATGAGATCCTAACATGCCTAAAAGGCAACTGCTAAATATATTTTCTGCATTGGAAAAAAACTTTTGTATTTAAAATAACAAAAAGGAGGGTTTCAGTTTATTGTTGAAAAAAATCTTGGGATTCAAAACTACCTTTGCTAACAGTTATTACTTTTACATTATGTTAGGTTTTATTTAATTTTAAAGAGAGCAGGCAGGTAATATTTTAAGAATTAACCAAAAAATTTTAAGCATCTTAATGCTAAATGTAACCCAGAAAGCAATTTAATACAGATGTAGTTTAACTGGATAAAGACTGAAACGCCAATATTAAAAAGTTACGTATTTCATGATATAAAAAGAGCATTATAGCTTTTGCAGGGGTCAGTGTAGTCACCACAAGGAAACTTAAAACACAAGGAATGAATTTCCTATGTTGCACCTGTGGGCCACTGAAGTTGAAGGAAGATTTGCCTTTTGGAAGAGGTTCTTTATCACTAACTTATTTTAGTCACAGTCATTTGTCCTCTTAAAGAAGATATGAAGATCATTTTGTTTTTCACCTTGTCTATACTGAGCACAAACATTAGAAAGGTCAACTTGATTGCTGATTTTTTGATACTCCTTTAATGATTCCCTTAACATTCTTTCCTTTTCAATCTTATTTTGAACTTGTCGGGAACGCTGGAGAAGCTCATTTGCCTAGAAACAGAGATGACAAGAACTTAAAGAGATATAAAATAAAGCACATCGATGGTGCTGCCAACATAAGTTTTAGTCTATGTCTAAATTTGCATCTGGTTTATTATAATCAATAATAAAAACAACTCTACGAACTGACTTCTTCTTAATTTTAGGCAGAAAAGTTTTTGACCAAAAAATCCCAGCTATTCTTAATTCCTCTCACAAATGTGTTAAGCAAGATAGCTTTTGACTGGTAAATCTCTTGCCTAGTCAATACATTACTGGTCAGCAGGCAGTCCACGTGATACTGACTTTTTAAATTATTTCCACCTGTAGGAAAGGATCAATAAAAATTGCCCAATTAACTCTAATTTATTACAGATTTAATTTAGGTTTAGTGATCATCCTTAATTCTAAGGAGGGGTATAGTTAAATATGGCCTAGAAATACTATCAAAGATTCTTTACGAAAAACTTAAATACATATGAATTTTAATAAATCATGAAAAAAAAACCCATGTATTTCAACCCCATTCTTACATAGACAAGGAACTGAGGACAGGAGATGTTAAGAAACCTATGAAGGTCATGTATTAAGTAAAAGAAGATGGTTCCTGATTCCAATTCTAGTGCACTATTCATACCATGAGACCTGTAAGAAACACTGAAACAGGTAACAAAGCATCGTACCTTAGAACAAACTGCATCATCAGTGCTATACAGAAGCGGGCAGATATCCTGTAAATGTAAACTAATGCCATCAACAGCAGCATTATCTCTGATGTAGCAGTTGATCAGAGAAGAAATTAATGCCCCAGTCAGTTCTTTGTCCCGGATTACCAGATCTTTAAAGGTGGTGATTTTCAATTGCTCTTGAAATTCCTAGGAGTATAAAAGAGAATCCTTTCTTCTGTCAAATATATAGGAATATCATATTTCCACATAGATCGAAATTTCTTTAATAACTTAACCAAAACATTAACAGACTTTTATAACTCAAAAGAGAAAATATACTAAAACTATACAAACTAACACATTTTTGGAACTTTCATAGACTCAAACAGAATTGGAAAAGAAAAGTTTAGTCCAAATCTCACTTTACAAATGAGGAAAGTAAAGACCAGGCAGCATCAAAATTAGAGCCGGGTCTCCTGACTTCAGATATAATCAGGAAAGAGCAATCTTAAGCTACATTAAAAAATGTTGGGCTTACATTCATTACTTTTCCTAATAATGTTAGAATTCTATCATTCAAGGCCTTCTAACATTGGAGTTCAATCTCATTTTGAACAAATTTGTTTGTGAAAATAGAGGTCTAAATTATTGAGGTGATTAATACTAGAGTAATTTTCTGTTTATAGAGATTTGACTATTTTATCTGTTTTTCAGCAAATATACAATCAATGTTCAAATTTTTAGACTAATATTTAATTTGTATTCCTTGAGCATAAGATTCATGATGCAAGGAACAAAATTTTGAAGATGGATCACAAAAAAAACCAACTATGTTAAAAATTTACCTACAGTATAAAACATTCTATCCGGCATAAAAAACGTTTTCATAATTAAATATTAGCTTGAGATTTTTTTTTATTTTTTCAAGTATGTGTTTGAAATAAATAAAACCACCAACAAACAATTCTTTGGACATTACTGGAAAGAACTAGGGGAATGCCTTTGAACTTTGAAAATTGTACTCAAAAGTTAAGAATTAAACATTTCAGGTTAACAAAATAGCCCAAAAGGACAAGGGAAAATTATTTTTATAGAATTGCAGTTAATAAACATGGAAGACATAAGATATAAAAAATTATTGTTTTGTAATACTTAATGAAATAACTCATTCAGGCAATGACTATCAATGGATGATGAAAGTCTGATGGAGAATTTCACAATGGCAGGATTGAATTTACCATTTGAATCTAGCAATCAATCTTAGTATCACTAAAAGTGGGACAGTCAAGCCTTGTGTGTCACCTAATACAGTCTGACACACAAACCACTACCTATGAAGTATTTTAATCTTCCTTAAATAAATGGACCTGAACTTTCAAGCTTCTGTAGACTTAACTTCCATTTTACAGAAAATGCAGGAAATAAAGGAATCCGTTTGCTACAAGGAAGGGAAAAACAACCTCAGAATGTTGGACATTCCACAGGATAGATGACCCAATATTTACAAGGCAATAGCAAGGAAAAAAGAGGAATTGCTCTAAACTGAAAGAGATTTAGGAGAAAAAACAATCCAATTCAACGAGGGAACCATCTCTTTAGACTGTGATTTGAATAAACTAATCTGTAAAAAGATATTTTTAAGACAGAGAAATTTCATTATTTTAGATGCTACCAAAGAATTACTATTAATATTGCTGAGTGTGATAATGACGTCGTTATTCAAGGAAATGCCCATCTTTTTTTTTTTAAGACATACATACTAAAGTATGTAGGAATGAAATGACATGATGTCTGGATCTACATTAAAATAATTCATTAAAGAAAAAGAAAAAAGAGGACAGATTAAGCCACGTTGGTAAAATCTTGAAAATGCTGAATACCAGTAAAGTGTGTCTGGGGATTATTTATACAGTATTGGCTCTATTTTCCGGTATGGTCAGAAATGCTCATGATAAGTAACAGGTAGGAATATAGTCCCCCAAATAACCTGTCTAGTATTTAGATGCATGCAAATTATCATTAAAAAGGATTCAAACAAGAAATGCAAGATAAATATGAAGCATTCATTTCCCACATTGTAAACATCTTTCTTTGAAGTAGGAATGTTTAATTAAGGTTAGTGGACTCCTTGAAGTCACGTGCAAAATTTCTGTGTCCATGTTTGTATGCATTCTTTGAGGGTGAGGAGAGGGAGTTTGATCAGATTCCCAAAGAGATCTGTAGCCCAAATAAGGGTTACAATACACTGTTTTAAAAGAATATTTTTGGTAAAGTAAAATTTCATTCACATACCACTCTCACAGCTCTCATATACTGGAAAAACTTGTGGCTCTGAAAAAGTGAATCCCTCAATCTCCAGAGCAAGTTTTCTATTACATATCACCTTTACCATAACCTAAATGCTTCCCAAAATACCCCCTCCCCCAAATCAAAGTGTAAGATTCAAGATCACTGAAAAGAAAACAAACTAAGCACAGTAGTAACAGTGTGGACTTAAGGGAAAGAAACATCCTACCTTCTGAAGTTCTCCCACAATGACAGTGAACTGATGTTCACAAAGAAGTTTCCATAAAGCCAGAGCCTGGTATGATTTTCGAACCAATTGTTGGATTGCCTGAAGTGAAACCTTTTCACTCAGTTGAGCCTCTAATTACAAAATACAATTAGTGAAGTTTGATAAAATGACACAGGTTAAGTTGTTTTATTTCATGTAAAACAATACTTTATTTCAAATAAAAACAACTGTAGTTAAGGCTGAAATCCTTATTGTTCTCCTCCCTGCCCCCCCCCCATCATAGACAACATGATCATGAGTTGCTGAATTCATGTTTTTATCGTCTCACTATATATACACGTGTGTTTGGTGTGTGTATAGGAACATAAATAAACATATTGCTGTTTCTAAACAATTTACACCATTGCTTTTTCTATTCAGTTATATTTTCACAGGCTATCCATATGGACCAATATAAATCTAATTCATTTATTTTAATTGTTGAATGTTCCATCATGTAAGAATACTACCCCACAATTAGGCGAACCGTCCACTTGAAGCACATTTATATTTTTTTCAGTTTTTCCACTAAAACAATAATGCAATAAATATCCTTAAAATAGGTCTCCTGGAAAGTACAGTGAGGTTTCTCTAGGACTGAGTTTCTTAAACCCTAGGTTAAGATGGACTGGTGAGTCACAAAATCAATTCGGTCAGTCCAGACAGCTTTTATTTTTCTTAAAGAGGAAATAAAATAAAATAAAAAAGGATAAAAATATTAGAATGTAGAACAAAGTTATTTCCTAAAATTTTGTTTTAGTTGTATGTGTATGCCTTTAAACATCTGGGTCATAATTTAAAATGTATTCCTTACTGTGGGAAAACAGTCTGAAAAGCCTGTTCTAGTATACCTATAAGTGAAACTGCTGGCTCTGAGTATATCTGCCTTCTCAGCTTTTACCAGCTATGGCTATACTGCTTACAAAGTAGTCAATTCAGGGTATACTGCCAGCACTTTGAATATTCCCATTTGTATAAATCCTCACCACTAATGCTTGGTACTGTCAGGCCTAAGGCCTTACTGAAGAACCATCAGCAGTACTGAAGAATTTACAAAACAGTAAACAGAAAACTAGGGCCAGCAGGAAGGGAAGAAAGTACCTTGGGACAAAAGTAAATGGCTGGGTCTTAATCAGCAAAATCCCATCAGCTAGAATAATTGGTTCAAACAATAGAAGATAGAAGAACTTAAAAAAAAAAAAATGAATGACAGGCAAAATTTAAGAAGTAACTTATTATTCCAATTCATATCTAGAATAATTGATGATTTTGAGAACTTTTTAGTTCTCTTGTTCTTTTCTTAGTTGTTACTAGTATTTATAACAGACAAAAACACAACCAAAAATTTGATTCACATTTTTAACTCTATAAAATCGAAAAATAACTGGTGACGATGTAGAGAATTGGAACCCTTTGTGCACTACTGGTGGAAATGTAAAATGGTGCAGTTGCCATGGAAAATACTATGTCGATTTCTCAAAAAAATTAAAGATTAAATTACCATATGATCCAGCAATTCCACTTCTGGGTATATAGCAAAAGAATTGAAAACAGGGACTCAAATTTATATGTATTCCACGTCCATAGCAGGATTATTCACAATACCCAAAAGGTAGAGGCAATCCCAGTGTCCAAGGGGATGAATAGATAAACAAAATGTGGCATATACATACAATGGAGTATTATTCAGTCTTAATAAGGAATGAAATTCTGACACATGCTACTGCATAAACTTTGAAGACATTATGCTAAGCGAAATAAACCAACCACGAGGACAAATACCGTATGATTCCACTTATAGGAGACACTTAGGGTAGTAAAATTCAGAGACAGGAAAAAAAAAAAAGAATTGTGATTGTCAGCATCTGGGGGCAGAGTAAAATGAGGAGTTATTGTTTCACGGGTACAGAGTTTCAGTTTGGGAAGATGAAAAAGTTCTACAGATGAATCGTGGTGATGTTTGCACAATGTGAGGTACTAAACGCCACTGAACTGCACACTTAAAAATGGTTACAGTGGTAAACTTTACGTTATACGTATATATTTTACAATTAAAAAAACTCATTAGAAAAAGTGTCTGTCATGTTTTCTGGTTGAAGGGAAAAAATGTATAGGCTGAAAATTATGGGAATACATGACATCCATACTGCCCCACTTTTCCCAAAATCACACTGATGATATTTTAATAAAAAATACTTGTTACCACAAACTTATCTGTTTGATATGTTGATTGTTTTCTATTCAACTAATAAAACCCTTTACTGGGGTCATATACATTTAATCGACCAGAAACAATAATTTACCATGAAACTTCCTCTGTAGCTCCTGTTGCATTTGCTGGGTATTTCCATTTTCAGGACGCATGAATCCAATCAGCCTCTGCTGCAGTTTGGCAGGAGTACTGAAACGGAAATTCCAGAATGTGTATTTGTCTTTCACATCTTTGTTGAGATATAGTTCATATACCATACAATTCAACCATTTAAAGTGTACAATTTAACTTTTTTAAATGTATTCGTAGGGTCGTGCAATTATTACCACGATCTAATTTTAGAATATTTTCCCCTCCCCGTTAGCAGTCAATCCCCATTTCCTCCTTTCTCCCACCTCTTCCCTAAGCAACCATTCATCTACTTTCTATGTCTATAAGTTTGCCTGTTCTGAATATTTCATATAAATGAATCCACTAGGGTGCCCCACTGTTATTATAACTCTTTTAATCCATTTGCAACTTTTTAATGGGTATAATCCATTTATACCCAGATGTAACTGGGTATAAATTTCCCTAAGATCTAATTATTAAAGGATGGAGAGAGCCAGTTGGCAAAGAATAAACAAAACAAACATCAAGTCTCATCTGGTTGGCTCTAGCATCCATGCACAGATTTCCTCTAGAGCTAAAACAAAGTCCATTAAATGCTGTGCAGTATGGACACTGCTACAGTCTCCCAACTCACTTGAGAGAAACTGCAGCTTCACTGGTCTGTTTGGCCCACTAAGGGAATAGCTGTCAGTTGACCTAATCACAGTTTCTTACCATCTTCTGGGCAAAACGATGCCTGGGAGTTTCACAAGAGCTTTGCTTGCATGGTTGGCTACTGAACAACAACCACAACTGCTAAGTGGGCAGATCTAGACAGAGAGATGTATCTATACTAATGAACAAACATATTCATTTACAAACAGAGCCAAAAAAATATCACCAAATATATTTGTTAGCTTAGAAAAGAAACTCTATGCTAGGACGTTGAAACCGGAGGAAAAATGAAGACTTGAAAAACAATTCCAGTTGTATTCTTAGTGAGATTTGGGATTCATAATACAAGTGCTAATTGCCATGAAAAAGGAAAAATTAGAAAATAAAAGCTCTTGGAATTAAACATATAATAGCAAGAAAAATATCAGAGATTGAACAAATGCTACATAAAATAGAATTAAATGACTGAGAACATCAACTCTAGGAATTCTGCAATCTACGTAACACACATAGGAAGGAAGGAAGGAAAGAAGAAAGGAACTATGGAAGAAAAGAAATTGAGGGTAGATTCAGGACAGTCAATATGATTCTCCAAAGAAAATAGGGAAGATGCAATAATACAATAAACAAAAAGAAAATTCACCAAAGTTTAAGTCCTTAGGTCTAAATGCTCATCGAGAACATTTTATTCTCAACTCCCATTAAAAGAAGACATACCTAAAGACACTGGTGTATTTTCTGAATTATAGTAATAAAAAAAGCAAAAGCATAAAAATTTCAAAGTAAGCACAAGTATTTAGAGAGGAAAGAAAATCAAAAAGGCAATGCATTTTTCCTATAGAACATTAAAATTTAGGAAATAAATGGGAACAAAATGTATATGAAGATTTGTTCACCTGATGACCTGACAAATGAATCAAAGAACTCATCCACCCTACATGTGGATCTTAAAAATACTATGCTAAGGGAAAGAAACCAAAACCAAAGGCCACATATTGTATATCTCCAGTTACACAAAGATCCAGAACATGGCAGAATCAGAGAGACAGGCAGATGAGTGGTTACCAGGCACTGTGGGAAGGGGAGCTAGGGAGTGCTGCGGATTGCGTGCTTGTGTCCCACCAAGTTCTTATGCTGAAGCCCTAACCCCCCAAAGTGATGGTATTTAGAGGCGAGGCCTTCAGATGAGGTCATGAAGGTGGAACACCCTTGATGAGACTAGTACCTTTAGAAGAAGACACCAGAGAGCTTGCTCTCTCATTTTCTCTCTGCCACGTAAGGATACAGAAAGACAGCAGCTGTCTATAAATCAGGAAGGGGGTCCTCACCAGAACCCGCCTGTACTGGCACCTTGATCTCAGACTTCCAGCCTCCAGGACTAAGTAAATAAATTTCTCTTGTTTTAGCCAGTCTATGGTATTTTTGTTACTAAGACAGGGAGTGACTGCTAAATGGGTATAGGGTTTCTTTTTGGTGTGATGAAAATATTCTGGGATTAGACAGTGGTGATGATTGCATAACCTTGTGAATATAGTAAAAACCACTGAACTGTATATTTTAAAAGGATGAATTTTATAATATGTGAATTGTATCTCGGCAAAAAAAAGGAAAAAAACTGAGTAAATAAATTCCATTTATTCTTACTTTGGATTTCCTAGTGGTCCTCCTGTAAATTGGGAGTTTCTGTCTAGAAATTCTTGTAAGCCTTTTAGGTCTTGTAGCACTGACTCCAGCAGTTGGGAAGGAACACTGCTTTCAATCTGTAAGAAAGGAAGTATTTTCAAAAGTTTCAAAACAGTGAAAAGGTGTATATATAAAAAACGTAATCATACTCTGTATATCTATAATTGAATATAAAGTGTTAATTTTGAAGTACCCTATCTTTTCTTTTTCCTATATCAATTCACACTTGGTGACCAGAATAAAGGGCTAGATACCCAGATCCCTCCTCTTCTCTCCTGGTTCGACTTAGATATAATTTACAGACTGTGAAATACACAAATCTTAAGTGAACAACATCTTGTTAACTTTTTACATTTTAATACAGTCACCACCCAGACCACAACAGAGAATACTTTCAACACCCAGGAAAGGTCCCTAATGCCCCTTTCTGGTCATTAGGTATTCCATTTCCCATGTAACTACTTTTCTTACTTTTATCACTGTAGATTAATTTATTCTTGCTCTTCATAAATAGAACTGAACAACAACATATACTACGTTCAGTAAATACATCCTTATTCTTAGAAATGTGAACTTGAAAAGAGTATCAAAGTTGAAAGGACATTTGGTATATTTTCATTTTAAAAAGTTTAAAATAAATTGCATTCATATTTCACATTTAAAAATATTTTACTACCTGAATTTATGATAATACAAATTTCTACAAGAAGTTTTCTTAAAGTATCCTAGAAAGTATGCCAGTGCATGGCAATTAGCACTGTGTCCATGTAGTTTTGGGGTATCTGAGTATAAGCAAAATATTTATATAATAGCTCTGAGCAGTATTAAGCGTTACTATTTACTCCATTTAACCCTCACAACAACCTTACGAGGGGGATATATTATTATTCTCATTTTACAGTGAGGTATCAGGCTTTGAAATGTTAAGAAATTTACCCATTAGTTAAGAAGTGACAGAACTCGGACTTAACCCAGGGGGGTGAACAGTTTATCGGACAAGTACACAAACATATACATAAAAGAATTATCATTGCATCTTGTTTAAAACATCAAGAAATGTGAAACAGTTCCATTAACATAAACTGGTCACATACAAATAACAGAACACTAGTATACAACACACTTACTGCAATGATCTCTCTGTTGCCACTCTTGAATACTCTTTCCACAACTAAACTAGCATCCCAGATATTTCTGGAACAAAAAGTGTATTAATAATTGTGCTGTAGATGAATAATAACAATTATAATATGTTATAAATTTCTTTCTATGTGTTTATTAAAGTGTAGCACTGGTTTCCTTTAACATTTTACTAAGTTATCTGAAAAAACGGAAAACAGGAAAATTTCCAAACCTAATATATACAAGCTATTTCATATAATGAAATATTGCTGAAGAAAAATCAAAGGCTCTGGGTAATGAATGATAAACAAGGAAGCTTATAATGAAAAATCAAATTTATAAGAGAGTTTTACACTGTTTCACATTTTTAAGCAAATAATTCAAATGAAAGCTTACATCCCAAATCTAAGAAAAACATATTACTATGTGTTATAATTAACTAGATAGTATGACAGACTTATTGCAAAAATGACTATATTTTATCCCTCCCTATATCTATCCCATTTACAATATAGCTTTGATGCTTCTCTCATATGGAGTTTATTTCCCACCTTTCAAATCTGGGTTGGCCTGGAGGCGTTCTCCTGGCCAAGTGAATGTGGTGGAAATAATAGTATGCCAGTTGTGCCAATTGTGAGCCTGGGCATCAAGAGGCTTTGCGAGTTTCCACTCTCTCATGGAACCTTGCTATCATCAAGTGAATGATCCCTGGGTAGACTGCTGGAGGATAAGAGGCCATGTGGAGGACAACCCAGCTGTCTGAGCTGAGACCGCTCTAGACCAGCGTACAAACATAACCCTAAACATGCGAGTCCAGCAAGATTGACAGAGCTGTCTTCAACTTCGTAACTAACTGCATATGCATGAATGAGCCTCGACAAGACCAGAACTGTCTAGCTGGTTTACAGGACATATTACTGAGTTAACATACATTGAGTTATATGTTAACATGTATAGAGATGTACTTTAAGATATATATAAAATACGGGAATATAGATGGTTAGATTAAAAAAAGCTGAAAGACAGAAAACAATATTATTAATGGATAAGTGAGCTAAAACTCTATGTACAATTTAATAGGAATAAATGATACTCCAAATTTAGAATTAAAAATATTAAACTATATAAACTACGACAAAGTGGGCAATAGTTACTTATTCCATGAAACTTACCCCATAATTCGAGAAAAGTAAATGCATATACCATTGTGTTTTCCAGAGTACACAATCTCCGGTCCAGCCATACAACTCATACTTGTGGCCTGAATTGCTAGATTTCCTGAAGCAGACATTGGAGTTGACATGACAGGAGAATGTATACCTTGTACAAACATAAGAAAACACATCTTAAAACTTAACTGTAAACATTCAGAATTCTCAATAATCCAAGTGTGCTGTATCTAGACCCATAGGTATGAGTATTTACAAAAATATTGGAATAAGTAGATACTTAATTTCCCTTGATAAAAAGAGAAACTTAGACTTGGATGGGTGCTCCCAGGTAGGTTTTCAAATGTCAGCAATGCAGAATAAAAAGGAAAGAGAGCTTGTAATCACTGTTCCTTAATGTTGGAAGTGAAAACAGAACTAATTACACAGATTTTATGGGTGGTGATTAAATCATGGTACCCAAATAAGGGGCTTTCCAGGTACTACTAACTGTGTTCCTAAGTAAAGGCATTCATGGCCAAATGTCAATACTTGCTTGGATGTCACTTCTATTAAATTATATTATTTTTAAGAGAATAGAGCAAATTAATCTTTTTCATACTAAGCATTAAGGGTAATGCACAATATTAGCTCTTCAAAAAGAACAGAAAATCTAAAACAAAGAAAGAGGTACCTTGAGATGGTGTTCCCAAAAAGGATGGATTTGGATATGAACTACCACTAGGAAGAGGAGAACCTAAAAAGGAAATAAGAATATAAAGATTTATAAAATAACTCCCCAATTTTTGAATCTCATCATAATCAGATACAGAAGCTATTACTAAGCATAAGAGTGAGGAATGGCACCACCCATAATATATTCAAGAATTAGGGACTCATCTCATTTCCCAGTAACGTTCTAACAATCCCTACACTGGAAAACACTGAGGTAGCTTATTATTAAATCATTCCTCTCTTTCCTTTTTACTAAATAACAAACGAGTTCTATAAATACTACTGTTTATATCTTATTTTGTTCCACAGTATACATTAAGAACTCAATATTAAGATATCATCACTTTTGGGTGGGGGGTGGGAGATGAGGGTAAGGGGGACCAAATATATGGTGATGGAAGGAGAACAGACTCTAGGTGGTGAACACACAATGGGATTTATAGATGATGTAATACAGAATTGTACACCTGAAATCTATGTAATTTTACTAACAATTGTCACCCCAATAAACTAAAAAAAAAAAAAAAGATATCACTTTTAAGAGACAGACATCTATAGAGTTATTCACCAATATAGTAGCATTAAGTAAAATATAATGAAAAGCTTTGTCTATTAAGATATACCACAAAGTTTGTAAAATTCAAACTCTATCAGAAAGTTTGGTTTCAATGTTTCATACTCACTAGCATAGACAGGGGACCCCAAGATGGGACCGACATTGCTCGGGGCGGGGAGAGCAGCTGGAAATCTCATCTGAGCTTCACCACCATACCTATTTTTACAACAACAAAGGCTGAGCTTATTCAGTGAAACCATCCACCTTAAAAGCTGGAATTGTTCCAAGTCCTATTTAGCTTTCAAAATAAATCCTTTAAACATTAGAGACTTTAATGTAAAGTGTTTACAGTGAAATATATGCATAGATACATTATAAAATATGTATTTAGTAAATGTTAACTTGAATATCAGGAAGAATTATGAGGGACTCTGGCAATTTCTAAAAAGCGTCAGCAATGCACAGAGTTTACTAAATGAGTATATGGCACTATAGTGTTCATACTAGATAATGGTTAGGCAGTACTTAAAAATAATTCTTTTAAACAAATCATATTTCAAATTCTTTACTTAGCTAAGTATCTTGCAAATAAAAATCTCTTTGATACCAAGTTTCCTTGATTCAGAATCTCTCAATGACAATGATACACATAAAGCAGAATTGGTATATTGTGTTTGAGGAAGTAAAAAACATACATGAGATAGTAACTCAGGTAGAAAGGTGTAGAAGGAAGACTAGAGTTAGAGGACAGAATCCAGAGAAAGGGTAACAACGCATAAATTGTGCTCATCTAGCTGTTTCTATTAGCATTGCAATCTTTCTAGATTTCACCTTTTTACAAATTTTAGTAACTTGTCTCTATAGTCACTGTAATGTTTGGCAAGCCCTTAAACTATCACATTGGCCAAGGCAAATACTTTAAAAAATGGCGAAGAACAAAAGAAAACTGACATATACCTGAAGAAAGCCCGAGTAGCCCAGGCAGACACTTCTCTATCACAGGCAGCCGTGGAACAAGCAAGGATAAGGCAAGTTGCACAAGCCTGGTCTTCCTGTAAAAAAAGAACACCTTCCCTTATATTAAATATAAACATTTAAAAAGAAGTTCTGTTTAATGCCGTATCCAGTGTTTAAATCTGTGCCTAGCACACAGGTGCTCAATAAATATTTGCAGACTGAATGAAATCAGTTGGTAAGAAAAAGGAGAAGTAAGCACTATTGGTTTTAAACTTCATCAAAGGTGCTATTATTAAAAGATGCTCTCTTTCCTTTTTATCTAGATTCTGGTTTATTCCCCTAATTTTTTCTCATGGTCTTTTTACCTTTTAGAAAATAACAATTAACAATTGCTAACATTTACTGAGTACCTGTCATGTGCCAGGCACTATTTTAATAGTTTACCATTTATTAATCACCACATCATACACTATTATAACATAACGCATATTTTACATACGAGGAAACTGAAGCCCACAGGATTCAAGTGATCTACTCTGGTGGTGAGTCTGGTGGTTTAAATCCAGAGCCTGTATATTTAACTTTGATCTGATATTCTTGATTTTACATTAAGCATTCCCAGTTCTACCTTGTTTATTCTAGTTATGGCTTTGAAATACTAATGTCCCCATCACTACTGCCTCCAGTTTTTTTCTTAGGTCATTAAGCAAAATAAAAAAATAAATAAAAGGATTTGTCCACAAATGTCTTGTTTCGAATAAAAATGCATTTACCATGCAACTTGAATACCAGCCTCTTACAAGCACACTTTAATAAGAATTTATCAACAAGAGAATAAAAATCTGATTTTACCATTGCTTTATAGTGTATTAATACTGCTCAAGTATCAGTACACATACAGTGATTAATGTAAAAAAAGGAAGTTTGGTAAGATTACCTGCTAATTACAGTATCTTTGGTCCTAACATAAAATTTAGCTATCATTCCCACCGTTTTACTGTTTAAATTATCACATTAAAAACAGTACATATAATTACCTGATGCAATTTAAAGAATCTTTCAATCTCTTCTCCATCTCCACCCACATTACTCACAAGTAGATGCCTTAGTTGATCCACAGGTCTAAGTTTATGAAACATAAGACTCCCCTAAGAAGTTAAAAAAAAGAACATGAATAATAGATTTATCAAGTTTGGCTGGTGACAACTGACCCTGATTATTTAATCAATGAAACAACAACAAAAATATAACTTCAAGAATACAAAGTAAACTGGTCAAAAAGAGCATCTACATTTCAACTCCCAACCTATACTAGATCTATATATGCATAAAGAAAATTTAGTAAGAAAACACTGCTCCATCAGACACAAACAATATTAGTATTGCATGTGCCATTACTATGCATAAGATAAAGGTTTATAAAATGTTATGTCTAAAAGAGCCAGCAACTTTTTTACTTATCTTTTTTTTTTTTAGCAGATGTATTTTCTTATTAAATTTGGAAAGTTCTGATATAAGCTCAAGTAAATACTAGAATTTAGACTACGAAAAAAGCTGAAGATTAAAGTTAGATTATCCATTACTCATGTTGGCACAAGTATGTTCATTTAGAAAAAAATGAAGCTGGATCCTTATTCATGCACACCAAGATAAATTCCAAACATATTAAAGATTTAAAGGACAAAATAAAACTATACTAGTACTAAAATAAACTATGGGTGAATTCTTTTATGAACGTGAGGGTAAGTTTTTCTACTATGATATAAACCTCAAAAAATAACCTGAAAATTTCAACTACTTATAAATTTATCCATATGGGAAAAATCTCAATCGACAAAAATCAAATGACAAACTGAAAAAATATGGAAATAAAATCACAGACAGTTCCTTTGATGCACGAAGAGCTTCTATAAATTAAAAAAGACAATTCAATAGAACAGTAGGTATAAAATAGAAATAGACAGTTCACAGAAAAATAAACTCGCAAAAAGATAGCTCATCTCAGTCTTAATAAGACAGCCTACTGTCCTTGGTGAGGACTGTAGGGAAATAGGCGGTCCACATTCACTGCTAGTGAATGTATGTACATACACGTATATATACAGGGAAATCTGGCAACATCTATCAAAAAGTATAAACGCATATACTCTTTGACCCAGCAGATGCAATTCTACATGCAAAATGATATATGCAAAAGGTAGAAGCATTATTTTTAACAGCTAAAGATGATCCATGAATAGGGGCTTATTTAAATATGGTACAACCATAGAAAGGAATACCTTTCAAATATAAAATAGAATGAGAAAGTTCTCTATATAATGATACGGAAAGAGCTCTACAACTGATTTTTGAAATACGAAAAGCAAAGTATAAAACAGTATATATAATATGCTACCCTTTGTTTAGAAGTATATTTGCATTGGTTGTAGATCTGTAACATATCTCGGGAAGTTTACACAGATGCTGATGACAGTGGTGTCTGCAAGGAAGGGACCTGAACTGGAAGGAAGATTTTACTTTGTATACCCCTTGTTATCCCATTTGAATTTTGTCAGGGCATTATTACTATTCAAAAAATAAATGAGAAAAATTTTTTAATAATTTAAGTGAGAATAAGAAATACACTTTGCTTATTTTATTTATTTCATGCTGCTAAACACTAGTGATAGAAATGCTACCTTAAAAGAGTAAAACATTTCATACAGAGCGTGTTCTTTTTGTTGCATTTTGGGGATTTACAAACTATCTCTTAAGAACATTTCAAGAGTAAACATTTTTAAGTACATACTAAATGACTCTACTAAGCAACTACTGCTTGCAATCAATACAAAAACGTTAACTATTGCTTCTCTTCTTTTTGTGTCCATATTAACAGAATATACACATACCTGTGCTGAAAGGAGAACAAATTTCTTTGGAGGCAACATGTGCTGCTGTACAACAACTGGTGAGTCCGTTATTGGAATACGATCCTTATTTAAGGGTGTAATTATTTTATCTACTTTCAATTCATCTATTGCGGAAAGAGCCCAGGAATGACCATCAACACGGGTCGTCATCTATGTAAAAGAAATGAAATGTTTTAGACTACTATTATTAAAGTTACATAAAGCAAAACGTTTAAAAGGAGAAACATAGACTCAATCTCTAAGTAAATGTAGAATTTAATAAATAATACTGTTACATAAACATTCTCAAAAGTCTGTATTTAATTTTCTACTAATTCTTTTAATCAGGCATGTTCTATGATGATAATCTTTCCACACTAGATACAGGCAAAATTTTCCTAAGATAAACTATAAATAGTATTCACTAGAATTACAATTCATTCTATAACCAAAGACTAACTACCTTCTACCATCTTTCCAGGATAGATTGATTTATCCTGGTTGGTCCAGTGCTTTTATTTTTGGTGACATGTAGATTTTTGTTCTCTTTTGAAGTTACATTTGCTTTCTAAGCTAAGATACTCCTTTAAAAAAACGTATCTTAATCTCCTAAAATACTTTTATTATAAACAATTTCAAGCATCCAAAAATGTTGGAAGTACAGTAAATGTCCATATGCCCAATACCTAGACTCAACAATTGTTAGCATTTTTGTCATATTTGCTTTCTCTATACATGTTTTGTCTTTTACTGAACCAATTGAAACTTATGGACATGGTATGTCACTGTTACTTTTTAATGCATCTCTATATAAGGGTATTTTCTTACATAACCATGATGTTATTAAAACATTTAAGAATATTAAAAGTAAAAACAATTAACAATTCTATAATATAATCTAAAGACCAGCCAATATAGAACTTCCCCATTGTCCCAATGTCTTCTAGAGCTGTTTCTGGGAGATTAGAACTTGGTCAAAGTTCATGTACTATATTTACATTTGTGTGTGTTTTTTTTTTAAAAGTCCCTATTTGTTTGAGAATAACTAAAGTATTATACAAACAAAATATGATGTATAATATTTGCTGTAAAAATAATTAACATTTATCAAGTGCTTCCTAAATGCTAGGCACTGTTCTGACTGCTACACACATGAACTCATTTAATCGCACCACAATCCCACAGAGGCAGGTACTATTATAGACAAGGAAACTGAGGACCAGAGACATGTTAAATCCTTTGAGCCACAGCTGTGAGGAGATGGAGCCAGAATTCCACCTTGCACCCCCTCACACAGCACACCCATCAGGACAAGGTTCATATCTTACCGAGTCCTGAATCCTCAGTCTATCACAATACAAGACACCTACAGGTGTTCAGTAAAGTTCAAATAATAAAGGAAATAATTTGAGAAAAGTGCTCTTTGCCTCCAGACCTACCTCCTGCCCTTACCCCAGCAACTTGGGCCATGCCACACACCTGGAAGAGCCCTTTCAAACCATGTGCCCATCCCTGTGAGTTGGGTTCTTCCTCCTCCCATCTACCCTCCCCTTTCTTACTCCCCTAACTAGAAGAGCTTAAGTTGGAGACTAACTAGAGAGCAGCTGGTGACAGCTGGAACCAAAATGCCTTCAAAGATGGTTCCAAAGAGAGCATAAGACATTCACACCCTTGTGGGGGTTGGTTTATGTGGGTTGATCAGCAGCTTCTGGGAGCAGGCAGCATGGACTATGCTAGGGCATCTAGGAGGACAGATGGGGGTGGGATAGGTGACACCAAGGAGCAGGGGCAGAGATGGACTTTTCTGGCCACAGCCTTAGGGATGCTGGCATCCCCTTAAGTCTTCATGGGCTGGGCTGCGACAGGCAGGGCCGCACTCCTCACCCAGAACTTCCTGGAGACTTTACAGAGACTTCCTGGAGAACATGTGGTTATTTCCTTTTAAAACAGAATTATGTATTTGTGGGTATACATTTGCATAAGCAGGGAAGAGATAAAACAAGATGGGGAAAATGTTGGTAATTCACTAACGTGGTGTTCAAGTTACCATTTTTCTCTATTCTTGTGTATGTTTGAAAATTTCTATAATTAAGAAAAAGTTTAAAAAAATTTAGGCAGAACTGTAAATTAAAGAGATCATCAGAATAAAATTCTAAGTCATAACTACAATGGATGGCCTCTTAATGAAATAACTAAAACTACAATATATTTAAATGGGACAAAGATCATTTCAGAAAAGATAAATGCATTTTCAAGTACATTATGAAAAACATTCTAAGAGGGTTACAATGTTTACCTTAAGGATATTTTTTAATGATTACCATAATGACCTCTAACCTCACAGAGAAAAAACAAAGATTAGGATACACTTCTTTTCAATATGATTTCTAATCTTGTGATATTTTTAGAAGCAAACAGTAATACATCAGAGGATAAAGTTTCTTATAATTTTATTCTTCACTTAAAATTATATAAAACGTTATTTGCAATTCTCAGGATAACTTACTTGGGTTTCCATCATTGGCTTTTGGAAAGGAAATGTATCATGGTTGACACACCACAAAATGTCATTATCTTCATTTTCCGAGGCTGCCATCAGTAGAATACCTAAAAGTTGAACACACAAAATTGTGTAATGCCAAATAATATGCATCACCAATAATGTTAGTAATATTGACATTAGTATGTATACTTTTTATACAAAGAATTCATTGTTGTAAGTACACAAGTTATAAAAATAAATAAAAATAAATCCCTTAAAGAACATATAATTATTGGTAGGATAGGATTGTTAACTGTTTCAGATCTTATATTGTATTTCTTTCAAGTAAACACTTTTTTCACAATTTAACATTTCTGAAATTAGGACACATTTAATATTCAATACATTTATTAATTTAATTAACTTAAAATATGTTTAATACATAAAAAAATGTTGACTCATGAAATAGAGTTCATGTACTGGTTAATTCAAACACACCATAAATAAAATTGATGATGTTTACCAGTAGAATAGCAGAAATAAATATACTATAAAAGCTACATCTCAGCAATACCAGCTAATATTACAGTTTGATTTTGAAATATATTTTCCTGGGTTCAATTCCAGGTCTCCCATTAATTTGCTCCTTCTATAGCGACTTTGGTCTTAAGTCCATAGGACGGTTGTAGGTAATGGGACCACAATTAATAAAACATATAACTAGCTTGTGAAAAATGGAGAGTAGTTGGAAGAAAACGTTTCTTAAAATTTAGCATATGGAAGTTTGAAGAAATGCAATTTGATCACATCATGTACATAATTAAAACCACAGTATTTTTTCCTCAATACATTTCTAGCTTTAAAACTTAATTCTAGGGGGCAGCCGGATGGCTCGGTTGGTTAGAGCCGAGCTCTCAATAACAAAGTTGCTGGTTCAATTCCCACATGGGATGGTGGGCTGCGCCCTCTGCAACTAAGACTGAAAACAGCATTTGGACTTGGAGCTGAGCTGCACCCTCCACAACTAGATTGAAGGACAACTTGGAGCTGTTGGGCCCTGGAGAAACACTGTTTCCCAATATTCCCCATTAAAAAACAACAACAACACAGAAAACTTTATTTATAATAGCATCAAAAAAGAATAAAACACTTAAGAATAATTTTAGAAGTGCAAGATTTGTACACACTACAATGCACACACATTCTAAAAAATTAAAGGTCCAATAACAAGATATCCCATGTCCATGGATTTCAAAACTTAATATTGTTAAGATGACAATACTCTCCAAATTAACCTACGTTTTCAACAATCAAAATCCCATCTGACTTTTTTTAAAGAAATTAAACTGATCCTAAAATCCATACAAAAATGCAAGTGATCCAGAACTGTCAAAACAATCTTAAAAAAAAAAAAAAAAAAAAAAAATCAAAGTTGGAATTTCAAAACTTATGACAAAGCAACAGTAATTAATACTGTGGGTTACTGGCATAAAGACAGACATATGGATCAATGGAATAAAACAGAGAACCTAGAACCCATATATTTATGGGCAATTCATTTGAGACAAAAGTGCCAAGATAATTCAAGGGGAAAGAAGTCTTTTCTACAAATGGTGCTGGGAACTGGGTATCCACATGCAAAAGAAATGATGTAGAAAAATTAACTCAAAATGGAATAAAGATCTAAATCTAAGAGTGAAAACTGTAAAACTCATAAAGGAAATCACAGGGGTAAATCTTCGTGACTTTGGGTTAGGGAATGGCTTCTTAAAAATAAACCCAAGTACAGCAACAAAAGAAAATAGTTAAAATGTACTTTATCAAAATTAAAAACTTTTGTGATTGAAAGGACATCATCAGAAAATGAAAAGATAACTTACAGAATGACTGAAAATACTTGCGAATCATATATCTGACAAGGCACGTGTCTAGAATATATAAAAACTTACAAATCAATAATCCAAAGACAACCTGATTTTAAAAAGGATAAAGGGCTTCTCCCCCCGCCATCTTGGAGCCTGTACAGGCGTGCTGGGAAGACTTGTGAAACGACAAATATGTCTGGAAGGCTGTGGTCTAAGGCATTGTGCTGAATATAAGTGGGGACTCCGGAACCAGAGAGAGCACATCGCTCTTCTTAAAACTGAAGGTGTTTATGCTCCAAATGATGCTGAGTTCTTCTATCTAGGCAAGAGCTGTGCTTATGTGTACAAGGCCAAGAACACAGTGACTCCTGCTAGCAAATCGAACAAAGCCAGAGTACTCTGGGCGTAACTCGTTTGCATGGAAACAGTGGCAGGGTTCGTGCCAAATTCCAAAGCAACCTTCCTGCTAAAGTCGTAGGACAGAGAATCCATGTAATGCTGTACCCCTCCAGGATTTAACCTTATTGGAAAGTAAATAAAATGGATTTATTCTCTTGTAAAAAAAATAATAAAACAAAATAAAAAGGGCAAAGGATCTGGATAGTTATTTCTCCAAAGATGTACAAATGGCTAATAATCATAAACAAAGATGCTCCACGTCATTAGCCATCAGGCAAATCAAAACTCAATGAGAAACCACTTCATAACCACTAGTATGAACATAATATAAAGCCAGAAAAACAAGGATGTGGGAAAAGTAGAACTCTCAGACACTACTGGTAAGAATGTAAAATGGTATAATAGCTTTGGAAAATAGTCTCGCAGTTCCTCAAAGGTTAAACAGAGTTACCACATGATCCAATAATGCCACTCCTAGGTATGTACCCAAAAGAAATGAAAACATGTCCACACAAAAACTTGTACACAAATGTTCACAGCAGCATTATTCATAATAGCCACAGTACAAACAACCCAAATGCCCATCAAATGATAAATGGATAAAAAAATGTGGTACAGTCACACAATGAATTATTATTCAGCAATGAAATAAACATGCTATATTAGATATTAACCTTGAATGCACTATGCTAAGTGAAAGAAGCCAGTCATATACTGTCTGATTTCATTTATATGAAATATGCAAAATAAGCAAAGAAAATAGACAAAGAAAGTAGACTAGTGATTTCCAAAGGCCGAGAAAAGGAAACGGAATGACTATGAATAGGTACAGGGTTTCTTTCTGGGGTGATGAAAATGTTCTGGAATCAGATAGTGGTGATAGTTGTACAACTCTGATTAAAATGAAAACCACTAGTTTAAAAAGCTAAATTTTATAGTATATACATTATATCTTAATAAAACTTATTTAAAAATACCAAGAAAGTGAATATTTTGCAATTGAATAAATGTTATTTGTTATTTTCATCTGGGTGTTGAAAAATGAAGTGTTGAAAGAAACATTAGAATAAGCAAAGAAAAGGCTTTAGAATGATTTTTAAAAAATCAAAAAACATTTTACAAATGCTTTCTCATCATGGGAAATAGCACATACAGATTTTTCAAGTTTTGATGTTTACTTAGAATTTCATTTTTTTGTCAAGATTTCAAATTGTTTCATGAAAACCTCTCCACATGCATAAAGACACTGACACAGCAGGAATGGTATTAGAAAAGTCATTTGAGTTTCCCTATCTTGAAGGAAGAGAGTTTAGAGTCTATTACAGTGGATATAACACTGATTTTGACCAGTGAGTTTATATACAAGACTAATGACATGCTAAAATTAAAACAATTTAAAAAGTACTTAGATATTTTTTAAATACTATAGTTTTTACATACATACCAATTGAAAATGCTTGCAATATAAGGTTAATATAAGAAAGTTGTTAGATAAGAAACCAAAACATCCTGAATTTTATTTGAAAAATCTGTTTATTTTCAAATGCCTCGGATAATTTTAATAATCCCATTTTCAATTTGATAGTATTTCAGAACTTACCTTTACTGTAAAAAGCTTTATGTACTTTTGAAGGCTTTTCCACTGTTGAAGATGCTGAGAATCCAGGAGGTAAGCGGACATGAACCAGTGTTAATGTATTAGGTCTTGCTAATGGCTGTCTGAATGGACAAGTGCTGAAATACAACCTTACACCTGATGATGGGATAAAATTTTATATCAGTAAAAAAAAAGAAAAGACTTTAGGTACATGTGTTATTGAAGCAATTCCGCAGAAAAAAACAGAATTCTGTTAAAGCCATACATCACTTTGCTGACTTATCTAAAATTACCCCGTGTACGTGTACTACCAGCTAAAGTGGATTTCTAAGACAAAGTCACTCAAAATTGAAAGGTGAATCAACAACTTTCAGTAGAAAGAACCTGGAACTAAGTCAAGGGAGGCTTTGTTCCAATTCAGACTCTGTCACTGAATGTCACTTTGCCTTTCAGACCTGGTTTTACATCTATAATGAGGAGACAGGAAGAATCTTCCAATTTTCAAAATCCTTAATTTTATGAATTATTAATATGGCTTGATAATATAGAAGTAAAAACATTTAAAATAATAAATTCCTAAATCTGAGGATTATCAAGTTATAAAAGCAATAATAGACATATAAATAAAACAACATACCTGCATGTGTGACAGCCAGTAACTGACAGTCCAGTGACTCAGAATTTTCAATCACTGCTATTTGAACAATTGGTTTAAAAACAGAACGATCTATAGTCCTAAAAGAAAGGAAAAAAACTAGTTTACCTAAAAAATGTGTCTACTAAATTAGAAGGAACATTTTACACCAGCATTCTTACATGTCTAAATACGTTAAAATAGTTTAAGACTAACTTCTTAGGGAAGTAACAAAACAGTAGCAAGAACTGACAAAAACTCTTGAATGTGTGTTGTTCATTTTTATAGTTAAGAGTAACCCTGTTTTTCAAAGACCATAAAAGGCTAAATCCATTGGGTAAATGGCTAATGGGGAGCAAGGTATTCTCAGAGCATCAAATTACCATTGTAAGAGTTACCGCTAATTAAAAGCAGGGCAGGGGGAGGGAATGAACCTTCTAATGGAAAGACCTGGTGAACACTGTCTTAACCAAGTGTTCAATAGTGGGAAAATTAGAATTATGTGCCCTCTGATGTAATGCTATGAAATTCACATCACCTATGTAATACTAGCTAAAAAAAAATATTACCCTGAATCTAATAAGGAAAAAAAGACAAATTCACAAATTAGGATATTCTAGAAATAACACTCCTGCTCCTCTCTCCCAAATGTTAAAATTTCGAAAAAGACAAGGCAGTGAGAGTTTTGTTTTATATTAAATCGACTAGTGATCAATGCAATTTATGAGCTCTGACTGAACCTGGAGAAAAATGAAAAAACAGCTATAAAAGATTTTTGGGATCATTAAGTAATTTAAATACGGACTGTAAAATTACAAGACAATATTACAAAATTATTAAAGTTTTTATGTGTGGAATTGGTATTGTGTTTATGTAAGAGACTTAGGAGATGGAAGCTGAAAGATTTAAAGATAAAAGTCTGCAACTTACTTTTCAAATAGCTCATGAGTGAGCAAATGAGGTCAAATGTTAACAATTGGTGAATTCAGATAAGGGATATATCAGTTTTTATCATGCTGCTCTTTTCATTTTTTAGTGTATATGAAAAAAACTTCCCAAAAAAAGTTGGAAGAAAAGGGAAACCCTTTATTTTAGATTGCCTTGGAAATTTTTTTGTCACTGAAAGGCAAAGAAAACACGTTGAGTTTTCACTAGGATATCTGAGTGTAGCAATAACCTAGGCACATAGATAACAGAAGCTGAAAATTTGAGGCCTTTGTTATATGAAGAGAGTATCTGTAGCTGAGCTAAATCAGTTGTATATGCAAACTGCTGTGTATCGCGTGTAAAGACTTGGATTCCAGCTTCGGTTCCAGTACATATTTAAGAGTCAGACCTCAGGCAACTCACAATATCCTTTAGTTTGTTTTGTCAAGAACATAATGCAAACAATACAACGACGAAGTTCTGTATTTCCAAACTGCACTTAATGTCAATTATCAGACCAACTATGTAGGTACTATGTAGGTACTATGTAGGCCTGTTGAAAAGGTGGAGTAGTTATGAGGGGGATCTTTGAGACTTGTAGTTTCCTAGACACAACGCCTGTAATGCCTCTATAGACCACCTGAAGTTTCAAGGAAAAACACATGGCAAGCTGTATTTTATACTATAAAATCAGTTACCTTATGTTTCAAACCATCCAACATAATAAGAGTCTCTAGCAGCTCTGTTTCAAACATAACTTACAATGTCATCTCCTTTAAAATGCCTTATCTTTTAGAGATATTCTCAGGATAAATAATTTTAGTAGGCTGCACATAAATAGTATCATTATGCCTGCAAATGAAATGTATGACAATACATTACATATTATTACCTAGCAATATTTCCAGCAGCAGAGACAATCGAATTCTGTGACACTGAGGCAACTCTGCTCATTCCTTGTCCATCGTGGCCCAAATCATAAACCTGTAAATAAAAAATTGTACCCACTGAAACATGACTATAAGCTATATACATTTCACAAAATAAACTTTTTAGTACAATTTTATTAAATACTTTTCCTTTTATGGATCCTTTCATTTTGGTTCTTCATATAGACATGGAAACATTGACAGATTTTAAATTTCATAAAAAAGGGGCCCTAAGAATTTTTTCAAAAGCACACAGTTCATAGGAAAAGTCTAAGAGTGACTGAATATTCCTCCTTAAAAACAGGGATGTTGTTCCCACCGTAAATGGCAATATAATGGTAATACTCACCTGTATTACTCCTTTCTCAGATCGTGTATATAAAATGTTTCTAGAATTGTCAACTGCAATTTGAACAACAGGATCTAAAAGACAAAAAAACAAAAACAAAAGAAAAAAAAGAAAAAAAATCCCAAGATTAACAAATCAATTACAAGAACCACTTATAACAAATTAAAATTGTTAAATTAGAACTTGGCATTCAGGGGCTTTCCTCCTGCTTTGTAGGTAAGTCCTTAAGGACATGTGCTTAAGAACAAAGCCAAGAAGCATTAAAAAAAAAAAAAAAGACATCAAACCGTGGCTGGGTTAAGAGTATCACAAGTTACTCAGTTCTCTAAATGAACCTTAAGCCAAACCTTCAGTCATATTAATGTTTTTAAGTTAACTTATCTTGTTTCACAGAAGCATTTTAAGTAAGTTTGCCTACCTAAATCTCTCATTTTACTGAAAACAGATGCTGGGAATTTGTTCTAGACCAGGCAAAACGTGTGTTCTCTCTCTCTCTTTCACACACACACACACACACACACACACACACACACACACACACACACCTGGCTTTAAGTATGTATAGCTATTTTAGACACGTTCAATGATGCTACATTTATAGGACCTTGGGAATAAAACTCACAGTTTCTATGTTTTATAATCCCTTCTTCCTTTAAGAGACCTTATGAATATATAACAAATGTTTTTTTAACAAGACAAATTATTTCAATTAAGAATGAGAATTTCTGAGGAAAATGTTAACGATCTAGTAAAAGCTTTATTTGCCAAATTTATTGTTTTCTACTTACCATCTTCTGAGAATGTGAATTGTAGCAATGAAGGAACAAGAAAAGAAAGTGAGCTCTTTGAGTGGTTTATTTTCCTACATCTTTGGCTAAACCAACCTGCTTCTGCCTTAAAAGAAAAAATCAAGAGAAAGAAGATTGTAAATGTAAGTGCACCCACGTTTACAAAAATCCTAAAATTTCATAAAATACTAATAATTGTAAGTAAACTGAGACATAATATTCAAACTACGTACTGAATTTAGTCCTGTAATTAAAAATAGAAAATGTAGTTAGCTATAATGAAATCACTGCTCTCGATAAAATCAGCTGTCAACTCCACTAACTTCAGCAGTGCATGTTAGTGAACTCGTATTTTATTTCTTTTAAAAACTCCTATTTGAAAGCATAAGGAACATAATAAGCATAGTGTGTAACTGCCCAAGATAGGATAGAAGTACTTGTATCACCTCTTCCTACTTCTGCTAAAAGGAAATTTTAACATTACCAGCCACCACCATCATAATCTACAGTCTACTTCTCAATGACTGAGTTTTGCCATACAAAACCCTTTTGTGGTAATGAACAAAGCCAAGGGAAATTGGGCAAGAAAGAGGCACAATGTAACACAAAAACCACAGCTGACCTGGGTTCTATCCTAGCTCTGTCACTAATTAGCTGTGACTATGAGAATACTACTTTATGGGTCACATATAACGGTGAAGGGAAGGAGACTAGACTTTGGGTGGTGAACACACAATGCAGTATAAAGACGTTGTATTAGAAAACTCTAGGTCTAAAATTTATATAATGTTACTAACCAATGTTACCCCAATAAGTTTAATTTAAGAAAAAAGAAGACGGCAACAATACAGTAAACAGCAACAATATAGTAAAGACAAACAAAGCAAAGGACACAAAAAGGCATTTCAGAGTAGAAAAACAAAAATGACCAATAAATACATGAAAAGATGCTTAACTAGTATTAAAAAAATAATTTATCTCCATCAGATTGGCCAAAATTAATAAGTTTGATTAATATCAGCATTGGTGAGAGTGAGTGGGCAGGAGGAATACATTCATAGATGACTGTCTATAGAGTCTAAATTTCTTAGAGGGCAATAATGAAAATACGAAATGTAATTTTAAACACATATAACTGTAACCCAACTATTTCAATTCTAAGTCTCTAGACACACACACAAAAAACACATCTAGACATGTGCAAAAGGAGGCCTGAAAAAGAACACTCATAACTTTATTTGTGAAAGGGAAAAATGAAAACCTGTAAGCCCATCAAGAAAGGAACTGTTAAGTACACCATGTACATCTGTTTTATGAACTACTATGTAGAAATCACCGAACATAACATATACTTATCTACTAGATAGTAACAAGGAAAGACTTTTAAGACATAGTTAAAAGCTGATTATGAAACAAAACATAAGCAATAATCCAAGTAAACACACACACAAAGTATACTATGTATTTATATGTGTGTATACACACACGTATAATGCGTATGTATAAATATTTATAGATATAATTATAGATATTCATCAATGTATGTATTATGTTCTAAAAGGACATACTCAGAACTGATAATGGCTTTTACCTCTAGAAAGAAGATTGAGTTTTGTAGGCATGACGTAGTCATGGAAGATGGTAGCTTTAACTGTATGTTCGAATACTTTCTCTAAGAATATATTAATGTGCTTATATAATTACAAAATCAAAATCCATCCCTATTTCATCAAGAGGGAGAAAAAAATGTTTGTAATTGCCAGACTTACTTGGTATGCTACTTCATATAAACAGCCATCCTTTCCAGCCAAGAAAATTCTGCCATTATCGGTGGAAGTTATTGTTAAAAGGTAAGTATTATCAGTGGGAAGAGAATACAAAGGATCTGGAAGCAACTGCATTCCACCACACATACTGTCATTAAGAATTCCAGAACCTATTTTTTTAAAGAAGAAATATGGGAATCAGTTTATCAGATTGAAACAATCATTGTATTATCTTTAGAATTGATATTTTTACTGAATTCTTTCTGATATAATAAAAAGCTTCTATAACATACATTTTTAAATTACTATAAAAAGCCTGATACAATTTGATAATTCAAGAGAAACAGAACCTAGAATATATATATACATATGTGTATGTGTATATATAATATATGTATGTATAATATGTAACATTGTAAAACATCAAAAAACTAAATTTTTTAATTTTGGAAAAGAGCTTAAGGATGTGGTAGTAACAATTTGAGTCACTGAAATTCAACATTATTTCACCCAAAGCAGATTACAAAAGAAACCATTGCGTGTGCTTGTAATTAATTGAGGGAGTCTTACTTTAAAGAAAATAATAATGTATCATATTATAGTGCTTCATATGTTAAAATGGCCATTCGAAAAAAATCAGAAACAAAGAATTTGAAGGCATTATTGAAAAACTCACTATCATCAATTATTATTATTCATCTTCTACTACCCTCCCCTTATACTGTACATTCAAAATGTACACATTAATATAGTAAATACATCCAAAATACTTTTTTGGTGGAGCCACTATCTTGAAAGATACCATCTTCTATAGGGCAGTATTATTTTTCTATAAGCAAATAGCCTGGAAAGTTAACTTAGTGAAAAAGATTGGTTTTGAATTATAATATTAAGTTCACTAACATATTTTTAGTTGAAAAAGGGTTGCTATACCTGTTTGCAAATTAGCGTAGCTGAGTCCAAGAATCACTATATCCACAGGGGTTGCCAAAACCAGAAGGTGTCGTACATGAGGTTGAAAGATGCCTAAGATAAAGTAGACATGGGTTAGGTACTCTTTTCCAACAAAAAAATCCAGTATGTAAGCATTAATGCAGTAAGGTTTTACCATTACAATGAGGTAGTGATTAAATACTATATGAAAAGTCTGAACCCAATTTAGTTAATTTTGATGTTAAAATATTAATACCTATGATCATTTGAAAAAGTAGTTTATTAAAATACAAAGACTTTTATTTGTATATGCATATTCATAGCAGCATAATTCACAATACCCAAAAGGTAGAAGCAAATCAAGTGTCCATTACCAGATGATTGGATAAATAAACAAGATGTGGTATATACATACGATGGAATATTACTCAGTCTTTAAAAAAGGAAATTCTGATACATACTACAACAGGTATGAACCTGGAGGACATTATGCTAAGTGAAGCCAGTCACAAAAGACAAATAGTATATAATTCCACTTACATCAGGTACCTGGAGTAGTCAAATTCATGGAAACAGAAATGAGTTTATACGTCAAATACATTTCCCAAATGTGTTTATGTATCAAAACCAGATAATTTACAGTTTCAGAGGGGACATTACCAAATACAAACTTTTTTGTTAATTCATGCTAAGGTATTGTTTAACTTGGTGGAGTGGCATGAGATGCTCTGTATCTCACTGTCATATGATTTCCAAACATAGTGTCTCACCGATAGGAATACAAGGAAATACATCTTATGTTACGATTATAGACATGTCTTTATGTATATACATTTGGCCTACTTAAGGGTGTTAAATGTCATAGAAAAGACAATAAAGTTTATATCACTTGGTTTTACTTTCACTAATGAACCTCAAGGGGCCCAAAACCAGTTTTGTGTACCAAAGTTCAAGTCAATAAAGCTGAAGGTACAGACCGTCTACTTTAATGACCTCAAAACATACTTGGTATTTCACAAGCTGATTTAAAAAGCTTGAACTTTTTGAAAACAGCTTTCGATCAATAAAAGCCATATCTCAAAGTATTTGGTCACAATGCTAAGCCAAAGACTCATCGTTGATTATAGAAACCTTAATGAAGTTGGAATTTTATAGATTGGTGGAGCTGGTTTATGGCTCGGAGTAATGGAAAAGAAGTAAAGCAGTGCCTTGTCAAATCATGTCATCTTTTCTAAAATCTTTCATAATTTATTTAAGTATTTTGTAATAGATGATAGAAATGGAAGTCGTTTCCTTTTAAGATGCAATAGGGTCAAATGACTGACATTTCTCACTTTAGTCAATTCTCATTTATAAAGTACACGTCTTTTTAGCACCTTTTAGACACTGCCATCGTTTAGGTCTTGGGAATGGTTCAGTTTCAATGCTCAATAAAAACTTGAAAGAAAAAGTTTGATATTTGTGTACAAATATGAGCATATATGATCCTTTGCAATACATCCGTGTTTGTTGCTTTGATGAAGAAACTCAACAGAACCCTAACTCACTGCATTTTACAAAGGCATGCATTGGCACCAAAAGCTTGGCCAATGCTACCTTCAGCTTAAAAGGCAACTTCAATGACAGATATTTTGTCCTGAAATAGGAAAATATAAAGTTCTTCTCTTTTACTAAGATCACTGACCTTCCAGAAATAGCTGAGTAAACTTGAGAAAGCAAGTTTACTTTATTAGAGACGAGGAAAGACCATTCCAAGAATAACTTGCAAGTCCTGAGTTTATACATGATTTGATTTGGTGACAGCTCTACTGGGTCATATAGATGAGGTAAATTGTTAGACTCATAATCACATAATCACTCAAATGAATACTGCCCCAAAGCAATAACCTCTTTCAGCTAAATTACCTCCCTGGATGATGAGATTAAATCTGGACCACTAATTGAATCTTTCAATACATGAGATATGCTTCTTTGTGAGTAAATCTTGTTAATTTCTCTGTAAGCGATAATTTGCAAATGTAAGAAAACATTGAAGAATTCTTATGTTTTATTAAAAAAAAATCATAAAATTGAAACAAGGATTCATAATTTTCTTGCACACCTAGCAGCATCAATAAAGCAGACTACTGTTAAAGGCTTAGTTGACTTAGAAATCAATGACTTTAACTTGAGTAATGTTTCCTTGCAAAAGGCAAAAATGTAGACAGTGTTCGCTGTAACATGGTTGAGAATCAGAATTTTCCATACTTGTAGAAAGCAAAGTCAAAATTATTATCAAAGATAACATTTTTGTTGCCATATCAAACACTATGCCATAGTTTTAATTTTGCATTAAAATTTACATTTGAGTAGAACAAAATTTTACTATTAATTTTAGATGGACAATTTATATTACAATAGGGGGCAAGAACAGGTGTTGACTTTTATATGAATAAACTTTTAAATGAAGAAGTAAGACGGAGATACATTAGGGTAAAGAATGCTTTGAGATTCTATATCTTAGGAAATACATTTCCACTGTAACGTCATAAACAATGTATAAAACTGCATATTTGTACTTGCGTCAATTATTATAATCTTAAAACTGCTGTGACCTTAAAAAATTTTATTTAGGCCTTGCAATCAAGTGAATTTTGTCCATTTCCTCTTGTAGGAAAGTGTATTCAAGAGGTGTGTATTAAATTTAAATCTATCAATTCTATTTGTCAATAGCTCTGATAAAAGATCTCACATAATAAAGTTGAAACTGTAAGTTAAACAATGCCTGTGACTTCTCTAAGATTTATTCTGAACTCTGTTCTCACCTCCATGAGCTATCAAGACTAAAAAAATGCAGAGACAAAATGGTTTTAAATTTACATTCAGTAACTAATAAAAAATATATTATGCAGGATACTTTAGGTAAATCAAAGAGTAACAAAAAGTAAACAAGATAAAATTAAAAAATTATAGTTTAGCAATTTTAAAGGCAGATTCACTTGCACCATAAAGTGAGTAAACTTAAATATTTCTAGTCACTTCATGTTTCTAATTAGAATTCAGAATAAAGATTCAATAGGAAAGTCAACTACTTAAAATGTGTTCTCTTTCAGTCCTAAAATATTTGAAGTCTATGTATATACAAAAGTAATTTCATCCTTATATTATTTCTTACCAGGTTTTGGTTTCACAAGTCCCACAGCAAGAATAGTCTCACTAAGTCCATCAAAATAGGCAAGGTCTCCTCTGTCAATAGTTGAAGAAAAACATGTTATACACATACAGAAAACAAAGTTTTCTCTTCCAATGCTCTTTAAGACTATGGAATATAATGAAAAATAAACTGTTTCAGTTCCAAGACTCAGGCACACATGGCTGCCTACTGCCAAGCATAAACCAGGAAAACAGGGAGTGCTGCTCCCTATTCCAACACCCCCCTTTCCCCCACCCCCACTCCCCCACCAGGTTGCAAGTGTCAAGTAACAGCAAGGGGCAGTGGTGCATCCAGCACAACAAGAGCAGTGGGAAGCGAGAAGGGCAGCACAAGGTTAAGAAAGAGTAGATGAGAGTAGAGTGCAAGCTGGGCCAAGGGACTCAAGTCTCAAGCACTGAGCCCCAAATCGGGCCAACGCATATATTTCGTTAGTTAGGTGTGGAAGTAAAAGAAGTAAAGCTTGTCAATCTCAAGATCTGTGAATCCCATACGTTATAATAGGAACCTGATTCAAGCCAGTCACCCTCGCCTGTGGGCAGCAGGGGCAGCATGACCGTAAGTCGTAAGTCTCAGGATAAGTACTTCCCCAAGGGACAAAACCTTTATGCATGTGAATAGGTGGAGAGCACATCAGTGAGTCACTTCCCCCGCAGGTTGTGGGAAGGAATGCAGCCACAGAGGCAGAAGCTGTCCTTAGACAGGGGGCGGTGGGGGGCTGTGCCCACCTCTGTGAACCCCTTGGATTGTCTGTTGGTCCCCACGCGGCTGTGCCTGGCTTGAGTTGTCCCCCCTGTGGGGACTCTTACCCGTCATTGACTAACCAGCCATCTTTCTGGGGCCAAACAGGGAGACAAAAGGTGCAAGCACAGAGGTGAAGCAAAGTCCCTGAAAGGATCCGTCTCACAGACTCTCCTTTCTTTAGGGGCAGGTACGAGGGGACAGATGGGTAGGCTGCTGCGTGGCAACAGGTCAGGGGCAAAAGCATGGAGAGGACTCTTACAAGAACAGGCTCATAGGGAAAGCCTATGGCTGAGGGTGAAACAGGAATATTGAGAGAAAAATCTCCAGCAACCCAATCTATACCCAAAGTGCAAGGTAATTCTAAAGAAATTTGAAATTTGTGGTCCACTGAGGGTAACCACAGGAACAAAACCAAACTAAACTTTAAAAAGTTACTTGGAAAAAGTTAACTCCTCCCACAATAAAGGTCTATCTGCTAAGTTCTAGCAAAAGAAGAGACATGCCCATTTCTTTTATTTTAACTAAAAAAAATAAATTTATTGGTGTAACATTGGTTAATAATATTATATAAATTTCCAGCATACAACATTATAATACAACATGTCTACTCTATTGTGCCATCACCATCTATTTGACCCCCTTTACCCTCATCGTCTTCCCTCTAGATGCCTTCCCCTCTGGTAACCACAGTTTCTATGAGTTTCTGCTTTTTGTTTTATATCACACATCTGACTGAAATCATACAGTTCTAAGACACACTCTTTTCTAAGGATAAATGCTATTTACTGCACTATCCACTGTCCTACACACGATGTCTGGCTTTCAATAAAAAAGTATGAGACATAAAAAAGCAAGGGGAAAAAAAAATCCCACTCTTAAGAAACAAAGCAATCAACAGAACCAGACTCGACTATGACCAGATGCCCAAACTAGTAGTGTTATTGTTGGTGCGTGGGTTCATTCCTAACAAGTGCATTAATTACTCAGGCATAAGAGGAACATCTTAACTACTTGGGCCTTCCTATCCCACACCTTGCCTAAAGACAACACGGTGAAGAACTGGAAGTAAGCCAAAATTGATCTCCAAAAAGCCCAGAGCGAGAGCACTAGATCAACAGACTTTAAGCAAGAATACCTAGGGCCTTCACTCAGACTCTAGTATACGCATTAAATTCACATGCCGGCCAAGGCCACAGAATAACAAAACAGTTAAGTCACTTTGATAAAAGTCTCCCACTCCATGGAAATGCAAGGAAAACAGAGGTGTTTAAAATGTCACACCATGTTTCACAGATTTAGTGATAGTACTGCAGGGTAAAGAGCTTGGGAACTAGACCTCTGCTACTCAGAGTGGTACCTAGACTGGCAGCATCACCCCTCCCGCCACCCCCCACCAAGCTTGTTACAAGTGCAGACTCTTGAAACTTACTCAGAACTACTATACAGATCCCACATTTTAACCCTCTCCCCAGGTGATTGGTAAGCACACTGAGAAGCAGAGCCAGATATTAAATGACTGAAAGATAAATGAGGCAGCTTCGAATGAGCAGAACACTAGCTGCAATAAAGATAATCTAAATTCTAATCAAGCTAAAGCCAGCCAGCCTTAAATACATACCCATCTTCATAGTTCCACATAAATATGTCGCTGTCAATTGTGAGCCACGCTCTGTTGATAGGAGGGAACACGCCCATCATGCAGTTACACTGCATATCTGAGGTATGTGGATGTAAGGTACAAAGATCTCGATCTCATCTTTCTTAAACTTGTTTCAAACGATTGATTTAAGTTGTACGGTTAAAAAATCATGACCTGTCCACTCTTTAATAGAACGAGCAAGTAAAATATCTTGATTTCCAATGAGTTTAATGAAAGCCATAGTGTATGACAGAAATACTTATATAATTTCTAATGGTGTCTAACCACTTGAAATGTATTCTGCACAAATGTAATGTTTACCACTACTAACTTAAAAAATATGGATTATGAGTAACACCATTGAATTTTGACATTAAAAAATTATTTATTTTCCTGAACCAGTTTTTCCAATTGTATATGAGCAAGAGTGATAAAAAAGCACACGGTATGCTAAAGTCACAGCTTGGTGACAATTTGCAAGCCTCTTGTAAATAGTGCTATTGAAAAATAGGCAAAGATTTATGTTATATAAGACAATGAAACAATTGTGAAGAGAAAATAATTTCCTAGTTAAAGGAAATGTCTCTTGCAAAGTAAAGTATTATCAGAGGATTAAAAAAGACTATTAAAAAACTAAGCAAGGGTAGAGTATGGGATAAGGTAGATTATATACTTAATAACACTATTTTAAAAAAATCTCAAAGAAACAATGAAAATTTTAGGGAAAATATCTATTAGATTTTACTACTTTTTCTATTTATTTTATAAGCGTTTTCCATTTCATTTAAAAAAATCTCCCTGTATTGAAATATGAAACCCTTTTACTCTAAATAGATTAATATACATTTAAGTCTGATTAAATGTTAATGTAGCATCTTGATGTCTTTATTATGAGAGCTATAGATGGATAGATACAAAAGCGTCCCAGCAAATAATTACAAATCTAGTGTTTTTACAGGGTATGCTACACTTTAAGAAAATCAGATACAAGCTTTCTTTTTAGGGGTAAGAAAACTTCTCTAGCTACTCAATCTATGAAGATGCATTGTATTTTGGTTTCTTATATCTTTATATACAGATTATGATCCTCAGAAGTAAAGTCACATATAAATTTCAATTCTAAGACACCAGTAAATGTAAAACCACACCAAAAACTTTTTTGGGGGGAGAAAAAAAGGAACACATAGATGTTTCTGTTTGTTTTTAATCATATTTAGAGCCACATCCCAGTTTCAAAATGTTAAAATATGGGAAAAAATAAAAACGAAAATTATGGGCTTTGAGCTAAAAAAAGTGTGGTAGTAAAAACTTTTTCGTATAGTACTTAACAGGAAAGTAATACTTTGTTAAAAATGCAGAGTTCCTTGTAAAAAAAAATTCATTCTTGTGAATGTCCAAAACAATTAAAATGTGACTCAATTTTCAACATTCAATTTTATATGAAATTTTCTAGGCAATTTTATATGAAATTTTCTATATGGCAAACTACCGATGTACTTAAATATATCTTAAATGAAACCCTTAAATGAATATAAATACAACACTTATTAAACACAAAACAGGAATTAGAATAATGAGAATACCAATTTAAAAAAAATTTAAAGAGTTAAATACAAAGTAAAAGGATACGTCCAAACTGTTCAACAAGTTCAGGTGGGAGAGGAACTCTTCGGATGGAACTGATCTCTGGAAGGTTGGGTACTGACAGCAAACCAGGTCCTTGTAGAGGGTAATCCATATCTGACATGCCAGAAACAGTGGGATTATCTACAAAAAATAAAACGAAGCATTTATTCAAAAGTAATAATGTTTTGGGCATCAACTGGGCATACAGAAGCACTACAAGCGACAAAAAAAATTGTGCATCTGGTGGTTCTGAAGACAACGGGAGAATAGGTCTGACCTGACATTAAGGGCACCGGAGAATTCCAATGTTAAGGTGGGAGAAATCAGTGGTTTCAGCACTAAACAGGTTATCTTTGCCAAAGACTTAATCCATAAAAAAGGAAATGTTTACCTCGATTACTTAGTATTTTTCTATTATTTTACTAAACTGAAATGGGTTATATTAGTATGTAGTATAACAGCTTTGTGAGTTTCAGATCAAACAACCGTGGACAAACCAAATATTGATTGTGGAAAATATAGCTGTTTCCTTTCCCACTTAAACATTTATAGATGAAAACAATCCATGCCTTTTTCCCTTAGATTTTTTCCCCCATAGACCATTAAGATAAATACAAATAATACCACAGAAGCAATATTTTACTGAGAAACATCACAGATTGCTCTACAAAGTATTCTCATCTGGCAACCTTTCTCTTGCTTTAAGACCCAGACACTAAAGGCAGGCAGGAGCAGGCCGGTCCTTCAGCCTATCTTTCCTAGTCCTAAACAAGGTATTCTTTAGATTTGACTCACGAGCTATTTATCCCGGGCACACTTTCAGGCCCTCTAAAGTACAAAGATGTTGGGGAAACCTTACATGTAAAACAATTTTTAAAGGTATTATGGAAATTTAAAAAATATATACTAGAGAGAAAATTGCAATCAATCCCTGTGTACTGACTACCCAGCATCAACAATTACCAATAACATGCCAAATCATATTTCATTCTTATCACCATCCATTCCTTCCCTAATGGATTTTTTGAAGCAAATTCCACACATCCCATTTCATCTTAAAACATAATTTTAATATAACATTGCATGTGTTAAATGGCAGTTGGGACACAAAGAATAGAATTCATATTTCTGGTGAGGATGTGAATGGTTAAGAAACCCTTCACCAACAAAGTGACATTTAAGGGGAGTCTGGAAGAATCATTTGTCAGGCAAAGAAGAACGTTCCAGAAATGAAGAGTGCCTGTAAAATAAAATCCTGATGGGGGGACTTCTTACAGAAAACAGGTTAAATTCAGCGTGACTGGATAAAGGGGGCTAAGAATAGGACAGAAGCAGAGGAAGAGATTAGGTTTAAGAGGTAGGTGTGTGTAAAGATGGGCAGGGAGGATTAGGGCCAGACATGATGAAGGACCAGAATGTATGGATGGTATTTATATCCTGTTTTCAAACCTAAGGAGGTCAAAGTGAGTCATGCTGCTCAAGAGGAGAGCTCATTGGCCACTCAGTTCTTGTAAGACAAGCCCACTAAGTATCTGTCAGGAACAAATACTATCTTTGGCTTTGTTTTTTTCTTTTCTCTGATTACAAGTCTGCTCCATTACAATTTTCATAAGTCGTCAGAGGTGTCTTTTAGCTTTACATTGCATGGATTATCCTGGTTTTTTTTTTTTTTTTTTCGGTTCTTGCTTACCAAAAATCTTGTCTCTGTCTCACTTCCACTTCTGTGCTATTCTGGAATCTGTCTCACAAAGGAGTCAGTTTTTTTTTTTCTTTTTTTTTTCTAGCAACTTATGTAATTCCACATGTCTTGAGGAGCCCAGCCATAATTTAAAACCGTTAAATAAAACATTTTTCCAGCCATCTCACTCTGCCTTACCCTCCATGTCCATCATCAATGATTCTCCTGTTCTCGTCCTTTATTCCACGGGTAGTTTTAACACCTTCCATCATGTCATATTAGATATAACGTCATATAACTCTACACATAATAAAGCATATCTTTGCGAGATAACATGGTAAATTTCGTTTGCTCTTCCATGTTATTCTAATATTAACACGAGTAATTAACGAGGATGAGGCTTGGATCAGGGGATCCTCCTCATCTGGCCTTAGCGATAAACACTTGGAGGCAGTAAGCTCAGTAAGGTTGGGGTCTTTGCCTCTTTCTGCTTCAAATGGGGGCTTGCTCTTCAGTCCTACCCTCTCAATCATCTGCAATGAAGAGTGAGAACGGGGGGAAAAATGAAAATGGCTCTTTTTTGCTCTTCGAAATGTAGCAAACGGGGCCCTCCATATCAAGATGTCTTCGCCGGGTCCGCCGTGGGAATAAGGACCAAGTTAGGGAGTCAGGCGAGAGTCCTTTCGATTAAGAAAGTAGAGTCACCAAACAGGCACCAATCACTTACTGGGGGCAGACACCATGAGGAGGTCGGAAAGGTCCGGGTACATGCGGTCTTCTTGCAACTGGCGGTCGATGAGCCGCCCCGCATTTTCCAGAGTTTCCTGCAGGGCTGCGGCCGATGCGGAGGCCGGCATCGCTGAGCCCAACAAAGAAGACGGCATCTCAAAAATCCGAGATGCCAGCGTCCGGAAAAAGTCAAAAACCGAGGCGATACGAGAGAAAACCCAGCAGCCTAGCTCAGAATCGCGCCTTAGGGCGCGCGCGCCTAACGAGCGCCTCGGCGCCTGTGCATGACGCACTTCCGGTTCGTCTGGTGGGGAATTTGAAGACTCCGTCTTGGAGTTGGGAGGAGGAAGCCGTTGCGGGGGCTGGACGTTAGGGGTGGAGCGAGCGAGCGGGAGGCCCTTTCTTGGAGGTGGCTGGGTGTTTAGGGTAGGGAGGGGGCAATCAGGGAAGGTTTTCTAGGGAAGGAAGGAAGGGGAAAGGAAGGGACTAGGGGAAGGGGAAAGGGAGGACCCGGGGATGGAGACGGCACAGGGTCGGGAGGGCCGGGGATGGGGGAAGGAGCGGGGACCGGGAGGCCGTCCGTTGGGGACCGCGCAGGTTGCTGCGGTTCCGTTGGGTTTATCGCGCGCTGGCTCTTGCCCCCTTGAGCTTCGCTGATCCGAATCCCGCAAATGCAGCTATTTAAAAGTATGCGCATCACTATCTTTGGTCCTCCAAATAACTTACCTTCTCAGAGTGGCTAGGAGTTGGTAGCTTGTGAGAAACAGTTTACATATGAACCAAAATCTCACTACGTTTCTGATGGGCATCAGTGTAAATTAAAACTCATGAGGCTTTTCTATTTGTGTGTCGCTACCGTTTGACTTTGGAGAATTAGGTGTTTACAGAATCATTCGCTGCGCGCAGGGAGCTGCTCCCTTACTTTATTCCCTATTACAGGCAGGAAGCAGACGGTTATAATTCATTGGTGCATTCCCAGCACACAGTAGAGGGACTGGTATAAAGGTCACCCAATAGACCACCCAGTCCTACAGAAACTGAATTCTTAATTTGTTTCAGGGATCGTGCGTGGTGATGGGAATATCAAACTGACACAACGTTCCGGCCCTCGAAGTGCTTTATGCATGGACTCAAGAGCAAAGCAATGAAGTGAATCACCGTAACTTATCAATGGGGTTTGTAGTAACTGCAGTAGAAAGCGAGGAGAAATGAGGGAGAAGAGGTCAGATAGGCTTCATTTCATGCGGCAGGCAGCTCGAGTAGTTAAATCAAAGCACTCTTCTTTAAAACGAACAGTCTTTATTTAGTCCTTATGTAGAATCTCATCCAAGTAAACTCCAGTTCTATTCTTCATAGTTTCTCGAGTCAATGACTTTAAATTGGTCTTTTGCTATGTGAATTACTTTTTACTTCTTCAATAAGGGTTGACTACATTTCTGAATATTAAAGTTCTGTGACATTACAGATCTATGTGTATAATTTAAGACCTCATAGCAAATATACTAGGAAAAATTAGATTTGTGTTATTGATGAATAAATAGTCTGATGGGTCTCCAGCTGTCAGTTTTATTTGGTAGACAACAGATTGAAAATGAATGTTCTGGCGCAGTGTTTGTTTTTAATTTGAGACAAAATATACAATTGAGCGTTTTCAATTCTACAGATTGGATGGTCTAGTAATACTGGTATAATATTCCAGCACAGCTACCACATTCCCAGAGGTCTAAGTCCAACTTCCATCCATTCACATATTGTCTGTAGCTGCTTTCCAGCTACAACAGCTGAGTCAAGTAGTTGCTACACAGACCACAGGGCCTCAAAAACAAAAATATTTACCTTTTAGCCCTTTACTGAAAAAATTTGCTGAAGTCTTCTCTAGAACAGCAATTTGAAAACTTTCTGATCTCAGAACCTCTTGATACGCTTAAAAATTATTAAGAACTACAAAGAATGTTTGTTTTGTGTGGGCTATATTTATGATAATTACTAATATTTCATAAAAAGGAGAAATTTAAAAAATCATTTAAAAGAATAAGCCTAATCCATATTAATATAAGTAACAATTCATGAAAAATTACATAGATTCCAAAACTAAAACATTAGTGAGAGGAACAGCATTATTGTACATTTTTGTAAATCTCTTAAGTGTCTGACAATAAGAGATAATAGAGTCTCATATCTGCGTCTGCTGTTACTATGTTGTGATACGTTGTTTAGGTGAAGTATATGAAGAAAAGCGAGCCTCACACAATTATGTAGTTGGAAAATGGGAGAAGTATTTTAATAACTTTTAAAACCCCTTGTGAATGTTCATCTCTGATAGTGTACCAAATCTTGACAAGTGGTAATTTCTTAAAGTCTAGTTGCGATGTGCAATTTGAAACGATCAGTGAAATTTTTTTGAACTTGATTAAAATCCATTGGTCTGTCTTGTATTTTGAATGGATTTTTTTTTTTAATCCATGCATGGTTCTATAACATTATGTGTTGGTCATTTGGAAAATACTGGTTCTCTGAGTTATGCAGAACTTCCAAACATTGACATACTTCATTAGCCAATAGAAAAAAGTGATTATGTTAATATCACTACCTATCTTATCCAAAAAATCTTTAAGTATTGGGAAGCTATCAAGCTTATGGTCATTGATACAAGTGTTTCAAGATTCTAATTTTCTCTTGAAAGCTATAATTTTCACTAGCAAGAGGTACAGTGAGTTTTGTTCTTTGAAGGGACAAGCTCATTTCATTCATTTTTGAGGAAATGTTGGCCAAATACTCAAGTCTGAATAACTATAGTTTGCGAGTCATACTTTCAAGTAAACTTGGTGTTTCATGAATAAAACTAACACTCAATTGCGCAAGTGGTTTCTTATTTGAGACAACTACATATTTTGATAGGCATCAGAAGTGCTTTACAAGTACTTCTCATTTTGTCACACAATGTATTTGAAAGACGTACTCATGGGTCCAGATTTAATAAAATTAACAATGTTATGGCTTTATTATGGACATTTTTAAGGGAAACTGGTTTTGTTTACAGTAAATATGTAACAGTGAAGAATGCAATGACTACTACTAGCAGTTTGCTTGTCACTGCCTTGATTTATGCTGAGACACTAGCAATTTTACCTACTATTGCTTTTGTATCAGCAGTGTAAATATCAATAGAGTGAAAAGGGCAAATGATGTCTTAGTTTATTATGATAATAGTTTTGATCTCATAGACACCCTTAAGGAGTATAAAGAATACACTTGGAGAAATACTGCTCAAATACCTTCATATGTTGTTTCTGATTGGACTATCTAGCCCCCTTAGGTATTTAAGATTTTTTGTTTTGTTTTTTAAATCTCTTCGTTAGAATGGAAATTCCATTAGGGCAGGGAATATGTTTTTTGTCTTCACCACTCTCACAAACATCTCACACTTAATCATGGCCAGCATTTATTGGGTGTGGAATATATGCCAGGCACAGATGAGGAATTTGAAGCATATAGAGTCTAAGTAACTCACCCAAGATTTCATTATCGGAATCAGGATTTAAGTGCAGACATTCTAGTTCTAGCACTCATTTCCAACAATTGTGCCCCTCCATAATTGCTCAAAGGAGTTGAAAACTTGTCTACTCAAAAACCTGAACATGGATATTTATATCAGCTTTATTCATAATTGCCAAAACTTGGAAGACACCAATATTTCCTTCAATAGGTGAATGGATAAGTGTACTGTGGTACATTCAAACAATAAAATATTATTCAATGCTTAAAAGAAATGAGCTATTAAGTCATGAAAAGACATGGGGGAACTTGAAATCTATATTACTAAGTGAAAGCAGCCAATCTGAAAAGGCTGCATACTGTATGATTCCAACTATACGACATTCTGTAAAAGGCAAAACTGGAGACAGTAAAAATACCAGTGGTCGGCAGGGGTTGTGGGGAGGGGAAAGAGGGATGAATAGTCAGAGAATGGAGGATTTGGGGGGCAGTGGAATACTTGGTATGATACCATAATGATGGATAGATGTTATTATACATTTGTCCAAACCCATAGAATGTACACCACCATGAGTGAACAGTGGAATTCAGGTTATTATGATGTGTGAATGTTGGTTCATAAATGATAACAAATGCACCCTTCTGGTGGGGGATGTTGATAATGGGGGCAGGCTATGCATGTAGAGAGTATATGGGAAATCTCTATACATTTTTCTCAAATTTTCTGTGAACCTTTAACTGCTCTAAAAATTAAAGTCTTAATGAAAAGGAAGAAAAAGTGTATGTATCACCTCAAGCCTTTACCCACAAGTTCTTGACTACTGAGGAGCTGAAATACTTATTTTTAAGGTTGGGGTATGGTTACATAATGAGCTGTATGCATAAAGTTCTATTTTATTACCTAAGGCTTGTTTATCTGTATTCGGAAAAGAGACAGTGACATTAATAATAACTTGTTTTGTTAAAGGTGCAATGAATTAGCCCACTGATTGGAGTTCACATTGACTTTTGACTTTTGTGGTTCAGTAATCTGTGGGGCTGAAACCAAACTTTATTCTCCCAAGTTATGTAACATCCTGCCATGTAAGAGGAGTAGCTTTTGCCTTTACAACTACTTTTTCTCATTCATTCATTTATTCGTTTTACAAATATTGAGCATCCACTGAGGCGTTGTGCAATTAAGGAAGGTTATTAGATTACATAATAGAGAGACCTAACTTAGTTGGAGGTCTGGAAAGCTTTGTAAATGCTTACAAGAGCATTGAAGTTTGAGACCTGAAGGATGAATGAGGTTAAATGAAGGGCATTAGGCTTGGTGACGAGTCAGAGGTTTGAGAACATAATGTTCTGAGGCTTCTTATAGAGCTGAAGGAACGCTGGTGTGGTGGAAAACAGAAAAAGATGAAGTTAGAAAGGTTTTGGAAGCCATTTTATTTTAGGAGCAAATGGACATTGCTTGATCATTATCATTTAGGGTGTATAGGTAAAGCATAATTTGAGGTACACTAAGGAAATAGTGGGGCTAATGAGTAACTTTATGAAAAAATTTTCATTCAGCAACATTTATTAGGATGATACATAGTTTTGGTAGAATTCAGAAATATAGAGATAAGTAATGTGCCATTAGGTTGTAGCATAGATAAGGAGTCATGTAAAGAAATTAAACCCAATAAAAAGTGAAAATATAATAAATATGTGAATAAAATGCTTTGGGAACCCTTGCTGTGGGCTAGGAAACTATAACCAAGCAAATAGGGGGAGGCTTGGACTAAGAGTACAGGTTTTAGAGCATTTTCTGACAACTCTCAGCTAACTTAGGTCTTTCTGGCTTCTGATTGCTTTTTAGTAATGTAGTAGACACTCATTGCTTCCTTAAAATATGCTCAAAAGGTGGAAGATTGTGGGAGTTTCCTCATAGAGAAGCACAAAACACACAGAAAGGGCGTCTTTAGAAACAGGACAAAATTGTGGAAATTTCCTCATAGAGAAGGACAAAACACATAGAAAGGGCTTTTCTTTAGAATTCTGTGAAGATTAAGTGTCACCTTGGCGGTAAACGCGTCTTAAAATGTAAAAGGTGTTAACAGAAATTCCAGATAATGTTCTCATCCAGTGGGGTGAGCTGGAAGTCAGCCTCTGCGGCGCTAATGCCCCGCCAGTCCGCGAGGGCGGCGCTGCTCAGAAGGCCGCCCTCTTTCCGCAGAGGGCGCCGCTCTTGGCGTTTGCAGAGACGCTGATGATAGGAGGCGACGCTTCCTGCTGGGTTTGCTGTGAATCTTCTGCAGCTGCTTGGGCTGCTGCTGATGCTCATTCTGCAGCCGGCGGAAAGCCATGGAGCGCCCTGGACCCAGCGAAGGTGGGTTCCGTTAGGCGGGCCCGGGCAGGCGGGACTGAATCAGGGGCTCTTGGCCGCCGCACTAATGAAGCCCCCATTCGCCCCCTCTTACTCCAGTAACAGGCTCAGACGTATCAGGACCCGACCCGCAGCTGGCGGTCACCATGGGCTTCACGGGGTTCGGTGAGTGACTGCCTTAGGCACAGCCTCATCTCCTTTTGCAGGGGTTTTAAGGGCCGCAGGTTGGGAGGGAAGGCCGAGCTGTCACCTCTGTTCTTTACCTTCCAGCTGTGCCAAATTCTAATTGCTTTAGGCTGGGGTATATCTTGTAGTTTCTTGGAACTCTCTTCCCCATCTATTTTCTAACTCCTGCCTGTCACCTGGGACCAACTCAGGTGACACTTATGGGAATTCTTGTGAGAAAGATGCTTTGTGACCCACGCGGTGGAGAGTGTTGGTTGGTGGAGGGAGTTGTTTCTTTGCGTCCTGAGACCGAGAGGTAACCTCTGACTGTGGTCTGTAATGTGATGGTTCTTTTGGCAACAAATGGGCCATTAAGTAATGTAATAATGGTTTTAAGTCCTTTTTGATTCAAGTCTTTCTTCTCCAGCACCGTCACTTCATTCTCTCTGTAGAGCCTAGTCACGTCACGTTATTGACATAAAGAAAAACGTCTCAAACAGATGTCGTCATCTATTGAACACATTAGTCTCAATAAACAATAAATGTAAATTGTTTTCTCACCGCATTTTTGTTGGGTCTTGGAAAGAACAAATGCCAGGCTAATGTGTCAGGTCTCTCGTTTCTTCTTTCATGTAATCATTTATTCTGGTAATGTCTTGAGCCACATTTTTACTATCTCCTAGGTGGTCTGAGGAAACACACAGTTTTGTTTCAGTTCTTTAAATACAGCTTTCTCCCTAATTTCAAAAGTGACACATATTAATAGCAGAGAATATAAGGAACACAAAAAATGAGAAGAAAGTAAAAGCATTCATAATTTCATGATCTAGAAATCAAGACTTAAATGTGAAGTTTTCCAGTCTTTTGTTGTGTCTTTATTAAGAAAATTAAGACCATATGTATATACAATTTTATATTATTATTATATATATAGTTTATTTAACTCTTAATATTTTGAGGATTTTCCACATTATGAAATGCTCTCCCAAAACATGATTTTTAATAGCTAAATAGTCGCCTATTTAATAGAAGTTCCATAATTTGTAATATTTTTACATAGTTTTTAATTTTACATAGTTTTTAATTTCTCCTTACATAGTTTTTAATTTTAACTTTTATCAATAATATTAAAATGAAAATTTTTATAAATAACCTCTTTTTGTAAAAGGAATTTTATATGTATTTCCTTGGGTAGATTTCTAGAGGGACTGCTTTAATAAAAAATGTAAATATTAAAAAATAACCAAAATTTGAGTATGTATCTTTTGAAAACTTCTTGATATATATTGTCATAATACCCTTCAGAAAGGTTGTTTCAATTTATACCAAAATCAGTGTTATGTAAGAATGCCATTTTTACCATACTCTTACAAAGATGGAGTAGGTATTATTTTAAAACAACAACAACAATAATGAAAACAAGTACAACATTGTTTCCAAGCTCATTCAGGTTGTTGTCAAAATTAGGTACCTTATGGTGTTAGGGCTAAGGCCCCTGTTTCCTTACTGACGATAAAGTGGGAGTCTTTTAGCTTCTTAATGTACCTGCATTACTTGTCATCTTGCTCCCTTCATCTTCAAACAAACTGTAGTACCTTCCTTCAGTTCTTCTGAAACTCCAAATCTCTCTGACTTCCCCCGCTGTATTTGTTTTACATCTTTGCTTGCAAGGGGTCCTGGGATTAGATTAGGCCAACCAGGATAATCACTCTAGTTTAAAGTCCCATAACTTTAATTATATCTGCAAAGCCCCTTTTGCCCTGTAATGGTACATATTCACAGGGTCCAGAGATTAAGGTATGGACATTCTCCATTCTGCCTACCATATCAGTCTTGTAGTTTTCAGAGAAATGGTCTAGAGGAATTAGAGGAGGATGGGAAAATTGGCTGGTTACTTAGTGATGAGATTGTCCTTAAAAATTCTTTGGGAAGTAAACTCTTTCTTTCTGCATATTTTCTGGTTATTGTGTAATCATGCTATAAATTAGACAGACGAGGTGGTTATTGATCAATCAGTAAGTACTTACTGAGTACCTAAAGTTTGGATAGCTTAGTGCAAGATCATAATCTGCTACTTAATTCCTGTTTTAGGAAAAAAAGCTCGCACATTTGATTTGGAAGCAATGTTTGAACAAACTCGAAGAACCGCTGTGGAAAGAAGTCGGAAAACACTGGGTAAGAAGTTCAGTTATCTGCTGTTTTATTGGTTTAAATACGTATACAACTTACATAAGTATATTGACAGTTATTGTAAGACTGTAAAACAATTTCAAAAGTTTAAAATTTCTTAACAGACCATATGTACTGGTTCTTTTGGAAGCAGAGGTTTCTTTTGTTTTGTTTTTAAAACATGGTAAAAGTTGAATCTAAATAGGGTAAGAAGGTCTGAGTGCTAAAATTTCTTAGTACTTTGAACAAACAAGGATTCTAAATTAATTTATAAGAATCAGAATAGCAGTTTCTTTATTACCTCTCCTTCGACCTCTATCTGATTCTCATTTCATTTTTTTCTTTCCTGCTTACAGCGGAACCAGTATTTGGAAGGCTGGGCGAGAGGTGGCTCTCACAGCTGTGTACACCACTGACTGTTGACGCAGGCAGTATAGAAAATTGAGACATATAGTGAAAGTGGCTGCTGCTGAATCTCTGCATTCATGAATCATATCAGACATTTAACGAACGTCTTAATTTCAGACTGTCTGGTTTGATACCAGGTGGTTGGCAATTCTAGGTACCACCTCAGGGTCTTCAAAGGAGACTGACTCCTCTACTGCTTCCTTGGGATTTGTTTCAGGTCATTCTTTACTACAGAGAAGGAATAGGTGTAACCTAATAGAGCAGAAGGGGCTAGAAATCAGAGACAGGACACCTGGGAAAATTTAAGTGAATGTTGTTCTGGAACTTGTCAGTGTTGGTTGTAAAATGATAAATTTCGTAGCAGTAATATGTAATATTTTGGAAGTGAGCTTAACATTTATTTTTTTGTGAAAAGATAGCTCGCTGCATATTTATTATGTGAAATTTCAAACACATACAAAAAGTACAATAATGAACTCCCATGTACCTGTCTCACAAATTTAACTACTATACCAATTCATGGCTAGTGTTATACTGCCTCTCTCAGAGTATTTTGACACAAATTTTAGATACATTGTTTCACCCGTAAATATTTTAGTTTGTGTCTTTAAGCGATAAGGATTCTTTTAAAAAACTTAAATTTTTTTATTACAGTTGACATATAATATTATGTTTCATGTACAATATAGTGTGTAGACATTTATATACCTTACAAAGTGATCACCCGCATAAGCCTAGTAGAGATGAGGATTCTTTTAAAAAACTTAATCAAAATACTATTATTACTACACCTAAAAATGTTAAGTAATTTAATATCATCAAACAAGATACAAGGACATGATATCTGAGGCATATTTATAAATGCCTTAAACACTTAATTTTTAAACATTTTAGTGAAAGAATAGTATGCTATACTATTACAGCATAGCTTTCTTGTATTTACCTTTTTACCATGTGATACAAAATGCTTTGAACAGGAATTGTTCATCTGAGGAAGTTTTATGGTGCCCAGTCCCAGCCTTGCCAGATTGGTTCTCAGTATATATTTCAGAAGATTGAATTGGATATAGGATTGTGAGACTGCCTTTTACAAAATAATCCTGCCTGTTTGGAGGATGTTTTAAAATGGTATGATCCACTATAGAGAGACTGGGATTTGGAATTGAAGGATCTAGGTTTGAGGGTCAACCCCGCATTCTACTAGATGAGTAACATTGGATGGGTTTTCAAATTTCAGATCCTTAATTTTCCCGTCTATTAGGTGGAAATGATAATAAGACCTCTCTTAGAGGTTCTTGAAGGGATTAAGATGCCAACACCTTCGTACCTTTTAAGCAGTAAAGTACTTTATAAATGTCAATTTTAATTCCTATCATTTTTCTTAATAAAACACGTATACATTTAGCACCTAAGAGGAATTCCAGTGAAGTTATTAGATTTTAAAAATTTTGAAAAATTATCTCAAGACCTTGTTCTTCTGTGATGTTTGTGGATGAACGTAATGTGTTGAATGTTTTTGACTTAGCTTTACGTCCTTTGTCTTGGACTGCTGTTTCTATCCCTGATCTAAACGCATGAATCCAAAGTTTGACTCACTTTCTTAAAATAAAAGTTCAAAAACTGTGATATGTGCCTTATTTATCTCATGATTGGTATTGGAATCTTTCCATGGACATTGATATTAGACATGAGGAAAATAAGAACTGTAGTCCCTTTTAATAGCAAGTTTAGTTGTCTGTGTATGTGAATATGAACTGTTTTAGTTTTTAAATGCTCTAGTAAAAGGAAGAATTACTATAAAACCTTAATAAAATATGAGTTATGTAAAATGTCAGGAAATAATAATGGTAGAAATTGTTTTTTTAATATTTGTTATATTCGTGAAAGCTGTAAGTGTATCTTAGACATATGAAAGATAGACCCCTTCTTAGAACTGTTAGACTGTTGAGATAAATGGGGAAGAAAGATTTATTCAGACGCTTGTTTTGCGTCTGGCCATGCTTTGGATGGATTATAAACCTTCTGTTATATGATTGTAAAAAACTTCCTTGAAAAAATGATTAAGATAGGATTGACTATGATTTCAATGGATGATTTAATGATCCTGAGAAGAAAAATTGTTCCAGAAATTTTAGAAATTAGAAAGATAGATAGATTTATTTATTTATTTATTTATTTATTTATTTATTTATTTATTTAATCTATCTATCTATCTATCTATCTATCTATCTGAAATCTCTAAGGCCTTGCTCGTTTTTACCTTTTCTAGGCATTCTCTCAAAACCCCTCTGGACATAATAATTGTTCCCTGCCTTTGTTTCCATAACTCTTTAAAAATATTATAAATTTATTTTAATATTGTTCATGTCTTGAGGATAAGAATCTTGTTCTTGATTTTGATACAAGGCGTAACACAGAGCTTGGTACATAGTAGTTACATTTCTGGATATTTAATGGAGAAATGTAACTAATATAGTTAAAGTGTTTTCTTTTTTCTTCCTAGTATTTTGGCATTAAACATTTAAAATTAAATGTCAACTTTTATGAAATTGGTAGGCTAGTGAATTGTTTAAATTAGAATAACAAAAACATTTAGGTAAATATTTAATAACATGTAAAATATTTAATTTTAGATACAAAGTATATCATCATCAGAAAACATTTATTCTAGCTTATATTTATAATAGTTTTATTTCCTTTGTATTTTGTTTAATTTTCATTTCTTCCTTTAAGTTAAGTGGTTATAATGATTGGCTCTGAGATTTTCAGGTGCCAAATTCAATTCATTTGAATCTGCAATTTGTGTGAATCAGCCCAGCTGGGACAAGGTAGATTTGAATAGTTTGCTGTTAACCTAGACAAAAGCCACGTATGTATGGGGTGTTTTTGCAGAAATGGCTATCCAAAATTCGTTATTATTTGAAAGTAGAGAGATATCAATAAAATGAGGTACTTGGAAGAATAAAATGGAGTAGGTTAATTCACTTTTGTTAAGGAAAGACCTTTTTATAGTGTTTACAGTGTGCTTAATTTCACATTCGGTAGAAATGCACAAAACAATTCCCTCTGTCAGAATTAGAATCTATTGAATTGTTGCCTTTTTTTCCCCCCTCAGTCAACAATGAGGAAACAAGTTTTCTCTACAGTGTCCCCCCCTCCCCCCTCCTCGCCCACTTTAATGAAGCAGGTGACAATAGGAACCCCTCGGAATAGAAAATTCTTGCTAGTATAAAAAAACAGTTAAAATTTTAAATAAAAAAGTTAAATGCTTCACTATGCTGGGACACATAGTTTGGAGTATTTATCCACTGCTGAGGATCTCTAGTTAGATACGTGGGTGGGTCACAGTTTCCAGGTAGTCTGGTGACAGGCAGTGAAGGGCTGTACTTTACAGCCCTTCGAGAGAGGTAGGCTCACTGTTACATAAGGTAGGCGGTACTTGTTGGATAATTTTTTAGTCTCTAGAAAGTCTGGTCACATCAAAGAAAGATCTAGTTGTGGAGCCTCAGTTCACTGCTCTGGGACTTAGTGGTTCTGTGTTAACTTCTCTGTGCCTTAGGATTCCTCAACTGTAAAGCGAGGATAATAAATCATACCTACTTCGACTGAATTGTATAATTGAAATTTACTGAGAGTAGAACTTCAATGTTCTTATCAAAATAGGGGAAAAAAGGAGTAAGTTTGTGGGGTGATGGATATGCTGATTGACTCCACGGGGAATATCTCTTACAGTGTGTATGTGTGTTGTTAAGTCATCACGTTGTACATTACATATCTTACAGTTTTGTCAATTATACCTCAACAAAGCTGAAAAAAGCATCTATTTCAGAGGTTGTTAGGAAGATTAAAAGATTATAGCCAGTGCTTAAAACAGTATCTGGTACATAGTAAACTCCATATAAGTATTAGGTGCTGTTATTTTTGTTAAATTAAGGCTGATATTAAAGATGCTTTTGGTTACTTGCAAAGAAGTTATAGAAGACTTAATTAAAAATGGCTCAGAAAGGAAACATTTGTTATCACACGTGACAAGAACTCTAGAATGGGGCTCTTCCATCTTCTGATTCCCAACATGAAGGACATGCAGTGTTTCCCCTTTGCTGCTTTGCCAGATTTTGGGTGTTGGCTTTTCCTAAGCTGGCTGACCTCATGACCCAAAACTGTCAGCGGAATTTTATTGCATGCTGATGACCACATCTACAAGCTGAAAGGAGACTGTTTTGTATATCTCTGTTTAGGAGTAAGAAAACCTTTTTTAAATGTACCTCTAGCTGACTTCCCCTCATCGTGTTGGCCAGTAGTAATGGGGCACATCAGTTCCAAACAAAGCCATTGGCAAGAGCAATAGGATTCACGTGAAGCCAAGATTCTCCCTCTCTGGGCAAGGAGGGGCCCAGCGTCTCCTGAAGCACAGTGCTGGCTCTTTCTTACCTAGAGAAAATTGCGGTTTTCTTAGCAAGGGAAAAAGGGGGAAATGGTTGTTGGGTAGGTGGGTTGGTATTGTTTCCTGATTAGGGTCAGGGCTGCCCCTAAAAACCTGAGCCTAGAGTCCAGTTTCCCCCCACCCCCAACCTTGCCCTGTGCTGGAGCGTATGGCGAGATTGATTGGAGAAGAGGATGAGGGTAGGAGCCAAGCAAGTGCACTCTTACATTTGTACATTATACCTGCATTTTTCTCCCCACCTCCAGCTATCAGAGTGTAGAAGTGTTGACTCCTAACCTACCTCAGCCTAGTGGAGAGCACAAAACAAAAACAAACCATGAGTGAGAGCTATAGCTTTTGCCTTCTTCCTGGAGAATTTTATCTTCAATGTTTGGAATGAAAGACTATCTAGTTACTTGTGGACGTTTGCTGGTTATCTCGTTTCTCATCCTTCATATCTTAGCAACGACAGATCCTAAAGAACACAAACATTCCAATAACTAAGTGCCCTTTGATACTGCTTGACTTTAGGTGTATTGTTTTTCATTATTAAGGAAAAAATGTTAAAGGTTTTTTCAGGTTATTGAGGATGGTAGCAATTGAGAACCAGACTATTCATATCATTCATTTCTTTCCTGTGTGTGTCCCCCAATTATAGAGTGGGATTATTGGAGGAAAAAGGTTAAATTTCCTTGAATAATTTTTTTGTCTTTCCAAGGTAAACAGCTCCAGAAATCTAATGTAGTTGAAATGTTCTCATGATTTTGGCAGGAAGTTTCTGATAAAAAAATCCAGTGTGGAAATTCAGAAATGCTGAATTTATCACTTAAAACATTAAAAGTAAAAAGTGAAATTATGTAAGATCTTACTTTTGAGTGCTTTATTTTTTACTTATCACCTTCCACATCTTTTTACATAATGCAGTCTGATTTATAATATATTCACATGCTAATTTTGCTTAGCATATCTTAATATTTTCCCAGATTTGTATATTTTCCGTCAATATTAGCTGCATTTTATATTATGTTATTGTATAGTAAGTCAATTTTCCTAGTGTTAGACATTTAGGTTGATAATTTTTTGTTGTTACTGGTAATACTGTAAGTTACATCTTTGTGACTATGTTAATTTTAAGCCTTTTCAATAATGACAAATTTTGAAGTCTAACTGTTGGAAAAATTTTTAAATCTTTCCAGAAGCAAGAGAAAAAGAGGAAGAAATGAACAAAGAGAAAGAATTAAGAAGGCAAAATGAAGATACTGAACCAACACCTTCAGCCTCAAATGTGGTCAGAGATTGCTCTAAATCATCTTCCAGGTGCTTGATTTTCCCAAAAGGATTCTACTAAACATATTTTCTAGAACACAAGTTCAGAACACAAGTTAGGCAAAATTCCTGATAGTAAAAGCTTGCATAATTTCTCCTGTTTTAGACAATAGATGTCCCTAGGACCGTGAAAAAGTCCTGTCACATCGTGAATCAATTGAGTGTCTCTGAAGCATTCCAGATGTAGTGTTAAAATCTATGCCTTTTGACTGCAGAGCATACTATATAAAGTGGAAAGAGGCTGACAAGTTTGTAATTTTTGTCATGTTTATTTTGACATTTATGTCTTTTGTCCCTTTTTCCAAAATTCTGCATTCACGATAACTTTATTTGGTGGGATCCTTTACAGAAATAGATAAGAAAGAATATAAATAGAGGTTCTTTATAAAGTTTACTAGGTTATAGGAGAAAGCAGCCTTTAAAATTCCTTTAGAGTGAAATTTAATACTATGTAACTTAATTACTAGGAACTTTAAAAGACATAAAAACCATATATAGATATCAAATCTGGATGGAATAATACGAGAAATCTAATGTTGTTTTAGGTGTATTTTTAATTGTCAAGTTGGTTCCATAAACTTTTCATGGCAAAATCTACCATTGGATTGACATTTCGTTTGTTCATGTTAGAAAAACATAAAATGCCTGAATACACAAAATATCATTTATGCTATGTAATACTGTGTAATAGTGTAATACTATACTCTTTCATTTTTTGCAAATCTGTTCCCTGGTACATGTCTTTGGTACCTCAGTCTAGGCCCTTGAGCAGAGTCTCACTCCACAAATCTTGTTCTTTTCTATAGTATCTTTGTAGGGAGGGGGCACTATCTACATGGAAGTACAAGTCAGGTTCTCTGTTTTCGTAATAGTGCAATCCTAATATCTGTTTAGTCTGTGAAGTGTGTGAGTATCTTGGTATACATTAGTAAAGAGCGAGGGTCAGCAAACTTTTTCTATGAAGGACAGATAGTAAATATTTTAGGCATTGGGGTCGATACAGTCTCTCAACTACTCAACTCTGCCATAGGTAACAAAAAAAAAAAAGGGCTTGGCTGTATTCCAGTAAATCTTTAAGAAACAAGCACCAGGCTAAAGATTGTCACCCGCCACCAACCCTGCTGCCACTTGTCATTCCTTTATATGCTAATCAAAAAATTCAGTTTTGTTTTGTCTATGGTTTTGTATTAATTGTCAATCTCACGATGTCCCTGGGTTTCAACATAATACAGGGAAAAAACCCTCCTTTTTTTAAGAGGAACATTTAATATTTACCTTTGGTTTTCTTACTTTTGGGATGATTTAAGATGTCAAAAACAACTGTTTTGTTTTCATCTTATTGCTGAGGTTTTCACAAACATAAGGATTCTATTAATTGAAAATTATAAAAATTTCAATAATTCTAGTGATTCTGTATTTTGCTGCAATATTAACTTTAAAACCTAAAGATAAAAAGCATGCACTGCTGGTATTGGGAATATATTTTATTGATATGACAAAACCCAAACATTACTTTTGTCATTAGTGATTAAAATTACAGAACTTTATTGAAATTATAAAATATAAAGGTAGAAATAATCAAGAAAAATATCATAATACAACCTTATTATTGCATTTCATTGATCAAAGAATGGAAGTTTGCTTATTGCAGTTTCAGAAGGCCTCACGTGAATAATCCATGGCAGATGAACAGATATGTCAAAAGCTTAACTGAGGATGTGTTAATACCAGATATATTTCATGTAGATTTCCTATAATCTATTATATGGATTCTTTAAACTCTTTCTGTTCATTGAATTATGTTACTGTAAAAGAACTTCACTGTGGCTAAATTTAATTAAAACTTTAAAGTCTATTTAAATAGCCTTTTTAAGAACACATTTAATGCCTACAAGATACAATCCAAGATATTGTCTACTATATTAGAGTGCATATAATAAGTTATTTTTTGAATTTAGCACCTGGACCAAAAAAAAAAAAAGTCCCTCCCTTCTCTAAATGCTTTTTCTTATAATAGACACATAGAACACTATTTCCCTTTTTGCCACGGTTCCTAGAAAGCTTAGAACTCAATTTAGTGTTCTTTTGTGATTGTCTTGTCCCAGAACTCCAGTTTAGGAAACAATGATTTTGAGCTGGGACCAAAGATCATATACTGGGAATTGTTGCAACCGTCTGGCTAAATTGAGTATTTAGTTATCTCAAATTGCAACATTTACTTTTATTCAAAATCTTAGTAAATCAATGCCCTTAACATTTGTCATATTAAGAAAATACATACAAATGTGCAGAAATCAAGTAACGTTTACAAGGCCATTGAACTCAGTGATTGAATTCGTAATGGACTCAAACAAAACATTGCTGAGTTTTTGCCTGTCTAGGAATTGTTTTTCCCCTTAAGAAAACAAAATATGTTTGTTATAAAGTATGTCATACATATAAAACTTTAGATATCCTACATTTAAAGTAAAGAGAACCAGTGAAACAATCACCCAGCTTGAGAGATAGAGCATAGAGCCTTAACAATACCTTTGAAATTCTCTCCCTACTCACATTTCTCTCTTCCACAATGGAAACCTTCCCTGTGTTTATCCTTCCTTCTTTTTTTTTTTTAGCTAGTTTTACTATATATAAATATATTCCTAAATAATACGTTATTTTGTATGATTTCTTATTTTATATAGATGCTGTTAATGCTATAATGAATGCAATTTTCCCTTTGGCTTTTTTTTCATTCAATCAGGTGTTTTTGAGATTCATTCATGTTGACAAGTGAACCTATAGTTCATTTTTAATGTAGCCTAGTTTTCTATTTAGAAATATACTACGATTTATCCACTGTCTAGTAAATTTAGGTTGTTATTTTTCTGTCTTATTAGAAAGTTTGCTTTTACTGACGTCCTTGTAGCCATCTTCTGTTTTATATGGGAAGAAGCTTCTTTAGAGTATGTGCCTAGTAGTGGGCACGCTAGGTCTTTAAGTACACATTTACCTTTGCTAGCTTTGGCTGAATTGTTTTCTAGAGTTTGTACCAATTTACAATACCGCCAGCAGAGTGTAAGAGTTCCTGTTACTGCACATCCTTGCCAACACTTCTTAGACATTTTTATTTTTGCCAGTCTGATTGCTGTGAAGTGATAGTCTTATAATGTTCATTAGTATTTTGCTAGTTACCAGTGTGTTTGTACATCAGTCAAAAGTTTGTTGGTAATATATTTTCTCTTCTGAATACGATAAAAACTATCTTCTGCAAGATTTTTCTGTTGGGCTGCTTGTGTTTGCCCCTTAATGGATAGTGTATTATTATTTTTATTTTTCAATGGAGTCTTTTTTTGGTTTTTTTATTATTATTAGTTTCAGGTGCACAAGACAAAGCAAAACTTAGACGTTTATCATTTATATCCCTCACACTGTGTGAACCCCCCCCCATCCACTATCCCTCTGTACGTTCCCCAAATTAATTTTCAAAACCCCGTGGCCATCTTGTGCTTACCAACTATTTTCTAAACTTCTCACCTTCAATAAAACATCAGAAGGAGAAATTAAAAAAGCAATTCCATTTACAATTGCTCCAAAGACTATAAAATACCTGGGAATAAATTTAACCAAAGAAGTAAAAGATCTGTACTCAGAAAATTATAAGACACTGAAGAAAGAAATGAAAGAAGATACAAATAGATGGAAACACATACCATGTTCATGGATAGGAAGAATTAATATAGTTAAAATGTCCATACTGCCTAAGGCAATATACATAGTCAACGCAATTCCTATCAAACTACCAATGACATTTTTCACAGAAATAGAACATATAATCCTAACATTTATATGGGACAACAAAAGACCCCAGATATCCTCAGCAATCTTGAGAAATAAGAACAAAGTGGGAGGTATAACAATACCTGACATCAAATTATACTACAAGGCTACAGTAATCAAAACAGCATGGTACTGGCATAAAAACAGACCCATAGATCAATGGAACAGAACAGAGAGTCCAGAAATAAATCCATGCCTATATGGCCATTTAATCTATGACAATGGAAGCAAGAATGTACGGTGGGGTAAAGACAGTCTATTCAATGGAGTTTTTAAATAAATATGTTTCAAATTTTAATATATTCTAATTTATTAATTGTTTCTTTTGTGGCATGTGCTTTTGTATTCTGTTTAAGACATGAGTCCTTACTCTGAAGTCATAAAAATAACTTCTTATATTTTCTTCTAAAGTTTTGTTTTTCATATTTAGATCTTTAATCAACATAAAATTGATTTTTGTGGATACTCTGAAGTTGTTATCCAGTTTTATTTTTTTCCTCCATATGGATAATTAATTTGGCCAGCCCCTTTATTTTTAATGTCTAAAAAAATGTATTTTAAAGCAGTTTGAGATTCACAGCAAAACTGAATAGAAGGTACATTTTCCATCTGCCTCCTGCCCCTGCCCCCGTATATTCATAGCTTTCCCCATTGTGACATCCCCCATCGGAGGGTACATTTGTGGCAGTAATGAACCTATACTGACACATCATTATCACTCAGAATCCATACTTTACAGGAGGGTTCACTCTTTGGTGTTGATTCAGTGGGTTTGGGCAAATATATAATGACATGTGCCCACCATTATCGTATCAGTTGGAGTAGTTTCACTGCCCGAAACATCCTCTGTGTTCCACCTCTTCGTTGCTCCCGCCCCAGCTGCTACCAACTACTGATTTTTAAATTTTTATCTAAGTAATGTATACACATTACAGAGTCAAACATAAAGCTTCATTTCACCCTGTTCATGATTCTTGCTTCCCAGAGGAAACCATTAAAATTTTTAAAAGGTTTTTCTTCTTCTATTTACCTCCATATTTCTAAATTGTATCCTGTTACTACTCTCTTGATTTAAAAAAAAAAATTATTTTTAGTATGGCAAAATTTTTATAACAAAATTTGCCATTTTAAACTTTCTAAAGTATGCAAGTCAGTGACATTAATAACATTTATAATGTTGTGCAACCATCCTTATTTCCAAAAATTTTTACCACTCCAAACAGAAACTAGAATTATTAAGCAATAACTCCACACTTTCTTCTGTCTTTAGCTCCTGGTAATCTCTAATCTACTTTCTGTCTTCATGAATTTGTGTAGTCTAGATATTTCAAGTGGAGTCAGATAATATTTGTCCTTTTGTGTATAGTTTCAATTTACATAACGTTTTGTTTGTGTTGTTATCAGAATTTTATTCCTTTAAGTGGTGGAATAGCATTCTATTGTATGTATATATGACAATTTGTTTATCCTTTCATTTGTTGATGAACACTTGGGTTGTTTCCACTTTTGGGTATTCTGAATGCAATGAATATTGGCATACCAGGGTATGTTTCAGTCTTTGCTTTTAATTCTTTTGGGTAGAAATATCTAGGAGTGGAATTTCTAGGTCATATAGTAATTTTATGTTTAACTTTTTGAGGAACTGCCTAAATGTTTTCCGCACAGTGGCTGTACCATTTTACATTCCGACCAGCAAAGTATGAAGGTTCCAGTTTCTCCACATTCTTGCCATCGTTTATTTTCCATTTCATTTTTTTATTATAGCCATCCTAGTAGGTGTGAAGTGGTATCTCATTGTGGTTTTAATTTTCATTTCCCTAATGTCTATTGATGTTGAGCATCTTTTAATGTATTTATTGTCATTTATGTACCTTTGGAGAAATACTTATTGAAGTTCTTTGCCCAATTTTAAATTGGGTTGTTTGTCTTTCTATTGGTGAGTTGTAGGAATTCTTTATATATCCTGGTTATTAAATCCTTATCAGATATATGACTCGCAAATATTTTCTCTCATTCTGTAGATTTTCTTCTCATTTTCTTATTAATGTCCTTTCTTGCATGAAAGTTTTTAAAGACCAACTTATCTATTTTTTTCTTTCTGTTGCTCACGCTTTTGGTTTCACAGCTAAGAATCCATTGTCAAATTACAGGTCATGAAGATTTCCCCTTGTTTTCTTCTAAGAGTTTTATGGTTTTAGCTCTTATGTTTTGGTCATTGATCCATTTTGAATGACTTTTGTATGTGGTGTGAGGTACGGGTCCAACTTCTTTTTGTTTTGATTTTGGCTCCTCTTAGTGATTCCAGTATGTAACGTAAGGGATGATTCCACGGTACTTTTTAATTTTATTTTATGGATGTTTAGCATTCATTACATGGTGATCATTTTTTTCTTCACTATTTTTTAATGCATACTTGTTATATATAAATTATTTCCTATGATAATTTGAATAGAGGATTGCTCTTCTGTTCTCTTGCCTGTATTTTTTTAGTCCTATATATTTTAAGATTTTTCCTTTGTAGCATGTTGAGAGTCTATTTCACAAAACATACAAATAATTTTTTGAAAATCTACAGTGTTAAAATTTGGTTCAGCGAAAGACAGTCATCGAAGACTACCACTTTTCTTGATTTTAAAGAAATATTATATAGCTGTAAGTTGCTATTCAAAAGTCAAATACTGGGGAGAAATATGTCATTTATCCTATGAAATATAGCTATAGAACAGGAGAGAAATATTGATGTACTTCAAATTTGTAAGGTGGGAATCATTTAGACGTCTGCATTTCCTTTTAAGAAATTAATACCAGAAACAATGAATTTTGCATATGAATTTAATTCCTAAGTTGAAATTGTAAAACCGTGCATCTTAGTTAATACTTAGCTAAGCTGTCTTTTAAGGTCAGCCGAGAAAAAAATTAGGATTTGATTCTTAATTGTTTTCTCATCCAATACATGTTGTTTTTCAGGCTCTGGTTCATAATTTGGCACCACACTGAATCAAAGGCATATTTTAAACATGGAATGTTTTCTATTTTTTGTCAGGGATATTTTTGGACATATTTTATGGACTTTGTTTTTCAGAATATTGAAAATATGTTAAAAATGGTTTACTTTTTTGGCCTGTGTACATTAGAAACCAAAAGACAGAAATGGAATTAGAAGCTGTATAGAGAAGCTGATGCTTTCCATCTAGTTTCATGTGGGTATTAGGCCTGCATAGTCAGCCATGAAATCAACATGGATCCATTTAGTTCTCAGTTCAGTGCTTACTTCTGAACTAGTTAACTCAGTTAAAGTGTGGGTGTTAAGGATTAACATTTCAATTTAGAGTTCTCTATGGCCTGAATAATTTTGCATTAAGAAAGTCTGACTTCTAAACCAGTACAGCTGGCAATTTGTGATTTAATCACAAGGGAGAAAATTTGGGAGTGTGAATACTTTAATACAAATTTATTCAGTCATTCAGTTATTGTTTATTTATTGAACATCTGTTGTGGGTTGGGCACTGGTTTAGGCACTGGGGATACAGCAATTAGCAAGTCAGATGAGATCTATGAGCTCAGGTCGTGAGAGTATTTGAGAGGATGGATAACAGATTATAAACAGCTAAGCTAATCGAATGAGATAACCTAGGATGTATGTAATAAAGATAATTAAAGTAAGGTAATTAAGGTAATGTTGATGGATAGGGGTATATCTGAAAGTTTAGAAAAGGGGGGCTGTGAGGACAGAGCCAGGAGTGCAGTTTCCAGTCTCTTGGCCTCACAGGGAAAGGTGCTCACTCGGGTAGTAAATGGCCATCAACTGTAATTGGATGGCCATCAGCTGTGGCTAGTTGGCCGTCAGCTGTAACCAGTGAGCCATTGGCCACTAATATAACTGCTGTGGCTACGCTAGCAGGAAAATGGGGGCTAGCAAGAAGATGGTGGCTGAGCTAGTAGGCAGCGGAGTGTGGATTGTGGATCGTGTGGCTCCTGCCTCCTGTGTCTCCAACCCAGCTGCTAGCGAGAATATAGTGGTATGACTCCGCCACCTATGGCTCCATGGGTGTTCCTTTTTGGCCTCACCATGTCCTGCGTTCTTATGTGGGGAGCGGGACTAGAGACCCCATAGGCCGCCCCGCACAACAGGGGCCCTATAGGCCTCTTTGAGGAGGTGACATTCGAGGAGACCTGAATAATGAGAAAGAGGCCATGTAACAATCAGTTCCAGCAGAGAGAACTGAAAGAGCAAACACCCTCGTGCTGAATCAAGCTTAACCTGCCAATTCAATTAGAAGGAAGACCTGTGGGACTGGAGCACAGTGAGCTAGACCATTGCAAAAACAAAGAAACTCTATGGAGGTTTGCTCGTCCTACCTTTGTATAAGGGTAACATGTATGTGAGAATGTATTCCTTTCAGTGGTGAACCTCGATGAAAATCCCACTGTTTCTTCAATGAATATGGCAGGCATCATTTAGCTGCAAGAAACAGCAATGAAACACAACAGAAATTTCTGCTTTCATGGAGCTTACATACTAGAAGTACTTCATTAGAAGGCCATGATACTTTGAGTCCTAAAAAATAATTGATTGACTAATTGATACAATTAAGAATGCAATTCTCAACCATTTGGAATGGGATAGGAAGTGGAGGGATGGTGGGTGATGGTGGTCTTCAGAATGCCTAGAGATTTTTGATAAAGACCTTAATGAGAGTTTGTAACAGTTCTCAGGTGTGCTGGGTAGAAAAACAGTTGAGAATCAATATGATACTTCCTAGAGGAAGATAATTTTTATAATCCAGAATGCTGCATTTAACATTTTAGCAACTCAGCAAACTTGGATTAGAACTGAGAAACAATTTGTATTTCAGAAAATATATTGAAACATTTTTGGGAGTAATATTAAGTTTCTTACATGACTGGCTTTATTTGTTCCTATGACAAATGGGATTCAAATATAGTAGATAGTGGTTTTCTTTCTTATGGATGTATTAATAGTATTTTGTGGTTTTTCTTACACATTCCAGTTGTTCTGCTGGCTCTATGAGTGAGGATGATTGAATGGACCTCTAACGTGTAATTGTTGTGCCCTTTATTTCTGACTTTAATTTATGCTTAGGTAAGATAAGCAGAAAAAGAAGTTTTTTACTTTCCTAAGATAAAATATTTGAGTTACACATTTACCATTTGAATTACAAATTTAAAGACATTTAAAATACTCAGTTATTAAGAGGTAGGATTTCCTGAGAAATCCATACTATCTTTAGAGGGTGTTCTTTGTTGCAGCAGAAGCAAAGAGTTCCGTTTTTGTATTTTCAGTGATACAAGCAGCAGTGGAAGTGAAGAGAGTGATTCTTCTTCTGATGAGTTAATTGGCCCTCCTTTACCCCCTAAAATGGTGGAAGAACAAGTTACTCACATGGAGGAAGATATCAGTCGGTTACCGCCGCCTCTCAGTGAAGAACAGGAAGATGATGACGATGATGATGATGGTGATTCAGAAGAGGAGGAAGTAAGTATTTCAGTGGTAATTTAAGAATTTAGTGGAGTAGCATCATCAGTTCCCTGTTTTTCATGAGTGAGAGCAAATCAAAAAGAAAAAAATCTGAGTTGATTACTGGCAGCCCTTGTTCAAAGAACTCTAAAGGATGTACTTCAGGAACAAGGGAATGGAATTCAAAAATAATAAATGGAGAGCAGGAAGAACGTGTTAAAGCAAACCATTGGTATACTTTGTATATTTGATATCTGGAGTGGATCATTTTTTAATACCATCCTCCTCTGTGTGACAAATTATTTTCAGTAGTAATTATGAAATAAAACAAATAATGGTCAGAAAAGAAATTGACAGCTTTTGCACATCTGTCAGTGACTTCACAAAATGGGCATTCTTTGCATATTTACGTTCAGATCCAGTATATCAAATTTGTCAGTATGTTTGTAGTTGATCAAAATAAGCTTTTAATTTTAATTTTGAAAAAAAATTTTATGTGAAAAAACAGATATACACATATATCTGTATGTATGTGTATGTGTGTGTAGTATTAGGAAAAGAGGCATAAGGATAAATTTGGCAGTTTCATGAAAAATCTTGTTTTACAATAATTCCCCAAATTGCAGTGTTGACCATGTATTTTTTCCTTTGATATCAGTTCTAGTGGTTTCAAAAAATATCTCTGTTCTTGAAATATTGTCACTAAAATCTATTTGATAGAAAATTCATCATTTTCTAATCTATTTCATAAAAATTTCTGAAGTTTTCTTTTGTAAAAATCAGATAAAATGGCTAAATAATGGCAAATATTGCTTTAGAACATTTTTGATGGAATCAATTGAGGTGTTTGAACACTACCTTTCTGAATTATTCTGGCAGCCTAGTCTACCATTTTTGTCTTTTCTCCTGGCATTCAAAGAATAGCAGAATGGAAGATACTCAAATTTTGTTTCTTTGTCTTAATCATTGTTTTGAATATGCTGTTTAAATGAAGAAGTGTGTAGTACAACAAGGGTTGGAGGTACGAAACTACCCTTGAAGTAAGCTTGAATGATTTTGAACTATTAAAAACATCTGAAAATGTGTGTAGCTGAGGTTATATGTGCATATATGTGGTGCAGACTGTATAACTGGGAGTTCTCCAAATTAACTTTATGTAGAATACAAGATTAAAAGATAATAAAACTGTTAATTTGTAGCTTACATATATTATCAAAACTCGGTACTAATCGTAGCAAAAAATAACAAAAAACAAATTTCTAAAGTGACGTTTTTAGAATTGTCAGCAAATGGTGATAATAAAAAGCATATTCATCGTTAGTTAATTTTTTCAGTGCTTTTAAATTCTCAATAGAAAAGTGCACTCCCTCTTATCTGCACCACTCCACTGCAATGCTCTTAATATGCCATTAGAGAAAATTCAGTTGTTCCAATAAAAGGCAGGAAGGGAGAAACAAAAAGAAAATCTTGGTAAATAGAGATGACAAAATAAAAAAGTAGGCATAAATACAAATATTTCAGTATTCACAATAGATGTAAATGGACTCAACTTGTCACTTGAAAGACAAATTCTCAAATTGGATTAAAAAATTCAGGCATATTCTGTTTATGAATATGTATTGACATAGAAATGTTGAAAGAAAAAGGAATAGAAGACAATATAACGGGAACATACTAATCAAAATGTAACTACAGTGTTTCCCGGAAAATAAGACCTAACCAGAAAATAAGCCGTAGCATGATTTTTCAGGATGCTTGTAATATAAAATAAGCCCTAATGCATCTTTTGGAGCAAAAATTAATATAAGACCCAGTCTTATTTTCGGGGCAATATGGTAGATCTTTTATTATGAGCATCCTGAAAAATCATGCTAGGGCTTATTTTCCAGTTAGGTCTTATTTTTGGGGAAACATAGTAATTAGTATTATAAAATTAATGTAAGACAAAATAATCTTTAAGTTCATAATCCTAATTAGCAAAATGCGTGTCATTACCTATTAGTAAAGAGAACAATTTATTCTCCAGGAAAATCTGGCAGTCTGAGCGTTTAACACAATATACTCTAAGCAAAAACTGATAGAATTACAAGGAGAAATGGAAAATCTATAGTCATAATGGGAGATTCAGAAGTTGTTAAGACAACAATTAGTAAGAGCACAAATTTGAACAAAACAAATGCATTGAACATATTGAACATATATTGAACATATTCTAGAACCCTTATCCAGCATTTTGGTTTCAAGCACACAAGGATAATCAGAAACAAGAAGTATGCATCTAAGTCCCAGCATGCTATGGACATGAGAAAGATACTCTTAACTTTGGGTGTTTCACAGAGTAGATAATATTTAGGTTGATCTATGAAATGTGAAAATGTTATCTATTGAATGTGTGCTCCCAAAGTTTGTATGTTGAAGCTCTAACCCCCAGTGTGGCTATATTGGGAGATGAGCCTCTTTGAAAGTGATTAAGGTCAAGTTAGGTCATAAGGGTGAGTCCTGCTTGGATAGGAGTAGTGTCTTTAGAAGAAGAGAGACGCCAGAGAGCTAGGTCTGCACATGATGGAGCAAGAAGGGCTGTCTACAAGCCAGGAACAAAGTCCTCAACCGAAACCGAATTTGTCGACACCTTGATCATGGACTTCTAGCCTCCAGAACTGTGAGAAAATAAATTTCTGATGTTTAAACCACCCAGTCTGTGGTACTTTGTTATAGTAGTCTGAGCTGACTAATTCAGGTTTGCAAGGCTGACCAGGGGCTGGAGAACAAAGAATGGAAGAAAGAACGGTGTTACGAGCAGGAAAAAAATTGCTAACGTGAAGTCCTAAGTCTCTGCAAGTCCATGTTGTCGTGGGGAAATGTCATGTGATTGGTGCCTGGCTGAGTTCATTCTACTGGGGGTGAGGTTAAAGATGAGGCAGATAAGATCGAATCCAGAGAACAATACACAGAAGGAATACTTTTTGGAGGAGGTGGAATGGGAATGAGCCTTGTAGAAGATTACGTTTTGATGGTCTGGTGGGGATAAGCCACGTCCTGTCTATGAAGAGTTGATGGCAGGCACCAAGGCACAGTGTACAAGATTAGATTCAGGATGATGGGAAATCAACTTGTCTGGAATAGACAGTTGATAAAAGAAAGACCAGACCTTGGACGTGGAACTGATGTGTGAGTAGACCCAAAGTGCAGTTTTGCAGAGAAGTAAAAACATGCCTGGGTATGGGGCTCCGAAGCCCATTTGTAAACTTTAGCCTTTCATGGCTGTAATTAATGTCTTCAGGATACTGAGTGTGGGAACAGAGTCCGAGAGCAGTTTCCAGGCTCTTGGCCTCATGTGGAAAGGTGCTGGCGGGGTAGCAGATGGCCATCAGCTGTGGCTAGTTGGCCGTCAGCTGTAACCAGTTAGCCAATTAGCCCATGATATAACTGCCGCGGCTGTGTTGGTTGGTAAGTCAGTTGGTTGGCAGGCAAAGAAGCGGATGGCAGGTTGCAGGTCGTGTGGATCCAGCCTCCAGTGAGACTATAGTGGTATGACTCCGCTATCTATGGCTCTGTGGGTGTTCCTTTTTGGCCTCACCATATCCTGCGTTCTTATGTGGGGAGCGGGACCAGAGACACAGGCCACCCTCACAACACTGAGTAACATTTGGCTTTTAAAAAAAATAAGAATATATGCATTCATTCTTTTTGGAAATAAGTCGTTAAGTCTTTTTTTTTAATGTCTTTTTGTAAACATAGTAAAAAGAAAATGCCGATCAAGTAATACGCAGGTCAAAGCAAGACTGTTGGTGACGTGTGCTAATAACAGCCTCCATTTTAAAGTGTGCACTAATTGATAATGCAGAGCTTATTATCACTGTTTCATGGATTAACTCTGAAACTTTAGAAGGGAGACAAAACAGGAGTGGGAGTTCCCTTGTTTCTTTTCCGTTTCTCCTATTTTTTCTGACATACCACAACCAGGATTTCCAAAGCTAGGGCAGAGATGGTGGGTAAAGCAGACAGTTTGGACATTTGGAAATGTTGTGGGTGTGGCTTTGTAGTGGCCTTCCTTGATTCTGATAAGTTACATTGGCCTTACATGGAGGCCTTTGGTTTTCAGACTTTTTGGTTTGATAGTAGATGAGTGGCAACCTCAGGCTGTTTTTTAGGTTCTGAGTGAGAACAAAACTTCTCTGCTGTGTTGTATTTGATATTTTGGATATTCACAGCCTTCTACATCCAACAATAATAGAATCAGGGGATCATAGACAGAGGAAATCTGCTGTTTACTGTCTTGAATGTGAATATTGTGGGATCCAGACAGACAAAACAGCATGATTCATTTTAGGTAATTTGCATAGCAGTGTGTGGGGACAGAGTCCCAGAGAGCTGTTTCCAGGCTCTCGACCTCACGTGGAAAGGTGCTGGCTCGGGTAGTAGATGGACATCAGCTGTAATCAGTGGCCATCAGCTGTTACCAGTTAGCCTTTAGCCACTAATATAAATGCCATGGCTACGCTGGGGCGTTGGTTGGCAGAGAAGCGGACTGTGGATTGTGGCTAGCAAGTGTGGTTAGCAAGCAGATTACATTGTGGATCGTGTTGATCCTACTTCCTGTGTCTCGCCTGGCCACCAGCGAGACTGGGGTGCAGGAAGACCCCTTGTTGGGGTACTGGCAGATGTTTGCTTTTGTGTCTCGACCAGCCGCCAGCGAGACTAGTGGTATGACTCCCCTATCCATAGTTCCGTGGGTGTTCCTTTTTGGCCTCACCATATCCTGCGTTCTTCGGCGGGGAGTGGGAGCTGAGACCCTGCATTACACAGTGTTTGGCTTGTGTTTCAATATTGAATTCAAATGTTTCTGGCCTTTGAAAGAATCTTGTTTTTGTGGTTGGTTGAACGTAGGGTCTAGTTATTTTTTGCTTGTGGATTCAGAAACTGAATTTCGTTCCTTCAGGAAATCAGTGTGAGGTAATGCGAAGCAAAATTATGAGATTGTTTTTTATATCGGAATTATGTAGGTGTTCTTGATTTCTCCTCCTTTTTTTCTCTCATACTTGAATTCTTTACAATCAAACTTTTCTGTCCTTTGTTTCCTTTTGTGCTTTCAGCCTTTTCCTTTCTACTCACTCTTGGCTCTAAGTTTGCAAACATACTAAAATCTTCCTTTAATGCAGTTTTCCATTCAAGCTATGCAGTTTTTCTTTCTCTTTATCACCATATGTCTCAAAAGCAGTATCTATATTTCCCACCTCTGCTTTGTAACCACACATTTTCTCTTTAAATCTGTGTTTTCAGTTTCTGCCTAGATTCCCAGTGATAAACTCCAAATCTCCAAATCAAAGGCCCTTTCTCCGTTCTCATCCTGCACCTCTGCAATATTGGACAATACTGCTTTCTCCTGCCTCGAAATTCTTCCTTTGTCATTTCTTTACACTATTGGGTGGCTGCCTAGCTTTGTATATTCAGCAGATATTTATTGAACACTTCTTATGAGTCAAGTTCTTTCTAGATGTTGGGGATACAGCAATGAATAAAGTAGACAAACTCATCTCTTATGGTGCTTCCATTGCTGCTAGAGTTTGTTTACTAGTTCACATTTCCTTATGTTTCCCCAACCATAAGCATTCCCTGAGGATCTGCTTTTGCTTACCTTGTCATTTCATGTTTGACCTGCATGGAGCTTTGTACATGTACATCTTCTTGTCCTCATGGTTCCTGTTCACTCAGAGCAGCTGGAAGGATTGCCGCATCTCATTTGAACTTCAGATCCTGCTTTCTAACCACTCATGAAACATGTCCGTATTTAAGCTCCAACAATATTCTAAATTCAACATGTAAGATCACACGCAGGCTTTTATTTTTCTCCCACTTAGACTTTTGCTGTAGCTGCTTAGGTTTGTCTCTTTGCTTCTAGATCTTTCGTTTTAATCCCTTTCCTCACTGCTTCAAGATTAAACTGTTTGTAACATGGGTCATGTTGCAAAGAATAGTACTCATTCCGTAAACGAGTAAAAACAAACCACCACAGCAGGCAGGACTCCCTCTGGGGATTCCTGAGTACAATTTGATTATGTTGTTGCTCAGAAACGTACAGGCTCTGTGGCTTTTTAGAGAGACATTCTACTTAGCAGGAGAGCAGCCAAGTTCACATAGTTGAGTGGCTAAATATTTCAGCAAGTATTATTGAAATTAATGGAAAAAATTTTTTTTTAAAATAACTTTTTTTTTTTTACCCCCGTAGTTCTTAGTCTGAATGTAAGAATCAACTTTGGTACAATTAAAAAATAAATATACTCAGGCTCTGTAACATGGAGATGGATTCAGTAGGACTGGGCTGGACTCTGCCTGAACACCTGCAACCTGGTTGTAGCAAAAGGCCTCATAGCTCAGCCTTCTCCCAGTCCACCTGTGGTGGCACATCTTCCCGGTCCACTGGCTTAATTACTTAAATGGTCACAGTTGGGCTCAGAGGTTAACTGGGTTAGGGTACCTTCATAAGTTATGATCGGTGTCATGCGTCATGGATACTTAAGGACATGAGGTATTGCTTGCAAAATAATGCTGCTTGAAAAGAAGGATATGGAATTGCTGCCTTGTTTCTGTGTGACAGTGAAACCACTTTGAAGTTTTCATATAAAATTTATATAAGAACATTCTTTCCCCCGAATAGCTTAGAAGTAATATTTATTTTGATTATTTCTTGAAAAATATTTCTTTCATAACATGTGAAAGTTGATGTCTCTCAAAGTGTTAGTGTTTAGTTGTTTCTGAAGATGACATGAGACTGACTGATGGTAAGCTCCTGGTCTTTTGAATTGTACTCATTTTTATGCCTATTTTGAATTATACCTATTAAGTCATAGCCATCATAGTTTTTGAAGAACTACTGCTATGAACAGGTGCCTGTTCTGGGAATTGAGCCAGTAGCTCTGACAGTGTTTTTTATTATTGAAACTATATTACTAAGTATCAAGAACCTTAAAAATGTCCCTTTCCTTTAAACTTAATACTGTCACTTCTGCAATTCTATCCTGAGGAAATTTAGAAAAAGTTTTATGCGCATAGATTCTTCTTACAGTACTACTTATAATAATGGCGCTCGGAATATGTTCCATGGCGCATTGTGGGGTTGGTGACAGAATGGGATTGCTCGTATCTATTTGCATTTGAGGGAACTGAGGAGAGTGTGTCCATCTCACTGGGGTTACCAAGAAACCAGTTTCCTTGTATTAAGTGTACTTCATGTGTTTCTAATAACGCGACTTTCCAGAAAGTGATATTTATTCTGTTTTTTAAAAGGCAAAGTGTAAATCAATTTCATGATTCCCCCGCAAAATGTTAGGCTTGATCAGAGCTTTCTCTTGACAGAAAGGTCACATGTCTAAAAATGTTTGAAAATAACTCATCTATATAAAATATAGAATAATTAGAAATAACATAAATACCTAATAATAGGTGGAAGAACAAGTAAATTGTTAGTCATATAAAATATGCAACTATTAAACATGTTTAGAGTTTTCAGTAGCACTAGGAATGGATGTAAACATGTAGAGATAGTATGATTCCAAAAACTTAAATGATACACATGCATAGGAAAAAGTATTCCCATTGTTTGCTTCTGGATTGTTGGATTGGAGTTAAGGTTTTTTTCTGCCTTATATTTTTCTATTCTTTTCTAGTTTCCACATTAATCATAGGTGCCTGTAATTAGAAATAAATAATGGGATTACAAGCAATGAAGGATTATAGTCTTTCATTGTAAGGCAATTAAGATCTTAATTTGAAAATCTAGAACAGATAGGAAAAAAAAAAACCCAAACCAAATTTTGAACACCTATATAAAATAAGTCTCAAGTACCAGTGAACAAATGTATATCTTACCTTGTTCTCAAAAGGATTTAATGAAGTGAAATGCTATAAGAAAGCATAAATTAGGAAGAACGAAGGAAAATAGAAAACCAGAGAACATAAATAAAGTTAGTACATGGGAAACAGAGTTCTAAATATTTGCTCATCGATTCCTATCTTTTCCTCCTCCCCCACATCCAACCTTTAATTCATTAACAATTCTCAGAGCTCCATCTCCAAATTGTATACCAGATCTCTCCATTTCTCTCCGTCTCCATTACTACTACCTTAGTGAGTCCAGTGTCAGTTCAACATCAGTAGCCACTTAGGTTGTCTCCCAGCTTCCGCTGTTGATTGGAGTCCTATAATAGTAATCCACGCAATGAAAAGAAGTAAAATACAGATACAGGGAGGGATTATAGAGTCGTGATTACAAGAGTGGATTTTAGAGCCAGGCAGAGCTCCTTCACTTTCAGCTTTGCGACTTTAGGGAAGTTACTTAACCTCTCATATTTTCCTCTTCTGTAAAATGGGGCTATTCAGCTGGAGATGTGTGGATGAGTGAATGAATAGTATGTAGAACCCTTAAATGAGTGAATGAAGAGTATATAGAACCATTAGAATGATATTTATCATTATGGTCATCTATTTTAATAGCAAAAAGTGAATTAAAAAAATTAAGCATGATTTCTAATAAAAACATTTAAAAATGAAACTAAAAGGAAACTTTTTAGACTATATTAAATAATTCATTCATGCTTCATGTCTGCAGTCAGTGTTATAATTAAGGAGCTTTAGAGGTATTCTCTTTAAAATCAGGAATACAATGAAGATGGTAACTCACATTACTATATAGTCTTAGACATTTTTGCCAATTAGATCAAACTGGAATAATCAAGACTAGATATTAGGGCTGGCCCCGTGGCTCAGGCGGTTGGACCTCTGTGCTCCTAATTCCAAAGGCTGCCGGTTCGATTCCCACATGGGCCAGTGGGCTCTCAACCACAAGGTTGCCAGTTCAACTCCTCGACTCCCGCAAGGGATGGTGGGCAGCGCCCCCTGCAACTAAGATTGAACACGGCACCTTGAGCTGAGCTGCTACTGAACTCACAGATGGCTCAGTTGGTTGGACCACGTCTTCTCAACCACAAGGTTGCTGGTTCGACTCCCACAAGGGATGGTGGGCTGTGCCCCCTGCAACTAGCAATGGCAACTGGACCTGGAGCTGAGCTGCACTTAGTTGTCCCTCTACAACTAAGACTGAAAGGACAACAACTTGAAGCTGAACGGCACCCTCCACAACTAAGATTGAAAGGACAACAATTTGACTTGGAAAAAAGTCCTGGAGGTACACACTGTTTCCCAATAAAGTCCTGTTCCGCTTCCCCAATAAAATGTTTTAAAAAAAAGACTATATATTAGAAAGGAAGAAGTGATATGTTGTATTTAATATGGCTCTACCTAAACCAGAAAGGGACAAATAAAAACTTTTATAACATTAATTTAATAACATCCAATTCAAAAAGTTAAAAATGAAAACAGATAACCTGTTTCAGAACAGGAGCAACAACAAAAAATTAGGAGTAAGCTTAGTGAGAGATGTGTCAATATAAATAAAACTAGAAACCTTTTCAGTACAAAAAAATCTGAATAAGTAAGAACAACTAAATAATCACTAAATTTTTCTCATTTTTTCCCCCCTGAGTGGTTAAATAATTTGCCCAATTTGCTTATTTGCTCAGTTATCTGGCTATTAAGTGGTAGAGTTGCAAGTCAAACACTGGCCATCTATGCTTTTAATACTACTACGCTACCTCCCATACTGGGAAACCTGTGGAGTTGGGCTTTGAGCCTGTTTTAAGAGGCCAACTTACATATCAGTTAGTACAGTATTAATTTGGCTGCTCCTGACAAAATGGAAAACAACAATGGCTTAAACAGGATCGAAATCTTTTTTTTTTTTTTTTCTTTCTCACATAAATGAAACCAGGAATTAAATGGACCAGAATTAGTTTGCAGGTCCAGGATGTCACAGATTTAAGGTGCTTCTGTCTTTTTGTTCTGCCATCCTCAATATGTGGGCCTCAAGACGGATGCTCAAGCTGTAGCCATTATTTTTGCACTTTTGTCTGGTTACTCATTTTGAACTTCGTATCTGTCTCACACATGAGAAATACAATGTTTACTTTAGGAAGCCAGTACTCTAGCTAAAATTTAGTGCTTCCGTTACAAAAGATGGATAATGGGGAGAGCCAAACAGCAACTATGTAGTGAGCAATAATGGCAAATTATTTTTTCACTTTTTGGGGGGGACATTTTAGCCATTGTGTATAGTCCTTTAGTATTGCATAGCTTGCATGTATGTATGCTATTTAATTTTATTTTATTTTGTTCGTTGTGAACATATTAGTTGCCTTTCTCCAAAGGAACAAAAACCAAAGTTCATTGATACTAATGCAATCTTTAAACTCTTAGGATTTAGTTACTCTATGAGCATGCACGCATTTCATTTGAATTCCTTTGTGTCTGTTGTGTCCTGCTGTTTAGTTTTTCTGCTGTTTTTATTTCTTCAGAAAATGAGTTGCAATTTTTTTGGTTCTTTTGTTAAAGAAAGATTCCATAAAACCAGACTTTGCTAAGATTTTAGTCAAGTACAACTATGTATCTATCAAGTTCATTTATATAGAATCATCAAAACATTCATAAGAAAATAGAGGTACAGAAACTGACTTTTTAAAAAATTTACTTTGCGAAAAGATTCCCAGTAAGAGATCTTCATGTGAAAGTGCAGTTTAAATTGCTTCACTTGGGGGAGTTGTGCCCTTTTAGTGAAGCAAGTTATATCTGTAAACAAATAAGCAAATTTCCCTCAATTAAGTTCATGATTATCATTTTTTAAAAGGAGTTTTACCTCCTCCCTTGCTGTCTTTCCTCCCTGCTGTTATTTTCCACAACTGACATATAATTCATTCCCCATTTAGCATTGGCTCTTTGAAAAGTTCAGGATATGTTTTTTCAGGGACATGTCTAATCTTTCATCAATATAGGCTAATATTTAGAAAGTCTGATTCCTAAATGTATCAGACCTCCCCAGTTTCCATTTCCCCATTAATTCTCTCTGAGAAAGCAGCCTGCCAGTTTTGAGTTGATACTGACCAAAGCTTTAATGTTTTCTTCCCATTCTTCCAGTTTCTGCTTGTTAAAATTCTGTCCAGCCTTTATGCACCTTTTCAAAGTGATTTCCTCCAAGCAGCTTCTCCAGATACCAGCTGCATGTGTTACATCCCAGGCTTGGTTTCTGCCTTCTATAGCAAATTTAAACGATTTTCTTTGTTAAATCATTATTTGTGTGCTTGTCTGCACTCCTCGCCTATCCTTTGCAACCATATGTAATGACCTCAAGTACAAGGACTTGTGTATAAATGGTACAGTAATTTTTAAAAACATAGCTTGTAGTGGAGTGTCTTTTATATAGTACATACAGAGTATATATTTGTCAAGTGGAATTGAGTGTATTTAATTTTTATAATTGAAAAGCTTATTTTATGATGTTTGAGAGTGTTTCTTTTTTTTTTTTGTGACATATCCCTAGTTTTTACATGGAAAATTGAAGTAGGGATAGAGGAGTGAACAGAAGAAATAGAAATGTAGTTAGACATCTGTTTCTGTAAGAACCGTTATATATGTGCCTTGTCCTAAGCTTAGAATTTAGTTACATAATAGTTTAATAATTCTAAGAGCTGCCCCACGGTCGAATATTATTAATTAGTTAATTTAATTGTATAACTACAACTGCTTATGAACCTACCTGTCAAGTGAGACCGAAAAAGTTGTAGCTTACTCTTCTTAAGACAGTCTTACAAAAATTAAAAAAAAAAAAGTGATGGTTTTTATTGAGGTGTAACTTCTGTATATGCACAGATCTAAGGGTTCAGTTTGATGAGTTTTGACAATTGTATGTACACTGTGTTTAGCCACCATCAAAAATAAAGTATAGGACATTTCCATCACCCAAACAGTTCTTTGTGCCCTGTTCCAATCACAAAACTTAACAATGAGTTTTTGATATGTAGCACTAGAATGGGAAGGAAAATACCAGAGAACATAATCAGTCAGTACATTAAGAACTACAATGCCTGGTTATGATTTTTTTATATTTTATGTGCATTTCACATTAGTAGTTGGTCTAGTGATACTGCTGAAATCATTGGATTGGAAATGTTAATGTTGTGTATCCTAATTTCTTTTGATGACAAGCTTGCTTTTCACTCATCCTTACGTTATTCCGTTTTACTTATCTACAATGGTACTAAAATTGTTCTTTCAAATATGTATAACACAAATGAAAATCATACTTATGCAAACCATTATTTGTCAAATTACACTGACTGTTAAATGATTAGGAATATTTAGTATTTGAAAGTTTATTATTAGTTTTTTGAACTTAATAAGTAAATACAAATTCAAGTGGGTAGGGTCAGAGAAAAGAGGTGAAAAATCATTTTTAAACCATATCTATTACTTCTCCATGTTATTATTTTTTTTAAAGGTAAAGAAAGTTGTAACTTACAATTAAATGGAGACTTTGGGGTGATTGGGGTTTTCCATTATCCTCACTATCCTGTTTCCCATTAATACAGAAAAATTGAAAGTTGCATTTTTATGACTGTAACTAAAGGCTAGATGTAACAGTGACGTTTTAGTTCTGAGCACCTGTTTTCCGTGAACTTTCTCTGACTCCCTGGCTGGCACGTTCTGTGGTGGAGAGTCCAAGTTTGGGCCACCACTGTGCTTCTCTGACTTCTGGTCGGAGGCTTCCCATCCCCTTGGCCTTGGTCATTGCCAACCACCTGTATCAGTCAGTCTCTTTCTCTCCTGCATAGAGAAAGTTGAAGAATTAAAAGTGGGGAACAAGCTCTTTAGTTCTCAGGAGTTAATGTGAGAAACAGATAATTCATGTAAACACTTAGCATAAGGATTGACACATAATTGCTGGTTTTTATCATTGTTTTCATCATGATTACCAATATCTGATTAATGACGAATTTTAATTTAATTGCAGCTGACTGGAAAGAAAAATAATTAAAAAATGTGAGGAAGCTTAATGATTTTAACTTCAGAGAAAATTAATGCTCTTTAAAACAGAGCAATTTAGTTACACCTGCATGATTCTGTCAGCAGAGGATGCTAGAAGCTCTATTCCAAAATCAGTGAATGTATTCCTTAACCATTTCCAAATTGCTAATGTGCAAAGGTCTTCATTCTTTAAGATGGGCACTAGGGGGCAATAGAGACATTTTGGCTTTTGGCAAGAATCCATTTTTTCCCCACTGTCTCTGGTCCACAGTGGAAGAAAAAAAAATGGAAGAAAAAAAAAATGGAAGAGAAAAAAAAAAAAAAGAACCTTATCAACAATATCTTCTACAAATCGGAACAAGTGAGATTTAGGTTGAGATCAATGCTAGAATAATTACTTTAAAAAATAATGCAGAAAAATTCTTTATATTCTTTGGTGATTTGACAATGTCATACCAGAAATACAAGTATATTTATAGTTTTTGTTTTTTAAGCTTTTTAGATCAGTAACAGAGTCATGTATAGGATAAGGCTTTATGGCAGGAATATTAAGGCTAGCCTCTTTACAATTTAAGATTTAAATCTGTGAGTTCAGATAAGAAGGTTTATTTCTCTGATCACAACAGTAATCCAAAGTTTAAAAAACACATATCCAATCTTGTTACTTCCCTGCTTCCCTGTCATTTTCCTCTCAGTAAACCCTCCAATTTCTTTCAGTCACATTATTAAGAAATCCAAGTGCCATGCCTTGCCCTGTAAAGCCTTGCATGACTTGGCCTCTTTAGATGTCTCTGACTTCATCCCTTTCTGTTCCATCTTGCTCACTCTTGTCTACTCACATTGACCTATGTGTTTTCTCTTAACAACTATGCTTATTCCCTCAGAGAACCTTTCTATATATTCTGTACTCTATGTGGAATTGCACTCAGCACTTCACATGACCCCATGATTTCATTTGGATCTTTGTTCAAGTCTTTCGTTTTTCCTGTCACTGCTTTCTGGTACTTATCATTATCTGACAGTTTTGTTTATTGGTTTATTGTCTTTCTCCTCACAGTAATGTAAGTTTCATGAGGGTGGTTACATTGTCTCTTTTCTTACTGTATCCCCAGATACTTCACTGGTACCTGGCACATAGTAACTGCTTAAGAAATGTTTGTTAAATGAATGGCCATCCTTAGCTGTGGTCACAGTTACTCTCTTCCTCCTAAACATTTCATGGAATCAAAGTCAGCTTCTGACTCAGTTACAGTAATCATTTAGAAACTCAGGAGTCCACGTCCACGTTCCACCCTCACATTTCCAAGCTAGCCCTGCCACAGTTTCCTCGTCAGAAGGCTGTCGTACTTTCTAAGCTTCCACTGCCACTTGGGTTTTTGTATCCTCTTAGGTGGCTGCCAGGGACAGTCCCTAGATTGGGTCTTTTCTGCCTCTGAGCAGTGGTTTTTATTTTGTTCAACAAACATTTTATATAACTGCAATGTGAATGACACTGCTAGTATGGGCCATTTTCTTTATTCGCACTAATTAGTGTATAGTGGGGAAGATGGATTAGTTTATGCAGATAAATATGAAGCATAATTTAAGTGCAATGAGGAAGGCAGGAGGGTACTTTTTATCTGACAGTTTGATTGTAATCTCAATTACAAGTTGTTTAAGCATGTAAATATTCAGCATTAAACTCTGGTAAACTTCTGTCAATATTATATATACTGAATCGCAAATCTAACAGCTGTAGAATTGTGTTAAGTCTATGGAAGTTATGTTATGGGTGTCCTTCGCCCCACCCCAAGCCAGTGTCAAATTAGGATCTAATTTTGAGTTAGATCAGTTCTTAATTGAAAAAGAGAAAATTTATGAAGGCCTTGAATATTTTTGGGGCAAACATCCTTCATAATAATCCTGGAAAAGTAAGTCTATAAAGTCTGTGATGCTATGTTATGCTGTTATAAGTTTTCGTTGGAAAAACTACCTCATACTTCCCATAACTTAATACCTGATTTGTTCTTTGTGGAATCTAAGTGTGTTCTGAGTTTCATGCAGTTATAATTTAAATTTTGTTAAAGATTAAATAAACTTTTATCCACAAATTTAAATTTATTTTGAAGTATTTTCAAACCTTTTCAAATGACCCCCTTCTATGAAAATTTGGATCTCCTTTTCAATTGACTACTACTTTTCTTGTAATCATGAAAAAACATTATGCTCTTTCTCCCTTGTATCCTTTATCAATTCTTCTAGCCAGGTACTTTATCTTCTGGATTCACAGAATTCTTGTTCATTTCTCCAAAAACCCCTTGGCACATCCATTGCTTTCTCAAAACCTTTTTTCCTTTACCCAAGGATATTTACTATCCTCAGTACTTTCAATGAAGTAATGAAATCCACCTCCTCTTTTTCTTTCCCCACCCTTTCTGCTCATAACACTGATTCCACCCCCCCCCCCCCATTTTGTGTGTTTGCTCTTAGGTACAGCGAGTTGAATTTTCACACTTCATAGTTCTATTAATACTATTGTAATTGGGCCTTCCGAAGTCTTTCACTTGTTGTTTATGTGGGATTTTTCTCTTTTTCTCTTTTGCTTTCATTTTTCTTTTCTTTCCAGTTCCTTATGCCTTCCTACATCTGCGTCATCTGTTGGCTCTGTTGCACTCATGTTTCATTTTACCTTAAAGCTTTTTTAATAAAAAAACCCAAAAAAACTGAATTCAGCAAAATTAAAAAATATTCCCCCCGATTTCTTACTCTCAGTTTATTATATTAAAATTTTACTTTTGGTTGCTTTACTTATTGATCTCATTTTGTTTTCTTCTGCCTTCCCAACTAGACACTATTTTTTAAAAAAATTTTATTGGGGAGTATTGGGGAACAACGTGCCTCTTCAGGGCCCGTCAGCTCCAAGTTGTCCTTCAATCTAGTTGTGGAGGGTGCAACCCAGCTCCAAGTACAGTTGCCATTTTCAATCTTCAGTTGTAGTCCCACCATCTCATGCGGGAATCGAACTGGCAATCTTGCTGTTGAGAGCTCACGCTCTAACCAACTGAGCCATCCAGCCACCCCTAGATAGTATTCTTAAGAATGAGGGTTAGGTAATTCATGTTTGCATTCCTCTAAATATTAAAGAAGACAACCATAGCTAAGGCACATGGGTTTTTCAGTTTAGTAGGTATAAGCACAGTGTGGGGGCAGAGCCTCAGAAAGTAGTTTCCAGGCTCTCGGCCTCACATAGACAGGTGCTGGCTCAGGTAGTAAATGGCCAACTGTGATTGCATGGCCATCAGCTGTGGCTAGTTGGCCGTCAGCTGTAACCAGTGAGCCATTGGCCACAATATAACTGCTGTGGCTACGCTAGCAGAGAAAGAGGAAAGAGAGAAGAATGGGGGCTAGCAAGAAGATGGTGGCTGGGCTAGAAAGAGCGGATTGCAGAAAGGCGGATGCCGCCAGCGAGAATATAGTGGTATGACTCCCCCATCTATGGCTCCGTGGGTGTTCCTTTTTGGCCTCACCATATCCTGCGTTCTTGTATGGGGAGCGGGAGCAGAGACCCCGCAGGTCGCCCTGCACAACAAATGGCGCAGCGAGCAGGGTCTCCCGCATGACACACAGTATTTGCAAGTAAAACTGCTCCCTTGATCTTTCCTTCCTTCTGTTTACATGAGTAAAAGCGGAAGATTTACATGTGTCAATTTTGAAAAAGATTTCTTAAGGCTTTAACCTTATAATTTAAAAAAGTGCTTTTACAGAATTTTTAGAAAGTCGTGAATATTTACCAAAGTTAATATAATTTGTTTTTCAGTGGAATTAGGTACTTTCCTATTACTGTGACTATAAAGTTTGCATGTTCATAAATTTTGTATTTTAAGTGCCAAGTTGATAGAACAACATATACGTACATGTTAAAGCAGTACCAAGGGAGAGCTTACTTTTTCTTTATTCTATAGACTTTGATCCTTATTTGGAAAGACATTGTGTTAGAAGTATTTATTCTGAGTGCTAGAAGTGCAACTAATTGTGAATTTGAAATAAGACCAAACCACCAAGTTGATTCACATAGCCTACCAGATAGTCGTTGGATGGTAATTTTGCCATTTCACTCCCGATCTGGATTGGAATCAGGGAGTCTTTATTCAGTTCTGCATCCCACAGAGCCTTGTACACTATAAATGGGGATCAAATTTTTTTGTTTGTTTGTTTAAATGAAGTAGTGGCACAGTCTTGATTTTTATTAACATAAAAAGTGATGTGCGAACAAACCAGGAATTTACTGTTAAGCCACAGTTCTGCCTTTTCAGTCCCCTTTTGTTTGACTGATGAATAAATAAACAAATGCTCAAATCTAGAACCAAACAATAGTACTAATAGTAGATCTTTCCTTGGTGTATCAATGTTCTAAGCACTTGAGGTGAAATAACTCATTTAATCCTCCTGTTTTGACAGGTAAGGAAAATGGCACTCAGAGATGCTAAGTAACTTCCCCAAGGCCACCCAGTAGCAAATGGTGGAGCCAGGTTTCGAATCTAGGGAATCTACCCCAGAAACCACGTACTTAACCATTATGCCCTTTACCACGGATTGTGACCTATCCTGCTTCTCAAGGTCATCCTCTCCTACACTTGCCTCATGCCCCATCCATTCAAACTGAGCAGTTTGAGCGCCTGTGTATTTCAGACACTGTGATAGGTAATCAAATAAGTCATAGTACCTGTCCTTAGGGATCTTACAGACTAGGGGGACATAGCAAGCAGACAATCTGCTTCTGTTCTGTAGCAAGAAATGCCTAAGAGCAATGTACAATATTTGGTTGTAGTGGTGGTGGCTTTAGACTATGGAAAGTATGCGGAAGTGTTAAAATGTGTTTGTTCCATATTTGGTAGGATGACTAGGGTGTATAATTGCAATAGCTAGAATTGCAGAATGAATCCAAAAGAACCTATACGTTGGCTTTTGAGATGCCTCCAATTTTCACTGCCTTTGACAATTATGAAGCATATACGTGCTTGTGCCTGTAGGGAGAGTTAAATTAGATATATCTGTTCTGCCGTGTTAAGTTTTTAAAAGAGCTGTAGCAAGTGAGAAGGATAAATATATACTTCTCCGTATCAGGTAAATTTAATAAAAATTTATTATGCCTCAGGCTTCTTTTTTCCCCCAAAATTAATTCCAACCTGAATGACTGATAGTTTGGCACTCTTTATAGTTAAAATTAGTAGAATTTGTATATCTTTAACTAAATATAAAAAGACTGCCCAAGCAATAACTCGATTTTTATAAAAAAGGTATGAAATCTTATGTATAACTCAGAATATTACAGTATATAACCCATGTCAAACTAATTCTGCACTGTATATCTAAGATTCTGAAACTTGGTTGAACTTTTCTATCTGAAGGCATTTTATACCTGGTCTGAAATAATTTCTAAAATGCATACTTTCAAGATAAAACCTTTGTAGCCATAGGCTCATGATAATATCTTATAATGGGATATAATTATACACTGTTTTGTCAAATTAACTCATTTGATCATGACAGCAACTCTGTGACACCAACAGGGCAGGTATTGCTATGGAGGAGGCATTATTGTGTAAGGATTACGTGCATGGACTTTGGTGTCAGACTTCCAAGTTCAAATTCCCTCTCAGTCACTTACCAGCTGTGTGACCCTGGAAAAATTACTTAACTTTGCTGTGCCTCAGTTTCCTCATCTTTACAATGCAGTGATAAAAGTACCTACCAGAGAGTTGTTGTGAGGATTAGATTACTTAATATATTATCTGGTGCTTTGAGCAGTGCCTGGCCCATGGTGTGTGTGTATACTGTTACTATTATTATTTATATCCAGTAGACGGAAGGAAATAGAGACTCCAAAGAGAAGGGAATTTTCATTCTTACCACTAGTAAGTAACAAAATCCATATTCTTGTCTTGTTCTTGACTTGTCTGTTTAACACAGTATGAGTTTTTTTCATTAAGTAGCTGTTGAATGAATGTTTGTATGAATTGGGGGGGGGGAAATCCATATTACCTGTCAGTTTTGGAAAACTGAATTATTTTGCTAAGTAAAATTGATTTCCAGGATTTTCCATTCGAGTATCTTTTTTAGGTTATGGAAGTTATCTTAAGATGTACGTAAAATGTAGCTCAGGCATTATACTACCAAGCTGTGAACTTGTGTTGCAATTAAGTGACAATCTCAGAAAACTTTTGCTTCTCACATCACACTTTCATGTGTATACAGATCTCCTGGGGACCTTGTTAAAAAAGCAGATTCTGATTTAGTAGGTCTGGGGAGAGGCTTGAGATTCTGAATTTCTGACATGTTCCTGGATGATGTTCCGGGGCTGCTCTGGACCACACTTTGACTAGCAAGGCGTTAGAGCACATTTTTAGCTTCTCAGAGAACTGGGGATATTAGGCTGAGGCGTGTATTAATTTCTTTCTTTTTTCTTTTTTTGCTGCAGGTGTGGATCTTGTTCTTTTTTTTAAATACGTTTTTCTTTTTCAATTACAGTTGGCATACAGTATTAGTTTCAGGTGTACAGTGATTAGAGATTTATATAACAAAGTGATCACCCCAGTAAATCTAGTTCCTACCCATCTGACCCCATGCATAGTTATAATGTTATTGACTATATTCCCTGCTTGTATTAATCTTTACTCAACTTATAAGAAGATACTTTGTTTCCCAAGTAACATATTCTAACACATACGTATTCTTTGCAGACAGGAATTTAAGGACTTGAGGCTTTGAGGGGACTGTTAGTTCAAGTTTTGAAGCTGTGAGAATGGTACATCCATTGTTGCCACTGACATGGTTGAGGTGGGTCTTTTTTAGGAATAGGACAGATGGTAAAACTCGGGGACCCAGTCTGAGCAGGTGAAATCCTCCCTCCTCCTGTATAGTTGTAAAACAAAGTCTTCTCTTTGGGGTGGGGGGTGAAGGAATGGGATGGGGGAGTTCCATTATAGGGGTCCTAGAAAGCCAGGTAGCTCCTTCTTAATTGTTACAACCCCCCCCCCCCCCGCCCGCCCCACTTCCCTGTCAGGCTCACCTCCTATATTCTTCCATTCCTGCCTGGAATGGTTAATGCTGTGGGTAAGGGTGGGCTCTTAAAAATACATTAATAAGTTATAAGTGAAAAATAAATATCACTGCAAATGATAGGAATATTGCTAGACTCTTGAGAGTAGTATCATATAAGAAATTACCTGCTTTTCAGTTATGTATGAAACTTTCTTGTTTTCTTAAATGATATTTATTTTCCAGCTTTATTGAGATATAATTGACAAAAATTGTACATATTTAAGGAATACAATGTGATGTTTTGATGTATGTATACATTGTAAATGATCACCACAATCAAGTTAATTAACACATCCATCTCTTCGTATAGTTTACTACTCTCTTAGTAAACTTCAAGTATACAGTATGGTATTAATTATAGTCACCATGTTGTACATTAGATTTCCAGAACTTAATACATATTGTAACTGAAAATTTGTACCCTTTGACTAGAAACTTCTTAAAAGCATTAATTTTTGCAACTTAACTTAGAACAATAGTTTAGTCAAATGTAGAAAATTTCTAAAACAAAAATGGGTGAGTGCTGTGAAATGTCAGATTGCTCCTAAAGGTGGGGAGAGCCGGAGAAGGTTTTCAATGAAATGACCTGGAAAGACTAACATCACGGTAGTGAGCAATGCAGAGAAAACTGGAGAAGATGGAAGTCACGGAAGGACTTTCCGGTGACACAGGGTAGTGTTCATAGTTCCAGATGTGAATAAGTTTAAGGTAAACCACGTCATCATAGAATATCATGAAATACCTCTTTCACTTTTATAAGTGAGAAAGCTCAGTTTCTATACGGTTAAATGGCTTAACGAAGGTTACAAGTGGAGTTAATCGCAGAGTCCGGTCTAGATTTCACATCTTTGGATTTAGCAAATAAGAATAAGAATGAAATATTCATAAAATTTTAGGGTTTCAGGAAATGATAAGGCATGTTCATGATAGCTTTTGAAAATAAATGTGTCATTTGGCATAAATCCTGTTGACTTATCACCTGCCATTGTTGTATGATAAATAAACAGAAAATTGTCCTCTTTGTATTTACTGATAATGTCATGGAGTTTTAAAATAATAATATAATTGCTGATAAAATATAAGAATGAACTATCCTTTTTGAGTTTCTCAGCCCTCACACAAGTATAAAAAGTTATTTAACAGTATACTCTTAAGTCACATTACTGAGACATGTTCTCAAAGATTGCAGCTTGCAATAGGGCATAAACAGTTTGAAGGTAATTTAGAGGTGGTTTGGGAATACTACTAATTGGAGGATTGGAACCAGCTGTGAGAATTAAGTAGGAAATTGTCTTTCCTTCCTGCAATATTTTAGACATGTAACTTTACATTTTTGGAGGAAGATTTTAAACATTTGATAAAGTTTATTAGAGCATTGAGAAGTATTCAGGCTTAATAATATGCATCTTTTTATAATTTTTTTTGGTATTATGTGGGTTATACCTATTAAAATTTATTTTTTAGTTTTGGTAAAATATGCATAACATAAAATTTACAATCTTAACCATTTTAAATGTATAGTTCAGTAGTGTTACATTGTTGTGTAACCAATCTCCAGAACTTCTTCATCTTGCGAAACAGAAACTCTGTACATTAGAGTTCAATAACTATCAATTTCCCCCTTGCCCCAACCTTGGCAACCACTATTTTACTTTCTGTCTCCATGAATTTAACTATTCTAGACTAGTCTAGATACTTCATAAGTGCACTCATACAGTATTTATTTTTTTGTGACTGACTTATTTCATTTAGCATAATGTTCTGTAGGTTCATCCATGTTGTAACATGTACCATGTTTCCCCCAAAATAAGACCTAGCTGGACCATCAGCTCTAATGCATCTTATACTATATATAAGACCCAGTCTTATGTTAAAATAAGACTGGGTATATATTATATTATATTATATTATATTATATTATATTATACCTGGTCTTACAGTAAAATAAGACCGGGTCTTATATTAATTTTTGCTCTAAAAAACGCATTAGAGCTGATAGTTCAGCTAGGTCTTATTTTCGGGGAAACATGGTATCAGGATTTCCTTCCTTTATAAGACTGAATAATATTCCACATTTTGTTTATCCATTTATCCATTGATGGACAGTTGGGTTGCTTCTACCTTTTGGCTATAGTGAATAATGCTGCTATGAGTGTGGTGGATGTATAAACATCTCAAGATACTGCTTTCAATTCTTTTTGTATATATTCACAAGTGAAATTGCTGGATCATATAGTAATTTTATTCTTAATTGTTTGAGGAGCCACCATACTGTTTTCCATAGCAGTTGTATCATTTCCCTCCAGCAGTGCATAAGGGTTCCATTTTCTGTACATCCTCTCCAACACTTTTTTTTAAAATAAATTTTATTGGGGAGTATTGAGGAACAGTGTGTTTCTCCAGAGCCCATCAGCTCCAAGTAGTTGTCCTTCAGTCTAGTTGTGGAGGGCGCAGCTCAGCTCCAAGTCCAGTCGCCATTTTCAGTCTTTAGTTGCAGAGGGTGCAGCCCACCATCCCATGCGGGAATTGAACTGGCAACCTTGTTGTTGAGAGCTCGTGCCCTAAAAAACTAAGCCATCCAGCCGCCCAACTGAGCCATCCGTTCGCCCCCCTGGAAGCTCAGTGGCAACTCGTTGTCTTCAATATAGTTGTGGAGGGTGCAGCTTACTGGGCCATGTGGGACTCTAACTGGCAACCATGTTGTTCAGAGCCCGTGCTCTAACCAATAGCCATCAGGCCGCCCTCCAACACTTTTTTTTTTCTTTTCTTTTTAGCAATAATAGCCATCCTAAGTGTGTGTGAAGTGGTATCTCATTGTGGTTTTCATTTACATTTATTTCCCTAATGATTAGTGAGTTTGAGTATCTTTTCATATGCTTTTTGGTCATCTGTATATCTTTGGAGAAATACTTAAGTCCTTTGCCAGTTTTCAAATTGGGTTGTTTGTTTTTTTGTTGTTGTAGGAGTTTTTTTTTTTTTTTTTTAATATATATTCTGGATGTTAACCCCTTATCAGATACATGATTTGCACATATATTTTTCCTGTTCTGTAGGTTACCTTTTCCGTGTGTTGATTGTATCTTTTGAAGCACAGAATGTCTTGGTGATTTGTTTGAAAACTCAAATCTTATCAAATTACATGGCTCAGAGCTTAAATTTCAGATTGTTGGCATTGTATACAATCTGGCTCCTAGCTAACTCTCTGGGTTATGTGTGTGTGTGTGTGTGTATAAATATACATTTATATATATACATGTATGTACATATATATACATACACACATATACGTATACATATATACACATATGTGTGTCGTGTGTGTGTATACACACACACACACACACACACACACACACACGACACACACACCCTTCCCCTTTTTCCTGCCCAGCAATTTAAACTGTAGACATGCAAAAATATTTGCAATTCAAAAAGTGTCAAGATTCATCTTATTCTCTTCTAGATGTCTTCCACATTCACCTAGGGAACCTCTATTTATTTTTCCAAAGGCATCTCAAACATTTATTTAATGAAAGCTTTCTAATCACCCTCTACTTCCCCAGGCAGAATGGAATTGAACATTGAACCTTGTGTATCCTTCTGTCATAGCATGTGAAACATTTGAGTTTGCCTGTTTGTTTTCCTGTCTGTTTTGCTTTATTGGACTGACAGTTTCCTGTGAGCTGAGTCTTTGTTTTTGGTCGTTTATTTTTAATTGTAGTTCCTGGTATGTGGTATGTAATTAAATAATAAATGTTTGTTAAGTGGATTTGTATGATTAGTGAGTGAATGAATAAGTGAATTAATGTTAAGTCAGTCTTATTGGATCTCCAGACTTGCACTAGAATAGACTCTACTTCTGGTTACCTGTGGTACTCCACTGGTAACTATTTCCAAAATAATTTCTGGGAGAAAGTAGCACTTATTATCAAGCTCCTGACTGGAAATCCCTTTTCTCTCCCTCTAACTCCCAGCGACTTTGTGGCAGATCTTTGTTACTGAGTAGACTTTTTATTATGGGTTATGGTACCATACTATATATGCTATATAGTCAAAAATTATGTACCATATGTAAAAATTAAATTACGTTTTAAACTTATGACAACTTTACCCCAGAAAGGTTACTTCTGATTTGCAAGTCTTTTGAAAAGACTGTAAGGATGTACATCAGATGGAATTGCTCATGTTATTCCAGATATGTTTGGTATCATTGTTGTTACTGAGGGTGAACCAAAGAGCCTGGGAAATAATCCTTTGGTTGGCATTTAAAAGCAAACGAAAACAAAAACTGGTATCTTTTCCCCTCTTCCATTATGCCTGTAGCTCTTGTTATGAATTCTAGTAATAAATGACTTCATTGAAGTCTTGTAGTTTATGATGTCCCCTGGCAGGAAAATCTTGAAAATATCTTACTGTTATAGCAAATTTCATACTAACCCATATTTCAAAGAGTCATTAGTAAAAGTTCTGGAAAAAGAACAGTCACCATCAAATGATATGCTACCAAAAGATGGATTGCTACTATTTTAGATGATTTAGTTGTGCCAATTACATGGGCTTTTTATGAGTTATGCCCTATATGATTTCCAGTAAAACTTTGATTTTAAATGTAAACAGCATTTATTTAAACATTTAATTCATTCCTAATGTAAATACTAAGTTGTTCTGTATTCTTGTAAGTTTTTTTTTTAAGTGTCAGAAATTGTCTATATATAGGCACATTCTGCATTGAATTCAGTGAAACAATTTTCATCCCTCCTGTTGGTGACAGTGTTTCTGTTTCCTGAGTGATGAAAAAGTAATTAGTTATGAAATAAGACACAGACTATGATAGATTCTTCTCTAAGTGAAACATGTGAACTGTTCTGTTTCTTTCAAGGATACTAGCACTTACCGTTTTCCCGAAAATAAGACCTAGCCGGACAATCAGCTCTAATGCGTCTTTTGGAGTAAAAATCAATATAAGACCCAGTATTATATTATATTATATATTACATTATATTACATTACATTATATTATATGTGGTCTCATATTATGTAAGACCTGGTCTTATTTTACTATAATTTACTTACATATTATGTAAGACCGGGTCTTATATTAATTTTTGCTCCAAAAGACACATTAGAGCTGATTGTCTGGCTAGGTCTTATTTTCGGGGAAACATGGTAGGAGGTAAACCTTAGAATAAGTGGTGGCTGCCACTTATTGAGCATCTCTTTTGTGTCAAACTCTGTTTTGGAAGCATATGCTATTTGCAAATGAGGAAACAGAGTCATAACTCTCCTGAGGTTATGGCAGGGCTAATGAATGGCAGAGTTAGATTTAAGAACTCTAGCTTTTATGGCTTTTTGTCTAGGATATTTCCTCCCAGGAAAGAACAGTTTCAAGAGGGAGGAAATAATTAGTAGTTAAAATGCTGTTGAAAGGTTAGGTGTGCAGGTTAAGTTCTGAAAAGTGTCCAAGGGCATTTAGAGTAACTTGTTTATCCATTTAAGAACTATTTACCAAGAGTCTCTTAAGTGCCAAAACTGTGCTAGGCTTTAGGAATTAAATGACAAGTGCCAAACTGGTAGAGATAGAAGGATGGGTGAAAGAAAGTAGAAACAGTGAAAGCTGTAGTGTGAAAAAGCTTGACTGCAAAAGAAAACATAGTGATGCAGCAGTAAATGTTGGGGAAATTAATGTGTGAGTGAGTGTGTGTGTGAGTGTGTGTGAGTGAGTGTGTGTGTGAGTGAGTGTGTGAGTGAGTGTGTGTGTGTCTTTAATATGGGAAGTACTTTAATTGTTTATATGTGGAGGAGAATGAGCTATAGTAGGGGAAAGATTTGAAATCAAAGAACGAGGAGAGACAGGGACCAAAGTCTGTTAGATTGCACCTATTTAGTTAAGTAGATTGCAAGATTATCTTAACATGAATATGTGGTGGCCATAGAATTTTAGTACGATTATCCTGCTCTTGGATAATGGAGACTTGACTAAACAATGAAACTTTTTATTCAAATGATCACTGCGACTTCTTATGTTTGATTGTTGCATCCATTTTTTCTAGCCTACAATTATTCTGCTCATACCCCTGTCTATCATAGCACTTGTTATACTGAAGTAGAATCATTGATGTCTCCCTTTTGGACCGCATGCTTCTTGGGAGGGGAGATGAGTAGAGACTATATCTAATGCCACTTAGCATCTGGTATAATCTTCCTTTAATAAATTTTTATTGAATCAGTGAATCAGTAAATGACTCAGTTCCTTATCTGTATCATTTTTGAACAGCAGTTTTGATTTTTAAACTTTTATGGGTTAAAAGGTATATATATGTGTATATATGTGTATATGTGTAAAAGGTATATACACACACACATATATACATGTACATATATCTATATCTATATCTGTATCTGTATTTATGTATCTACCTAGTGCAGATTTTGTTGTCTATTATAAATTAAGTACATAAGTACTTTAAGGTATGACCACATACCAATGAAAAGAGGACTTTAAATATTTTTGATGCTAAGAGGGTCTTATGGTTTCATACAACCTAGAAAATTTCTTAGGTTTATCTTTTTAGAGATTTAAGATAAATTCATTATCATCTTAAAGTAACCAATTGTAATCTATCTAGATGTGCAGAAATATAAATACCCTCAGACTTTTTATTCCCTGGTTTTTGTTTGTTTGTTTTAAAAAGCCAGTGATGCAAATTTTAAAAATAAATTTTCCTGTGAATGTGGTATGTAGTTTTTACCCCCCAAATATATTGTTATTCATTATGTCATGGAATTTTCCTTTTTCAGAATCCTGTTCAAAAGATCCCTGACTCTCATGAGATAACGCTAAAGCATGGTACTAAAACTGTAAGTTTTAAAAATTTGATTATTTTCTCTCAATAATAGGGCTCTTATGGAAAAGTGAGTTAATAAGATAACATTTATCGTAAGGCTAATTATACCATCAACAGCTAACACAAACACTCTAGACAGTAAGGAACGATTACTTTTCTGTTCAGTCAAAATAGCCATTGGGTTTCATTAAAAATAGGGACACTTATAATTGTCATTGTTATTGTTGGCTTTAAAACCTCTTTTTCTTTGATATAAGAACATTACAAATGAAAGAAATGAAACTCAAGTATGGTTTTCTTTTTTATGGTGTGGGAAAATTTCTCATTACTCTTAGCTTTATTTCTGTACAGTAAAAGGCCTGAGTTCATCTCTTAGATGAATGTTGAGATAAGAAATGAACATAAAATAGTCACTGCATTGCTCTTAGATTATATTACTTAGATTTATGGATTATATTGTTATATTTATTTGTTATTTAAAGTTTAATAATATAAATTTCTGAAATATAAGATGAAATCATTTTATCTTCTTACAAAACCATTAAAAAGTGTTAGTTGAATAATGAAACCTGCTTATGAATAAGTGAAAGAATAAAATTATCTTGATTTTCCTTTACAATTAAGTTACCTTTTTCTAGATGTCTGACATGTAAATAAGCAAGAAAATACATCCCATAATGAGGGGGAAACATCAATCAATAGAAATAAACCCAGAAATGACACAAATGATAGAATTAAATACATTTGTTTAAGTGTTTGTTAAAAGATAGGTTTATTGTTATTTTAAATGACTTGAACAACAAATACTTTAAAATGCCTTAGTTTTAATTTCTGCTATAAACATTGATACATATAATTCACATAAACAAACACTTTTTGGGTCCTCAGTGATTTTAAGAGTGTGAAAGGTTTTGAAACCAAAGTATCTGAGAACTGCTGCCTTGAGAAATAATTTCCATCTAGTTCTTGATATTATATCTACTTTTTACTAAGTCAGACTTTTGATATTTTTATTCTGAAATCGTGACAGAATTTTAAGAACTTTCATATTTTTATGTATAAGGAAAAGAATTATAGACTGTTGATACTTAAAAGGAAGCTTTCGTACCATTTAGTTCAGAGATTTTGTTTTTGTAATTAAGAGATAGTACATGGGTTTCACACGTTTTATTTAAATATTTCCCTTTTTTCAAATCCAATTTTATCTTTTATTAATTTTTCTAAACTTTAATTTTATTTTTTTTTAAGGAGGGTGCAGCTCACAGTGGCTTATGCAGGTATTAAACCGGCAACCTTGGTGTTATTAGCACCACACTCTAATCAACTGATATAACTGGCCATCCCCAAATTTTAACTTTTAAAGAAATGTAATTAAAAAAAAATACTCCAAGTTATGTTGCACATCAAAAATCAATTAGAACTTCTAATTGTACTGTAAGGTTAACTAATTTCTTTTTTTTTTTTTTTTTAATAAAAAGAAATGTTTTAATCCAAGTACCACCATGCAAAGACATAACATTAAGGGAGTAGTTGCAGCAAATATAGGTTTGTGATTGGCTCATTAAATTTTTTTCTTTTTTTTTTTATTGTTGAACAATTTTAATCATAGAAGTGAAAGGAAAAGTTTACATGATTATATAAGGCTAATACTTACATTACAGATTTTTGTTAGACTTTTTTTTATTAGTGTCAGGTGCACGAAACAAAGTAATACTTAGACGTTTATCATTTATATCCCTCACACTGTGTCTACAGCCCTCCGCCCATCTACTACCCCTCTGACATCGCACACAGCCATTACATTTCCACTCTCTATTCCTAATGCTGTACTCCTCTTCTTGTAAATATATATACATATATATATACATATATATATATATATATATATATATATATATATATATATATATATATATGAACTTGTAGGTGACATTCATTATTGTTCAGCTTCAGCTTCAGGTGTACAGTGCAGTGATCAGGCATCTACATCATCCCTGAGGTGGTCTCCTTAATGAAACAAGTGTCATTATTTTTTTTTACATACAGGTGTTTTCTTTTGTAGCCAATTTGTGACTATACAACTTTGATAAAAACAAATGTTACATTTTAAAATTAATAAAGGTACTATTAATACTTGCACATAATAAAAAATGGTCAAACAACACAGAAGGGAGTCAAATGGAAAGTACATTCCTCCCTCTCCACTTTATCTCCCCAGCCACTACTTCTTTCTGTGGAAATGTTCTTTCTTACAGATATAGATGTAAATATAGATATAAATACACATACAAATACAAAATATAGATACATACGTGGTGTGATAAAAAAATACGGTGAATGTTTACATTTAAAAAATTTATTACAGTATAAGACACACTACCATCAACCCCCCAAAACACTCCCCCTCACTCCGAACACACCCACCCCACCACCCCTGCCACCCTCCGAAGCAGCCCCGGAAGTCCTCCCTCGTGAGTGTCCTTAGTTGCGCTGTCATGGCTGCCTCCATGTCCTGAATCTATTTGAAACGTTTACCTTTCATGGTCAAACTAATTGCTTTTTGCAGTCTTGTCTTTGCCCTGCGTGTATTTCAACTTCTTGGAAATGTATCAGCTATTAGGAAGGTGACTCTTTTGTTTGGTTTTGTTTTTTGTTTTTGTTTTCTTCCAACTAGTTATTATAAAAATATTTACATACTCACAGAAGTATAGCGAATACTAAAAGGAATCCACATATTATTTATTTCTGAGCCTTACCAATTATCTACATAAATCCAGTCTTGTTTCCCATGTACTTTACATTTCTAGTAAATCTCTTCCCGCCCCCCTCCCCCACCTTGTGGGATTATTTAAAAGTGAATTCCAGACTTCATATGATTTCATCTCTGAATATTTCAGTATGAATCTCTAAGAGATGAGGTTGGTCTGTCCCTCTCCTCCTCTCCCTCCCCTTCTTTCTCTCGTAATCAGAACATCTTTATTACATCTAAATTTTGTTCAGTAATTATTTAATATAATCTAACCCCACAGTTTTCAAATGTCTTCAATTGTCCCATACACATTGTTACAGTCAGTATGTTCAAATCAGTATCCAGATAATATCTGACTCATTCTTAAGAGAGCCATCGTTTGTTATGTTTCTCAATTTGTAAGTTTTTCTGCTCTCTCTTTTCCTCCTTGCCATCGAAGAAATATGTCTATTTGGAGAATATACTTACAATGGGCAACTGTGTATGCTATGTGATAGTCAACTGAACAGTTCCAAGTGATAATATAGTGTGGTTTGATTTTACTGATTTTTATGTTTATCACGTGAAATAGGAAGAGTTGTTAGATACTGTTATCGTTTTAAACACTGCTTTTCCCCTTACATCCTTCTAGATCAGTTTGATTGCACAGTATGTTGACATTGGAAAGCCAGCTTAAAAAAATTGGCAGATTATTATTGTGTACAAATGTTTGTCTGTGTATGTCAGCCTTTTGTCAATATTATGGGCCAAAATAACATCAATAATTGTATTGAATTAGATCTATGTGAATAAGTATTATACTAGGCTTATTCACATAGATCCAATTCACAAATAATTTATGGAACCAGTGTAAGTGCTGTTATAATGTGGATAGCCACTTACAAACTCAGCTTTAAAAATAATTGCTTAAGGTGACTATGCTGAGTATTTAGCCATATGCACAAGATAATCATTTCTACTTTGTCCTAATTTGTTTAATAGTTTTCTTAAAGTTCCCGTTGCTGTTATTCACTTTGGTAATTTTAGATTCATGTGTTCTTTATGTAGTGGTAGTTAAACTATCTTGAAAGGTTTCCTCAAAATTGTACATTGAAAAAGCTGAATTGTTTGTGAGATTTCTACTTATATAGAAAGCAATTAAAGCAACTTAGTTTATCATATGAAATAGCACTCATCACTATTGTGAGTACGTGATAGATAAGGTGAGACAAACCTGGTGATTAGAGAAATTAAAATATTTTTCTTTTTATTATTTCCAAAAAAATAATACTTATAATAATAAAGTCAAATAATATAGAAGGTGCTGTCCTTTCCTACTTTTTAGAGGTAACAACAGTTGGTGGTCTATCCTTCCAATTCCTATAATATGAGATATGGGGTTACAGAAAGGAAATGGGTGTTATAATGGACTGTAAGTATCTTTTCTCCAATTAATGTGTTTTTTTTTTTTTAAACCAGGTTTCTGCTTTGGGTCTGGATCCCTCAGGTGCCCGTTTGGTGACTGGAGGATATGACTACGATGTTAAGTTTTGGGATTTTGCTGGAATGGATGCTTCTTTTAAGGCATTTCGATCCCTTCAACCTTGCGAATGGTATGTATCACTCACTTCATGTATCTTCCTATTTGAAGATAGAGTGCTGTTGTCATTTGTATTCTCTCTATAATGGTTTTTACCCAGGTACGATAAGTTTATATGACTATATATTACCTTCATTTTAAAAATGAAAGTAAAATGTTCTTTAAATTTCTTTCCTTAATTTCATTAACCTCTATTTTAAGACATTTTCTGTCTTTTTTAAAAATTATTTTTATTTAGAAGTTGTTACCTTGCTTAGTTTATTTGAAAAACACTCCAATGAATACTGTGTAATATTCTGTACGTGTATATGACATGCGTTCAGCCAACACCACTGTGCTGCTGTGCTCAGCACTGTATCACACAGGGCTTCATGTGGTGCCACTGAAGCCACCTTTTAGTTCCATTTTTGACCATATTTGATCTTTTAGCATGTTGGATATCAAAAATGGATTTTTATTGGTCAAATTAGTATCTTGTTAACTTGCATAATGTTTGTTGGAAATGGGCTCTTATTGATGACATTTAAAGATAGTCAAGACTGGTGAATTAGCTGAAATTGCTTAGACCCCGTTTCCTACTCTTGCATGAATGGGGTATAAGAATCTAGTTTCACCTTTAACCTGAACTCTTAGGGATGATGATTTTTTGCTAAACTTCATATCCATCTGTAAATCCTGGGTCCTGTCAGCTATGCGGAGAAAGTTTCTGTCTCTGGATGATGGGTGTTTGCCTCCAGTGAACCTTTTTGTGGTTGGAGCATCTAAAAAGCTAGAGAGCTGAGCTTTTTCTTAAGCCTGCAGAACAGGTTATATGAATTGTTTGTGCTTACTTGCTAATAAATGCTTAGATAATAAATGTCTGTATGTGGATCAGGTTGGGTCTGAGACCTCAAATTTCTCTGGGAGCTGAAGTTATCTAGCAAAATAACCATTTTGACTAAAGTCACTCTGGTCATTTTTCTACAAATCATTGATTTGTAAATTTTGAAGTCATAATTCTTAAGCTATCTAGTAAAGACTTGTGAATTCCCTAAATGAACATGACAGATCTATGATCAATTGGAGCCAAAAAAAAAAAAAAAAAAAGGAAAGCACTGAGTATCTCCAGCGATAGGTGGATTTAAAATAGCTGTCGTGATTTAAAATAATATGTTACCTTGAATTAGTATGACAACCTTTTAAAAATGTATTTCAAATATGTTGTTAATCCCATTTCCCCACACGATGGTCTCTTGATTCACACAGGGATTGTGTTTTCCTTCTGCCTTTTCAAATATAAGCCGTCGTGTTCAGGACTATCCAGTGCTCTCAGCTCTGTCAGAGCTAATAATCAGCTCTGAATAGAATATGTGTCATGAGTGTCAAGCCAGGCTCTATCACTAAACTGTGCCAGTTGTTGTAATTGAAAATGCAGAAAAGCATAAGAATAAGCTTTTTTTTCTCTTCTATAATTAAATTGTTGCATCCTATCTGTAATACTCTAATACTACAAACATTATGTGAATGTTACTCTTTTGAATGATGAGAACTGTTCAACTTTGCCATCATTTGCCTCTCATTTCCAAATAATGTGACTCTACTTTTTATCACAATGGTTTTCTTGGACTCAGCATATATTTTCCATCTATTTATATTTATATACTTATCTGTAATTCACTTTTTTCCTTTGAAAAATTTCAAGCATAGAGAAAAGTAGTGTAATAGCCATCTACGCTTTACCTGGATGTAACAGTTATAAATGTTTTTCTGTATTTGCTTCATCTTGTTTTTGTAATTTTTGAAGTATTTAAAGGTAAAGAGACATAACTTTTACTTTGAAATACTTCAGTGTGTATCTTTCAAAAATATAGACATTTTCTATATAATCATAGTCCCATGATTACTTCTAACAACATTCTTTAGAATTCCTTAATATTTCTAATAACTCTTCCATATTTAAATTTCCGCATTTGCCCTCACAGTGTATTGTAATGCTAGTTTGTCAGACATGGATCCAATCAGGTAACATACATCACATTTATTTTGAACCTCTCTTATGTATCTTTTAATCTAGAACAGTGTCTCCTTCCTACCATTTCTTTCCCATGACTTTAAGACTTTGTTAAGCAGACACGCCCAGTTATCCTCTGTAAGGTTCTTCCTCTCTTATTTTGTAACTGATTAACTGTTTCTTTGTCTCCAGTATTTCCTATAGAAGATCCGAAGGCTTGATTATCAGCCATATTTTATCATATCAGGTGGCATGTATTGTCTAATTGTTGCCACTACTAGTGACTAGCAATTAAAGTCGATTCCTGGATTAAGTTGGTGACATCTGATTCCTCCATTGTAAAGTTAATACTATATATTTGAGATAGGCAAGAACTTTGTGGGAAGATATTTTGGTACAATGTAAATATCCAGATTCACCTTATCTTTTCCCTTAATAAGTTTAGTATCCATTGATTATTGGTATTTAGTATCCACTAATTTTCTCATTAAGTGTTGCAAGTTGGTAATTTTCTAATTCTGTTATTTCATCTATATTTGCTTGCTGGCTTTCTTCTAAAAGAAGAACCTTTCTCATTAACTAATATTATTTGATAACCCTGAAATACAGCTCCTACTGGAGAGGCAGGATAAATGCTTACTTATTTCCTATTAATTACTCATTTTCAGCTGAAGGGTTAGTGGTGATAAATGAGTTGTTGCTGTTATTGGTGGTGATTTTTCTTTTCTTTTTCTTTTTTGAGTATCAATATTTGGGATTTTAAAATTTTCATGTGTTTCAGTCAATTGCAGTCATTATTCTTTTTGATGTTTAAATTGTCTCAGATTTGGCCAGTGGGGAGTCCCTGAGTGCTATGACGTGACTGCATTAGTCTTTAAAAGCTTATTTTCTGGCATGACATGATGAGGGCTTCCTGGTTCATTCCTTTCCATGTACTGGAATCAGCATGTTCCCATGGAGACCTGTTTTATAAAGTGGGAAGGGCCAAATTTATAGGCCAAATCTGGGTATGACATATGCTCATTGATATTGGGGTATCATTGCTTCTTGACTTTTTCAGTGAAAAGAGGTGAACAGTATAGGTACATATGTGTGCGTGCATGTGTGTTTAAATGACAAGATGATATTGATATTTACATTTCAAATTTTAGCAAACTTTCAATTTCAGAATATTTTTTAATTTACAGAAAAGCTGCAAAGATAGTTCAGAATTCAGGTATATCCCTAACCCAGTTTCTCCTATTGTTAACATCTTATATTACCATGGTACATTTGTGACAATTAAACTAATGCTGGTACATTAGTATTAACCAGACTCCAAATTTTATTTGGATTACACTTTTTTTTTAAACTAATATCCCTTTCAAGGTACCACATTACATTTAGTCTTCATGCTTGTTTAGTCTCCTCTGGTTTATGATAGTTTCTCAGTCTTTTCTTGTTTCTCATAACCTTGAAAGTTTTGAGGTGTTCTGGTCAGGTATTTTGTAGACTGTCCCTCAATTTGATTTTTTATGATGTTTTTCTCACGATTAGATTGGGGCTGTAGGTATCTGAACTGAATATGACAGAAGTACAGTGCTCTTATCACATATCACGGGTGCATGCTATCATGTTTAATAAATGCTGCTCACACTTGGGAGAGTGGAAAAACTGAGCTCTACCTCCTGGATCGAGTGATATGTACATGAACTACTTGGAATTCCTTTGTAGGGAAGAATTGTCTCTTTTTCCCATTGATTTAATCATTTTTTCTATCAGTATTGACTAATGGCTACTTATTTCATACCTTTAGTTGTAAGCCAGTGCTGTATTATTAACAGTTTGTTTCCACTGTGGCCTTTGGAAGCTATTTCAATTTGGCTTTTACGGCCCTTTCTTTGACATGCCTCTTTTTTTTTTTGTCATTCCTTACTTTTTGGTATTATAAGATGCTTCAGACTCATATTTTTTCCTGTCCCAGTCCTAGGATCAGTCATATTTCCTAGGAGAAGGGTGTCAGAAAACAGTAGGTAGGTTCTTGATGTGCTTGTTGCTCTTGGGGTGCCACTGCGTCTAGGCCTTCCTCAGACAACAGATCTAGGAAGTGAATGCATGTATACTGACCTGTGTATACACTGTATCTATAATTGTTTATGTAGCTTTTTTGCCTCTATATTAAGCTAACCAAGGCATTCATACTCAGGTCTCTGACTCTAATCCAGTGCACATTGGTTCATTCTAGCCTTCCCTCTTCCTCCTCCTCAGAAACTTTTCAGCTTTCCAACACTGAGAAACCTGGCTCCCAACACTCATCCATATATATGTATTTGTTTAACCCCTCTATACATGTAAAACAGTTTCAGAATTGTAAATCTGTAAAGCTGTTCCAATTTAAATTTAACATTACAGAATGTTTACTTAATGTCTTTCATTTTCTACTCAAATTCAAAGATAGAACTTGTTTTTGAGAAAGGGCTTACTGGACAAGACCAGGAGTTGGCAAAATTTTTCTATAAAGGAAGGGTCTGATAGTAAGTATTTTAAGCCTTACAGGCAAAAATGATCTTTTAGAATTTATCTGTGTGTGCGTGTCTATGTTATATAATATTAAATTAAATTTACATTAAATTTTTAAGTAAAGAAAAAGGAGCAGTACAGGTATTTATATTCTTTTCATTCAATTTCATTTTCTTTATTTTGTTAGCTTCTTGTTTTGATTCTGACATCCAACATATTAATGATCAATCCTTTTTTTTTTTTTTTTTTTTTTTACAATTGTAAGTTTGATAAATGTGCAGTAAGTTCTCATTCAGTTGATAATGGTTAAATATGGCAGAGTCAGATTTTGGTATGCCATTAGGAGCTTTTCTTTATTTTGACACTGATCTGTTAAACAACCTTTTGGATTAAGTTATTCACCTACATGAGAATCCATGCATACCTATAACTCAGCTAAATTCTTCCATAACTTTTTTGTCTCCCATCCACATTTTTCCTATATCATCTGCCAAGAAAACTTGAGGGAATTTGTTGACTGTCTTGAAGATGTAAAAGCACAGGATGCTGTTTTCAGGTCATCTTCTCACCTGTAATAGCAGATGTCAGAATTTGGCTGATTTGCAAGAGGCAGCATTTGGGTGAATCAGTGGGTGTCAAAGAGGCATTCACACTTAAAGAACCCCCTACTAGCCATTCAGGAGGAGAGGTAGAAGTCCTAAGGATAGGAATAGACTGTGCTAAGGTATTCTGGATTTAGGGCAATTGTGATGAATTTCTCCAAAGGACTCTGGTGCTGTAATGTTCTTGGCCTGGTTCTCAGTCACTCCCTTGAGACACCTTAAAAAGATTGATGTTAAATGTTTTCTTGATTTATTCTATAAAAATCAGATTTTAAAAAGTGCTATATTTTTGTTGTTGCTCGACTTCTTTTTTGGTATTTTGAAGTCTGTTTAATAATTTGTTTTGGACTTTTGCCCAGTCTCGATATTAGATTTGTTATTAGGATCTCTAGTTTCTAAAGTCAGTCCCATTTAGTGAAAATCAGTACCACATTTTCTCTGATGCAACCTGCTAGTCGTCTTCTGTTTTCTCTCTGTTTTCTCACAGGTTCTCAATAATTGTATATGCAGGTTTAAAGAGTCAGAATCCTTGGAATCACAAACCCTTCCTTCAGATATATCCTCTATACCAAAAAACAAAAACAAAAACAAAAAAACAAAAATATATAGATGGAGTAAAATTTTTCATAAAATATCAAGAATTTTGGGATTACTTAGGGTAACCCAAGTTAAGAATTCTTTATCTTTTGACTACTTAAAAATGGCTAGATACTCTCCATTCTCTTCTTTTTAAAACATTTTAATTAAGTAATATATAACATATTCTCATAAAGAAATTAAAACATTATGGATAAAACTAAATTTCTTCCTTGATCACCTTCATTTTAATGTCTCTCCTAGGTGTTACTACTATTTTCGTCATGGTATACATGCTCTGAGTTTTTTCCATGCAGTTATCAACAGTTATATGTACCTATTAAAAACAGGTATATACTCTATTTGTTTTCATAAATGGTATCAGATGGTATCTCATTCTCTTTTATCTTTTCATTATAAAATTATATAAGCTTAAGGAGTTTTTTTTTAACTTTCCTGGGTTTCCACTATCCTCTATAATTGTCATCAAGTTACATAATTTTGTGAATTTTATCTCGTTAACGAAATGCCGGTGACCTCTTGGGTGGTATCTCAGCTCGGATGTCAACTCCTCAGAGACCTTTATTAATCACCCCATCAAAAGTAGCGCTTGCCTTCATCTCTCCACTGCTACCAACTCTATCCATTGTCCTGATTTATTTTCTTCATAGAACTTCTCATTATCAGAAATGATCTGTTTTTTTACATGTTTACTTGTATTCGGCACCTGGAACCGTGCGTGGCCTATAGTAGAAACTTATTATTCATTAAATAAGTTGTAAATAGAATCTTTTCATATTTTTCTCTAAAAATTTCTTTTTGTATGGAGTAACAACCAAGATGTGTCACCAGAATGTTCCTATCTTTCACAAAGAAGGAAAGTATAAAGATTTCTTTATTATTTGTCCCGGAGGATCTAAAATCTTTGGCTTAAAGTCTATCAGTTCAGGGCAAAGAAGGAACAGGCAGTTCTTAAAATGTCTGTACTGTTGGTGATGCATTGGGCTTCTGGCCTCAGGCTGATATGTTTAGCTCTTAAAAAAAAATAACACAACAAAACTGAGACATGTACTCTCAAAATAACTGGTTAATGAGTGTTATTGCATCTTATGATTTACATTCATTTTGTGTTAAAATTGATTGCCACTGAGTCACAAGTTCCACTTTGTAATGGCATTTGCAGTTCTTGGTATATATCTTTTAGTTCCTTCTTTTGATTAAACAGTCCTAGAGTTCAAAGGAAAAAAACAAAACACCTTTACCTGGTATTCGCCTTCCTGAGTGAGTCTTAGATTTAGAAATTAGAAATTTTTTCCTATAAGAAATCAGAATGGATGAATCATTTCTCTAGCCATTGGGCATGATCCACCATACTTTCTGCTTATTTAGCTGGCTTGTGTCATAATTGTCAGTTATTGTGTGGCTGGGGAAAATTTCATTACTCTCTGACTTTCACTGAAGTATTTTTACCCCCTGTTTCTTTTCTGTAGTAGACTGATTTATGTAAAATTCAGTCCTACAACTAAGTATTACTCTAGAGTCAATGTGTAGGATAGGTTAAAACCTGGTTTCTGAGTCACAGAAATTTGAATTCTGTTTCGGCCAGTTCGTTTGCTGTATGACATGGCAAGTTATTTAATCATTTTGACCCTTGGCTTCCTTGTCTGTAAAATAGAATTAACAATATCTATTTCTTTGGGTTGTGGTAATTATTAAATGAATAACGTATGCAAAGTCGGCACACAGTGACAAAGCATTCAGTAAATAGTAGCACTTAGTATTTTATAATTGTTTAAAATAAAGGAATTCTAGGACAGACTCTCACAAGTTGATATCTCAAAGTATTACTTCACATTACTGAGATTTTGTTCACATCAGAAGATTAGATTTTACTCTAAAAATTAAGACTACTATTTAATCTGTTATCTGACCTGATTTTGTTTTTAGGAGCACTGGCTATCTAGTTTTGATTCTCTTTTAGCTCTTTTCCATTCTCCTTTTTCTTCTTTCTGACCCAGTTCTCTTTATCTCCCCCTTTTTTCCTATAACCTGTAAAAATCTCATAAGTCAATTCACTACTAATTTCTTGCTGTTTTAATTCAGTACCTTAATGTTTTTAGTGAACTTCTTAAAAGTCAAATTATTTTACATGCAGTAAAATTCATTCAAAAAGAATGAAAAGAACGAGTTTTGAGATATGCATACAGTCATATTACCACCACCACAATCAAGTTATACAACATTTCCATTATCCCAAAAAATTCCTTCCAGACACTTCTCTTGACCCCCAGGCAATCAGTGATCCAATTTTATTGTTGCCTCTATCAATGGATTTCTTTTCTTTTTATTGCTGTGTAGTATCCCGTTATATGAATATACAACAGTTTATCTGTTCATTAACTGATAGACATTTGGGTAGCTTCCAGTTTTTAGGTATAAAGAATCAAGCTGCTATAAATGTTTCCATACAGGTATTTTTGTGGATAGATATTTTAATTTACTTGGGTAAATACTTAAGAGTAAATTGCTGGGCTGTACAGTGTGTATGAACTTTATAAGAAATTGCCAAACGTTTCCAAAGTGTTGTACCATTTTGTTTTCTTAGGAGCAATGTGTAAGAGTTCTAGTTACTTTACGTTTTTGCCTATACTTGGTATTGTCTGTGTTTTTAAATTTAACCATTCTTTTGGGTGTGTAGTGATACGTAACTTAATTTCCCTGATGATTGCTGATATTGAGCTTCCTTTTATGTTCTTATTTACTTTACATATTAATCTTCTTTGGTGAAGTGTCTGTTCAGATCTTTTGCCCATTTTTAAGCTGGGTTTTCTTTCTTAGGTTGGTTGAGAAAATTCTTCATAAGATATGTGTATCACAAATGTTTCCTCTTAGTCGTGGCTTGCTTTTCATTTTCATGATGGTGTCTTTTGAAGAGCAGCTTTAATGTAATTTTTTAAATATTTTTATTTTTTATTTTCTTTATTAGTTTCAGGTGCACAAGACAAAATAATACTTAGATGTTTATCATTTATATCCCTCACACTGTGTGAACCCCCTTCCCCTATCCACTATCCCTCTGATATTGCACACAGCCATTACATTTCCACTGTCTCTATTCCTAATGCTGTACTCCGCTTCTTGTAAGTATATACATACATATATATATATATATATATATATATATATATATATATATATATATGTAAAATTATAGTTGGCATTCATTATTGTTCAGCTTCAGCTTCAGGTGTACAGTGCAGTGATCAGGCATCTACATCATCCCTGAGGTGGTCTCCCAAATGGGTCACGTGTCCATCAGATACCCTACAAAATGTTTATAACATTATTGATTGCATTCCCCAAATTGATTTTCAAAACCCCGTGGCCATCTTGTGGTTACCGACTATTTTGTAATCCCCTCACCTTCCCCCTTATCCCCACCCCCCCCCATCTAGCAACCCTCAGTTTTTCCTCTATGTCTCCAAAACTGTTTCTGATTAGTTCATTCACTTATTCTTTTCTTTAGATTCCTCATATAAGTGAGATCATATGGTATTTGTCTGCCTCTGTCTGACTCCTTTCACTTTGCATAATGTTCTCTAGGTCCATCCATGTTGTTGCAAATGGTAAGATTTCTTTCTTCTTTATGGTTGCGTAATACTCCATTGTATAAATGTACCACAGTTTCTTAATCCAGTCATCTACTGATGGGCATTTCGGTTGTTTCCATGTCTTGGCTATTGTGTATAGTGCTGCAATAAACATAGGAGTGCATAAAGATTTTTGAATTAGAGTTTTGTATTTCTCTGGATAGATACCTAGGAATGGAATTGCTGGATCATAAGGTAGTTCCATTTTCACTTTTAAATAGTGTTCTCTGTCATTGCACATTGTCTGCTTGTTATTATAAACCATGCTTTCTTGAATTTTTTTACATAGAAAAATTTCTACAAATATTTATTAAATGAAAAATAGTTTTTCAAAAATGTCCCATTTTTATAATATATAACTTAGTATTTATGTTTTTCAATTACTAGGCAAAGTTTGGGATATTCATTTTGGGAATGAACATATTATGTGGAGGAAATGGAGAATTCCCACTTTCTACTTTTACATGATATGGCAAAACAACATGAATTGCTTTTGTAATTTAAAAGATACCTTATACTTCAGAAAACAAGATATCATAAACAAAATTAAAATACAAAGGATAAACTCAAAAAGTTGAAATACGTATTGAAAACAGTGGGCTACTATCTATAATAGAGTTTCTGCAGAATTAAAGAAAGGGATATTTGAAAATTAAAACTGATCCATGGAAATGAATTAACAGATAGAAGAGATACAACTGACCAGTAGACTTGAAAAAAGATGCACAGCTTCACTAACCATCGATGAAGGAAAAATTAAAATGCCAGTGAGGTACTACTTGTTACCTATAAGACTGGAAAAGACAAAAAAGACCTATACTGTCCACTGTGGGGAGGAGACAAGGTGGGATATCAACTACTAAACTTTTTCTCTACAGAGCAATTTGATAATACCTATTAAGTTGTAAAATGTAAACTATGATGATAAGGTTTGGTGAAATGACTACTTTTAGGCATTGTTGATGGGAATGTAAATTGGTACTATTTTTGGAGGGCAATTTGGCATGATGTTCCAAATTACAAGCACAGATATGATCCAGTAACCCATGTTTAAGAATTTCTCTCATACTGACACATGGAAATGACCAAGGAATAAGTTTATTTATTGCAGCATTGTCAATAGTAATAGATATGTTTTCTTGAATTTTATTTTTAGCATGAAACAATGACAGTTTAAAAATATCTTTTTTCATATAACTATGAAAAAATAGTTCTTAGCTATATTCTTTGTCTTTTATGCTCTAAAACAGCAATTGGCAATTTATGACTAGACGGCCAAATCCAGTTCATGGCCTGTTTTTGTATTACACTTGAACTAAGAATTTTACAATTTTAAAGGGTTGTAAAACAAAATACAACAAGGAATATGTGATGGAGATCATATATGGCCTGCAAAGCTTAAACTATTCACCCCCTAGCCCTTTACAGAAGGTTGGCTGACCCATCCTCTAGAATCTCTTCACAAGCCCCGTACTATTTCACTGTCCTGCCTGGAGACAAATAGATGGAATAGATTCTTCTTACATCTTCTCACTTCCTTAAGGAAAATAGCTGTAGCTAGTGGAATGAGGCTGTGGTCTGAGGGATTTTCCAGGGGACTGGGTCTGAGAGTAATCCTTACAGGGGAGTCTCCTCTTCTTGTGATGGATACTCTGTTTTCAGGGAACCTATTCTGTTAGGTTTCTCACTAGTGGGTACATCTTTGTTTTGTGAACCTCTGTGTCATCTCTTGAACAACCTTTTCAGCTGCCAGCTCTCTACTGTTGTGAAACTGCTTCCATAAGAACAGCTTTTCTACTTTGAGAACTTGCGGCTGTAGGAATTCATGGTTTGTGGGATATTTTCAAATGAGGCTGTTTTTCTAATCACTCTGCTCCTTGTCTTACAGAAATTTCTGGATCGTTTCTACCTTTGTTTCTCATTCAGTTTCCAATTCTGATATTTCTCCCTATTGTTATATTTTCCTAGGTTATTTCTTTTGCTATTTGGACTAGGTTAGCCTAATGGATTCCTCAAGCAGCTATTTTTCCATAGACGTCTTTTATATTTCCTGTTTTTAAGTTTTGCAGGACTTCATATTTATGTTTTTTTTTTGCATCATCTTCAGCATCTTCTCTGCACTGGAAAGATATACGTCACATTCTTGTGTGACCTTCCACGTGTCCTTAATTTCGAAAGTCTATGTTTATGTTTTTATCCCGAACTTCTAAGGACTTTGTAATCGTCATCTTTATATCTGACCGTGTTTCTTATTACTTTGTAACATGAAGTCTTCCTTGCGGTCAGTTTAGTGTCCTCTTTCCTTCCTATCCAAGTACTTGGTCCTTTTCTTCACCTTACCTTTTTGCGTCTCTTTTTGCCCCGCTAATTTCTTCAAAATTCTTCCTTCAAGATTCAACTCAAACGTCTTCCTAATTAATTGAATCTCACTTAGAATACTACTGCAGTCTCTACTGTTTTTTCCCTACTATTCATGCTAAATCCCTTTAATGCCTTCCTGACGCATTTTGACTAAAACTCAAATGTCTTGCCATGGTTTATAAAGTCATTTGTGCCCTGGCCCCGGATGATTTCTTCTCTTTTCTTAGTATATGCTAGCAAAATGACTGAGGGATTTTTTTACACAGTACTTTTTTTTCTGCTTAGAATGCTCCCCCCCTACCTCTGGTACCTGTTCCCCCTTCAAAAACATGGTTAATACCTTCTTATACTTAGGCTTCCACCTAAATGTCACTTTTCCAGAGAGGCTGTCTAAAGTACGGCCCTCCCATTACTTGCTCCCTCAACTCTTTTTATTCACTGTTAGATGCAGAGCCCCTAACTGCTCTTATTCTGCTACTAGAATTAAGACTTAAGTTATTTCTAATATCAACATTATAAAATAAGCTATTGGGAATAATCAAACAAGTCTTAGTTTTTGTTAATCATCGTCATTGATTGGCTGTTTTTGATATTTCTTTAATCCTCAGAAGACATGAAAACATGTTGTTTAAGTATTTATTACCTTTTGGACTTATCGTATTTTAGCATGGAACTTGACTGTGAGACCATATAAAGTCATAAAGCTTTAATCTCTACTTGATTGGGTGATAGAGTAGTTTTATCACATTCCTAAGTAAGAATATACATTTTAATGGAAAGGAAGGGTTATTGATTGGCTTTAGTAAATTTATATTTAGTCTTGGATATAAATTTTCTCTAGTTTTGTTTGAAAGACGTATGATTTTATCAAGTTAGTACAAGCTTTCTAACCATTAGTATGTTTAAGCTATTAGGTGATATACGTATTCCTAATTAATTGTGAATTGGAAATCTGTATTTATAAATTTAAAAGCTCAAATGTTGAAGTAGCTGAACATTTATTTTCGCATGGAATAAATTAGTGTTTTTCTGATATTCTCATTAGAAACGTTAGATGGTTCTGCCCCATGTCTATTGCGTTTTTTGTTCTGTTTTCAGCACTAGATAATATATGTTGCATACCTAGAAGGAACAGACAGTTTCATCAAATACTATAGGAAGATGGCATGCAAATCTGAAATTATATTTTCTCTGTTATTGCCTTTCATTTCCAAGAATGAAGGGGTTATATTTGACATAGTGCTTGAGTTTTTTGAGTGGGTATGGAAAATCAGAAAAAAATATAAGAATATTTCTCTTGAGTATTTTGGTAAGTAATAATTAAAAACACATGCTAAACTTATACTAACTTGTAATGAATTTAAATGTTCAATGTATTCGATTCAGATGTATTCATTACAGTTAGCTACCAAGATTTTATACCCCTCAAATAATCTCAAGAAGACCTTGGAAATAAAGAAGTAAGAATCATAGCAGCTACTTATTTCACATACTGTGCTGGATGCCTTCATGTGTACTCTTTCTAATCCTCACCCGGTCCTGTATCATTTCTCCTGGTTTTTCGGTGGAGGAAACCAGGACTCAGCACCGTTCGTTATACAGTTAGTGCATGAACTCGGTCTCAGGAGCACGTCTGCAAAGTGCTGCCATCTAGTCCCATCTACTCGTTTTCCAAAAAGCGGGGAGACGGCGGCTAGTGAAGCCGAAAGACTGGCTCATCACCACACAGCTAGTTAGCAGCAGAGCGAGGACTGGATCCCTGGCCCTCTCGCTCACATTCTGGTACACTTTTCACTACATCAGGACACCTTGGCTCCTGAGCCCCAAGTGACAGCCCCAAACAGCTGTGTTTATCTGTCTTGCATGTCTCAGCTTGTTTTGCTAGCAGAGCAAAAACTACTTAAAAGGATCCTCAGTCTTCACCTTTCCACTCCCTTCCACTTACACTCATATCGTCTCCCTTGCCCCATGAATAACTTCGCAGAAAGAATTGTGCAATGTCAGTAAGCCTTCCTCGGGTGTCAGAGTTCCTCCCCAAGAGAACATTCGCTTCCTCACGACTCCAGTTTACTGTTAGGATTGGCTTTCCCCCGCTTCTCTTTGATGGGAATCTTAGTTGTTTAGGCAGGAATTTGAGGAGCAGATGTTATACCCCTTGAACAAGCCCTTTAATTCTCCTTACTTCTGTGTCTAATAACTCTTAATCCTGTCCTTTTAACTCTGTGGCTAGCAGAATTAAGAGTGAAGTGGCACAGGAATGGTGAGCTTGGTGCTGAGGTTTCATTTTAATGTTGGCAAAGAGAGCAGGTGAAGAACAATGAGGCAGAGGGAAAACATTATGTTTTCCTATAAAGCAAAAATGCAAGGTGAGTAGTAGTGTGGGATCGCTGAGATTTTGCATGTCCCTCCAAATATAACTAGAGCAGTTTGGTAGAGCAAATAGCCAGATCAGTGGAGCCACTGACTGTTTTTACTATGTAGTCTTACTCACTGTTTTTTAGATTTTCCTTCCTTTTAGAAATAAAAATGATTCACCTGAAACAAACCAAAGTGATTGCTTACAGTACTTGATATTTCATGGTTATGGAAGAAAATTAAGATGTCCCCAAAATGAGGGGACTGTAAACAAAGATGCCCTGTGAACTAAGCGGTTCATTCTATTCTTACTATTAATATATAAGACTTAGCAGTCTGAACTGTCTAATTATTGTAGATCTGGTTTGGGAGCTTCAGTTGCTCATCTACCTTAATGCTTTGATCTTGGGCATATGGTGAAATTCCTCACACCGTCACACGTTCTAACCCCAGAGCCCACTCGGATCTTTGTTTGAATTATCTAGCCATTAGCATCAGTACTGTGAATTAGTACATTAAGAATGGCTTTTGAAGAATAAATATGTCAAAAACTATCAGGTAGAATTTTAGCGTTTTAGGAGGAATGGTCAGTATAAATTTTGAGCAGCAGTTTTTCGTTACTGGTGGCTGTGCAGAAAAGCAGTTTCAAATATAAGTGTCTGATTTGTATTTGCTAACCAACCAGGAAGAATACTTCTATTGAGACCTAGCCAGACACACATAAAATTTAGTTTTTTGTATACTGTTTCTAGAAGACAAAATTATGAGTTAATAGTTTTTTCTTTTTTTTTTTTTCTGAAACACCCATTTATGTCTCAGCCTTGAATTATGGACTCAGAAAGTAAATTGGACTAAATAGCCTAAAATTTTGTTAAAAATTGTCTTATCACTGAAGTTTATTTTATTTTATTTTGAGATTGGCCTGTTAGGATAAATCAAGGAATTCAATTGATTTTTTGCTAACAAAGTTACATTCATAAAGGAAGCTATGAAGACAGCTTTAAAAAAAGAAAAGTTCATTTTTTTTTTAAAATTTTTATTGGGGAACATTGGGGAACAGTGTGTTTTTCCAGGACCCATCAGCTCCAGGTCAAGTCATTGTTTTCAATCTAGTTGTGGAGGGCACAGCTCAGCTCCAAGTCAAGTTGCTGTTTTCAATCTAGTTGTAGAGGGCTCAGCTCACTGGCCCATGTGGGAATTGAACCGACGACCTTGGTGTCAGGAGCACTGCACTCTAACCAACTGAGCCTACCGGCCGCCCAAAAGATGTTCATTTTTATTTTTGAAAGAGAAATTTTATATTTGGGACTTCAATTATTAAGTTAGTTTTCCACAAGAATTCTTTATGGATTTGCGTATTAATATCTATTTAAGGTGTATAAGTTCTTTCCGTTGGTATTTATTTGGGGATTTTTTTTTAAGAGGATGGCACCTGTGGTAGCATACCTTTAAAATGGCTCTGGTCTGATACTTTACCATATCTCTGAAGAATGTCATAGACAGTTTTTTAGCATGGTGAGTAAAAAATTTTTTACCTGAGGTGTTTATTTCAATAGTCATTTCTAAATTTATGTCTGAAAGTGACATTTAGGGACTGCACAATGAGTTTTTTAGTACTGGTAGTTTTATTGTCCAAATGGCCTGTAAAGATTTCATTAGGTTTTTCTTTTGTTTTGTTTTTAAAGAACATTTTACTTAGTATTTCACTTTTCATCTATTTTATGAGACAGTAAGAATCTTCTGTTGCTCCAAAGTGGAGACTGTTTTATGTTGTTTATTTCGTATTGTTAATGGCTGAACTGTTCAGTGCACTAGCCACTGGCACCTGTGGCTATTTAAATTTAAATGAAATGAAATGAACATTAAGTTCCTTAGTTGCAGTAGCCATATTTCAAATGCTTGATAGTTGTGATAATGTGGCTAGTGGCTCTTGTGGTGGATAGCACAGATATAAAACGGTTCCATCATCACAGAAAGTTCTCTTGGACAGTACTGGTCTTCCAGTAGGTAGGATGCTGCTGACAGACTCATATTGCAGTTGTTGTGATAGCTTTCCTCCTCTTTGGGGTAGATTTTTTTTCATTTTACAACCCTAATAATTTTTCAGGCTCTGGGAGAATTTTATAATTTACTCTTTCTGGTTAAAATAATATGTATTTCATTTTGCCCTAACAATTATGTATGTATATTTTTCAAATTATACACATTCCTACCACATGGAGGTGACTACTATTAACATTGTGGTATTTGTCCTTCTAGCTTTTCATACTCCCATATGTAAATACTTTATTTTATAAAATGAGTACCATTCTGTGCGTATTGTATTGTAACCTCCTTATTAATGTTTATACACATCATAGACAGATATAGGTGGAATTTTTCTAAAATTTATATCCACTTGGCAAATATTTATAGAGCACCTCCTGTGTGCCAGTTATTGTTTCAGGTTTTGAGCATAGGATACTATATAACTATAGCCCTGTCCTCATAGAGCTTTCCATCTAGTGAGGGAAGACCAACTACAAACAAAACACATATAATAACAGATGGTGATAAGTCCTGTGGAGATATAACAAACAGGATGAGGTGAGTTACACAGTTTCATTCTTAGGGACATTTGAGAACCATCCCCCTCCCTTTATATAATTAAAAAAATTAAATTTATTGGGGTAACATTAGTTAATATGAATTTCAGGTGTACAACTTTATAATACACTTGTTTAATGTGTGCTTATCACTGAAAGAATCTCCTTCCATCACCTTGTATTTGACCCTCTTTACCCTCTTCATCCTCCCCCACCCCCCTTCCCTTCTGGGAACCACCATTTTGTTGTCTATATCTATAAGTTGTTTTTTGTTTGTTCATTTGTTGTTTTTGTTTTATTAATTTTTAAAAATTAATATTTGTTAGTGTTAATTTTGGAAGGGTGGTTCACCATAGGCCTCTGATGGACCTTCATTATCAGCAACAGTTAGGTCAACTTTGGAGAGTTGTTCTTGGTCCCATACATAACTTTCATCCTTTGCACCACTGCTATTTTATTTATAAGACTATTGCATTAGCAACTTGGTTGTTCATTACCTGTTTTGAAGTTGATGTTTTCTGTGGTTAACATGTGATACAAAGACCTTCATACTTGGTGTCCATTTTCATTTGTCGATCTACATGCATCTTCCCAACATATCCTTGGTCTCGATTTCTTGATCTTTTCTAGGGTTTATCACTCATTTCCCTGAGACCATGTTTCTTATCAATGTACTTGTTACTTTTTGCTCATCTGATTCAATTAGCATAATGATATGAAGATTAAGGACCAGAATGAATTTTTTTGGATTGTCCAGATGGTCCAGGTTCCTTGGGACTATGTTTGACAAAGGAAAATTAATATAGCCCTGGTTCAAGCATGTGCGTGTATGCTGCTGTTGGTTGCATGGGTTGTATGGGAAAGTCAACTGCTTTTGGTCCTCCTCTCTAGCAGAATTAGAAAGACACGCTTTCCCAGGTCAGTGACTGCATACCACTGACCTGGCAGAGAACAATAACCTCTGTCTTCTCAATGTTGTCTTTAATTGGTGATTAATCATTCTGAGCCTTTCATTGTCTTCGTTGTATTGAGTGCCCCTAGCAATAGCTATCCAATTCCATAGTTCTTTTAATTACTATTTTTCTTGTAGTAGTAATTAAATGCCTGAAATACTGCACCAGCCAGTGCCTTCCCTTTCTCTGATAACCTTTTAGAAATTGCCATTGCACTGCTGTACATATCAGAGACGGCATACCATCAGTGATGGTTCTTCATTGCTGGCTAGTCAGGGATTGATACTGCTCCAAAATCTCATTTGGGAGTCAACTTCATAGGACCACTTTTGATACCAACTTTCTCAGGTCAGGTTCCTCAAAAACATACTTTAAAACTTCAGAATTTGCATACAGGAGGTTTGTTGAGCAATGTTTCTGGGATCAACCCCCGTGAGAGAAGGTGCAAGGGAAGGAGCATTAGGAAGATGGAGAATTGACTTGCCATGTAATTGCAAGAGCAGCCTCACCTGATCCTGCAGGGCTTGCTGAAGCTAGAATAACCCTTCCAAGACATCCCATATTGAAGCAGAGGGCTGGGCCACCTTACTGCTTGTCAACCAGTCATTGAATGTGAGCTGCTTTGGAATGGTAACATAAACTTGGGTGAGGGAGTTCTCTGCAACTTAGGGAAATTCTTGGGGATTTAGTTGTTAGCCATCAGTAAGCCAGATCCTGGGATCTGGGATAATGAGTACTTTGACCCTGGAGGGGTAAAATCTGGGTGGCACACCACAACATTCACTACAGCCACAATGGCAAGATTAGTTTTAGTGGAGTGGGGAGGGTGGAAAGGATACTATGGTGCTGAAGAGATAATACAGGAGATGAAAACTTGTTAAAACAGTGAACCTGTCAAGGGGAAGAGAGAGAAGATACTCATTAGAAGTTCCCGAGGAGACTGGAAAGGATGGGATCAAGAATGTAGGTAGTAGAATTGCTTTGTGCAGGAAGTGGTTCATTTCCAATATTGTAATCAAAGAGAAGAAGAGAGTTCAGATGAAGATAAGTTTATAACATTAATGGGAGGAAGTTGAGGCAGTTCTTATTTGTTTCTTTTGGGAAAGAGCTGTAAGAATCAACAGCTGGAGGAGGGAGAGTTGGTTGGATTGAAGATTTGGAGTAGAGATTTTAATGGATTGACATGGAGAGTGGGAGAAGAGAACCAACAGAACCACCACTGGTGTTGAAGGCCCATTTGAGGTTGATGTTCCTTATTTTGTAGAATTATTTGTGCAGTCGTGTGACTTTTTCTCTGACAGCGTTTAATGTGGTTAAAGTATAAACATTATGCCCAGGGTCTTACCAGATTATTTTCTTTTTCTTTTGCATAGCCATCAGATCAAGTCATTACAGTATAGTAACACAGGAGATATGATTCTTGTTGTATCTGGAAGTTCTCAAGCCAAAGTGATTGACAGAGATGGTTTTGAAGTAATGGAATGTATAAAAGGAGACCAGTATATTGTAGACATGGCCAACACCAAGGTAAGCATTAAACAAGTATTTTAGTGAATTTAATTAATTCAGCACACATTTGTTAACAACTTGTTGGAGTTGCCCTAATTCACCCCAAAAATTAGTGTCTTGTTTTAAACAATTTGTTATTTCTCACAATTCTGTGGATTGACCAAAAAGTTCTTCTGCTCCATATCATGTCAGCTGGGTCCCTTGGATGGTTATCAGTTCCAAAATGGCCTCACTCAGGTGGTTTACAATTGGTGCTCTACCCCATGGCATCTCTTTTTCTCTTCCTCCTCTCCCCTCCACCCTTCTCCCTTTCCCCTCCACCCACTCCACATGTCGAGTTTGGGATTTTTCATAATGTGGTAGACTTAGTGGGGTCTGACTCCTTGCTTGATGTCTGGGTTTCATGAAGGATGAACATGGAAACTCTAGATTTCTTAAGGTCTGGCTTCAAGTCTTACATAACATCATAGGGACAGCTCAAATTTAGGGAGAGGGGAGATAGACTACCAACTGATGGGTGATTGGCAAGATCACATTTAAATATCATGTGGGATGGGAGATATGGATGCAGCCATCTTTGGAAACGTATCTACCACAAAACTACTGTGTACCAGGCTTTAGGACAGGAAGGAAAGAGGGTCTTGTCAACCTTTTTTATATAAAGATTTTTAGTGGGATAATGATATTTTAAAATTAATGTATAAGTATATTAAATATCAATTAACTATAGCCACAATAATGCTATAACTTAATGGCTTATTTATAATTGCTAACGTATCTGTGGGTTGGCTGCTGTTGGCTAGGCTTGGCTCCAAGCTGCAGAAAGAGTCTAGGTCTGTTCTGTATGTGTCTGTTCCTCCTTGCACCAGTCAACTCTGTGAAGGCATGTTTTTCTCATGGTGAGGATAGACAAGAAGGAAACCCCAACTCTGGAATCACATTTAAAGCCTTTGCTCATATCATGTCCATGAACATTCCATTGGCCAAAACAAATCACATGATCATGGGTAACATCAGTACAGTGGAGAAGTATTTCCAGTCTTTATTGAGAAGATCTAAAGTATCACATGTCAAAGGTTTTGGATACAGGAAAGCTTGATGGATTCGTAACAATAATGCAGTCTACCACAGATCTATTAAAGTGTCAATGGATATGGTCGATGCAGAATTTTGAGCCTTCATTTTAATTCTGATTTTTACTCTTTCTTCCCCGCCTGTCTAGTACCTTCTCGACACACTAATCCTCATGGTTTGTGTCTATATAAAAATCTTGTATGAGATTTGATTGTCTAAGAAAATATAGTTTATTCTTATTATTCATGGTTTCTGTATTTGCAAACTCACCTACTTCCTAAAATTATTTTGTAACCCCAAAGCGAATACTCAGGATTGCTTTCATGGTCACTTGCAGACATGCACTTGCACTCAGCAACAAAAAAGAATTGGAACTAAGTGATGCTCTGTCTGCCTTTTGTTTCAGCTCTCATACTGTAGTCAAGTGTCCTTTTTGTGGTCTGTTTAATACTATGTTTTTTCTTATTTTTGTGCTTTTTGTTGGTGATTTTGCTGTTTAAAATGGCCCCTACATGCAGTGCTGAAGTACTGCAGTCCTGTCTAGTGTTCGTAAGTGCAAGAAGTCTGTGATGTGCTTTACAGAGAAAATGCATGTTAGACAAGCTTCATTCAGGAATGAGTTATAGTGCTCTGTTGGCTTTGAGTTCAATGTTAATGAATATACATATATATATAATGATATAATGTACAATATATATAATGAATATATTATATATATATATAAAACAAGGTGTCCTTAAACACAAACATACATAAAACGAGGCTATATACAGGTAACCCTGTATATAACATGGTTGTTAGGTTCCTAAAAAATGCCTTGTTATGTGAATCCGTGTTATACGAAACAAAGAACTTGTACAAAAAAGGGGGTTAGGTTTCAAAAATTAAAAAAACATACTATTGTATTGTTATAATTAAGAGAAATATCTTTATTAAAGCAATTTTCATCACAAGCATAGCATATTAATATGTATTAAATAATGTTTTCTTCGTCATCACTACTAAGCTTTTATTACGTTTTGTGTTGTTCGGGGATTTCCCTAATTTCGAATGAGATATTTTTTGCTCTTAAAATCTCTTACCGTGTTTCCCCGAAAATAAGACTAGGTCTTATATTAATGTTTGCTCCAAAAGACGCATTGAGGCTTATGTTCAGGTCATGTCATCCTGAAAAATCATGCTAGGGCTTATTTTCAGGTTAGGTCTTATTTTCGGAAAAACACGGTATTGTGCTCCGTGTTGTTTGGGGATTTCTTTAATTCTCAAATTGTGTTAGAGTGAAACTGTGTTCTAGGATGCCGTGTTGTACGAGGGTTTTCCCCAATTCTCGAACCATGTTATTGAAGTGCCGTGTTATACGGGGTTACCTTTATTGATTGGTTGATGAAAATATAACTAGAAGCTTTCAGAAATCGAATCCTGTATTCGATAATTCAATGTTTGCAGGGCTTTATACACCATAACTACTGTGAATAATGAGAATTGACTGCAATCTATTTTAGGTGCTATAGGTTGACCTATTGGAATAAAGTATGTTTCAGATTGCCCTCTGTTGTACTCCATTGAAGTGACTCTCAATTCTAATGAGGATTGCAATCTGATGCCTTTTGTTTATTTATTAATTGTTCATTGCGTGTCCAGTATGTTAGATTATTCCAACAGAATTCAAATATAATTTACAGATAAAATTATATACAATTATATTATAATGATGGCTTGAATAGTGTTTTTTTCCCCCCATGTATTCTACCAGAGTTTCTCATTCCCCTCTCCTTAAAATTATCCCTCGGGATTCTACCAGACATTGTTTTGAGGGTGATTGTGGTAAGGAAATAAAGCAGATGGGTCTCCAGATCACTCTCTCTATCTTAAACTCAAATAGTTCTGTTTTCATCCATTTTATTTGAAGTTTCTGGGAATCCAAACTTTATTTTAAACAACTGGTTTGTGGAAATGAAGGCTTAAAAAACTCCTATTTAATTTATTCTTTTTTTTTAGTTTGTGCATACCAGAGACAATTTTTCTTAAAAAATGTGAGTAAGATCAATTTTTGCCAGCCTCCAAGGTCTGTAATGATTTCAGTCACTCAAGGCTACTTACATTATAAAAACACTAATACTTTGTTGATTTAGGTTTCAGCCAAGAAAATTTAGAAAAGAAAGGAATCTGAGTGGTTCTGTGTCAGGCTATTTCTGCAATCTCAGACTTAAACATATATAATAGTACATGTAGTAAGATGATTAGGAAAGTAGGAAAAGGATAGATAACCAAGTCTAGGTAGAAATACAGGAAATTAAAACACTATTAATTACTAATACGTAAAAAAATTATGTATTGTAACTATATTATAACTGCCCCCTCACCTGCCTAATATTATCTCCATTTTGATTTCAAAACCATGGTTAATATTTATTCTCTCCATTTCCCAGAGGCAAATATAATTAATTGATCATTTACTTGTCTAGGAAATGTTACTGGTATCTTAATTATAGTGTTTAGCTTGAGTGATGTGTTTTGGAAATGCAAGAATTATTATTTGAAAGCAGTAGATTTCGTGGAACACTTTTTTTCTTAACTTTTTAACCTCTTTTTTGATTCCAAGAATAATTAGTAACTGTGGCTTTACTGGCAATTCAACGAATAGGCTATTAAAGGAAACAATTAAATATATCTGATCTATTATGATAAAATATTAAGTACTTCAAATATAAACAGGCCTTTCTAATTATATTGTCAAATTGTTATCTTGTTAAATTTGTATCTCTAATCTTTATATCATTTTTTTTGTGTGTATATGTAGATATATGTATTTTTTAAGTGCACTTATAGTGGTACAGAAATTTTTTTCTGTTACGTACGGCAACACAATACATTACAGGGAGGGTAATTACACTTATACCCTTTAAAAATAAAGTTTATTAGGTTTCTAACAATAATTCCTGTCGACTATAGAAAATTTAGAAAATAAAAAAAGAAGGAAACATTACTCACAATTCTACTACCCAAATATAATCACTATTAACATTTCAATTTCTATATGTATTTTTTCCTTATGCATCTGAAAATCTTTTTCTGATCACACCAGAACCTTTACTTCAGTTATTGCTTGGAGCCATATTTTGCGTATTCCTCAGAATCTTGGGATTGTATGCTGGTTCCTCAGGGGCTGCTGTGGGGGTGGGAATGAGAGGCCTTGGGGTGGGACACTGCTCGTTCTGTTTTGTGGTCTGTGTTCTCCATAAAATATCTTTTGAAAAAAATCAGGTTTTCCTGCTTCTTTAAACTATTATTTCAAAATAATTTTTTAAAAATTTATTGGGGTGACAATTGTTAGTAAAATTACATAGATTTCAGGAGTACAATTCTGTAATACATCATCTATAAATCCCATTGTGTGTTCACCACCCAGAGTCAGTTCTTCCATCACCATGTATTTGATATTTTAAAATAATTTTAAATAAATAATTTTAAATAAAATGAAATAAGGTACAATAAAACTTATTTTATCTTGGAAATGGGACTTTACTTGTTCAGGTTTAGGTGATTGGGAAAGTAGGACAAGGATAAACAGAATCAACCGTTAAGCCATCCAAAAACATACTTTTAAAACTATAGTTATATTGTCTTCTAAAACTCACTTATTCTAAATCAGAATTTTGGTATGTTACTTCCAGTCAGAGTGTTTTTCTCTATTACTTTGAATTCTTACGCACATACTTTGCTTGGGATTCAAATGGGGCTCTTTGGATGAGAGCCCATAAATGTGTAACTGTAATTTCTGTCCCTCAGAACTCCAGAACAAATATATATAAAACTTTATGACAAATCAATATTTAAATTCTAAAGTGTCTTGATAGAGTATTAGTAAGTGAATGACTATGATAATACTTCTACAGTCTCATTTGTTAAACTTTTGTCAGTTTACCTACAGTTGATATTAAGTACATTTCCCTTGGATTGTCTTCAGCTCTTTTCAACTTCAAAACAATCTGTGCCATTTATTTCTTAATTACAGTTGGGCACCGCATAGCATTTTGGTCAAGGACTGCATATATAATAGTCCCATAAGATTATAAGGAGCTGAAAAATTTCTACTGCTTAGTGACATCGGAGCCATTGTGTCACTGTGCAACACATGACTCGCATGTTTATGGTGATGCTGGTGAAACACATCTGCTGTGCTGCCAGTCATGTGAAAGCGTAGCACACACAGTTATGCACAGTACATAGTACTTGGTAATGATAATAAATGACCATTCCTGGTTCATGTATTTACTGTGCTATACTTTTTATCATTATTTTAGAGTGTAGGCTTTCTACTTATTAAAAAACAGTTTACTGTTAAAACAGTATGCCGTGTTATGCTGGCAGCAGCCTCAGACATCTCGTGTTTACCGCGACTCTTGATTGCATCATTTTCTCTTGTGCTTGATTTAATCTCGTTTTATAAATTTAGTGTAGCCTAAGTGTGCAGTGTTTATAAAGCCTGCAGTTGTGTGCAATCATGCCCTTGGCCTTCACATTCACTCACCGCTCACTCACTGACACCCAGAGCAACTTCCAGTCCTGTAAGCTCCATTCATGGTAAGTGCCCTATACAGGTGAACCATTTATTATCTTTTATACCATATTTTTACTGTCCTGTTTCTATGTTTAGATAACACAGATACTTACCATGTGTTACAATTGCCTACAGTGTTCATTCAGTACAGCAATAGGCTACACCATACCGCCCAGGTGTGTAGTAGGCTGTACCATCTAGGTTTGTATGTTCACCCTGGTGGTAGCACCACGACGAAATCTCCTAGCAATGCAGTTCTCAGAACGTATGTTAAGTGGTACTTGACTCTGGACGTGACTGAAGTGGGAGAGGACAGGATCAGAATGCCTGGACCTTTTAGTGGGTGACTTCTCCATGAATATACTTCAATTATGGAAATTAGAATCTTTAGAAGGAATTTCAGGAAAAAATATTTTCAAATGCTTTATTAATATTTGAATAGTACATGTAATTAGTTATTCTGATATCCAACAGCTCTAAAATATTGCCCTTGTTTTTGGTTTATATACCACATATCAGTGAAATCACATGGTTCTCTGCTTTTTCTGTCTGACTTATTTCGCTCAGCATTACACTCTCAAGATCCAAAAACAACAAAAGAACAAGACAAACAAATGAGAAACAGAAATTCATAGACACAGACAATAGTTTAGTGGTTACCAGAGGGTAAGGGGGGTGGGGGGTGGGAGATGAGGGTAAGGGAGATCAAATATATGGTGATGGAAGGAGAACTGACTCTGCGTGGTGAACACACAATGAGGTTTATAGATGATGTAATACAGAATTGTACACCTGAAATCTATGTAATTTTACTAACAATTGTCACCCCAATAAATTTTAAAAAAATAAATAAATTAAAAAAAAATAAAAGAAAAAAAATATTGCCCTGTATTTTGAGATGAAATATTAGTCATAACTTTTTAATGGTAAATATTGTTTCCTAAGCAGTAAAATATTTTAAACTGTGAATCTAGGTATATTTTTGTTTGTTTTTTAAGCAATTTTAACTGATGGTTTTAACTGTAAACATTAACTCTAAGAAGTGCAGTGATTTGAAGTACATTGTGTTTCTTTCCACTACCTGAATACTTCCAGAGTTTTTTATCTAATAGAAACTGCCTCACACTAGTTTCTGTCCTTTTAATGTATCCCCATCATTTTGGGGGTACTTTCTTATACTCTGGGACAACAAAAGGTTCCAGACTCATCTTGTACTTGTCCTGCCATGATGTTGCCCTTTTCTCCGGTTCTTCCATGGCTGCCTTTAATAGGGAATTCTATTTATAAATCAAGATCTGGGCATTAGATATGTGTATTGCTGCTGAGATGTCATTGCTTCTAGATGATTTCAGAAGACAGAGCTGGGTGGGGAGATAAACCAACCAATTAAGAAAAAAAAACATGTAAAAAGTCATGAGTTAGTGCACACTGATGTATCAAACTCTAATTCAACCTCCGAGCTTTAGCTATTCCTGTTTGTATTTGACTTCTCCAACAGTGAGAAACGGGGCTTGCAACAGCATCCTTATATTTGCTCATTTGTTCAATGCTACGGTACCTAGAAAGGAGTTTCAGAACAGTGGTTCTTGTTGTAGACAGATTTCTACCCCATGACTGTGGATGGGAACCGTGAGAGTGATGAGCTACCTCTGTGATTAGGTTACATTATATGACTTGGCCTTAGAAAAGGATGCTTATCCTCAGTGGATCCGACCTGGTCAGGTGAGCCCTTAAAAGAGACTGGGCTCTTCCTGGCAAAAGAGATTCGAAGTGTGGGAGGGATTTGACTGGAAGGAAATTCTCTGTTGCTGGCTTTGACGATGGAAGCAGAACTAGAGTGATGAAGTTGGGAAAATACCTAAGGAGATATCCAAGCAAAGTGTTTTGCTGCCGATAATAAAATATGAGCGAAGAAAGATAAATTGAAAGAGTCTTGATAAAAGGGAACCAGGACTAGATGACTTAGTTAATTTTGAGCCTATACAGATGGCAAAGAATGTTGAAATGAAGAAATTACTTCTGAAATTGTGGTACAGAGGAAAAACCAAGGGTGTGGCTGTATAATCTTTAGCTAAAACCTTAGAAAGATAAAGTCAGAGTATGTAGTTACACCGAAGACTCTTCCAAGAAACTCAGCCTCATAGGTCTTCTCAACCAAACCAGCTTCTAAGTAGGATATTAATCCTTATCTATTTCAACAGGAGCTACAGATAAAGAAGGGGTTGTTTTGCAGAAATTTGGGGGCATGTCTTTTGTCTAATTCAGATTCAACATGAGAAAGAGTCTCATGTGCTGGCTTTGAAGATGGAGGAATCCATGTGGCGAGGGAGGCTTCTCGGTGCTGAGAGCAGCCCTCAGCAGAAAGATAACAAGGAAGGCGTCTCAGTCCTACACCCATGGGGAACGTGGGTTCTGCCACAACCTAAGCGAGCTTGGAATCGGATTCTTCCCCTGAGCCTCCAGAAAGGAATGCAACCCTACCGACCTCCCAATTCATCTGTGAGACCTGAACAGAGAATCTAGCCACATTGTGATAGGACTTCTGACCTATAAAACTGTTAGCTAATAAATTGGAGGTGTTTTAAGCCCCAACGTTTGTGGTAGTTTGTTACACAGCAATAGAAAACTAATATAGTTCTGCAAAAACAAACAAACAAAAAATAAAAACTCACACTAAGTAAAAATGCTAGTCCCTGAGAAGATGGTGGTGATTGTGATTAAGCCTAAGAGCAGGAGTTAGCTTTGAGTGGAAGGCGGGAATGTATGTACACTGGGAATGGAGGGCTAAGGATGGGCTCATGTGCAGATGCGTTTATAGGGGGTGGGCCTTAGACAGGAAGTTGAAGGCGTCACCATCTACTGGCAGGGTCGTTTCCTAGTTTTGTGTTCCCAGATGTTGGGATGAGGCCATCAGTAGGTTAGTAAAAACTTAAAATAACAATTGATAGTTGTCAGAGAAAAATTACTAGAAGAATAGTGGGAGCATTAAGGGTTATGGAATGTCAATTCGTAGGGACGACCATTCTGCATATTCCTATGATACCCTTGCGTGTTTGAATGGAATACAGTGACGGGGAGGAGGGAGTTATTCCAGAATAAAAATTGTTCATTGTAGGTACAGCAGAAAGACACTCAGGTTTATATTGAGAGAGCAGTTGAAGTTTAGGGTATTGAAAATGAAAGGGTGATAGGAGGTTGTGTGACTAATACGGGGACTATCTAGAGCCTAGAACATACCAAATGATAAATATTTGTTAAACCAATAAATACTGGAAGTTCATGATTTCAGAAGAGGAACCATGTGTGGTAATTGCAGAATTAGCCATAGCTGGGGTTGCTGAAATATTAGGTCATTGGTGATGAGTAGATAAAAAAAGAATGAACTTATCGCTTTGATGTGTTCAAATGGATTTTAAAATTGCTCAGGAATTAGAAAGACTTGGACTTCAGAGTCCTTGATTCACAGAAGGAAATGACTAAGAGTGTGATGGATTGCAACAGGGGTTGGTGAACTAGGCCTGTGGGCGAAATCCAACCTGCGCCCTGTTTATATAAGTAAGATTTTATTGTAACACAGCGATGCCCATTTATTTACTATTGTCTATGGCTGCTTTTGTGCTATACTGGTAGAGCTGAGTAGTGAAGCAGAGACCTGTGGCCGGCAAAGCCTAAAATACTTACTGTCTGGACCTTGAGAGAAAAAGTTTGCCAGCTCCGCAATTAAATCTCTGAACATTTTCTCCAGTAAAGAGTACTCACATAAAATTGTGCTGACAATTTCAAGAAGTTTGGTGATTTTTGAAAGCCTGTGAATGGACTCTGGTTAAGAAGAACTTTTGGATCAAAGCTCATAGTAGATTCCCTGTTGCATTTCATCTCTTCATAGGAGTTGCATCTGTTAGCTCATCATTCCTGAAACTCGGGACTGCAAATGGCACTGCAGCAGAGCAGCTGTTTTGCAGCTTTTGTCATAGGGGCAGCCACAGGAGTGTGGACAGATCAAGCGTGTGTGCGTGTGTGCGTGTGTGTACACGTGTGTGTGTGTGAGTGTGTGTGTGTGTAGAGGAAGCCAACATTGGTCGTGCATCAGTAATACTCTTTTTTTGCAAAGTATAGCATATTATGAGAAACAAATAGATGCTTAATTCTTTCTTCTAGGCTGTTTCCAGTTAAGCCTGTTAAATCAAGGAAGGGATTTTTTTTCTCCCTCAGAAGTAAGTGCCTTTGTTTAGATAAAGGAGAAAGAGGGAAAAAGTAGTTTATTTGATGAAAAAGTGTTTTAGTCACTGACTGTTCTTTAGTAGGTGTCACTTTAAAGTTTTTTCCACTAGTTAGCCATGGTACTGGTTCTGTTTTGGTCCATTTAAGAATCCTTAGTTGAACTTCATTTCTGTTATGACTAATCTTGGTCGCTGTTTTCATACAGGCTGCTTATCGTTCCCGTTGCCTTTGTCATGCTTCTGTCTTTATAAACAAGAAACAACACTCACAGTTTTTCAGATTTTTTTCAGTTTAACTTACTGTTTGTGCTCATGTCCTGGGTACTCAATAGCTAAGAAGACCACAGGTTCTTTTACCTTAATGTTCTTTGTAGCAGGGATCATTTTCTTTTGGCCTCTTAAAAATAGCCTTTATATTCCAAGATGCTATTTCAACTCTAATCAGATATCAGTAAGAGACCTCTTTTCTGGGGCCTGCCTTCAAGGGCCTGCATAGGTAAGGTTAGTTGCTGGCTTGCTGGTAGGACAAAGTACAGGAAGTGAGGCTCTACGGGCTGAATTCGGCTGCTCCCATCTGTAGAATTTCTGAGTCTGGAAGTGGGAGAAGCAAATGGTAAACTAGGACCTGCCTGGGAGGTACGCAGACTGACTAGCATTAGATTAAGGGACCAGGTAGAGATGTCAGCGGAGGTGAAGCTGAGTCAAGCAGAGGAGGAGAATGAGGGTGTGTGGAGTACAAGATGGACAAAGCCAAGGCAGTTTAGGTTTAAGTCCCTAAACGCTGGGCAAGTCTTGGGTTAGTGAAGTGTTCCTTTCATTGCAAATCAAGAGCTGTTTTCCGGGCCCACAGGCAGATATTTATGGGGTGAAATTAGACTGGATACCTCTTTACTGCTTAGCATTAGAGTTTGTTTGTTTTTTCCTTAAATAACCATGGACTGACACATTTTTGTTTTGGAAAGAGATTAAGGGACCCCTGACAATCCTATGGGTTTTAATCTATCAGCAAGTCAGTTTATTATCTTTCAGCACCTTAGCTGCGCGGAATTGAGAGGAACCTAAGTCACTTCTCTGGTCATGGCACTGGCTCATCATACCATCCTTTTCTGATGGTCAGTTCTCAGTTCTGAGAATACTGTAACTTTCAGCAGCATTTGACACAGTTGTTAACACTCTTCCTTGAGACACCTTCTTTATTTGAGTTCATTTCCCTTGAAACTGTGGTTTTACATGCGTATGCACATTAATAATTGTTATGTATTTTTGGTTAATTGACCCTTTATCATTGTGTCATGTCCCTCCTCAACTGCTTTGTGTGATATTAATATATCCTCTCCAGCTTTTAAAAAATTACTATTTGCTTGTTGTATCTCTTTTTAAAATTCATTTATTTAACATTTATTGAGTTTCTACTATATGCAAGACATGAGTCTAGGCACTGAGAACTCAGCATTAAAAAAAAAAAAAGGCAAAGCCCTCATGGGGTTTGTATTCCAGAGAGAAGACAGGCAAATATGTGAAAAAAAAAAAAGGGAAAACAAAAATTACATATATATATATATATATATATATATATATATATATATATATATATATATATATATATATATATATGTAACAAAATCAGAGGGTAGTAAGTGCTATGAAGAAAAGGGAAGCCAGTTAAGGGGATGGAGAGTGACTACGGGCTGCTTTTAGATGGAGTACGCAGGGAAGCTTCTCTGAGGAAAGACTTTCGGAGACCTGAAAGAAGGATCCATGAGGGAGCCAGCCAGATAGCCATGGATATTTGAGAAAGAACCAGCAGACAGGAATAGCAAGTGTAAAGTCCTGGGACTAGGTGCTTGTTTTATCTTTTTCATTCCTTTATTTTTAACCGATCTATATCATTATGCTTCAGGTGGGATTTTCGAAAGAAACATATTGTTGGGCCTTGTTTCTTTAATGCGTAATGCAATCATTGTCTTTTAATTGGTGTGTTTAATTCACTTAAGTTTAATGTAATTATCGATATGGTTGGATTTAGTTCTACCGTTTTATTCTTTTCTGTTTGTCTCTCTGTTCTCTGTTGCTTGCTTCTCCTCTCCTGTCTCTTTTAAATTATTTGTGTGGTTTTGTAATTCTATTTTTATATACCTGTTGGATTTTTATTCGATCTGAGTAGTTATTTAAAAGTGGGGGCTCTAGAGAACAAATTTTACACAATCTATTTAGAATTAATATTTTACCATTTCAAGTAAAAAATGGAAATTGTACAACCACATAGGGCCCTTCGCCCACTCCTGATGTAGTTGTCTTGTCTATTACATCTATATACTTTGAAAAATCCCATCAGGCAATGATATAATTTTTGTTTGAAACAAAAGTTAAAGGTGAAAAATAGTGTTTTATTTACCCTTTCTTTTGTTGCTTCATTGCTTATATTCCATGTTTCTCTTTGTTATTTCCCTTTCACTTAAGAACTTCTTTTAGCATTTCTTTTTAATTTTACTGCAATAGAATTCATATACCATAAAATTCACCCATTTAACTTGTATATTCAGTGACTTTTAGTATGTACAGTGTTCTTTAGTATATTCATGGTGTATGCAGCCATCACCACAATCAATTTTAGAACATTTTTGTCACCCCTGGAGAAATACCTGGAGATAACAAAAAAATCAGAGGTTGTCAGGAGTTAGGGAAGGATGAATAGGCCGAACACTGAGGATTTTTAAGACAATGAAATGAGTGTGTATATATACTGGTGGATACACGTCACAAATTTGTTCAAAGCCATAGAATGTACGACACCAAGAGTGAACCCTCATGTAAACTGTGGACTTTGGATGATAATAGTGTGTTGGGTAGATTCATCAGTTGTAACAAATGTAACCCCTCTGGCGGGGGACACTGATGGTGGGGGAGGCTGTGGATATATTGGAGCAGGGCTACATGGGAAATCTGTCTTCCTTTCATTATTGCTGTGAACCTAAAACTGCTCTACAAAATCAGTTATATTAAGAACAAACTCCCTGTCCCTTCTCCATCATCCCCAACCCTTCAAACCCCCTAAGCCCTATGCAACCACCAATCAATTTCTATCTCTGTAGATTTGCGTATTCTGGATATTTTGTATAACTGGAGTCATACAACATGTAGACCTTTCTAACTGGCTTCTTTCACTTAGTGTAATGTTTTCAAAATTCATCCGGGCTGTAGAATATATCGATAATTTCATTTCTTTTCATTGCAACATAATATCCCTTGTATGGCTATGCCACATTCATCTGTTCTTCAGTTGATGGATATTTGTGTTGTTTCCACTTTTTTACTACTATGAATAATGCTACTATGACATTCATGTACAGTTTTTGTGTGAGCATATGTTTTCACTTCTCTTGGTTGTATACCTAGAAGTAGAATTTCTGGGTCTCACGGTAACTCTATGTTTAGCCTTTTGAGGGACTTCCAGACTGTTTTCCAAAGTGGCTGTACCATTTAAAATACCAGTAGTGTATAAAGGTTCCAATTTCTCTACACCCTCCTTAACACTTGTTATTTTCCTTTTTTTTTTTTTTTTTTTCTATTTTGACCTTCGTAGTTGGTGTGAAGTGGTATCTTAGTGTGGTTTTAATTTGTGTTTCCCTGATGGCTAATCACGTTGCATATCTTTTTGTGTACATGTTAGTCATTTGTACATGTCCTTTGGAGAAATGTCTATTCAAATCCTTGCTCATTTTTAAATTGGGTTGTTTGTCTTTTTATTATTGCATTCTAGTAGTTGTTTGTATAGTCTGGATACTAATCCTTCACCAGATAAATGATTTTCAAATATTTTCTCCCACTCTGTGGATTGTATTTTCACTTTATTGATGGTGTCCTTTGAAACATGAAGGTTTTAACTTTTGATGAAGTCTAGTCTATTTTTTCTTTTGTTTTTGTGTCTTTGATGTTATTGCATAACCCAAAGTCATGAAGAATTCCACCTATGCTTTCTTTTAAGAGTTTTATAGTTTTAGCTCTTAATTTAGGTCTATGACCCATTTCGAGTTAATTTTTGTGTATGGTATGAGGTAGGTGTTCCACTTTATTCTTTAGCATTTGGATATCGAGTTGTCCTGGCGTCATTTGTCGAAAAGAGTATTCTTTCCCCTATTGAATTGTTTTTTTCTGTTCTGTAAAAAAGGAATGGACTAGAAATGTTTATTTCTGGATTCTCGATTCTCTTCCATTGAACTATATGTATATCCTCATGCTAGCACCACACCGTATAGCTTTGTGGGTAGTTTTGAAATTGGGAGGTGTGAATCCTCCAACTTTGTTCTTTCTTTTCATGATTCTTCTTGAAATAATAAATATTTCTTGAAATAATAATTTTTGAAATTCTTTGTTATTCTTTGAATTTCCATGTGAATTATATGATCAGTTTTTCAATTTCTGTAGCCTTTCTTTTAAAACAGGTCTACTGATTTATTTTAGAATGTCTTTATTTCATCTTCATTCCTAAAATATATTTCTGTACATTTAACTTGGCAGAATTTTTCTTTCAGTACTTTAAAAATGTTGTTCTACTGTCTTCTGGTTTTTATTATTTCTGATGAGTGATCTATAGGAATTCAAACATTTGTTTTTCTATGTGTAATGTGTTGTTTTTTATGTTTGCTTTTAGGAGTTTTTCTTTATCTTTGACTTTCAATAGTTTAGTTATTATGTGTCTAGGTGTAGGTTAAAATTTTTTTTTAATTTCTTTTTTTTGTTTGTTTTTTGTTTTTGGTTCATCCTGTTTGGCATTCACTGAGGTTCTTTGATCTGTACATTTATATCTGGGAGATTTTTAGCCATTATTTATTCAAGTACTTTTCTACACCTCTCTTCTCCTCCTGAGTCTTATATAAGATGAATACTAAATCTTTTGATATTATTTCATAGGTCTGTGTGATTTTCCTCATTTTTTTCTTCCTATTGTTTAGATTGAATTATTTCTATTTTTCTGTCTTCAAGTTCACTGACTCTTTCCTCTGACACAGCCATTCTGCTATTGGGCCCCTCCAGTGAAATTTTCATTTCCATTATTGTATTTTTCAATGTGACCAAATTTCTGTTTTTTAAAATAGTTTGTTTTTCTTTGCTGAGAATTCTGTCCTTGCGTGTTTCAAAAGTGTTTGCTTTCCCTTTTTGTATCATGCTTAGAAACACCAATTTAAAGCCTTTTCTGGTTATTCCAACATTTGGGTTGTCTTGTGGTTGGCATCTTTTGTCTTATTTCTTGAGAGCTGGTTAGGTTTTCCTGGTTCTTTGTATGTTTAATTTTGGATTGTATCCTTGATATTTTGAGTATTGTGTTATGAGATTCTACATCCTATTCAAAACCTCTGGTGAATGCTTGTTTCTCTCTCTCTCTCTCTCTCTCTCTCTCTCTCTCTCTCTCTCTCTCTCTCTCAGTTGTCAGTTGCAGGCTGCCCTGGAGCCTAAGTCAAGAAATACAGAAGTCAAAAACATCCCCAGGAAGTTCATCACCTCACTGCTCCTTAAGACCTCGGTTCTATACCCTTTTTGCTTGCTGTTGTCTACTATTCAGTGTCTTATGGTAGTTCCTTTATTTTGTTCAGAATTTTTTGTTGTAATCAGATGGAGAAATAGGGTGGAGTGTGCATATTCTATGTTGAGTGAAACTGGAACATCTTGTAATACATATTTTGATTCACTCAAATTCTCTGATTAAAATTATGAGCTAGGATTTCAGTACCTATTCTTAGCTGCATGCAACAGAAGCTGACTCTACTTGATTTCTGTGTAATGAGAATGCTGGAAGGGCTGGTGAACCACACTTGATGTGAAATGCAGGAACAGTGCCCCAAACCATGCTACAAACCTGGTTAGCTGATAAAATTGTGATGGTCATTACCAGTCATTGGTTGTCATAACTAATACCACTGCTACTTAAGAGCAAGTACTTAATCTTGCAGGAGATGCAGTACTGCTGCCCTTAAGGAGAGTGCTATGGTCTGAATGTTTGTGTCTCCCCCAAATTCATATGTTGACATTTAACCCTGAGGTGATGTTATTAAGATGTGACTATGTACAGAAAGCAGGAGCCAGAAAGTGTAAGTTGTTGTAGACCGTGGAAAGAGTTTAGAAAGCCAGCAGAGGACAATGAGTTCAAGTGGCATTTTTAGAAGTATATTTTTAATGGACTCTGTTAATTGCTGTGTGTAGCAGATGAGGCAAGAGTATAAGCAGAGAGACTAGTAACAGACCTGTTACATAATAACTCATGTAGGGGTCTGAGATAATGTTGGCTCAAATAAGAGTGGTAATGGCGAAAAGAAGAAAAGTGGATAGATTTGAGATGTATTATTGGATCCAACTGACAGGACTAGCTTGCGGACTGAATCTGGGTGGGTAGAGAGGGGCTTTTGGGGTTATAGTTATGGAGTATTTAAGGATGGCTTCCAAGTTTATAGCTTTAACAACTAGAAAAGACAGTGATCACAAATGAGGTGGGCAGTGAGAATTAAGATTTCTCTATTGGAACTATTATGTTTGAAATATCTATGACATGCAAATGGAAATGTCAAGTTGATAGCTGAATATACAAGTCTTGTGCTCAGGAGAGGAAAATGGAATCTCAACTTTCTATCTAGTCCCTCCAGGGGTTATTTCAGTCCATGCCTCCCGACTGCAGGAAGAGGTTCCGCATCCGTATTCCCCATGTGTGCCCTGTAAACATGAGCAACATGTCAGGAGTTGCCCACATACGACTTGAGGCATCGTGGGGGACTTGGACTAGAGATGGGTCCCCAGACCCATGTGTGGGTACCCGAATTCCAATGTATTCTTTCTGTAGAGCTATAGTGATTTTCCTTCTAAGTCATTTAAATATGCACATTTTACTCCTTGTAGCATAGCTTTATTTTGGGCCCTTTCAGAATAAAAGACTTTGACATTATTACACTAAAAAGTATGAGGGTCTTTTCTGCCCCGTCTGAACCTGTCTTATTGTATGGGACCACGCTAGCTGCCTTTGCTACCCAGGAGGGAAGTGGTGTGTGTGTGTGTGTGTGTGTGTGTGTGTGTTTGATAGGTGCTCTGTGGTTGATGTGATGTATGTCTGTTCTTATACCAACATCACATTGTTTTAATTACAATGTTTTTATATTATGCTCTTAGTAAGACTAATCTTCCTGAATTATTTTAAAGATGTTTTTCTTTTGTTGACACATTTTTTTAAAAAATTTATTTTATTAAATTTATTGGGGTGACAATTGTTAGTAAAATTACATAGATTTCAGGTGTACAATTCTGTATTACATCATCTATAAATCCCATTGTGTGTTCATCACCGAGTCAGTTCTCCTTCCATCACCATATATTCGATCCCCCTTACCCTCATCTCCCACCCCCACCCCCCACCCCCCTTACCCTCTGGCAACCACCAAACCATTGTCTGTGTCTATGAGTTTCTGTTTCTCATTTGTTTGTCTTGTTCTTTTGTTGCTTTTGGTTTATTTACCACATATCAGTGAAATCACATGGTTCTTTGCTTTTTCTGTCTGACTTATTTTGCTCAGCATTACACTCTCAAGATCCATCCATGTTGTTGACACATTTTTAAGAAGCATGGATTTTTTTTCCTCCTAACCTCTTGCTTTTGCCTTGATTATTCGTAAATACTTTCTATTCTTAATTTGTTTCCATTGAGAATAGTCTTTAAAGAGGGCCTATCTCTCTGTCTTTCCTAAAGAGAGGCTGTCATTTCCCCCTCTTCTTCCTTCCTTATCAAGCACCTGTTCTACGTAAGCACGGTGCTAATTCCTGGGCAGCAGGGGTGGGGTGGGAGCCTGTTACCCAGTGAATTAAAATGCAAATAAACGAAGTGAAATAAAGCATATAATGAAATAAAATTGGGATAAAATAATATCAGTTTGTAATTAAAATAGTGTGCTTTTGAGAGGACTAAAAAGTTTTACTTCTAAGACTATGTCAGTTTCTGGTCAGTTTTTTTTTTTTTTTTTTTTTTTACCTCTGTTAACTATCTTTTTATTTTTTTAAGGGTCACACAGCAATGCTTCATACTGGCTCATGGCATCCCAAAATAAAGGGAGAATTTATGACTTGCTCAAATGATGCGTGAGTATTGTTGATAATTCATGTAATGATTCATATGTTTTAATATTTTCTTATTTTTCAGTTATAGTTGACATGCAATATTATATTAATTTCAGATGTACAACATAGCGATCAGACATTTATATAACTTGCAAAGTGATCACCCTGTTTTCTTTGATGTTTGTATTGTAACAGCCGTGCCAGTAAAGTAGGAGATAGAGTGTTAGGAATCCCGATGTTTATATATTCTTCTTCTTAACTTTATTTTGACTTCAGCTGGTTGTATAAGGTTTATTTAAATAAATATAGAAACTGTGCAAATGAGAGTTGGTATAAATTCCAGTGGGGATTTTTAGGGAGCAGAGTGGATCAGATTGAGGCTGTTAAGTGGATTTAGATGACTGAAATTGACTAATTACTTGTTACTTTTTATAGTAAAGACTGATTTCCATCTGAATCTAATAACTAATAGAATATGTTTATTGTTTTTATTGCTAATATATTTATATAATAGAAGTATATTGTTCATACGACTGTTTTTAGAAATGATAACTGAAAAAATTGATTCATGGTTACTAAGATTCTTTTCCATTATATCTGTTGGCCTAGGACTCCAGAATATTACAGATACAATGTGGGCAGCTTTTTCCTGTATTGTCGTATTGTATGATTCATTTTTATTATTAAGAATAGTTCACCAGAATGTGCTATTTGTAACATTTAATGAAATTTAGAAGTCTTTCCCAGTAAAAGTTCCAAGTAAAATAGGAATAGGAAGAGATTACTGAAACCTGATAAAAAACTATTTACTAAAATTCAAAGTAAATATTATATTTTGTGTTGGAGTACTGAAGCCACTTGCATTTAAATATGAAACAAGACAGGGATTCCCATCACTATATAGAGAGTTCATGTAGTATAGATTTAAAGACTTTATACAGTGCAGTAAGATAAGAAGATAATTAAATTGATATTAATTTTGGAAGAGAAAAAAGCTAATAAAGCACAGAGGATCAGGCTATCTATTCTGGTTAAAACTTAAGCTGAATAAAGCAATTGGGGAAAAAAAATCTCTTGTTCTCAGAACTACTTAAGGACCAGTTTGAATGGTGGGCTTTCATAGTTGCTAACAATAACTTTTATGAGCTCTACAGAAGCTTTACCCAAGTTGGTTTCCAGGATATGTAAATTGGTAGTTTGAAGAAAGTCATTCCATGGTCTAATAAAGTAGAGAAACTTTGAATGTTATATTCCCAGGTCAGTGCCCACAATAAACATTTAAATGGCTTTGAATGGGATATAAAGAAACTTATTTAACTTTGTTAATCCTCTAAACAACAGTAACGTTCTAAAGCATGACATCATTTTACTGGGTATACAATGTAGTTTATCCCATTCCTTGAAAGAGCAATTCTTTAGTTCCTTGCCCAAATCACTGACTTAGTCTGTTGTACCTTTGAAAATGTGTTCCAGTTTCTTTTTACACTGTACAAATTGGGCTTTCTTTGTCCATAGTTCTTTTATTATTTTTTTTCATTTTTGAGTTACAGTTGACATACAGTATTATATTAGTTTCAGGTGTACAACATAGTGATTAGACATTTGTACACCTTACAAAGTGGTCACCCCCATAAATCTAGAATCCATCCGTCTTTGTCCACAGTTCTGAGTGAGGATCAGTGGCCTTTAACCACAGGCCCCCTTTGCACTCTTTGCCACCTTTTGGAGAAATCTGCCACTAATAGATTCAGGTCATTTGATTGACCTTTCTTGGCTTTTGACTCTGAGGGTAACAATTAGAAATGTGCTAAGCTTTGGGAAGTCAGTCCAGCTACCTAATTCAATCAGCAAATACAATGTTCTCCATGTGTGTCAGGTACATGGGGGGATCTAATGCTGCCGTCATGGGGCTTACATTCCAGGGGACGTAAGTGCTGGGAGACAGACAAGGTGCAGATACACTGATACAGTCATAGAGTTTTATGTAGTAATAAGTGTTAAGAATAAAGAAAAATAAAAGGCTAGAGAAAGAATAGAAGGCTGTGATTGTCAGCAGACGGGGAGCTCTGACCAGGCCAATACCAGCCATTCATGTGAGCAGCACATAGTAATATGAACTGATTTATAATAAGTTGAGATGCAGTAGGAGTGAAGAATCGACAGCTTTGTGAAAAACTATTCCATTGGAGTCCAAGGAGGCACACGTTACCTTGTTCTCGCCTCATGTGTGCCGAGTTAAATCATGGCTGTTTCTTCTGAGTGCGGAGTTGCTAGTGCCTTAACTTTTTTATTTTTATGGGTTTCTCTATGAAACACAAACCTGGGATCAGACTAATTTAGGAATGAAAGGGAAAAAGGAAGAGGGCAATACTCTAGTCTTTGGCCAAGTTTACCAGACAAAATATAGATAATAGAACAGAGATTACTATATTATGCTTGGAAGTAAACGTTAATGAAGACAGATAGTAATGAAGATAAAAATGCTTATTTATCCAGTGGCAGTCCATTCTGCTTGTGAATTTATGGTCTGATATGGAGCCATTTTATAATGTGAATTGTAGTAGTGTACAGAGCGAGAGTACAAATGATACTAGTGTGATCTAAGTCCTGAATTTGTGCTAAACAAGTTCCAGCTCAGCACAGAGCTCTGTCTGAGGTACTGGTGAGTGAATCAGATTCTTCTGTTACATACCTTGAGGGTTTTTCATTGCTTACTTAGGAATTTGTGTCTCAGAGGAATTTGTTCAGATCTGTTGCCATTGCTTCTGCCTCTACATGCAGTTAACCAATGAAGAAAAAGCAAGAAAATAATGAAATGCACAAATATTTCACAGTGAGTTACTGCAGAAAAATAGAATTAGATAAGAATAACAAACTGGGGAAATGGCAAAACTTCACAAAATAATGTCTCCTTCAACAGTCGGGTGAGAAAGGAAGTATGGACGAATAGGTAGATGGTGGCAGCCCATGGTAGTAATAATAATAATAATAATAATAATAATAAAAGGTTGGCACAGAGAAAGAGAATCTAGACGGGAGTAAAAGAGGAGGAATGGGTGGCTGTCACAAAATAGCCACAGGACCCATCTGTAAGCACTTGTGAAAAATGACTCGCCAAGTATTGAAGGAGTCTTTGAGGGCTAGAATCCTACAATAGCTGACAGAATTAAGAGACAGAGACTTTTTCAAAAATCAAGGTGAGACCAATTTTCACACCAGGCTGCAGTGATCTGGGGGCTGCCCATGCAATAATAGAAATATCCATTGGCAATGTGGCCGGTAGGTATAGGGAGCAGGGAGGAAGGGTCACTAACACTACTTGCTTGGGAGAAGCAGGGAAAGCGTTACACAGGAGTTTGAAATATATGTATTGGTATAAATTCCTCTTGTGGAAAAGTGGAGATGTGATGAGAGAGGAGATGGACTTACAGAAGGATACAGGAAAATCTTAATTTGGGCCCTCAACGATATTACAGTCTGTGCAAAATACATAGTGAACCGTGATTAGATGATTTTACCTTTAAGTAAAAGACATAATTTCATATTAGGTTTTATCTTATGCACTATGAAATGAATATTTGTAGACATTACAATTTAGTCAGTTTGTTTTCTTTTGAGTAACTGTATGTCATGAAATGTCAATATCATAAAAGAAATAAAGGTGAGGGCTGGTTCTAAATGAAAGGATTTGTGGTGAGCGTTATACACACCATATAATTTGTGAACTCTGATCTTATTTCCTCTGAAGAGAAGGAAGGGAAGGCAGGGAAGAAAGGAAGGAATAACCAAAAAATAGCAATAAAGATAATTTTAGGGACAGTTGGGGAAATTTGAAAATTAGGTGATATGACAGATTGCAAAAATGGCCAAAATTTTTCATGTCTCCTTGTATCCATGCACTTTGCAATGTGACTTTGCAGCTATTCCCATTAAGAGCTGGAGTCTATTTCTCTGCCCATGAATCTGGGCTGGCCAACAGAAGGTGGCAAGAATGGTAGTGTGCCATTTCTGAGCAGAGGCTTCTTATGCGTTCTTGCATGTTTCCACTCTCTTGCCAACAATTATGACATCACTGTCTCATCAAGCTCTGACTACCCTGCTGGAGAATGAAAGATTTGGTGGAGGAAGTTTGTATTGTCCCAACCGAGGCCATCTTAGATCGGCTTATACTCAGCCACCTCCTAAACTTGTGAGAGACCCCAACCTGGATCAGCAGAACTGACCACAGACGCATGAGTTAACTCAGCTAGGGCAGAGCCACCCAGCTGACTGCTAGAGTAAAATGCAGTAATATATGCCTGTTGTTTTAAGCAATTAAATTTGGGGTACGTTTTGTTACACATCAGTTGTTAACTGATACAGATGGAATTACTGAATCATGTTATGAAGCAACATGATTATATAGAAGAATATCTTTGTTTTTAGAAGATACCAGCTGATGAGTTTAGGTGTGAGGTATCATGAGATATGCAACTTGCATTTAAATGGTATAGAAAATAAAGTGTGTATATTTATGTGCATATGGAGAGAGAGAAATTGAGAATGTATATGTGACAAAATGTTAGGATATATAGTGTTCATTGGAAAGGGTAAATGGGTGTTTATTATTCTTTTAACTTTCTTGAAAAGCTTTGAAGCTTTTTTAAAAATAAAAGGTTGGGAAGATCTTCTTAATTTTGGTTTATTTGGATGTCATCACCTTCACCCCTACCTTCCTTTTCTCTGAAAGTTGAGTATAAGATGGTATAAAAAGGGTCATGAAGATTATAGTTATATTCCACTCATTCAAGTTTTTTCTTATACATTTTTTCAGTATAGTTTAAGTTTCTGCATATCAGTGCTGGTTTAGATAGTGAGATCTAGTGGTCAGGGATTATCTGCGTACATTATATGTAGCAGGATTTCCTGTGTTCCCAGGAATGCTGGTACCTGTAAGTGCGTCCATGAAGAAAGCGTTGCTTAGTCCTCCACTTGGAGAGTCACAATGCCTAAGACTAAGTTCATTAAACATCCTGAGAAATGCTTTAACAGAAGAAACCAGCATTACCCAGACATATTGACACAATTCCCTCCCTTTCCATACAGCCAGGTAACATCTATTACACTCTGGGTATAGTGTTCCCAGGAATACTCTTTGGGAATGAAGATTGCCACTAGGAAATACTGCTGACAGTGGGATTCAGTAAATTGTAAATATTTTTTATGTGGTTGCATCGTAAAGATGAGTTATGCAATTAAATATTTGGTAAATTTTGTCATGGCATTATAGAAAGAAAGTACAGTTTACAGACCTAGAGTAACTTGGGTATTCCGCCACTAGTCATGGCTTTGAGCTACTCATTTAACCCTGAGACTCAGATTACTATAAAATGGGATAATCTTTGATTTATAAGGTTGTAATCTGGATTAAATGTGTAAAGCCTTGTGCATAGTTAGCATTCATGCATAGGACTAGCCTTGGATTCATTTGAATTGGATTAAAGGCTCTAGATACCGTGGTTCCCCAAAAATAAGACCTAGGCGGGCCATCAGCTCTAATGCATCTTTTGGAGCAAAAATTAATATAAGACCCGGTATTGTCTTGTGTTGTCTTATCTTGTCTTGTCTTGTCTTGTCTTGTCTTATCTTAATTACATTACATTACATTATACTCGGTCTTATGTTATATTGTATAAGATCCGGTCTTATAGTAAAATAAGACCGGGTATTATTTTAATCTTTGCTCCAAAAGATGCATTAGAGCTGATGGTCCGGGTAGGTCTTCTTTTTGGGGAAACAGTAATTTTCAGTCTAGTTTTTCTTAGAGTTTTTCTCACATCTGATGAGCATCTCCTATTTGAGAGCATGTTTGAGGCATATTGGATCTCACGGGCTTTTGCTGGAAGGCAGCTAGAAAGATTTCACTTGCTTTTTATAATCAATAACATCTGTAAATATAATTATAAAATTCTCCAAGGAATGATGCGGTTCACATAAATGGATCCCTAAAAATTAAATTTGTATAAGTCAAAGTTTATTTCTTCCCTATTTTAAGTATTTTTTGGGAAACTTAAAAAAATTACGTTCTTTTCCTATATTAATCATAAGTATTTTGAATGTAATTTAACATCATAATTTATAACTTATTATATTGTGGTATAATATGCTTTAGAAAGTCTTGGCATATGTAGGCATATTTACATCCTTTTGAGTTCTTGACTAGTGTTTTTACTTTATTATTATTATTATTATTTTTTCTGTTCATTGTTACTTGCTACTATTGGTGTGACAACTTATACAAGTACCTCAGTTTTTCTCCTCAGTTTTGTGCTTCTAAATAAGCTGTGGACTGGGGCTGGGTAGGGTCTCAGGCTTTTTATAATTGGTATAGAAGAAGAAAGAATGAGTAGTTATTGTAGTATAGTGTATGAATTTTTTTTTAAGCACATTAATTTTTGCCATCTTCTTTGGCTGCTAGGAGATTTTTTTCTTCCTTACTTTCTGGTTCTGGGCAGAGTTTTGTACTGTCCATGCTGCCAAATAAGTAAGGTGGTGTTTGTATTCCTAATGGCTGTTTTTTGGTGATGCCTTCATAGAAACAGAAAATAGATCATGCTTCTGCAATCTTTTATCACTTTAATTTAATTTTTTGTATCACTTTTATCTAATTTAATTTTTTGATTCTTTCATCCAATTCTAATTATCCTTTAATATCCTCTCATAATTTTGCAGTTTAAAGCCACAAGGATGCTTTTAAAACTGTTTTGGTGATTACCAGCATTTAAAAAATTAATAACTTTGATTTTATTTTTGTTGTGCGGGTAATTAAAATACGTCTATCCATTTCACAAGCCTTCTATTTGTTAACAGAAATTTCACAGAAAACAGATAGCTTTGTTGAAAAATTAATTAGGATTTAACAGTAGAGCCTAAATCCTAAAAATATTGCCATTCGAACTTGTTGGTTATAGTAAAATATGCTTACAATAAAAGGCAAAGTTTTCTCAGACACTTTTCAAAGCTTTTTTCCTTCATGAGTTGCAGGAGTAATGAGAATCTATTCTCAAATTACTGCTGTAGTTGAGGTATGCATATTTTGGTGTTAGTGTAATTTAGCTTCTATTGACAAACTGCTTTTTGGAGTCTTGAATGGAGTCGAGATATAGGTCTTTCAATTTTATCATAAATTCATTTGGTTCATCTGAGTTCCTTCCTCTCAAAATAGTTTGCTTTTACTCTGCTCTGTTTTATTTTTATTATATTGAGAAACACACAGTAGGTAAAAAGTCTAAGATTAATATTAATAATAATAATAGTAATAATAATTATAACCCATTGCAGAGCTACCAGGACAGATTATTTGAAAAGTCAGGTTTAGAATTTATGATTAGGGCTTATGGTTGTGGTTGCCCATTCTAAATATCACCATTCAAATTAATGTGTGATCATCATAATTTTAAGTCTCTGCCTTTATTTCAACCATTCAAAGCCTTAGTGTCTGTATTATAATATTTGATTAAATATAGAAAGAATTTTTGTTAATTTTTATGTGGGTTAATTTGTTACATTGAAGGCTGAGGTTGGATGTTTTTGTGTTTTGTTTGTCATCTCTTCTATTTTAAATGGAAAATGTCAGTGTTCTCAGTTTCTATCATAAAAGATACTATTATGAAACTCAAAATCCTGCAAACATATTACTTTAATTGGAAAATGAAATTGACAGTTTTTGCGAACCACAGATTATTTGGAAGTTTAGAGTTAGTTTTCCCTTAGGAATGGTGAGAAGACAAAATAAGGCTTTATTTAATCAGTTATTTAGAAGTGGTTTGAAAATAACACATCAAAAACAGTCTAGAGATTTATTGTATTTTGGTTTTGTGGTGACTTAAAGTAATTGGTGACTTAATGTCATCTAAAGTAGTCAAAGTACACAGGAGGAGGATTTTCATGCCTGGCTTTAGAGATGAATCGTATATTACTATATTCACTGTTGACATGATGTGGTCCACTAATAAACCTATTATATAATGTCTTGAAAAATTATAGCATGATTTTTCAGTGTTATTAATGAAACAGATGCAGAAGTATTACTGTCATTTATATTCTGTAACTAAAACTAAATGAATAAAATCATATTGGGGGAGTTGAATTTCCTGAACAGGCAAGAGTTATTTATAATTAACCATTTTAATTTTTTGTGCATTTTAATTTTCAAATTCCTATTATGCTTGAATAGCCTTTGTTTGATTTTATAATTTTCCTGGTACTTTCAACTTACTTAGATTTTTTTTTATAATATGTTTACAGTATGAAACTTTGCCTCATATCTTTAGCAAGCGTAAGAAAATTTAATGTCACATTTACCTTGACGTAAGTTTTATGTAATTTTTATACAAAATGTTTCATGTGTACTAGATTGCCATATATAACAAGGGTAAGATGTGCACACCTTGAAAAACATTAGAGGAAAGTGTGATAAAGTCCAAGTTGGTTTTGTTTTACTTCATTTGCACACTTTTACAGTTGTTAATCAGTATTATATTTTAGCTATAGAAACATCAGTGCTGAGCAGTCATGCCTGTGTCTGGATTGGAAACTACAGAGCAGGCTCTTTTGTGTTTTCTTTGTTTATCTTGAAATCCATATAAAAAAACATCGTTAATATCATCGTACGTCTCTTAAGTGTTACAGCAATTCAATTTTTAAAATATTTATTTGTTCCTTTATATATTTATTTTTTTTTAAGAAGGACGTGGACATCTCCAAATGTTGAAGGGCAGGGAATGCTTGTTACTGGCATCTTTAATTTACTGAGGATTTGATAGAGGGCAGTCTGAATATCGTCTGGGGACTTCTAGGCCAGGCAAGGTAGTATCATCAGGACACCAGTCCACTCCATGTGTGACTGAGTCCGTACGTATGACTAGTCCACCAGCCCTCTTGTGGTGTGTGGTGGCCCTGGCCATGTATGGAGTAATCACATGTGAAGAATATTGTTCCTATGAAAATTGATGAATTGAACTTAGTTGCAGACATGGGAATAAAAGGTGTCTCCATATTGTGGATTTTGCAGTTCTTGAAACTTGTAATTAAAATCAAAATGTTTCTTTGTTTTTACTCTGTTTTTCCGAAAGGCTTGAATACAATAAGTTTTCTTTTTTAAATCATCCGTTCTATTTCTTTTTTAATGTTCTATGACTACATGGGAAATTTCTATGTATACTACGTATTTCTGAGTCCCTTCTTTTATGCTGTATAAGCCTGTTGAATCCATTCCCAACTTTGAAAAAAATTGTCACCTCATCTTTTCAGTTTCATGTTGACAGTGTGGATGAAGTTAGGATGGCAAGTTAACAGGCACTTTGAAAGGAAGTGTGAATAATGAGTTGCCCTTTTCCATTGCCTCTTTCTAGATCTTGTAAGTTTACATGACTTTATAAAACTATTTCTGTCTTATAAACTATCCTTTCCTGCGATAATACTTCTAAAATTTGCCTTGATGAAAATGTTAGCGTTTGTTACTGCTTTTAAAAATGTGCCCCAAGTGAACATAGTTTACTTTTTTTGATAACACTTTTCTGATCTTACAATGGTAATAAAATAGAGACTATAAAATAGAAAGATCTGATAAATTATTAATTACAGTCTTCCCTTTGACACATATTTCCTTAATGGGCTGGGTTCTATTGATTAAAATAAAACGAATGATAGTTTTGGAAAGCTGTCCTAACCTGTCAGCATACAGCCAGCATAGACTTGTTTAACTATACTTCATACCATCACTTAAGTCTTGCAATATCAGTCAAATGCTGTGTGTTCATGGAGGAAATTCTTCACAGTGACTTTTTTTCCAACAAAAATTTGGTTACGTAGCTTTACCTCTATATAGAATAATTGAAGAGGTAAGGCAGCTTCTGGTTTATACCACATAACTATGTTGTAGTCAGCATTCTTTACCTTACCTAGGCAGTTTTACTTATATGTCCCCAGTAGGCCAAAGATTGTAATTCTTTTTCATAACCCATCACATAATTTTTCCACAGCAACATATATCCTTTGCAAATACACCACTTTTAACATTCTCACTTCCATCTGTTCTTCGAAAACCACTTTGTCTCTGTCAACCAGCAAATATTGATTGATGGCCTACTATGTGTGCAGCCTCAGCTAAGCACTGGATAAATTAAGCAGTCTTGCTCTTGTAGAATTTATAGTATAGCGAGGAAATAGACATTTGAAAACCTTATGAATAGTTAAGTAAATAATTATGAGTGTGTAAAGTGCTATGAAGGAGCAATATGTGAGGAAGACCTAGCATAGACTGGAGAGTCAGTAAAAACTTCTGAGAATGTGATGCTTAAGCTGAGATGTGAAAGACGAATGGTAATTGGTAGAAAGAGACAGGAGGATGTCATCCCAGGCAGAGCAAACTTCCCATTAAAATGCCTGTTATAGGAACTGAGAAAAATCCAGTGTCACTACACAGAGGAAGATGGAGAGCAGCAAGAGATGACAAATTTGCTGAAGCAGGTGGGACCCTAATCACGCAGGGCCTTATAGACCATGTGGAACACATTTGGATTTTAGTCCAAGGACATGTGCAAGAGATTAAAGGATTTTAAGCAGGTGAATGACACAATCATAGTTGCATTAAAAAAAATCACTCTATCATCTCTATGGAGAATAGATTGGATGGGCGAAGGTGGGGGCAGTTGTCATCATATCATAAGAATTTTATAATGAATGGCTTTCATACTGTTAGGTCAGTAGTTCTTTTTTCTGCCTGTAGAGTTTTCACATGTGAAACACACTCCCATCAATAACACTGCTCATCATTTGTAGTGAATCTAATCTCTCTGTTCATATGCTACCATCTCTGAGGTGAGAATCACTGAGCTAGTCCAGCTCTTATCTCATGTCACTGATATGAAAATTGATGCTGAGAGAGGTGATTTATCCAAAGTCACATAGATAATTAGCCAGGGGCAGAGCAAGCACTTCAATCGAGAAAATCTTTCAGAGCCCCTTTTACATAATTTCTCTTAGATTTAGGAAAGTAACATCATCCGAATGTACGAGGTATGACAGTTAAGTTCGCAAACTTGCCACCATGTGCTTACTTTGGCAGCACTGTACAAACAGCTCAGTAAGGTTTTATAACCTTGGTATATCAGTGTCTCACAGCGTGTTCGTGTCAACATGTGGCGGTGTCTTGCTGAGTGGCATTCATTATTGTTGTTGCATGTTTTTGTGTTCCGTCGCAAGACTGTCTGAGCTGGAATTAGAGCAATGAACAAACATTAAATTTCTTGTTAAACTTGGCAAGAGTGGAAATGAAATCAGGGACATGTTAGTCTAAGTTTATGGGGATAATGCCATGAAGAAAATGGGAGTGTATAAATGGATTAAATGTCTTTCTGAGGGGAGAGAATGCATCACTGATGAAGAGAGGTCAGGGCAGCCAGTAACGAGCAGAACTGATGAAACATTGCAAAAATTCATCGAATTGTGTGTCAAAATCATCGACTGACTGTGAGAAGCATAGCAGACCAAGTAAACATCGATAGAGAAACAGGAATATCTTAACTGAAAATCTTGGCATGAGAAAGGTATGTGCAAAAATGGTCCCGAAGGAGCTCACTGATGCACAAACGCAAAGAAGAGTCGAAGTTTGCCAAGACCTGTTGGAGAGACAAGATGATGTTTTGGGCTGTGTTATCACTGGTGATGAAACATGTACCGATACGACCCTGAAACAAAGTGTCAAAGTGCACAATGGAAGTCAGCCAATTCTTCACAACCAAAAGTGTTCCGTCAGTCCAAATCAAGAATCAAAATGATGTTGCTAAACTTTTTTGATATCAGAGGGATTATTCATTATGAATTTGTACCAACTGGACAAACAGTTAACCAAGCTTACTATTTGGAAGTGATGAAAAGGCTGCATGAAAGAGTTAGACGAAAACGACCTGAACTTTTCGCCACCAATTCATGGCTCTTGCATCACAATGCACCAGCTCACACGGCACTGTCTGTGAGGGAGTTTTTAGCCAGTAAACAAATCACTGTATTGAACACCCTCCCTGCTCACCTGATCTGGTCCCCAGTGACTTCTTACTTTACCTGAAAATAAAGAAAATATTGAAAGCGAGACATTTGGATGACATTCAGGACATCAAGGGTAATATGACGACAGCTCTGATGGCCATTCCAGAAAAAGAGTTCCAAAATCGCTTTGAAGGGTGGACTAGGCGCTGGCGTTGGTGCCTAGCTTCCCAAGGGGAGTACTCCGAAGGTGACCATAGTGATATTCAGCAGTGAGATATGTAGCAAACTCATTTTCTAGGGTGAGTTTGCGAACTTAATTGTCAGACCTTCATATTTACTATGCACTGTGGGTTTGCTATTGGGTAACATAAAATATATGTAGCAAATTCTCTAGAGATACCTTACAGGCAATGATGCAAACCAGTAGTTTGCAACACCAGCGTTCAGAATGTTGTCCATCGACTTCTGGAGGCTTCTAACATCCTTTCAACTGGTCCACAAGGTAAAAACTATTTTTGTAATACTATTAAGGCATCATTTGGCTTTTTTCACTGTGTTGATATTTGCACTGATGACACCAAAACAGTGGTGGATAAAACTTCCGGTATCTTGGCCTTAAGATAGTGGAACCAAACTGTATTAATAATTGTTATATTTACTACGACACACTCATGTTTTTTTAAAGCCAGTTTTACTTAATATCCTTGATGAAGCTGTAAACATGATTAGTTTTATTAAATCTCAACACTTAAGTACGTGTTTTTAATATTCTTTATGACGAAATAGGAAGGGCATATAAAGCATTTCTGCTGAATACCAAGGTATGATGGTTGTCTGGAACAAAAGCATTTTTGTGATTGAGTTCTGAGCTGCTTTATTTCTTGGAACATCATTTTACTTGAGAGAACTATCGATAGACAAATTGTGGTTGTTCAGACTGGGTATTTGGCAGACATTTTATTTTTAAAAATGAAGTCACTTGTCAGTTTAAGGAAAACAATTTGGCAGTATTTGTTTCCAATGATAAAATTTGAACCTTCAAGTAAAATTTAGAACTGTGGAAATTTGTAAATGCTCCTTTGAGCTTGATAGCTGTCAGTACTTAAAGCTATTTTTTAATGAGATCAATTATCATTTTAATGAATTTGGTATTTTTTTGCAATTGTATTACGAAATGTATCAACATTTTGAAGGTTTCACAACCCAGTGACCAATATTTTTCAAATGATCAATGCATGATGCTACAAAATTATGCATTGCTAAAAGATCCATTCAAAGTAGAAAATAGACTTACAGATTTTAATGGAAAAGTATGAAATGTATTGACATGGTTTCAGATTCCACATTGCAACTAACTTATAAGAAACTGCGGCTAGTTGAGTTTTGGTGTAATATCAAAGAACATCCATAACTAGCTGAAAGGGCTGTTCAAAATATTCCTTTTCCCACTACATGCTTGTGTGATTTCACAAGAACATATTGTAACAGATTGAATACAGAAGTGGTAAGTACTGCCCTCTACTAAGCTACACTTTAAAGTGATTTGCAAAAATGTAGATAAGTACCACTTTTCTTACTATTTTTTTGTTTGCTTTGGAAAATATTGTTATATTTTCATGAGACATTTTTTGTTTATATTTTTTTATAAAAACATGCTAATGTAATGAGTTTATTAATATAACTGAGTTAATAAATATTTCAAAATTTTGTTTAATACCTATTATGGTAAGCATCCATAGATATGGCACATATAAACAAAAGCTTCTTGAAGTGCACAAACATTTTAATGGATGTTGATACATTTTGTTAAATTGCCATCCATTACCAGCCTTTAAAGGATTTCTTTGTCATAGCATAATATTTAATTCTACTGGTGGCATGCAATTAAAATTTCCGTATTTACTATTAATAGATTTCTTTAAAATATGTAACTCAGCCTTTTCTGCAACTCATATTGGGCTTCTCAAGTTAGTACAGTCTGCTAGCAAGGTTAGTACATAAGCACTGGCAGACAATTTGCTATAATATTTTCAAAGCTCTATGTTTTTTCATGTCACTCAGAGAATTTACAAGATAAATATTTGTACAACTTTGAAAGTTTGTTGTAAGCTTTAAATGTGATAATATACAGAAAGCACAGTACCTGGCACACAGTTGTGTTCAGTAGAAGTTTACTTCCACGTATTGTTTTCTTTGTTCTTCAACCAAATGCATTTAAAATATACAGGGCCTGGCAGCCAGTTGGCTCAGTTGGTTAGAGCACAGTTTCCATGACACTAAGTGTTCGATTTCCACATGTCCCAGTGAGCTACGCCCTCCACAACTAGATTGAAAACAATGACTTGACCTGGAGCTGATGGGTCCTGGAAAAACACACTGTTCCCCAATATTCCCCAATAAAAATTTAAAAAAATACACAGGGCCAAGTGTGCTGTTACTATAGTGCAGAGCTTAGACTACAAATCAGTTTAATATCTGTCATCTACTACCATGTTTCCCCGAAAATAAGACCGGGTCTTATATTAATTTTTGCTCCAAAAGACGCATTAGGGCTTATGTTCAAGGGATGTCATCCTGAAAAATCATGCTAGGGTTTATTTTCCCGTTAGGTGCTATTTTCGGGGAAGCATGGTACCTGTTAGATCTTAGGCAGCATACTAGCCCTTCCTCAACCAAAGTCCTTATCTGTAAAATAAAAATCTTAGCCTACATCAATTTAATGCTGGCCTTTCAAGAAATACCAGTTATCTATGTGAAGAACAATTCTTAAACTACAGAGAAGTAGGCCAATGCTAAGTAGACTTTGAGTAGGAAGGAGGAATGAAAGAAGTGGATAGTATATAAGTGGTTTTCAAGTAGTGTTCCCATCTGCTGTGGGAATGTAGGAAGAAAAGGCAAAAAGGATGGATACAGAAATGAAACAGATGATGTGGGTTTGCGTTTGGAGGATTTCTTCAGTTAAGCTCAGGAAACATTTATTTCTACATCTATTGTCGCTCAGGCCCTGCATCAGGCACCATGCTTTGAGCTGATTGCACAGAAATGAATACAGAAGGGTCCTTACTATCCAGGATGCTTCTCAGTCCCTTGGGGTCATTGGGCACGCAGAGCACTATGTTTTCCAGCAAGGGGATGGGTGTGTGTGTGTGTGTGTGTCATTCTGGATTGTTTCTTCAGAGGAACAGGAAGCCCTGTTTGCTGAGAGACATGGGTCACGTAGTGCAAGAGCAGAGTTTTCCTGTAGGTACTTTGCAGTCTGGAAATTAGCTCAGACTCACCTGGGAAAGAGAAAGTTTTTTCAAGATGGCGTGGTACTTTAGTCTTCAATTTCTTGATCGTTTCCCATTTCAGAATAACTCCACCTTTGCTTTTATGAAAACTACTTTACACTGACAGCATAAACTCAAAGCGTTGGTGTGGGAGGAAGAAAATAGCCCGTTCATTACACATGTTGTGGGCCTGGAGCTTTGTATTCTGTCTCACTCAGTCCTCACAGTGTTGGCTCCAGGAAGGAGCTAAGTGACTTGCTGGGTCACATATCTCTTTAGGAGTAGAGTAGGGATTGGAACTCATGTCTGGCTCCCTAGCTTTAGTTATCTTAAGCCTACAACCATCTGTATCCTGTTTACGATACCTTCCTTCTGGTTGTGTAGTAAAGCTGAATTTCCAAACTGCATTTTAAGACCCTTTTTGGGTCATGACTCGCATTTTTTACAAAATAAACTGGAGTCGAAATTGTTAGACTGTGTCATTCTGTTTTCTGAAATTTTGTTTCAGTTGTGTGTGTGTGGGCAGGAGGGCCGGGGTGAGGGGTGAGTGGTTGTGGGCATATGTTGGGTTTTAGTATAATGCATTTCCTACTAGTGAAAGTCACTCCCTTTTTTGGGGACTAGAAGATGGTCACAAATTCGCCATTGTGTCTTTTCTTCAGGCTTTGAAAACATTCCATATTTCAGTTATAAGGCAGTAAAATGAAGGTGTTCTCAGCGTGGACTCTGGAGCCAGTCAGGCTTGAACCCAGGCTCTGCCATTTTCTAGCTGTGTGACCTTTGGCCAGTGATTTTTGTCTCCTGGCCCATGTTTTGTCTTCTATAAATTGGGGTTGTGTGAGCGTTTAATGAATTTCTGCACCCGAAGTGCTTAGGCTAGTGTTTGTCTCATCGTGACACTTGGTGAGTTATTTGCTGTTATGGTTGTTACTGCTGGTGTGGTTGAAAGGCTTCTGTCTCTCTCAGCGGGATTATGGACATAATGCCTGAGCAGCAGCCTTGCACAGCACACTGGTGATTCATCTGGTTAATTCATTTGTTGCAAACTTTTCATGTGCTACAAGAATGCTAACTTTGCCATTGGTTTAATGCAATACTCCTTTTATGCACTCAGATTGTTCCTACTTGGCCAATCCCAGCAAAGACGTCTACTAAGTCATGTGTCTCTTTAAGAGTTATTGTGGAAAATTGTGAGCTTGACTCTGCCAGAGCTTGGCCTGTGAAGAACTGGTTAGCTTTATAGACTGATTTAATCCTGGTCATAGGCCAGCATTACCGGCTCATAAAATACATGCGTAGGCCCTGGTCCACTGCATTGCAGAGGGCTAAATAAGCACGGTCCCAGGGCCACCTGCTTCAGAGTCTGTGACAGGTTTGGAGGAAGATGTTGCCTGGCTGATCAGGGGAGGCTTCACAACGGAAATAATATTTGAGTTTGGGGTTGAAGGATGAATAGAAGTCTTCTAGAAAAGTAGTTAAAGGAAAATAGTACCAGGCACCAATAAGATTTCATACTAAGCACTGAAGCTTGGAACTCTTAAAATGGTCATAGAAAGACAAGAATAAGCAGAAGGAGTGAAAAGGAGAAACTCGAGGTTGTTAACTTCCAGGCTATCAGTTACAGATTCTTATAAGAACTTACTGGGGAAAAAAAAAAAGAAAAAGGTTAACTATGTGTTAGAGAATTATTTATATTTCTTTATGTTGTATTTCTTATTAGTCAACTATATCTTGTAGTGAATTGTTAGCTACATTTTATTATGATTCCTGATAAAATATTATTTTGTTTACAGAATTGTATTTTGTGCTTTAACCTCTATATCTGGACTTGAGCTCCTGCTAGCAGGCACCACGTAACGGCAGCTGCTAGACTCTCAGGCAATAAATGCCCTGCAAAATTCGTAGGACATTACAGGAAAAGCCCAACCTGGTTTGCAGAACAATTCATATAATATGGTGATATGAGTTAATCTTTTTTTCAGAGAATCCTTAAAACTTATATTAATAGCTATTCATTATTCATAATGAACTAAAAGCATTCAACTAATTGTATCTCATCCCCACCTCATCACATAACATTCTGATAATACAAACAAACGTTATAAGAGATGAGTTCTCAAATGCTGCTTAGGTTGACAAACAATATCTCAAGGTTATGAAGTTATAAGTTCCTGCCATTTTTCTAGTGCCCTTTGCATTTCCTTATTGCTTAATTTTTCTTTTTTTAAAAAATACATGTTTTATAATTATAAAGTAGCATAACAACATTGCAGAAATCTTAGGCAGTTAAGAGAAGCAATCCCTCATGCATTGTTGCAATGTAACTACTAATATTTTGAGGAGAGGAAATACCTTATATTTATGTGTACTTGAACATAGCTGTAATTATAGTTTACACAAAATCTTATTTTTTTAACCTTATGCTAAAAGCTGTATAACCTTATACTAAAATCTTTTCCCTGCTGTGATATAGTTTCTATCACCATAATTTTTAGTTGTGGCATAATAAATATCTTTAAGTACCATAATTTATCAAGCCATTCTAATACCTGTTTTTATCTATTATAAATAATGTGTTGACAGACAACAATTTAGTGGTTACCAGAGGGTAAGGAAGAAAGAAGGAGGTGGTAGAAAAGGGTAAAGGGGGTCAAATATATGATGATGGAAGGAGAACTGACTCTGGGTAGTGAACATACAATGAAATATATAGATGATGTGTTATAGAAATTTACACTTGAAACTTATATAATTTTACTAACCAATGTCACCCCAATAAATTTAATAAAGATAAAAAATCTCTGTTGAATATTTGTGCATGCAACTTGTTTCATATTTTGGATTTTCTTCCCTTTTTGAAAAAGTATATTTGCTCTCAGTGTCCACATGTAGATGCATACAACTATTTGGCAAAAAAAGAATCTCACTTTCCAAAGAATTTATTTTTGTGTGCTTATTCTTTGAATTATATGATTTGACCAATTCTGTGGTAGTTATGATATCCAGTTCATATCATATAATATATGGCAGGTCAGAAAGGACTGGGTGGACTATCCCTATGGGATTTCCTTAATTCAGCTGTTTTGGGCATGAAAATTTTATTGGAAAACTAGTTTACTTAGTCTGGAAAAAAAATTATTTGGTTTCTCTTGTAGCACTTACAATTGAAATTTTTAGTTTATATGTTTGAATCATAATAAACATTCATTATATGATCTTAATTCACAAGTGACATTTCTTTAGAGGTCCTTGATCTTAAGCAAACTTTTTATTAATGTTGTGTGAAATACCAAACACATTATTCACCTCCATGTTTCAATAAAGTACTCTTTTTAATGTTCTTTTAATTCATCTTATAATTTATGTCAGATGTTAATATCTCTTCTTAACACCAGTGAATACCCCTTTTACCCAGGCGGATGTCGTAGGACTATGAGAAATTACAGTAGCAATTAGAGGAAAATAAGGAGGGTGGGCTGGTCAGTCTTGGAGAGCAGGAACAATGGAGCCCATTTCCAGATGATAGTAACAAAATATGAGGGTCATAGTAAATTCCTTTATGTAGATTTCAAACTTAATAATGTTAAGTGTCAGCTTCTGACACAGTAAAACCTTGCCATAGCACTGTGAAAGGAGCCACACGTACTCAGTGGAAGAAAGTGCAGAATGCTGTTACACACAGCCATGTTATAAGATTGATGAAATGACGGGGATGAGCCTGCTGTAGAGAATGGGAGCCAACCGCCAGTTGCTTTATATCCAAATTAGTGTTAAAGAAGTGCTAATCAAGGGGCACTATCAAGGGGCTTCACTGGATTTAATGTTTTTGTTTACTTTTTGAAATGAAAGCATATATTAGAAATGAAATCATTGAGATTTTGTTTTTAGACACAACCTGACTAACTTCCAAAAGAAAAGATCCGCTAACTTCAAATGACTCTATCTGGTGGTACTTGTATTATGGAATGAAATGTATGACCAGCCAGCATGAAAAGAAGTTAGCTGGTGTTTCCAAACAGCAGAACTAGTGCTTGACATTTATGAAGTTCAGTTTTTAAAAAAGCTTAACAAAATCGCTGATGTTAATGACCACCCAAGTAGCTGCTGTAATTAATGCTGATGGTACTTGAAGAGCACTGGCCATGCACCGCTGATGCGGAATAGATCACCCATGAGTTTACCAAATATGGGCTATTTATTCTTCCTAGAGAGTTCATGGAGACGTGGACTTTTGTAAAACACTGTTTTTGTACGAGGGTAATAGCCAATGTTATTGAACGCTTGCTATGTGCCAGATGCATTCTTCTAAGCACTTTGTGTTAACTTATTTAATTCTCTTACATAAGGCAGGTTGGGCAATTGCAAGATCATTGTGTTTTTCATCTTTTCCGCATCTACTTTTTGTGTCGGAATCTGAAATCATCGCTTTGTTCTGGGGATGCACTTCGTCAAAGGATGGGAGGTGTCAGTCTTAGTGGTAAGAGGGACGTTTCAAAGTTGTAGTAGAGTTGGTGGTGAATCTTTGGTAACTACAGTTGCAAATGTTAGGCATCTTCCAATAAGAATTTTATTCTGGGTCGTGGTAATTCTAAATATCTTATTAAATAAACATGTTTGTAGTGACTAATCCATATCTCCGGTAATCAACAAGAGTTGACCATAGGCATATAATAAAAATGAATTATTTAGATTTGTACTGTGTGACCATCTAATTTAGGTTTCCTCTTGGAATTTATTTTGAAATATATTGCGTATTACATGTATTAATTTATAATCATATTAATTTCTTAATATTCTTAATATCAATCATATTTAAGACTATTATAATTCCTGTAAGAACCAGCATGGCCTGTTTCATTCTAAATATGTCAACTGCCTTGGCTATTCAAGTTCCATTAGTAGTAACATTCTGTAAGAATTTCAGACATTTTTAGATGCAAAGAAAGCCCTTCTGAATGTTGAGTTTAAAAGAGATGCCAGACTATTTAGGAATGCATATTATGATGTAATCCTGTCTAGATTTTCTGACATAGTTTGCTCTTTATTTTTTAAAGCTGCTGAATTGCATGGAGTTGCCATGTTAATTAATATCTGTTGTTCCTAATTTTTTTTGTTTTGAACTCAGCATATTTAATATTTTTCTTTGATTCACAGATACCACTTTCTTGGTGAATGTGTATGTCCTTGTTCTGTATTATCTACCACTGTCTATGTTATTGGTGGAGTTTTAATTCCTTTGTAGAGAAAAGCAGGATCTTCTTCGTAGGAAGCCGACTGATTTTTTTTTTTCCTTATACCTGCCCCCAACCTACTCTAGCTACAATATTAGTAATTTATTTTCCTTTGATACTTGTTCTCATAATTATGTGTATTCTTACCCTATCTTTAAGCAAGATGTGTTGAACTTTTCTCTCAGTTTGGTGTGACATCACTTATCACTTCTCATATATTCTTCCCCCGTCTCTACTCTTCCTTTCTCTCTTCTCCACTTCCTTTCCCTCCCCTTTTCCTCCCTTCCTCTTTTTTTCTTCGCTCCTCCTCCTCTGCCTCCTTAATCTCTCTCAACAACAAATACTAATCCAGAGTATATTCCTGTAAAGTTGTATAGAAGTATTGATTTATTTGGGTGTTTGTTGATTGCTAGAAATGTGTTATTCAGTAGGAATATAAAAGGATTTTTGAAAGCCTTGGGAGATTATGGATTGGCTCTAATAATAGTAACTTAAAATAATTTTTTTTTATTGGGAATATTTGGGAACAGTGTGTTTTTCCAGGACCTATTAGCTCCAGGTCAAGTCGTTGTCCTTCAATCTAGTTGTGGAGGGCACAGCTCAGCTCCAAGTCCAGTTGCCATTTTTAATCTTAGTTGCAGGGGGTGCAGCCCACCATCCCATGGAGGGAATTGAACCGGCAACCTTGTTGTTGAGAGCACGCACTCTAACAAACTGACCCATCTGGCCGTCCTTCTTGTTATTCTTTAATAACACTAAATTCATTTTGTTTTTCTAAATTAAAAACTTTCACCTCTTTTAGTTGCATAGTTTGTTTTACTTTGACTAATGTATGTATTGCTTATGTTCATAACTTTTAGAAGATAATTTTATAGGTTTTTTTTATACTTTCTTTTTGATAGAACAAAATTTTGATATTTTAATTAGCCACGTTATGGGATAATTTAAAACCAAGAAAAGCCATTAATAACTGACTCCTCCCAAAGTAGCTTGAATTATGAGTTTATATAACTCAAGCTAGAGAGGTACAAAAGTCTATTTTTTAAAATGTAAGTATTGTAAAATGCTAACATTGTGGTGGTTTGGGGTGGAGCCAGTTATTCGTCAAAATCTTTATGCATTAAGCACTGCCTTTTGATGAATCGTTTTCTTTCTACTGGAGCCAAAGACGTCTCTGATGTGGTGCAACATATTTTCCCATTGTTAAAGTTATGCGGTTTTCCTGACAGGTAGATCACTAGTTCAGCTCCTTCTGTTAAGGAGTACAGTTTATAAATTACACTATATCCCCTCCCAGAACTTCAGTTTAAAGTCAAACAGGGGAGTCTGTCTGGTAAGCCAAATAGTAGGAGCCATTACCTGTCTATATCAAATTAACACCTTTCCTTCTTATCTTTTATGCTTTTTCAAATCTTAATAAAACAGATGCCCTTGATTGAACGTGTATTTGTATTTCTTAATTATCACTTATTCCTAATAATTTATTCAAACTGGACTATTGCGTATCTCGAACTACAAATGAGCCTGTCTGCACTGCTTTAATAGTGCATTATAAAAAATCGGACTAAGCTTATATTTTAGAAACTTTGTGACAATTGGAGTCGTGGGGACTTCCAAGGACACCCCACCAGCTACTCATCATTTAATGGATTACATGAACAAGGATTGCAGAAGCCAGTCCTGAAGAAAAAATACAAGTCAAAGCAGTTGATCTAGTCAGGCCTTGGCTTTGGCTAAGCCAGCCACTTGGTACACAGCACCTATGACTGGCAGGCTCATGCATATGTTCACCATTACTATATCAATTGCATGCTTCCTTTGATTGCATGAGAAAAGTGGTCTATTACACAGACTGTTGGGGACATCTACTAAGAAGGATGTCTGTGATTGACATCTAAGAAGGATGTCTGTGATTGACATCTAAGAAGGATGTCTGTGATTGACATCTACTAAGAAGGATGTCTGTGATTGACTACTACAGACTCAGTATATCTCACCTCATGGGTATTGCAGGAGAAAGACCATTAGGAAGCAGAGTGTATAGTACCATCCACTTAAGTGTTTTCTAACCATTTTCAACTCTGTTAATGTTATCACTTTAAATATGACTTTAAGTGCCATGAAGGCAGGAAAATTTTGTACTTCTTATATCGCCTGTAGCTTCTCTCAAAGTTCTAGCAAAATATAATTAACTAATATAGAAAGCTAAGAATTAAGATTATTTCGGTCAACCTATAAATTCGTATGTTTGAATTCTTTTATAAATAGAGGCCTATTCATTAATCAGTATTACAGAGATGGCATACACCGTGTTAAAACAACTGTTTAATTAAAATTGTATAAAATAGTTGTATGAGATACATGGTCAGAACACATGGTGACAGCAGATAAGGTTGGCTACCTTGGTGGGAAGATGAAGCGACGATTCTTCAGAATCAAGAAGAATTCATTTTTGGCAGCTGTTACGTTGGCATGGTACTAAAGCTTGTTTTGTCCCCAACAAGGACAGGATCTGCTGTAGGAGGGTCTCGGCACCACGCCATATCATTATGGGGGTTATTTTTATAAAGCAGGTCTCATTGCATTGGCAAAGCTTAATCCTCTGGTGGGTAGAATTCTTTTGGTTACAGCTTATGACATACTGCGTTTTCAGTAATAAACTAGAAAAGTCCTCTCTGTCGATTTAACATAAAGATAGCATCTGAAGTTGTAAGTGCATTTGCTATTTACATATAGAATAAAAAGTGTTTCAAGTCTTAATGTGGAAAAGGAAAAAACTCATGGATTTGGAGAAAAAAGGCTGAAGGAAACAGTGGAAGGAAAAAAGAGGCATTTGCAGGCACTGTAGGTACCCCTTGTGTAGGCACCCAGGACGCCCTCATGGTCCTGGGGGCTACATATGAGGAGATGACATCAGAGGCATACTCAAATTTTGTGTACTCAAGTGGAAATTTTTCTTTGTTCTTTCAAATGACATTCTAGAAAAATCAGAAGACTCAGGTTTGAAACCTGCAAGTTGGTCAATGGCTTTGAAGCTCAATTTCCTCTTTGACCATTATGTAGGCATGGTATTGGAGGAAACTAAGCTCTTTAGACTGGAGACAGAAATTTCCTTTTCCTCTCTTCCAGTGAAATTGTGAGGCTAGGGTTGGTATGGCACTGATAAAACGTATGATATAAAAAAGCATGAGGTTATCTGTTTATACTATTACAGTTTTTCACTAATAACTCTTTACCTTTTTTCATTGGAGTAGTTCTGAGTTATGGTGTTAGGAAAGATTCTTTTCCTATTGATGTTGACATTTAAAAAAAATGTTTGTTTTATTTCAAAGGCAACTTAAATGCATCTCATGTTTTTATGCATAAACAGTTGCAGTAACTCATGTAGTTAAAATTTAAGTGCAGGGCCAGCCCGGTGGCTCAGGCGGTTAGAGCTCCGTGCTCCTAACTCCGAAGGCTGCCGGTTCGATTCCCACATGGGCCAATGGGCTCTCAACCACAAGGTTGCCAGTTCAATTCCTTGACTCCCGCAAGGGATGGTGGGCAGCGCCCCCTGCAACTAAGATTGAACACGGCACCTTGAGCTGAGCTGCCGCTGAGCTCCCGGATGGCTCAGTTGGTTGGAGCGCGTCCTCTCAACCACAGGTTGCCTGTTCGACTCCCGCAAGGGATGGTGGGCTGCACCCCCTGCAACTAGCAATGGCAACTGGACCTGGGGCTGAGCTGCACCCTCCACAACTAAGACTGAAAAGACAACAACTTGACTTGGAAAAAAGTCCTGGAAGTACACACTGTTCCCCAATAAAGTCCTGTTCTCCTTCCCCAATAAAATCTTTAAAAAAAAAAAAGAATTTAAATGAAAAATAAACTATATTATAGGCCTTTAGAAATAACATCACCATAAACATCAACCGCTTTATATGATATTTTATATGATATTTTATATGATATTTTATGATATTTTTTATATGACATTTTACAGCAGATGATCTTGTAGCTCTTGCTCTTTCTTGATGTTCCAGTTGTGGCAAATTGACTCTGATATTATAAGGTAGGGTTAAGAAGGAACTGTTAATATAGCTATATGAATTTGAAATATCTGTAGAGAGCTTACAAGTTAAGGAAAAGTTTATTGTGCTACTCGTCAGCACAATTCAGAAATAGTCATCTGGACACATAAAACTCTAAAGTCTAAATAAAAGTTACAAAGCATTTTACAGTGTGGACACATTAGGTCTTTTAAAAATCGCTTCTTTTTTCTGTTTGCTGCTTCCTGCACTTCTGCTTTGTGTCGTTAGTAACCGAGCTGGTGAAGTAGCTTAGCTGGTCGGCATATTTTGCTGCAGAAGTCATTCCCTTTTGATCTTAAGATGAGCCTTAGTCATTTATCGTTAGAGTCTTATCTTGTTGAAAGAAGAACCTTGAGTAGATTTATTTTATTACACATCAGCTTGATGTGTGAAATTACTTATGTTGTCTGTATTTACAACTGTTAATTCCCAGGAAAACAGGTGTCTTTACATTATGCAGCCCACTGGAATTTAAACCTTTTAATAAAAATGGGCCTGTCAGTATGTCAACATCTTCAATATTTAGTGTCATTTCTATGTTTTAGAGTTATGAGAGTTGTTAGAAGCCTATGGATATAGACAGTCATGAGTTGTTATAAGAGTTACAAGTTGTTAGAAGAGTTGTTAAAGATTGTGGATATTTAAGGCATTAGAATAACTAGAAAATAATAGACAAAGCAGTTTATAGATAGAAGATTTGAATATGCTCAGCGTATTACCGTGGATTAAATAATTATTTTCTTTTTAGAAATTCACATAGGTAATAAAAATATTTAGCGTTACTTGCTTTTTATAATAACTTTTTTGAGCTATAATTCATATATCATAAAATTTACCCATTTTAAGTGTACAATATAGTGGTTTTTAGTATATTCACAGAATTGTGCAATCACATATCTGATTTTTAGAAGATTTTCATTGCCCCCAAATGAAACCACATACCCACTGGTAGTCACCCCCCATTTCCCCTTCTCTCAGCCCATGGCAACCAGTAATCTACTTTTTGAATTTTAAAATGGTGCATTGAACGTGAAATAAATAGTAGTTTAATACACTGATCCTTCATGTTAATGAAATTATGTCATTAAGTTCTATATCATTAAATATTTATAGTAACATGTTATTAAAGTTTTATGTTCCTTAAGTTGTAAACTAGCTTATTATCACTGCATACTTTAATTAGGCAAACTATAATAGTACTTTTGAATCCACCTCGTTTTTTGTTTTTGGACATTTGGGATAATGTTTCTTTCCTTTAACTCCCAAACTGGGATAAATACAGTGAACTTGGTTGTATTTATCTTCGCTTAGGACACCTTTTTTTCACAGTACAAACGAGTATTTAGATAGCAGTTATAATAGAAGTAACGTCCTTAAAATAAACTGCAATTTTTCTTCGTCTTAGAAACATCTTAGAAACACCTATTTTGCACACAAACAATTGACATTCTTTACAGATCAATCTCATTTATTCACTAATGCAAACTGTCAAGGTCCTTGCTAGTTGTGCGACTTTGGGCACCTGATTGATGACTAGTGGATTAATCACAGATATTTGCTTGTCATACAAGGTTAGTCTAGTTTTGCCTGGTTTAAATCAGAGGTTGCAAGTGAGCGGTAAAGGGGAATAGTTTTTGAAGTTGTCAGGTGTACTGAGATTCCTGTTGGTGTGGAGAGCAGTTCTATAGTTCACCTGGGATTTAGTTCAGCTGAGAACTCTGAGAGTCACGCAAAGACGAATGTGTGTAGGGAGTGAAGAGAATTTGTAAAATTGATTATATACAAATTCTGGGAGAAAGTCCCGTTTAGGAACATTACTATAAGGCTTCTCTGATTCTTCTTGGAAGTGATGACGGAACCTGGGGTCTCCAAAAGCAAATAATAGTAATTTACAGTGACTATTCTTATAAAAGCTGTTTTGCACTGTCTCTGTAGTAATAAGCATTGGCACATACCTTCAACAGCTAAGATACTGCAAGAACCCACAGGTCGAACAAGTACTCTATTCTTGAATTCATGCCTCAGGTTTCTCCTCTGGATATAAAGTCAAAACATTATTCTTGAATTGTAAAGAAATGAAAGGACTAAAACATTACCATTGCTGGATATTGACAAGAGATGCTTGGAGCCTGGATCAGCGGGGCAGGTAGAAAATGAGTATCATAATACACACGGACATCACCCTACAACTTCTATTGTGGTACACAAAAATATAACCTAAAGTCATGGTCTCGGGAGCATGCTTTATATAGATACACATGTTGGATTTTATAATAGCTCTCAGAGGAAGAATGGGTTTCACTTTACAAAATTTTGTTCTGCCTACAGAATTTTAAGAATAAATCTCTTGTATAACTTGATGCTCTTATGTAAAATTTTTTTTTTAAAAAAAGGAAAGTTACACTGTTTAATTATCACAGAATAAGCCCTGATAAGAAGTTCTAATAATATAATTAGGTTCTGAGTTTTTTGTGTTATATTCAAAAAAATTTTTCATGCTAGGTTAGCTTCCATGTGCAGTCCCCAAAAGATGTATCTTATTGCTGTGTCTCATGTGTTTTTTCACTAAGGTTGAACAGGCAGCTTTGTCCATGCCTGTAGAAGACTTCTTTCACTGCTGCTAGTTACCATGTCTGGCTCGTGTAATTGGGCAGTCATCAGAAAAGGGGGGGTGGGGGGGTTAACCTTTGAAAGTGATACCCTCTTCAGCCTTGGCAGGTCTCAGTGTTCTATCTTTGTCTCTGAAATCCACATCGGAAATGCTAAGAGTTCCCGTGTTGGAGTTAGGAGAGGTTGTTGTCAGGAGGATCCTGTAGCACTTTTCAGAAATTAGAGGGTCATCCAGCAAAACTAGGCCACATAGTCTAAGGATCAAGTGCACCCACTAATATCGCTTGGATTTGAAGATCTGCATGCTTTTAAGCTTATCTGTAATTTGGTCTGGTTTCTGTTTACCTATTCAAGTCCAGCATAGTTTTTGTGGTTGCTGAAAAATACCTTACTATTATCAGTTTGTACACGTGAAAGTATTTTTCCATTTTAATCTAATTTTCTCTCTAGTAGTTTGCCAGGTTTGTGTGTGTTTGCCATAAGAATTTCTCATTTAGCCCTACCCACCTACTCACCTGGCTCCTTGTGCTACAAGGGTACAGTGAGTAAGCCCATCAATATTTTTAGAGAATTTTATCTGTGTGGGGCAGGTGTTTAGGAAGTGAGTCCATGGCTGGTCCTTTTCCTGAATTATATAAATATGGTTTTCCTGTATATTAAAAATATCTGACTTGGGCTTAGCTCTTGTATACTTTAATAGTATCCTTTCACCAGTGATAAAATGGACTGTCCTATTACTTTTTCAAGCCTGTTGGTAGCGCTCACTGTGAACAAACAGAGTGCACTGTGGTAAAAACACTATTCTCTGAAATCAGTGGGAATGACACCACAATAAAGTGACTTATCCAGTGGAAATCTTTTAACCTGCACCCTTATCATGGCAAGCTTTTTATAATATATCCTCTGCCTATAATATACTATGTGTTATTTTAATGCCTTGTTGAATCAGAATCATCACTGTGGATATCATATACTGAACTGTACTACTCACAGGTAGATGCATGTGTGGGGCCAATTAGTCTGTGGGAGATCGATTATAAAACTGGCCCTGATTTTTCTCTCCCTGTACCTATGCTCCTTGCAATGTGACTCTGCAGAGGTAGAGTTTATTTCCTCACGTCTTGAATCTGGGCTTACCTTGTGACTTACTCTGGCTAATAGAAATGGCAGAGGTGATGGTGTATCGCTTATGAAGCTAAGCCTCCAGAGGCCTTGTGCGGTTCCGCTCACGCAACCCTGTCTAGCTGCCATGAGAATAAGCTTGGGCGCTTGCTGGATGTGTCCCTATCACATCTGTCATAAGAGCCAGCCAACCACAATATATAAGGGGGAGGCCATTCCAGATAAGCCAGCCAATCTTAGCCAACCTATCAGACTATTGCAGAATCACGATGGAGCACAGCAAGGAAGGAAGTGCCAGTTGACCTGTAGAGTTAAGAGTGAGAAATGTTCATTGTTTCAAGCGCCCGGGTTTGGGGTAGGTTGTTATGCAGCACCGTCTAACTTCTGTACATGGTTGGTCTTAGAATGTGTTTCTTTAGAGGAAAAAAAAGCTTCAAACATTATTTTACTTCTGCAAAATTAGTGAATCAAAGACAAAAGCAGCTTATTTCCATTGTTTCTGGCTACCCTTCCAAGTGTTTGGAGAATTGAATTACCCTCTTTCAGATAATCTTTTCATTGCTTTTGTTGTCCTTTTACAGTTGCATTTCATATAGTGTCTATTATGTTGACCTTATTAGAAGGGGTCCCACAGGAAGTCCCCTGTCATCCTGTACCCATTTTTCAATCTTATGTGTACTCAGTGTTTTGATGAAGTATGTTAAGGTTTTCCTCATTTGTTTAGTCATGACACAGATAGTTTTTGAGCACTTATAGTGTGAATAGGCATTGTGCCAAAGGCTTTTATGAGCTTACAGTCTAAGAAGGCACTGACTAGTAAACAGCAAATTAAAATACAGTAGCCGCCTCCACCCCCATCCACGGTTTCATTTTCTGCGGTTTCAGTTACCTGTGGTCAACTGTGGTCTGAAAATATTAAATGGTCAATTCTAGAACTAAACAGTTCATAAGTTTTAAATTGCACGCTGTTCTGTGGACTGTGATGAAATCCTGTGCCGTCCAGCTCCATCCCGCCAGCGAGGTTAATCATCCCTCTGGCTATTGTCTCCACACTTTATATGCCACCTGCCCATTAGTCACTTAGTAGCCATCTCGGTTATCAGATTGACTGTCACAACATTGCGATGCTTGTGTTCAAATTACCCTTATTTTACTTCATAATGGCCGCAAAGCGTAAGAGTGGAAATTCAGATATGCAAAGAGAAGCTGTAAAGTGTTTCCTTTAAGTGAAAGGTGAGTACAGTACAATGAGATATTTTGAGAGAGAGAGAGACCACATTCACATAATTTGTACTGCAATATATTGTTATAATTGTTCTATTTTATTATTAACTCTTGTTACTCTTTTACTGTGCCTCATCTATAAACTTTTTCACATGTATGTATGTATAGGGAAAAAACATAGTATATATAGAGTTTGGTACTATCTGCAACTTTGGGTATCCACTAGGGGTCTTGGATCGTATCCCCCACGGATAAGGTGGGACTACTGTGCAGCGGGATAAGAACACCTATGATAGGGACACATAAGAGGAAGCAGTTGGACAGGTACATTCAAAGCTGCTCAACACCACTAATTATCGGGGAAATGCAAACCCAAACCACAATGTGATAGCACCTCACACCTGTGAGGATGTCTGTTTTCAAAAAGACAAGAGGTAGCAAATGCTAGCAAGGATGTGGAGACCAGAGAATCCTGTGTGCTGTTGGGGGGTATGTAAACTGGTACAGCCACTGTCGTCCTGTACCCATTTCCTTCCTGTACCTGGAAAACAGTATGGTGTTTCCCCAAGAAGTTTAAATCAGTACTGCCATATGATCCAGTATTCCCACTCTGGTTATATATCCAAAGAAAACAAAATCCTTATCTTGAAGACATATCTGTACTCCCATGTTCATTGCCACATTCTTCACAATAGCCAGGACATGGAATCAACCTAAGTGTCCATCAACGAATGAATGGATAAAGAAAATGTGATATACAAATGCACATACATACATACATACATACATATATATGTACAATGGAATATTATTCAGTCTTAAAAAAGAAGAAATTATCATTTGTGACAACATGGATGGACCAGGAGGAGGACCTGACTAAGTGAAATAAGCCAGACAGAGAAAGACAAATACTGTGTGGTATCACTTATATGTATGTGGACTCGTTTTTGTTTTTGTTTTTTTAAATGCCCTCATAAAAACAGTAGAATGGTGGTGGCCAGGGGCTGTGGAGTAAGTGGGATGAGGCTAGGGAGAGATTGTAAAAGAGTACAAACTTCCAGTTATAAGATGAATAAGGTCTGAGGATCTAATGTATGACATGCTGACTGTAGTTGATAGTATTGTATAATTGAAATTTGGTAAGAGAGTAGAAGTGCTCTCAACAAAATAAGTAAATGCATGAGGTGATGTGCTACTTAACTTGATGGTGGTAATATTTTTACAACGTGTACATACACTAAATCATCACATTGTATACTTTTATATCACAATTTTATTTGTCAATTATACCTCAACAACAACAACAAAAAAATGCTGAAAAAAGGCCCCATTCAAAAAGAAAAAAAGAACTAAAACAAGGTGAAGCAGTTGGGGAGTAAGTGGCTTCCCTGAGGAAATGATGTGTGATTTTAGATCTAAAGGATGAGTGGGAATTAGCTAGAAAAAGAGAACAGAAATAACCTTTTATGAATGGGAAATGTATGTAGAAAGACCTAAAGACAAGATAAATGCTTGAATATGGCTAGAAACATAGAGTATGTAGGCGTTAGTGGCAAGAGTAAACCCAGAATGTAATTGGGAACGAGATCCTGCAAGATGCTATGAGACATAATTGTGTAGGCTGGAGGGAAGCAAGACCAGAAACAAGACTCCTGGTAGGAGGGCTGTGCCGTCATCCTTTCTGCAGGATATGGTGGGACCTAAATGAGGACAGTAGCAGTTGGGATGAAGGGAAGTAGACGAATTCAAGTAAAAGGCACAATTGACAGGACATAGGGACTGAATAGGTGGTGTGTGTAATGGAGAGAGAGGAGCCGAGGACAGTGCCCAAGCCGGCTGTCTGGCTGTCTGAGGTGGGGGGCATCGCAAGAGGAGAAGGGGCTTTGGAAGGAAGACCATTTAATTTTGCAAGTGTTAAGCTTTAGGCACTTGTTTAGTTTTAAAGAAGTGTCCAGAAGACAGCAGTTATTTGGCTCTCAAAATCGGGAACTATCTGTTCTGGAGATACAGATTTGAGAGTCATGAGTATATGATCATTGAAAGTGTGGGAGAGAACCAGGCGGCAGGGGGGAGCCTTTTATTTCTGGAAGAAAAAAACAAGGAAAAAAAAACCCACATCTGGGACGAAACTCTGAGGAAATGACTCTGTATAAGATAAAAAGAGGGGTGTTCAAAGAGTACTAAGATCAACCAGAGGGATAGGAAGAAGACAAAGAGAGTATGTGTCATAAAACTCAGAGAATGTGTCAAGAATAGAGCGTGGTCCTCAGGACCACAAGCTGCTATGAGATCAAATGAAGTGAGGTCTGAAGAATGTCCTTTGGTTTTAGGAACATGGCTTCTGTTTCCATGCACAAGTTGTCCTGTCCACTTGGAATGTTCTTTATCCCTTTCTGTATTGGAGTTTTCTGGAACTCTCAGTCTTCTTTCAAGATGTCTCACATGTGCTTTCTTCTGTGAAGTCTTCTCCCAGCAAAATTATTTCCTTGCTGTGGTTTCGTAGCTAGTGTAACATGTATGAGCATTCTCACAGAGGAATTTGAGTTCGTCTGTGTACCCTGACAAGATAGCAAGTTCCTGAACTCACCAAGTTTGTATTCTGTTAGGACTGGCGTCTTATATTACTCACGTTTTGCTTCTTAACACTTTTTACAGTGCACAACAAATAGGTGTTGCTTGATAAATGTGACTTTGTGTGCTTGATTTTGAATATAATCCTAGGCAAAAGCAACATTTACAATTGGAAGAATCATAGTCACTTCAAACCCAAAATTTCTAAATAGTGCTACCTGTTGGATGACTTTTATCATATGCTCTTTTCTCTAATAACACTCACAATACAAATCCTATTCTGTAATATGCATTATTAATGTAACATTAGAGAAGGAGTCATTAGATAGTTTTCTGTACTTGGCCAGGAATAGACTAGGATTGTTCTCTCTTAATAAGCCTTTGGATCCAAAATGATCTTTTAGGACAGTGCCAAAATATGTAAGAGTCAGTCGAATACTTGGTTGTTGCCTAGAAGTTAGAAATAAATTTGGTAACTTTTAGTAACTTTAAGTCCATGTGTCCATTTGGGGTAAATAATTGAGGCACTTCCTGCTGAATGATTTAGCTATCCCATGGGTTTACCCTGGAAGAGTTACTCTTAAAGGTAATATTTACCTTTGAGCATGCAACACTCATAATGTTGCATTTACGGGATATGATAAAAAAATATGGTGAATGTTTAAATTAAAAATGACACATTACCATTAATCTCCCTCAAAATACTCCTCCGTGCTTCAAACACACTTATTGTTCTTACCACTTTCTGATGCAGTTCTGGAAGTCCTCTTTCGTGAGTATGTTTGGTTGTACTCTTGTGGCTGCCTCGATGTCCCGAATCAATTCAAAATGTTTCCTTTCATGGTCATTTTGATTTGGGGAAGAGCCAACGGTGAATAAGGTGGATGTCAGAACATTTTTATTTGGCAGAAATTGCTGTTCCAGAAGCTATATGTGACACGAAGTGTTTTGTCATGATGGAGGATGAAGCAAAGACTCTCACGAAAGAGGACTTCGAGAACTGCTTCAGAAAGTGGCAAGAACGATGGGATAAGTGTGTTTGAAGTGAGGGGGAGTATTTTGAGGGGGATTAATGGCAATGTATCCTTTAGTGTAATACAATTTTTTAAATTTAAACAGTCACCATATCTTTTGTTCACGCCTCGTATATATAAACACCTTACATTTTTCATTGTAACTTTGAATTGGTAATATCCCTTCTTCCCCCTTCCTGGTAATTTAACTGTACTTAATTTCCTCAAATTCTTCTTTTCTATACCTTTTCTGATACACACACACACGCACACACACACACTCACACTCACACTCACACTCATTTATACTTTGTTTCGCAGGAATGATAGGGGCTTGATTATTTGTTGTGCTCCTATGTAAAGGATGTTCAGTACTACAGAAGCAGAAAGAATGACGTCTGTAATGAAACACAAAAGGCTAAGAAGTGTTCAGATCTGGTTTATGGAGTTGAATGATTGTTTTAGATAAAAGGCGAAAGAAGGGACCAGCTCATAGCACATGTTACGGAAGGAGTTCTAATTCCTGGGAGAAGCCAGTGATCACAGCTTCAGAAACTGCCCATAAGTAAATTGCTGGACTGAGGGCTAATGGCCTGTTCCTAAAATATGTGTAAAATTATGTGTAAAGGTCAAGAGAGCGGCATTAATATGTATGACCAGATTCCAACTCTAATAGGCAATCCATCCCCTCAGGCATAAAATGAGATAGTTGAGCATTGAAGGAGATACATGCTGTGTAAGCCTGTGTTGTGTATTACAATTGTGTTACACAGTTGTATCTTTTGGTGTTAGTGTTGGGGTGGGACTGGAAAAGACTTGGTATGCCACCAGGAAAAGTGGTCACTGCATAATAGGGTCTGTGGGGCCCTGAGAAGTTGGTGGGCATCAGTTACGCCCAGCTGATTGAGCCAGAGTCTTAGGAACTATCCTTGATAATTCCTTTTCTTCTAACCCCATTTTCGCCAGTCCTATAGATTCCACTTCTGAAAATACATATTGAATCCATTTGTGTCTCTCATTTATTAAATACTATTTGAACAAATGAGTGAATGCATTCAACTACCCAAGTTCAAATCACCATCATCTCTCAGTAGGTGTTTGACTTCTGTTTTCCCCCCACTACACACATAGTTCTATTTTGTAAAAATCACAAATAGGTCATGTGAAGTCCCCAGCATAAAACCTCTAGGCTTTAGGCTAAGCTCCAAAATATTTATCACTTCCCACGTGACCTTGAATAATCTGGTCTTGGCTTTCTTTATTTAAGTTACAGCAACTGGTTTTCTGGCCTCCAGTAACTCAAACTCTCTCCCACTCCTTGGCTATAGCACCTGCTTTTCCCTCTTCCTGGAATGCTTTTATTTCCACTCTTTTTCTGGTAAACCTGACTTCCTCAGAGATACTGTCCCCAATCTGAATTAGGGTCCCCTGTTAATGCCTTTTGAAAACCTAGTACTGTTCTTTGAGAGCATTTGTTCTAGGTGGGAGTTATATAAGCAGAATTTCTAGAGTGAGTGAGCTATGTGTAGTCTCTGTTCCTTCCCCACCTGTCATTCACCCTACAGCCCATTTCAATAAGGTTTGGTTCACACCACTCCACTGAAAATGCCTTCAGATTCTCAGTGACTTGCATTTTGCCAAATTCATTGGTAGTTCTCCTTTCTTTACTTGACTTCCATTAATCCATATCACAGCGGACCATTTCCTCTTTGAAACACTCTTCCTGGTTTTTGTCGCTGTTTGCTGTGGTCCTCTAGGATTCAGGTGCTGAGATGGAAGGAGGTGTGTAAGAGGCTTATTAGGGGGGAGGGCTTGCCTGTGATATGAAAGGAAGGAAGGAAGATTGGAGCGGTCAGGTCTCCAGACCAAGACCTAAGAGCCGTGAAAGGAAAGAGGGGAGGAAGCAGGACTGGGCAGGCAAAACCCAGACAGTGATGCAGTTCTAACAAAGTCTCGGCAACCCTACTGGCAGCTCTGAAGCTCATGAGAAGAGACCTGCATTAAGCAGACTTGGTCAGGCCATAACTACCCCTGGTATGTTCAGTGACCAGCTGGGGCCACCTGGGAAGAGTAGCTTTGGCTCAAAAGCTGAGCAGAGCCCGACGCTCTTACCAGCTGCTGGTTGTCAGATAACTGCACTCCTTACAACTGAATGGCAGTTGGTTTCCTGGTCGGAGATCCTAGCCGCACACCTTCATGACTTGCCACAGTGATACTGCACGTTTCCATATTCCCTCTATCTTTTAATTGTTTCTTCTCAATTTTCTTTGCTTCCTTCTCCTTTGCTCAACCTCTCAAAGTTAGAATATGTCAGGGTTTGATCCTGGATACCCCCCTCATTTGTAATTTGTTCCTAAATCCCATGGCTTTAAATCCACCTCTGTGGCCAACTCCTAGTTTTACATTTGTAGTTCTGCTCTCTCCACTGAACTTCAGGCTCCTAAATCTAAAAGCCTCCTGGATAACGCCTTTTTGGTTGTTTAGTAGATACCTCACCCTATATGACCAAGCTAGAACTCTTGGTTCTCTTCCCCAAACGTGCACTTCTTCTATTTCCCCCCATTTCAGTAAATAACACCACACCCATTAATGCAGTTGTCCAGACCAGAGACCTGAGTCATTCTGATTCTCTTTCCTTCACCCTTTCTAATCCTATCTGTTGTACCTCTAAAATGTAACCCGTGTTTGTCCATTTCTCTCCATCTCTACTGTCACGTGTCTTATCCAAACCGTCATAATCTCTCATGTGGTCTCTGCAGTGGTCTCTTAACTAGACTCCTTGATTCCTTTTTTGTCTTCACAGAATACTCTAGAAGGAAAGCTCTGTGTGGGCAAGGGCTTTATCTGTCTTGTTCCCTATTGTATCCAGAATAGTATCTGGTACATAGTGAATACTTATTAAATATTTGTTGAATGAAGGAATGAATGAGTGTATCAATTCTCCACTTAGAATTTATAACATAAATCAGATATATCCTTTTCGTGCTTCAAATTCTCCAGTGGTTTACCAATTTAGCATAGACTCCCGACTGTAAGATTACAAAATCTGGATCCTGCCTACGTCACTGACTTTATCTCCTACCACGCTACGCCCCAGCCACACCACCCTTCTCTGTCTCTCACATCAAGCTCTTTCTCACATTAAGGCCCTTCATTTGACCCTTGTAAGCTCTAAGGCTGGTTATAGCCCCTTATCATCCAGATCTCAACTCCAGGATGTCACAGGCTCAGAGATAGTTCGCTGGCCACTGTATGGAGTTTAGCACTCCTCCCCTTACCTTTATCCCAATTTTGTAACAGTTGTATTTTATTTCCTTATACCACTTAATTGTTCTTGCTTTGTAGTCTTTAAACTCTGTTTTGACTTAGGGCATTAGAGCAACTAGGTTCTTTTTTATTTTTAATTAGTTACTAGGTAGCCCTTCTTCACAGCTCTATCTACCAAACCATCCTTTTGTACCCTCCAGTGTATCTAACGAAAGGGAACCAAAGAAGGTGGACTAGAGCCTAGAAAATTGAGTTTAGATTAGGACCATTTTAGGAAGATCCTGGTGCAATGCCATAAGCATCTGGGACTTTTTTCCTATAGCCTTCTGAACCCGTAGAGGCTTTTCTTCAGGACAGTGACATCATCAAATTAATCTTTTTCATAAACAAGAACATTATTTTTATGATAGGGTAAAGAGAGGCTAAAGACAGGGAGCTCAGTCACAAGGTTGGTTGTAGAGTGTACACAATAGGTAACGATGGCCCAGTCCAAGGCACTGGTGGAAAATAGGGAACAGATGTGGGGCGTGCTTCAGATGCGTTCATCAGAACTTACCTGATCAGATATTCATTCAGTCATGAGTCATTGGCACCAACTCTGTGTTACTCCCTGGGTTCCATGGGCTCCCAGTTTAGTGGAGGAGAAAGACACTAATGAATTCATAATTATGGTTTGTGATCAGTCCTTTGTGGCAAACCTATAGGGACAAATGGATGGCATCATGATAATGCTGATGATAATTATGAGAGAGAGGTCAGGAAAGACTTCTCCAAGAAGGTGGCATTTTAGTTACGAACAGGGTACTTAGGCCTGAGAGTCATTATATAGCGGGTCGAAGCCACAGAGCTTTGTACAGTTACTTACTTCAGAACCCTGAGGAGCACCAGCTTTTGAAAGGCACAGGCCAGATGTGGTTCATCCAGAGAGACAGGAAAACTTAAGGGCAGAGGAGGAAAAGGCTTCAAGGAAACGATATATCAAGGATGCAGATAACTGTTGTATTTGACAGCCAGGGAGTTATTGCTGGCCTTTCAGAATTTAGTTTCAGAAAAGTGGCAGGGAAAAAAAGCAAGGCTTCCTAGAAAACGTGAGAGGTGTTGGTGGAGAAAGAGAGGGGTGGAGAGGTGGCAGTAAGGGAAGTATCATTAAGAGCGAGGCATCATCAGTCCCGGCAGAGGAGGGAGGAAGAATGAAGCTAAGGATTTGATTAATTATAAACATGTCAGCATTTTGGAGTTTTGCTTTGCCTTTTTACAGACCCTGTACCAGATCATTGTCATTGTATTAGAGCCCTAAATGTAATAAACCCATTGTTAGTAGAGACCACATGACTGTCAGAAAGTGGCACAGGACAGTATAACCAACACCTGGAAGCAGTCTTCCAGTAGTGAACCGTCCAGCTAGAATTGTCCCCTCTTTATGAAGTTTTAATGACTTGCTGATCACTTGGCTGTGTACCTCTCGGTTCTTAGTTTTATTGAAGGTCAAAATGCGTTGTTTTTAAAAATTTAATCATTAAGATACAGCATTTTGGGTAATTTTCTTCCTGTAATTAAAGGCTATCAATTCAGTAAACTTACTGGAACTCATTTGCAAGACATAGCTCTTGGTACTAGGGACGCAGAGATGTACAATACTGGATTCTGTCCTCAAAGAGGTCACAGTCTAATGTAGGAGAGAAAAATGCACAGTGTAAAATGTAATGTGATGCGCAAGTTTTATACAAGAAGTGTAACATACTCAACCCAATAGAAACACAGAAAAAGTGATACATTTAGCCTGGAGAAAGGAGGGGATGCTTCCACAGGTGGGCCCTGACCTGACTCTGACCCATTTCTCCCATATAGTATATTCTCATTTAAATAGCATACTTCAAGTTTAAATTTTCCTACGTAGTCTTAACCCTGATGTTGCTAGTAAATTTTGTTTCTCTAATTTCTAATGTAAGTGTTTCTCCAAACTCCATGTCCCTTGAAGGCGCGCAACAAGGAGATATTGAAATGAAGGCTGTAACAAATGAATCAGTGTATGTAACTAGACTAATAGCTTCACAAGGACATGGGGGTTTGTTTTGTTCGATGCTGTGTTTATAGCACTAAAAGCTTGGTGCATCAGTAGGTCCATGAATACCTTTTGACTGAATAAAAGCAAAAGGGAGGGAGGGAGAGAAGAAAGGAAGGAAATTATAAAAAAAATATATTCACTTCTGGAAGAGCAAAGCAAAAAAAAAGGACAAAAATCCAACTCTGACAATGAACAGTTTTGGAAAAAGTAAACATTTAGAACAATCAGACATTTGATTATAGCCGGAAAGAAATTTGAATTTTAATGTATTAGCTTTTATCTGTGTCATCATCGTGAATAATCCAACATGGAGTCATTTTCTTTCTTACAGTTATCAATAGACTGGGCACCCACAATGAAATGTTTGTGATAGGCAACAGCTTTTATAAACAAGTCCCCTAAACATTTTATAGTACATTCTTCTTTAGAAGATCATTTCTACTTTGGCTTCATAGTTCCTTCTCTTTTGTATTTCCTTAACAGTCTATTTTAATTTTGCTGTCCTAGGATTTTCAGATTATGTACTTAAAAATTATTGGATTTCATGCTATCTTATTGATTCTCTACAGGTCATGCTTTTCTTCTTGGAAAAATATTTGCTATTCGGGAATTCTTATTTGATGTATGCACAAGACAATATATAACTTCTTGAAGGTATAGATAGGATGGTAGCTATAGAAACTCAAACAATCCTGATATCAACATGTTGTAGTGAAACTGTGTTATAAGTTTATCTATTTAATGAATTCATTTAATTTTTTTCATTGCCCAGTTTTTAATTTTCCACTCTCCACATGTGAATCAAGTTAAGATAGTTTATTTAGAAGCTGTATTGCCAGGCAGCTATGGAAAGCTTCTTTGGCTTACATTTTGAGTTTTTCCCCCTTTGTCTTTGGCCAACAGCTCCACCCCTTTGGTGTCCCATCTGCTTACCACACGACAGCTATGGCACATTTCCATTCATCTGAGGCAGAGAATGAAGAGACCTTTAAGTCAGCCTGGAGATTACCTGCCTTTGCTGTGGGTCCAATACAGTTAAAGACAGGAAACTTCCGTCCCGTCCCCCCACCCCCGGGAATTGATACAATTAAACTCATTATTGTGAATTTATAGCTTCTTTTAGAAATGTCTCTCATTGAATTCTAGAAGTTCTTTAACATTCAGAACATACAAGCATTCACCTCAAAGGAATAGCATGTTGCTGCATTCCCCCATTACATCATCACTCTTCACACTAAGTTCTCATCATCATTCTGGTGATTTGTTTTGCTATTTGACTGATGACTCTTGATTCAACTTTCCTTTGAGAAGTCTAAACTAGTCTAGGGCAGATCCTACTTTTGGAAGTAAAAAGAATAAAATTTTCTCCTGACGCTGCAGCTAATATAACCCATGAGTTGGGAAAGTAACTTTTTTTTTTTAACCCAAATTGCCAACGGTTCAAAAATGGCACTATTTATTTTTTCTATTGGTTTGTTAATTTATTTATTATTATGCATCTTATCTCATTCCAACAAAGAATTCAAAGAATCTCAAAATAATTATAGTAACACACATTATAAAAAATAAAGCGTTCTGGGCCATGGGAAAGTAAGTGTGAAGGGATAAGATCAGTTCACAAAAAATTATTAGGAGAAGGTTTTGCTACTCAGTTGGTAAGGTCAGGTTGTAGATTCAGCTCTAAACTTGCTAGTGACCAGAGCAAAGATAGAGACATGCTTGTTAAGAGTCCCAGGATTTGCAAGATGAAAACAGAGCTTTTCCTTTCAAAAGAGTATAAAAGAAAAATGTTTCCCAGGGACCCGCATATAGAGTGTACTGGTTGATGTGGACGATATCCTTACAATAAGCACAACAGTAAATTTATTAGGTTGGTGCAAAAGTAATTGTGGCTTAAAAGATTAAAAATAATTGTCAAAGCCACAATTACTTTTGCACCAACCTAATGTAACAATTGGGTTTTTACTATGGACAAGGCACTGTACATAGTACTTTATGTGCTATGTACATAAAACAATCCATAGATCTAGAGTTGGGCAGCAGAGAGTCCAGAGCACTAAACTCTGATATATATGAAGTGTGTTAAATGGGAATAATTTCTTGTACAATAACTGGCCGTTGAATATTAGATGGCTTGTCCTTTCTAAAGTCATAAATCAGGAGGTAATTCACTAGATTCCAAACCTCAGATCTCACAGGACTTTAGACAATTCTTGGGGGATAAGGGAAGAGCAGGAAAACTTTCAAATATTTATTTAAATTTACTAAGCGGTATCTGCCTTACTAGCATATTTGACCTTTGATGGTCTCATTACTCAATTACAGGATGGCTCATTTTAGCAGTTGTATTCTGGTCCTTACTTCTCCTGGATTAAATTTAAGTGTTATGCTGACTACTTTATTCAGACTAAGTAACTGTAGGGGTTGGGGTGAAAACCAGATTATGAAATTAAACCTTGTAACATTTTAGGGAGACATGTTGTAAAAGTCCCTGGAAACTAGATTAACTACTGTAAATAGTACTTTTCAAAGTTCCTACATTAGGAACATCTAGTAATATACCCAAGAATACTACTCACTTAGTATTGTCTGACCCACTTTTATGTAATGGTTATACAACCAGAGGTCTACACACAACTATCCTTTAGGTATTAAAAACCTCTACACCCAGCTTGACCTGGTTTAGAATCCTAACTCTGCCACTGACTGTGTGATCGTGGACAAATGATACAACTTCTCACACCTCATCCAAAAAACGAGAATGATGAAGATACCAACCTCAGCGTTGAGCTTAAAATGGGATAACGTGTGTGAAGTTGGCACCATGTTGGTGTAATACAGACATAACACGTGTTCCAACCTTGAGGAGGTAGTAGGTGCAATAGTTGATTATCCCACTTATTTGACTGTTGACATTATTTATTACTAAACTCTTTTGTGCCTTAGTTTTCCTCTGTAAAATAGTGATAATAGGTGGGTGAAGGCAGATACTTAACAGTGACGCTGCAGACCGTGAACATCTCTTTATGTAGCCGTAAAGGCATTGGGACCAGAGAGCATTTGGAGAGTTCGCTGAGTTTCAACCTCTGTTTCCCTGCCCTGGGGTGTAGCACTTCTCTGGCCTGGTCCTCAAGCTCACCTTGTCTCAAACGACCTGCTTCTGATGACACAATGCTACGTGAATGATTCCTCTGCTCTATTGATCCTAGTAGTTCCTAGGCTCTGCGCAAGGTTTTAAACTATGTGTGGTGAGTTACAACTTTTCCTGGATGCACCTTGTTTAGTTCCCCATTTGAACTCTGCATCGGCAGCTGCGGATACTCCTACATGCTGTTTCTCCTCCCTCCACACCGAAAACTTATCCGCTAAATGTGTTTTTTAAGAGTGTCTACCAGAGCTTATTCAGGGGGAAAATTCCCGCTGATGAACAGATGTGTCACAGGTCTGGGGTATGGAAAACCGTGAGGGACGGAGGACAGAGACATGCAACTATAGTAAATGGAATCCCTTATCCCTGTGTCCTTTTCGGAGTATTTCCTCACTGTCTTCATAATGAGCAAAGTTGGTCTTTATTTTAGTAAATAGTAAGGACTACGTTTCTGTAACATAGTATACTTTATAATCATGAGTCTTTTAGAGTCACTGCTTATTCGTAAAAGATGTACAATACGAATAATATTCAACTTCATTTTGCATTAGTTGTGCAGGTGTGGAAAATGTGCCCTGTTCTTTCTCAAGTAAAAGTATTACTTGAACCACCAATGTTTATAGCACATCAATCCAAAATTGTTGTGCCCTTACCTGTTTTCATGGATCCATATAGATAATAGATTAAAACTTGAGTAGGTAGTAGGTGCAATAGTTGATTATTCCACTTATTTGAATGTTGACATTATTTAGTACCTAACCCTTTTGTGCCTTAGTTTTCCTCTGTAAAATAGTGATAATAGTACCTCCTTCATAGAGTTGTGAGGATTAAATGACAAAGTGCTCAGAATAATGCTTGTTTCATTGTGAGCTTGTAAATGTTACCTGTCATGATTATTAGTCCAAATCTTCACTTGTTTCCAGATTATTAGTTCAGTATTCTGAATTCATTATCAAACGCATTTTGGTATTTAGGATTTCTGGAAATAATCCTTTAAGTGCAAGAGTTCTGTTGTAGATTAATTTGCTAGCGATACTGAAAAGGTTCACTACTTTTAGTGTAAACTTCTAAGGTAACATTGACTTCACTGCTTAACTCCACAACTTGATTAAACATTGTTTAACTTTTTAGTCAGGAAAAAGCATCCATTCCCTTTCAAAAGAAGAATATTTATCTCATTTTCAAATTTGCACTGAATCAGTCTTTGGCACATAAAATTTTATTTTTAGAATCTGTTTTGCAGATGTGGAGTCTGCTGCTTTAAGACTTGGTTGGTTGAGTGTAAATTTCATATATGTATTATATTTCAACAGCATTAAAAAAAAAGAATAATGGCTGTGATTCTGAAGAATAATTGTGCTATACTTCAGTGACTTGTTCGAAAGCCTGCCTGCACCTGCTAATATCCAGGGAGAAGTGGTCCAGAAATAACTCTTGAGCCCTGGCAGCACTGGGGTAAAGGGTGGGTAGAGGCAGATTTCTGTGAGATTTGTCGTGTCCACGTTATCCTGTGTTGGCTACCATATCCTTTTCCGCTTTCCCCAGACCTCCTCATTTTCCACCTCCACCCACCGTGCTGTCTTTCTCTTGTCAGGACGTAGCAATTACTTCTTAACATAAATTAAACAGTCATCTGTAATTACAGCCACACCACATTTTTCTCCACCTTTGAAGGCCAAATTCACATGATTTCTTATCTTGATACATGCTAAAGAGTAATTAATCACACCGAGTGACTTGCTTTACGTCCCAGGTGGATTCACGGTGAGTTTCCCACTCCCTGATCAAGTATACAGAGAAATATGGTTGGAGAATTACAGAATTCTTCTGTCCTTACTGCTCTCTCCAGAAGAGTCGATTTTCATCTGTGACCACTTTGTGTTCCTTTCCAGTTGGTCAGAAATATATACTATTGGAAGCACTGGATCTTTACTTATTAAATTTCATTTTCTGTGTCTTTCTCTCTTCTCAGATTCTCCATTTATGGTAACAACAGCATCATTCTCCTTTGTCCAGGCCCTTTGTCAGTCACATTGTCTTCATTCCCTCTTGGTTCCATAGTCTGTAGCCACGGGCCAGGCCCTTTTCCGGAAGCACCAGTCCAGGCAGACTTTGGAGCACAGTGCTTGCCCAGGAGGGGACTTCAGGCCTGCCCTTCATGATCCCAAACCCCTAATTGGTGCTGACCCTCTCTTGCTTCCCAGAGTTTAGAGAATGCTGTGCATATTCCTTGACTGGGTCTGCAGGGTGTTTCCCAATCTAGTCCAAGCCTGTTTCCATCCTCATCTCAAGACATGTGTCATGTGTGCAATCCCCTCTCACCTACACACACACACACACACACACACACACACACACACACACACACACTGTAACTATAGCAGACTATTCACCATTCCTTTCAAAACCTTTGCTCATGGTATTCCTTCTTCAAATCTACCTCATGACCCCTTCTTCCCATTTAGGAGCCAAATAGAATGTTATGTCCTCTCCTCAGCCTCTTTTCCTAAGTTCCATTCCTTCTCATCCTACCCAGGTTTAGGGGATTCTTATCTGTATTTAAATAGAATTGTATGCAGGAGCACTCTTCACCTGCTATCTCTCCCTTATCACTTCCCACTCAGAATTCCATAGCATTCTGACTTCTGCCCCCGTCATTCTACTGAAATTGCCCTTGCAGACCTCATCTCTGACCTTTATTTTCATCCAATGAAGGCCTTTCACTTGTTTTAGGCTTTTCACTTATTTCAGTTAGCATTCAATGAAGGCCTTTCACTTAGTATCTCTTAATATCTCTCTGGAATGGACACTCTTACACTTTGATTTTAAACTTTCCCCTTCAGCATTCCTGTCACTGCCCTCTCCTGTCTCTCTTACCTCTTTCTTGTCTCCTGTCTCACTCCTTTTCCTTTTTGCTGCCTGGTCCTTAAGTATTTGTTCCAGGGTGGGGGTGGGGGTGGGGTCTGCCTTCTGTGGTTCCCACAGTTGTATGTCTGTCTACATTCTAATGACACCTAATTATATTACTTTCACCTGTGCAACAAGATTCCCCACCTGGTTCTCACACAAGTATATGAACCAAGTTACTGTTCTTACCCCCTTTAATATTACCTTTTTGTCTCATACCACACCTTCTCCTCTGCAACGCTGCCTCCCTAAATGAATGGCACTACTTGCCTAGCCCGCAAAATTTTTTCTTTTACACCCTCCCCACCTATTGCCTTAGCCCAGGCCTTGCTCATTTCTCACCTGGATTTTTCAACCTGCAGACTTGTTGCCTCCAAGTAGTCTTCACCACTGACACCCACGTGGTTTTCTACAATGCAGGTCTGATTATATAACTTTTGTCATTTCTTTATGTAGAGGCTCCATAATCTTCTAGAGTATAAGAGATATACCCGTAATTCCAGTGTATCTCATAGGATACCCTTTACAATCTGGTAATTGCCAATAATTGTTACAATCTCTATCTTCCACTTGTGCCCACTGGTTACTTTATCCTCTTATCAAAGCAAAACAAACTGGCTGTACTTTTGCAAGCCTCCTTATCTTTGTATTTTCTATACCAATTTCTAGGATTTACCCTCCCATCAGATTCACCTGAAGAATCTCAACTGTTCCCAAAATAAACACGTCTGGTGGAATCCTTTCCAGATTAGCTGCCTGTTTCTCTTCCTGGGTGCTGCCTCATGATGTGATGACATTCCCCCCCCCCCCCCCCCAGTTTTTCTCCTTCATTAGATTATGTGTTGTTGGAGAACAAGCACCTTTAAATCCCCAGGTATCTACCAAGATACCTAGCCTATAGAAAATATTTAATGTATATTTATTGAATTGGGGCCCTTTGGCTTATTGCTTATACATTATTTCTACCAGTCAAGCTGTGGTTTCTGTGAAGGCAAAGGCCCTGTCCTAGTCAATCCTTGTTTTTTCAGAGCCAGAAACAGTGCTCATGCCTCAAAAAAAGTTAATTGGAGAAAACTGTTTTGAGGAACATTTCAGGAGAAATTGAGTAGAGCAGTACTGAAAGATAGATAGATAGATAGATATGAGGTGATCAAACAATATGTGAATGTTTAAATAAAAAAATTTATTACAGTAAAAGACACATTGCCATTTACCCCCCTCAGAATACTCCCCCTCACTTCAAACACACTTATCCCATCATTCTTGCCACTTTCTGAAGCAGTTCTGGAAATCCTCTTTCATGAGTGTCTTTAGTTGTGCTGTCATGGCTGCCTTGATATCCTGAGCCATTTTGACTTTGGGGAAGAGCCAGAAGTCACACGGTGCCAGATTCAGTGAATAAGGTGGATGAGGACACACTGTAATGTTTTATTTGACAGAAATTACCATAACAGAAGCGATGTGTGACATGGAGCATTGTCATGATGGAGGATGATTTACGGCACACTTCAAAACACACCTCTCAACCATATCTCACACCCAATTGACTGCACTGAACAAGTTGAAACTTGTCACACACTGTTACTAAAGTTTGTCGCACCACTTCCTGTATTAAAGATCCCTGCCTTTCCATTGGATGGCACTGGGCAGCAGCATTCACCGTATTTTGTAATCATAATAGAAAGGCTGCGTGTCACACATCACTTCTGGTATAGCAATTTCTGTCAAATAAAAGCATTACAATGTGTCTTCATCCACCTTATTCACTGAATCTGGCACCCTGTGACTTCTGGCTCTTCCCCAAAGTCAAAGTGACTATGAAAGATAAATGTTTTGAATCAGTTCAGGACCTCAGGGCAGCCACAACAGCACAAGTAAACACACTCACGAAAGAGGACTTCCAGAACTGCTTCAGAAAGTGGCAAGAACAATGGGATAAGTGTGTTTGAAGCAAGGGGGAGTATTTTGAGGGCGATTACTGGCAATGTGTCTTCTACTGTAATGAATTTTTTAAAATTTAAACATTCACCATGTTTCTTGATCATACCTTGTAGATAGATAATGACATATATTATAAATATGTACGTCTTTATATATTTAATTATGTACGTCTGGTATAGGATTTTAATTTTATTGAAAGCCTATTATGTGTACAAAACAATGCTAGATATTGAGAGCATAAAAGGAGTCAAAATGGGTATCTGTTTGGAAGATTTTGATTCAGTATTTTAGAAGGTGCATGACGGTCTTCATATATTGTTTTGAAATACCTGTGAAGCATTTTTGCCATAAATACAATTCTAAGCATCTACCTGTTGGTGTTCTCTTAAAACCTATGCTGTATTTCTCATGAGCTTCATGATAGGTTAAGGTAAAAGGGTTTAGAGAGGGAAAAAGGAACCCACTGCTTCAACATATTTGGTTATATCTAAGTTCTCCCTTCCCTCTCTTCTTATATTTAGGGTCACTTAATGAGATATAGACATGAATATATAATATATGTTTGTGTATCTGTATATTTCCTATTTTTACACAAACCTCTAAGCAGTTGAACATTTGACACCTGGCATAGAGTGTTAAGTTAACATTGGTAGGAAGCTGTTGAGTCCTTCACCTACAGTGGTCCAGCCGGCCACTTGCACTAGACCTCTATGTAATTCAGTTCTTCACTTCTTAACCTGAATACTTGACCCTGATCTCTCTTGTTTGATTTAATGAAATAAAATACTTAAAAAGTGTTTAGTAAAGAGCTTTAGGGTTATTTGGTTTATAAGAGAAGAAGAATTTTTGTCTAATGAGAATGTTGGTATATGAGCATATTTTAAATTGAAAAATCTCTTCTAATTCCATTTGATGGACTCTCTCATCGGAGGTTTCCTAAAGCAGTCCCCAGACATGTTTAATTACTGATAATCATTCTAGACATTTAATGAGACTTTCAGCTATACTGATCCCAGATGAAATTAGAAGAAGATGGGGTCAGTAAAATGATTTTAGTGCATTTACAGAGTTGTGCAACCATCACAACCGTCTAATTTATAATATTTCCCTTCCCTAAAAGGAAATCATGTTTAGTCATTCCGTGTTTCTACCCCCAGCCCTAGGCAACCACTAATCTGCTTTCTATCTATATATTTTCCTTTTATGGATATTTCAGATAAATAAGATCATACAATATATGACGTTTATGTCTAGCTTCTTTAACTTAGCACAATGTGTTTGGAGGTTCATCCATTGTTATGGTGTGTAGTGGGTTGAATGGTAGCTCCCCAAAAGATATTTCCATATCAAATTCTTAGAACCTGTGAATGCTACCTTACTTGGAAAAGGGATCCTTGCAGACGTAATTGTTAAGCATCTTGAGGTGAGATCATTCTGGATTATCCTGGTGGGCCCTAAATTCAACAACAAGTATTCTTATAAGAACCAGAAAAGGAGAAGACACACAGAGGGAAAGGCCATGTAAAGATAAAGGCAGAGATTGGAGTGATGTGATTATAAGCCCGGGAAGCCAAGCCATGCCGACAGGTACCAGGAACTGGAAGAGGCAAGGAGGAATTCTCCCCAAGGGTCTCCAGAGGGAGTGGACTTCTGGCCTTCAGAGCGGTTAAAGAATCCGTTTGTCTTGTTTCAAGCCACCCAGTTTGTGGTTGATTTGTTATGGCAGCTTCAGTCATATATAGTATGTGTCACTGCTTTGTTCCTTTTCATTGCCAAATAGTTTTCCATTGTATGGTAGTTTCACATTTTGTTTGTCCATGCATCAGTTGATGGATATTGGATTGTTTCTAGTTTTTGGCTGTTATTCTCTGGACATTCACCTTAAAGGTGTTGCGTGGGGTTATGTTTTCAGTTCTCTTGGGTGGATTCCTAGGAGTGGAATTGCTGAGTCATGTGGTAAATCTATGTTTAATGTTTTACAAAACTGCCAAACGGTTTTCCAAAGTGGTTCCACTATTTTACACTTCTACCAGTAATGTATGAGGGTTCCAGTTTCTTTAATTCCTCACCAGACCTGTCTTTTTTATTATAGCTATGCAATGGCATCTCATTGTAATTTTGATTTGCATTTATTTTCTTAATGACAATATCAATCATCTTTTTATGTGCTTATTAGGCATTTGTATATACATATTCTTTAGTGAAATATATATTTAAATCTTTTGCCCATTTAAAAAGCTGGGTCACTTAGCTTTTTATTGAATTTTTAAATATTGTAGATACCAGTCCTTTATCAGATACATGATTTACAAATATTTTATCCAAGTCTATGGCTTGTGTTTCAACTTTCTTTATAGTGTCTTTCGAAGCACGTAAATTTTTAGTTTTAATGATGTCCAATTTATCTTTTTTTCCTTATCATTTGTGTTTTTGGTGTTGTATCTAAGAAATCATTCCCTAATCTAGGGTTATGTTTAAAGTGTTTTACATTTATTTCTATGATCCATTTTGAATTAATATTTGCATGATGTGAAGTAAAGGTCTGTATTCACCTTTGTGCATATGGCTCTCTAGTCTCAGCATATTTTTTTGAGAAGACATTTTATTTTCATTGAATTATTTTGGTATCTTTGTCGAAAATCAACTGACCATAAGTGTAAGGGTATTAAGTAGTTAATTACTGTAGCATTATTCCTTACTCTTATACTACATTTCATAAGACCTAATTTTAATAATCGGAAGTATAAAACATTAGTACCAAATACATGTCTCCTAAATGCAAATGTATTCCTATTGCAATTACTGTGTGTATGTATGTGAATTATATATGTTTATAAAGATAATTGTGGGTTTATAGAGAAGCTAGAACATTTTTCCCATTTCTGTGGAACTTCAGTACCTTATTATTTGGGGGTTTTTGAAAAGAAGGTCATTCTTGTTGGATTTGTTCTGCCAAGAGAGCCAGCAAGTTTCAGACTCTTAAATCACTCAAGTTGCTTGTGTAGTGAGAAAAATTAAACCAAGATCTCTTAAGTGATTTCCACGCAAAATTAATGCTTCCCTTGATTTCTGCCAAATGCTCTGATGCATTTATGCAACAGATGCCAGAAAGTTTAGAACTTGTATCTGGAAAGAATTCAGAATTTTAAGACAGAAAGCATTTGTGCCTTGTGGCCATGTAATGACCCCACCTGTGTCTTTTTCTTGTCTTCTGTGTGTTTTCATAGTGTGTCCGGAAGGGCCCAGCCAGATACTTCTATTTTTAAATCTTTTTAGGAAGCACAGTTTTAATTTTACAAGACCAGGTCTCACTTCAAGTTGAAAATATGTGTTCTTCTGCATAGAATGTTTTGACAGACACCTAATGGCCTAGCACTTTAGCATCCATTTATTTTTTTTTTAAGGCAGAGATTCAGAGAATCAGAGCCATAAAACCACTAGTATAATTAGTCACCATCAGATCCTATGTATATTTATATCTCATACATCTATATACGAGGTTAGCTGCTTTTTTTTTTCCTTTCTGTTATTTAGATAACTAGCTGAACCTGTTAATATACCACTGAAATAAGTGGAACATACTTAGATTTATTAGCTTTAATATTTTATTTGTGGTCTAAGCGGAAGAGCAGAAAGGAACTAGTATTTATTGAGTGCCTACTGTGTTCCAAGTACTGTCTTAGATACGTTTGTATCCCTAATCTCATTCAATCCTCACAACTCATTGTGGTATTATTATCCCAGTTTTAGAGGTGAAGAGCTTCAAACAAGCCAGATAAGGATAATGATACTGTGTGGGCCTTCCATGTCATAATTCCAATGTATCATCTTGAGTTTTGGAGATGACGAGTTATAAAAAAAGGAGAAGTTTATAGTTTATCCCCACTGTTGCAGAGCCGAGGGTTAGAAAGAAAAGGCACAGGAAGTATTTCTCCACATTTTGTGTAGATTAACTATGAGAAGCACAGTGAACAGAGATAAGAGATAAGTAAGCAATACAGAATGCATTCAGTAGGGGGTAAGTTTTTATAATACTCAGATACAAATGTTGCTGGGGCAATTGGGTATTCATATGCAAAAAAGAACTTTGTAGCACACATAAAAGCTAATTCAAATAGGTCATAGACCTAGTTGTAAAGCTAAAAACTATAAAAGTTCTAGAAGTAAACATAGGAGAATGTCCTATGACTTTGGGTTAGGCAAAGATTTCTTAGATATGATATCAAAATTTGATAAATAGGACTTTATCAAAATTTAAAACATCTGCTATTTGAAAGACTATTTTAAAAAATGACAGGCAATCTACAGACTTGAAAAATATTTGCCAAACACATATCTGATAAAGAACTTGTATCCAAACTATCTAAAGAACACTCAACATACAAAAATAAGAAAATAACTAAATGTTCAAAATGGACAAAAGATTTGAAGAGATACTTTACCAAAGAGGAGAAATGGATGGCAAATGGTACATGGAAAACTCCTCAGCATCTTTAGTCATTTAGGAAATGAAAATTAAAATCACAATATCAATACTCACCTATTAGAATGGCTTAAGAAACAACTGATAAACCAAGTGCTGGCAAGGATATAGAGCAGTAGGAACTCTCATATGTCGCTGGTGGGAATGCAAAATAGAATAGCCACTTTGGAAAACAGTTTAGCAGTTTCTTATAACATTAAACATATACTTCCCATATGACCAGCAATCCCATTTCTAGGTATTTAGCCAAGAGAAATGAAAACTTATTTTTACAAAAAACAAAACAACAAAAACCTGTATGTGAATATTTACAGTGGCTTTATTCATAATCACCTCAACCTGGAAACAACCCAATATCCTTCATCTGGTGAAAGGAGAAACAAAATGTTGTATATCCTTATAGTGGAATGTTATTCCTCAACAAAAAGGAATGGACTACTGATACTTATAACAACTCAAATGCATTATGCTAAGTTAAAGAAGCCAGGCTCAAAAGGCTACATACAGTATAATTTATAATATTTGAAAGGGTTAATGTATAGGGATACAAAAACAGGTCAGTAGTTGCGAAAGGCTAAATAAAGATGGGGAGGCAACAAACACAAGGGAAGTTTTAGAGTGATAGAACTACATATACGTTTGCCAAAACTTGCAGAACTATACATTTAAAAAATAGATTTCATTGCAAATATGTATGTTATACCCCAAATAAGTTTATCGTCTGTCTGTCTGTATGAGTGTATGTGTCTCTTTCAGAGAAATCTAGACATGGGCATTCCAGAGTAGGTTTGGTGGCTCTAGTGTCATCAAGGACCAGCGCACCTTCTATTTTGTTGCTCTGATAAGATGCTGCCTGAGCACAGCCTCACATCTAGATTGCTGGCAGAGGAGAGGAAACAAGAAGGGGTGAAGAAAGATCTGCAACCCTCTGTTAGAGACTTCCTCAAAGCCCCACACTGCCCTTCCACTTACACCACACTGGTCAAAGCGCAGTTGCCACATTTCATCACATCTAGCTGCAACAGAAGCTGGGAAGTACAGATTTTCTCTGAGAAGAAAGGAGAATGGATGTTGGAGTACGCTGCAAGCAGTATCTGTCACACTGCTACTGGCTTCTCGCTGTCAGTGTCTTGTAGAATGGAAGTTAATTCTCCTGGCTCCCCACTAGGTTGCATTAAGTCCTTGAGTTCCAACTTGCCTTTCTGTTGTTCTGTGTACTGTTCCCAAACCCTTATTTGCTTACGTTTTGCCAGTGAGTTCTAAAATTCACTCACAGAACTGTACATTTAAAAAATAGATTTCATTGTAAGTATGTATGTTAATCTTACTTCAGGCACTGGGACTGACATCTCCAAAAGGGAGTGTTTGGTAATGCCAAGCAATTGATTAAGTTCCCAAACAAAGCTTAGGGGGAAGACATGCAAATGTTATTAATAAAAAATACCCTTCATTTGGAATAAATAATAAATATTTGACAGAAAATGCTGGCTGTTTGAAATCTGTACATTCAAAAATCAATTGCATTTCATTGTATGTTGGTTATACCTAAACAAAGTTGATTTCTAAAATGCTTTGATAGGCAGTGAATTTCATTCATTCAACATTTATCGAGGAACTAGTATGTTATGTTAATATGTGTAATTACAAGTTATGTGATTACATAGTGTTACAATGTGGGAGTTAAAAGCTAAAATGGGAATCTGGATAGACTTCCCTAGTTTTGTTCTTTTTCACAATTATTTAGGCTGTTTCAAGTTGTTTGCATTTCCGTATAAATTTCAGAATCAGCTTACCCAATTTCTACACCAAAGGAACTCTGCTGGATTTTTGATTGAGATTGCATTGAATCTAAAGATTAACTTGGGAAGAATTGAATCTTAACAATATTGACTCTTTTGATCCATGAATACAGTGTATTTTCTCATTTATGTGGCTCTTCTTTCATTTTTCTAAGAAATGTTTTATGATTTTCAGTGTACGAATACCACACACATCTTGTCAGATTCCGTGTTTATTCATGCTGTTATAAATGGTATGATTTTCATAAAATTTCAACATCTAATTGCTTATCTATACAAACAAAATTGATTTATGATATTGACCTTGTATTCTGTGACTTTGCTAAATTCACTTATTAGTGCTTTTGTAGATTCTTGGGATTTTCTATATAAATGATCACGATCTTCTTTCCAGTCTTTAACCCTTTAATTTATTTTATTTGCTTTATTGTACTGGATGGCAGCTCCAGTGTAAAGAAATGTGGAGAGCTGACATCATTGTTTTGTTCTCAAGGATAAGAACATACCTGTAAATTTTTCATAGATGTTGAGGAAGTTCCATATTATTCCTACTTTGCTGAGAGTTTTTTCTTTTTAAATTATGAATGGATGTTGGATTGTTTTTTCTAATTCTCATTTTGTACCGATTGAGGTGATCATATATCGTTTTTCTTTTTTATAGTCTGTTGATAAGGGTGAATTATATTGTTTAACTTTCAGTCCTTTAAATCCTCCTTCGCGTTCCTGTCTTAAATACCATTGAATCATGATGTATTATCATTTTATGCACTGCTAGTTTGAATTTGCTGATATTTTGTTAAGAATTTTTGTGTCTGTGTTCATTGGGGATATGGATCTATAGTTTTGTTTTTTGTAGTGACTTTGGTTTTGACATCAGGGTGATGCTGGCCCTATATAGAGAGAATTGAGCAGTGTTTCCTCTTCTGTTTTCTGGAAGAGTTTGCATATAATTGGTGTTATTTCTTTCTTAAATGTTTGGTAGAATTCAACAGTATTTTTTTCATCAATCCAGCTAGAGGTTTATTAATTATTGAACTCCTCAGAGACCGAGATTTTGGTTTTTCTACTGCTTTTATGTTTGCTATTTTATTCCTTTGTACTCTCATTTTTATTATATCCTTCCTCTGCTTGCTTTGGATTTAATTTTCTCTCTTTTTTCCTGGTTTCTTACAGTTGAGTCTTAAGTCAACTGTTATTTTATTTGAGGAATTTTTTCTTCTTCTTTTTTTTGGTTCTCCTAGATTCTGTATTTGTCTATTTGGAATCCATTCATCACTAGGCCAATTATATTAACTATATTTTCTTATTTTCTGTATTCCTTTTTAAAATATTTATTTTTCAATTACAGTTGACATACAATACTATATTATTTTCAAGTGTACAACATAGTGATTAGACGGTTATGTAACTTACGAAGTAGTCACCTCAATAAGTCTAGTACCCATCTGACACCATACATAGTCATTACAATATTATTCACTATATTCCTTATGCTATACTTTATATCCTCATGACAGTTTTGTAACTGTCAATTTGTACTTCTTGATCCCTTCCTTTTTTTACCAATCCCCAACCCCTCTCCCATCTGATAACCATTAAAATGTTCTCTGTATCTATGAGTTTGTTTCTGTTTTGTTTGTTTATTTTGTCTTTTAGAGTCTATATATAAGTGAAATCATATGGCATTTGTCTTTCTCTGTCTGACTTACTACATTCAGCACAATACCATCTAGGTCCATCCATGTTGTTGCAGATGGCAAGATTTTATTCTTTTTTATGGTGGAGTTATATTCCATTGTAAATATAACCACCTTTTCTTTATCCATTCATCCATTGATGGATGCCCAGGTTGCCTCCATATCTTGGCTGTTGTAAATAATGCTGTAATGAATATATAAATGCACATGTCCATTTGCATTAGTGTTGTAAGTTTATTCAGATAAATACCCAGAAGTGGGATTTCTGGGTTCTTCTTTGTCTCTTGTTATAGTCTTTGTTTTAAAGTCTATTTTGTCTGGTATAAGTATTGCTACCCCAACTCTATATTTTTTTCCTCATTTTTATGAAATATGTTTTTCCATCCCTTTACTTTCAGTCTGTGTGTGTAAATCTGAAGTGAGTCTCTGCTAGGCAGCAATGGAAGGGTCTTGTTTTCTTATCCATTCAGCCACCTTATCTTTTGATTGGAGCATTTAACCATTTACATTTAAAGTAATTATTGATAAATATGTATTTGTTATTATTTTATTATTAATATTTTTTATCTCTTTCTCTTTTTTTAAAAAAAAGTGCCTCTAAGATCCCTTGTATTTGGTGGTGAAGAACTCCTTTAGCTTTTTCTTGTCTGAAAAGCTCTTTAACAGTCCTTTGATCCTAAATGATAGCTTTGCTGGGTAATCTTGGTTGTAGTTCCTTGCTTTTCATCACTTTGAATATTTCCTGCCAATCCCTTCTGGCCTGCAACGTTTCTATTGAGAAGTCAGTTGATAGTCTTATGAGAATTCCCTTGTAGGTAACTAACTGCTTTTCTCTTGCTGCTTTTAAGATTCTTTGTTTGTCTTTAACTTTTGTCATGTTAATTATGATGTGTCTTGGTGTGGGCCTCTTTGGGTTCATCTTGTTTGGGACTCACTGCACTTCTTGGGCTTGTATGTCTATTCCCTTTGCCAGGTTAGGGAAGTTTTTTGTCATTATTTCTTCAAATAGGTTTTCAATTCCTGTGCTCTTTTCCTCCTGGTACCTAATGATACAAATATTGGTACACTTGATGTTGTCCCAGAGGCCCCTTCAACTATCCGCATTTTTTTTGGATTCTTTTTTCTGTTTACTGTTTTGATTGGGTGTTTTCTGCTACCTTAACTTCTAAATTGCTTATTTGCTCCTCTGCTTCATCTACTTTATTGTTGATTCCCTTTAATGTATTCTTCATTTCAGTTATTGTGTTCTTCATTTCTGACTGGTTCTTTTTTATGTTTTCTATCTCCATTTTTGTGTTTCCTATCTCTTTGTTGAAGTTTTCCCTGAGATCGCTGAGCATTCTTATAACCAGTGTTTTGAACACTGCATCTAGTAAATAGCTTATCTCCATTTTCTTTAGTTCTTTTTCTGGAGCTTTGTTCTGTTCTTTCATTTAGGACATGCTTCTTTGTCTCCCCATTTTGGCTGCCTCCCTGTGTTTTTTTCTATGTCTTAGGTAGGGCTACTGTGTCTCCTGGTCTTAGTAGAGTGGCCTTATGTAGTAGGTGTTCTGTGTGACCCAGTGGTGCAGTCTCCCTGGTCACCAGAGCTGGGTTCTCCAGGTGTGTTCCTTATGTGGATTGCACATGCCCTCCTGTTGTAGTTGAGCCTTGGTTGCTGTTTGCACATCAGTGGCAGGGATTGATCCTCAGGCTGATTGGTTGTGAAGACTGGCTGTGACTACACTGCAGGAGCTGCTGTGCAGAGGCTGACCGTATAGAGAAGGATTCAATTTAGTAGGGCTCTGATGCCTTCCCAGTTTGCCCTTTGGGTGTATTGTCCTTGGATGCAGCTGAGTGCTCCTCTGGCTCAGTCCGAAGCTGGCCACCGGGTGTGCCAGCCATGGGGACAAGTGGGAAAGGACCCACTGCAGGCCAAGTTCAGCAGCATCCTGTACCCAGCCCAGGGCCACCTGGCAAGAGCCACAAAGCAATTTGCAGATGGCTGCCACCTGCACTGGTCTTGGAGGTGCCTTGAGAGGCCAAGCCTCAAACCGAGGCTAGGTGTCACTAATGCTGGGGCTTAGGGTTGCTCAGCCAGAAGTGTGAGACATGCTGAAGCCAGATGCTTCTTGTTTGGGTTTTGTGAACCTTTGGGAGATTTTTAGGAAAGCCCGCAGCATGAGCCAAGACAGGCAATTTGTATAGGAGATCTACTGGAAGTGGCTTGGATGGGCCCATAAGTTGGATGGGGTGGGGTCTCAGGGAGTAACCAGGGTGGGGCCAACAGTATTAGCCAGGTTGATGGAGATTCAGATATGGTGGCTGCATGCATCCTCACTCTGGGAGGGGGGAGAGTCAAAAAAAAAAAAAAAAAAAAGGATTCTGCCAGCACTTCTGTCTGAGAGAAAACTTCCCCTGCAACCCTCGCCCTGAAGTCAGACAATCCAGTTCCTCCCCATATGTCCCTGGTGCCTTTCAAGCTGCTGCTCCAGCACTGGAGCTCAGAGTGAGTGACTGTCAGAGATTTAAGTCTGTGTGTGAGCCCTTTATGAAGAATGCCTGGGATTTCAGCTGCCCTCCATCTCACTCATCCACAATCACTGCTGGTTTTCACAGCCAGAAGTTGTAGGGACTTTTCTTCCTGGCTCTGGAACCCTGGGCTGGGGAGCCTGGTTTAGGGCTGGGACCCTTTGCTTCTCTAGGGGGATCTCTGCAGCTGAGATATCCCTCCTGATTTTTAACCTCTACATGGGTGTGGGACTAACCTGTTCCACATTTCCACCCCTCCTACCAGTCTCAAGGTAGCTTCTTCTGTGTGTCCTTAGTTGTAGGACTTCTGTTCAGCTAGACTTCAGGTGATTCTCAATGATGGTTGTTCTATACTTTAGTTGCAATTTTGATGTGGTCATGAGAGGAGGCCAGCACAGTGTTTACCTACTCCTCTATCTTCACTGGAAATTCTATTTTTTTTTTCTAGTATATACAGTTAATGTTACATTTTCCTTATGTGCTTTGTGTTAGCTGAATACCATGAATTTTTATATATTTTCATATTTATTGGATTCGAAGTATTTTCTAATATCCTTTGTGATTTTTTTTTTGACCCATGGATTATTTACTATTGTATTTCTTAATTTCTTAATGTTTTGGGAAAGGTATATTTCCAGATGCATTTCTGTTATTAATTGCTTTATAAATTATATTTTTGAGTGTACACACTTTGTATGAATTCATGCATTTTTAGTGTGTTTAGATTTGTCTTATGACCCAGAATATAGTCTATCTTGGTGAATGTTCAGTGTTTACTTGAAAATAATGCACATTCAGTTGTTGTTGGGTGAAGTGTTATATAAATGTCTATTAGCTCAACTTGTTTGGTAGTATTTTTGTGGTCTTATATATCCTTACTGATTTTTTTTGGAGGGGGAAGAGGGATCTACTTGTTCCATCAGTTACTGAGAGAGGAGTGTTGAAGTGTACAGCTATAAGTATGGATTTGTTATTCTTTTATTTATATTAAGTTTGATTATGTATTTTGAAGCTGTGTTATTAGGGGCATATGCATTTAGGATTGTTATGTGTTCTTGATCAGTTGACTCTTTATCATTATGAAATATTCCTCTTTGTCTTTCTGCCTTGTTCTGAAGTCTACTTTGTCTGACATTAATATGGCCACTCCACCTTTCTTTTGATTATGTTCACATAGTATGTATTTTTTCCATCCTTTTTCTGTTACCCTATCAAAGTCTTTCTACATAAAGGTTGTCGTGTGCTTTTTAAAGACAGAATCTGCTGAATCTTATTTTTATTTAACCCAATCTTACAGTTTTTGCCGGTTTGAGTTTTTAGGCCATTTCCAACTAATGTAATTATTGATGAGGTTGAATTTAAATCTACTGTGTTGTTCTTTTATATTTATCCCATAGCTCTGTATTATCTTTTTCTGTTTTTATAGGATTAATTTTTTGTTTCCATTTTATCTCCAGTATTATGTGTTTGCGATTACTTTAGTGTTTGTATACATCATTAATATATCAAAATCTCTCTTCAAATAATAGTATAGCATTTCAAGTACAGTATAAAACTATACTTCCTTCCCACCCTCCCAACCTTTGTGCTATTATTGTCATACATTTTACTTGAACATATGTTATGAACCTCACAATGTTATTACTTTTTGCTTTATAGCTATTTATCTTTTAAAGATATTTAAACATTTTTAACATGTATTCTACACTTACCATTATTTTTGCCACAATGAGCACTCTGTTTCTTTGAGTAGATTTAGATTTCCATTTGTGTCATGTTTATTCTTACTGAAGAACTTTCTGTCATATTTCTTGTAGTACATGTCTGATAGAAATGAACTGTCCTATCTGTGTTCATCTGAAAAAGTGTTTATTTCACCTTATTTTAAAATATTTTTTCACTGGCTATAGAATATTTGATTGACATTTTTTTTCTCACATAACTTTAGAGATGTTGTTTTATAGTGGTTTGACTTAGACAATTTCTGCCAAGAAGTCACTGAAGTCATCTTTGTTTTTCTATATACTATGTTTTTTGTTCTTTCTCTACGTCGGACAGATTTTATTTTATTTTTTATTTTTATTAAATTTATTGGGGTGACAATTGTTAATAAAATTACATAGATTTCAGGTGTACAATTCTGTATTACATCATCTATAAATCCCATTGTGTGTTAATCACCCAGAGTCAGTTCTCCTTCCATCACCATATATTCGATCCCCCTTACCCTCATCTCCCACCCCCCACCCCCCGCCCCCCTCAGCCTCCCTTAATGATAGTACTCCTTTGCCTGTTAGCAAGAGGGTATTCTGTCCCCAACACCAGCTCTAGACTGCTGTTGCTTATTACTTAGTGAAAACTCATAGGCATATAGCCTTGGTTTTACTCCTTCCCCTAGAGGTATGAGATCTTTGCCTAAGCCCTACAGCAGGACATCATTCTTTTTTAGTGACCTATTTTTTCAGTGTGTTTTCTAGTGTATGTTATATTAACACATGTAAGTAATTTAGAAATTGATGTATGTATATGGGGGTTGTATGTTCAACACTCATTCTGATCAGAGTGTATAGTCAGGACTGTCTGTGGGCCACTGCTTTAGAGGGTCAGAACTAATAACTGATCGATTTGAAGTAGAATTTGCCATTTGCTGTTTGATTTGATGACAACACGATTCAGATGGTTCACTTTATTTCAGTGAGTAACCTCATTTATAAATGGAGAATGTCCACATGCTGGTTTTATAATGATTATTAGATAGATTTATATGCTTAAAAGTTGATGCAGTCTTTATGGACTTGTTTGTATTTTAATCTTCTTTCTTTTTTGTAAATGAAAAAATCTCCTTATTCATTTTAGGACTGTGAGGACATGGGAAGTTGAAAATCCAAAGAAGCAAAGAAGTGTATTTAAACCACGAACAATGCAGGGTAAAAAAGTAATTCCCACCACATGCACATATAGTAGAGATGGAAACCTCATAGCAGCTGCCTGCCAGAATGGAAGCATACAGATCTGGGACCGAAATTTGACTGTAAGTCAAGGACGTTTAAGTCCATTTTTCTTAGGAGAAAACCACCTTATAAAGACAAACATCATGTTAAAATATTATGAAGATCAATTTCCTGAGTTTAGCCTTAATTTAAACTTCAGTGTTAGTTGATAAAACATTGGGACTTTTGCAGTAAACAGAATTACAGCAAGCATCCCAGCTTAGTATTTTCTAATATTAGATTTTGTTTTTAAAATAAATTAGATCTTTTGGTATAAAATATAAAAAGCACAGCACAGTTTATTATATGACATTTCAGTGCACTTGATTTTGAAAGTGAAGGATTTGACAGTAACATAAAACAAGACTAAGCAGAGAACTAGAAAATACCCTTTAAAAGATTTAAGAAAACCATGAAATGTCCAGGATGATCTATCAGTTGTTTTGCAATTATTTCTGTAGTAATTTAAATAACATTTTATCTTAACATTCCATGACAGTCCATATGAATAGATTTCAGAATTTTCCTTTAGAGTTTAGGTCATTATTAGAATAAATAAATTTTGGAATTCAAAAGGATCATAGAATTTTATAACCATAGAAATAATGACTGTAAAAGACTTTGTCTAATTCTGTGAATTACCAGTAACCTTTAAAAAAAGGGCTTTGTTGTGTGTATTGATGGTAAAATAAAAATTTTTGATAAGTGGAATGATTCTAGATTACCAAAGTTAAAATGAAAATCGACACTAATATTATAATACAATTTGATTATGTTATTTTAGTAAAAGATTCTGGTCTAATTATTAATTAAATAAACACTTATTAAGTACCTACTATATATCAGGCACTATTCTAGTTGTGGAATACTGCAGATTATCAAAAATTCCTGCCCTCATGGAGTTTGCATTCTAGTTCCTTTAAAAAAATTATAAAAATGATATTCTTTTAAATAAAATTGTCTGGGATTTACATTTTGAAAGGGATCCCAGGAAACATAGTTGTCTTTTCACGCAGATGAGTTAAAGTCAGTTTTGTTGGGAAGAGGTAAAAAATAATAGTGAAAAAAGAATCCATGTTTATAATGCTGGAAATATCTTTGGCATTTTCTGTTTGTCAGATCTTTTTATTTCTGTTTTCATCTCCACTGTAAACCCCATAAAGCTTCATAACAGCACAGAGATTTTAAAAGTCCTTTGAATTGTAAACTGAGTTTTAACCAAGCAATAAATTTTTTAGTAACTGGCTTTCATCGTCTCTGGGTGCTGTTGATTTAAACATAGAAATTCTAAACCATGAGGTTTTTTTGTGTAGCTTTAATAGTGGTGTGTTTGGTATAGTGCATATATATAAAGGTGAATATAGTTTTTAAAGATTGGCCTTACTTAACTCTTGAATTAATGAGTATCTTCTGTTTCCAGTTGTATAGAAAACAAAGCTGTTTGAATGCCAGTTCTCCCTCCCAAATCTTTTAAGCAATTCTGCTAATCAGTCTTTGATTCTATTTTGTTAGACTGTAATAGTACCTGAATGTATAGCTTATACCAAATCCCATTCATTTTATTTCATTTATATTTTTACATTTCATGTGTCACCTAAAGACAAATCAAATTGAGAAGAAAAAACTTGCTATCAGTAAACACAGCTTGATATAAAAACAGGTTTTAAAGAAATTCTTAACTATTACTTCAGCAATAATAAATCATCCACAGGGAAACACTAAAGCTGAGGTAAGAAATCCTACTAGCAATAGTTTTTCCACGCAGTCATCAAAGAATTATAGGGTAAATAATGGTTAACACATGTGTTTTGTGACAGTTAAAATAAGCTATCGTAATTGTCATATTTAATCATAGAATTCTCATTAGTCCAAATGGAACTTTAGCAAATTAAATGGGACATTTTTTGTTTTTGGAAGGTGTCTGTCTATTAAATTCCTGTGTTCTCAAGTCCTACCTTTATTGTAGAATTATGCTGGCCAATGTGGTAGCCACTAGCCATTTGACTATTTCAGTTTAAATTAATAAAAATAAAATACAATTAAAATTTCAGTTCCTCAATCATATTAGCCACCTTTCAGGTGCCCAATAGCCACATGTGTCTACTTATTGAACAGCACAGGTAGAGAACATTCCCATCACTGCAGAAAGGTTTGTTGGATAGTGTTTGCCCAACATCCCCTCACTCATGATGATGGCCTGCCTCTCAATGTGAGGAGAAGGCCTCTTCAGAGGAGCGTATACATTGCCTCCTCGGTCCCTCCATCCAGTCACCAGCATTTATCTGAGCAATAGCGAGGAGGCCAGTGATTGACTGGAGATGCAGAATACAGAGAGATGACATTGGAGAGGTAATGGCATGCGCCCTGACTCAGGGCCTTTGCATATGTTGAACCCCTCAGCCTGCAATACTGTTCTCTTAGATGTCCCCATGGCTGCTTTCCCCTCACCGGTTTCAGTACGATGCTGAGATGTCCTCTTTCCAGCAAGGCCTTTCCTGACTCCAACCTATATAAGACTAACTTTAACCCCACCAGTGGCGTTCTCTATCCCTTTATATTCTTCCCTATGCTGATCACCAACCGATATACTCTACTATGTATGTACTTATTTGTTTATTGGCTGTTTCCCTCCAGTAGGATAGTGGCTCCATGTGGGCAAGAATTATTGTCCATTTTGCTCCCTGCTGTATTCCCAGAGCAAAGACCAATGCCTGGTATATAGCAGATTCTCAATACCTATTTGTTGCATGAATGAGTGAATGAGTGTAATCTGAAAAGGTAACATAAAGTGAGATTGGCAGTTTATTTCTAAGAAGACATTAAAAATAGTAGCATCAAAACTATGCTACTTATATGAAAACATAATGAGATACGTATGAGACAGATATTGAGGTGATTTTGGATATATCCTTACTAATGAACAAATACACAATCTGTATTAACATAGGTGGATTTTTAAAAACAGTTTTCACTTCTCTCTCAAGTATGATTTCTGGCTTTTAACATATTCCAGGACGTATAGTCTTATGAATCCCTAGTGACTTCTGTCCATATTAAAAAAAACGCCTATCAAATTCTTTGGGCATGTTTTGCTGAAAGAAGTGTTGCTGCTCTTTAATAGCTGTCGAGAATCTACAATATGTCAGACTCTTTACTAAAAGAACATGCTATATTTACCTGTATTGCCCTCACTATTCATTACACTAAGATTTTGGCAGGAACATGGGGAGCCATCGTATTCATGGAGTTTTAGCGTCCCTGGACATAGGTGGGAGGGAATAATATTTGAAGTTTGACTTGGCAATAGGGTACGACCAGCAACTTGACCCACTTTCCACCTGCCTGCTTTCTACTGCTCCTTTGGCCTGCAATCCCAGCTCAGATTCTGGGTCTGTCCCTTTTGGGAACATGACCACACACCACAACCCCTCACCAGGAACGCCTCAAGCCTGTGTAATACTGCAGAGACATTTCTCCAGCTCAGTGGTTGATCAGTGCCTACTCTCTCCCTGCCATGCTAGAGAATGGTGGGTATAAATCAAAGAAAGCCAAGGGAAGAACTAGTAATCACATAAGATAAGCTTCTGGGCAAATAAGCCCCTGGTGAATAAGAGAACGGGAATTAAGGATAGAGAATACAGGAAATGAAGTCACCTATAGTAGCTTACATCCAGCGTACCGCAAATCTTTAAATGTCTCCAGTCACTGTCAGATACCCCTGTTAAGATTAGGTTGATTTATGTCCTTCTGCACCTTTCCCTTTATTTATATTTATATATGCAGATTAAAAGGTTTTATTTGTTTTTATATGTAGAGAATTTGTGATTCATTTACTTGTAAATGAATAGATATAGCTCTAAATTGCTTTTTTCAAAAAATTTTAAATTTAAATGAAACCATAATTTTACACACATGAAATATATACTTTAAAATTTTTTATTAGTTATTATTACTATTATTATTTTATTATTAACTGCCTCTGCTTTCTACTTTCATGTTCCTAATCTGCCACATAAAACTTGTAAATTACATTGTATGTATCCTTCTGTACTTTTCTCATGTCTCTATATCTGTATCTAGCTAGCTAACTACCTATTGTAGATCAGAAAATTTCACCTTGTGTTTTGAGTACCTATCACCTTACTGAGAATGAGACAAAAACAAAAAGGTGTCTTTTCTTTCTGCAAAGACTGATCACTTAATAATTCACAGCTTTTACTAAATATTTGTTGTTTAACTTAAAGCAGTGAAATATTGACTATGGGGGGGAGAAAAGTACATTATAGAGGAAAAATTATATTTTATTTTTTAAACAATTTTTAAAAATCAAGTGATTTAGAAAATGATTCTATTATCATCCTTTGAGAAAAAATGGTATATCTTTGTAAAAATATAAAAAGCAATGTTAAAAATTCAACTGTAGGTTTTTGTGTTTTCATTAGGCTTAATACTGGGAGTCTAGAAAAATATATATGGACAGCTAAAAGTTTACTGCATAGTTCTGTAGCATATTTTGTAAATGACACCTGAGATATACAGTTATAGTACATTACTTGAGACTTTCTGTCCTGAGTTTTTAAAGCTCTTTACCCCTCATTTTCTTTGTTCATGAAATCAAGGCATGATTTCTACTATCCCAGATTATTTTGAGGATTATATTCAGTAATGTATTTAAAGCACTCAGAACAGGTCTTACATGTAACAGGTCTTAGTAACTGTTGGTCGTCTGCTTCCTTTTTCTTTTGAGCTCTTAGGAGGTTTACAGTTTTGTAGAATGGTGAAGTTAGATCTCAAGATGCTATTTAACTATGGCTATGAAAGTGTCACGAATCTGAGTTTAACACATATATTTTGGTGGCGAAAGGTATGGTTTAGGAAGCTAAGAGTGTAGATTCCTGCTATAGCCAGTCATTTATATATTGAAATATAACTATTATCAATAAATAAAATTGTTACGTAGCCATTGGTTAGTGTGCCTGCGTAGATAGATGAATTATGGTTTTTTTAAGAAACACACAAGAGAAAACATCTGATGTACAAATTACTCTGTAGTGTTTTTAACATGCTTATTTTTTGAAGCGTTTCAAAAAAGTATGTCATTGATTTAAAACAAATAGCCATCAAAACTGCGAAATTACCTCAGGTACTAAAATTAAGTTCTAATTTGTCAAGTATTTTAATGAAAGCTTTAAAGGTTTTCTTATAATGCTTGTGTAAAATGTCATACATTGTTGGAAGCATTATTTTTAAAAAAATGAGAATATACTGGCTTTTGAACAAGTTAGATTAAAAGGCTTTCTTTAAATTATAGATGATTATTATCCTTTTTTTTTGAGGTAAGGGATAATAGAATAATTGAATTTAAGACTTCCAGTTGCACATGGTAAGTTAAACACATTCATTCAGCTCTGTTCTCTCCCGAAACCCCACTAAAATGACAGAAAAGGCATTTTTAAAAAACATAAACCCATGTGGACCCAAAAAGAATTAGAGAGGAGATGACAGCAGAAAAGAGAAGCCAAGACACTTTTGGAAGCTAAAAACCAGATGCATGAATGGTAACTGATTGGCCAACTAGAGAGAGTGGAAACTTTAGTCATGGTGGGAAAAGCCTGTAAAAGACGAACTGGTTAATCCTGCAATTCCCTCTTCTACCCTGTGCAACCAGATTACTGCTCTTCTCTCACCTTCCCTCATCCCACAGAAGGATTACTTTTAGAGTGGGTCTGTCAGAGAGACTCTGTATTCCAGTCAAAGCCAAAATGAGGTAAAAATCTTAACAGAGCTGTGTTTCTTCTCCTTCCCACCCCCCATTGTTATTAATAACATTTACTGAGTACTTACTGTGGGCTGGGCAGTATTTGAAGCACTTTACATGTAACATTTCATTTAATTCCTACAACAATCGTATAATGTAAGTACTGTTACTATCATTTTACAGATGAGGAAACCAAGACACAAAGAGGTTGAGTTAGTAAGTGAGGTTATAGTTAGTAAGTGGCAGAACTGGGATTCAGTCCCAGGCAGTCTGGCTCAAGACCCTAGACCAGGGGTCAGCAACTATGACCCATGTGCAAATCTAGTCCACCACCTCTTTTTGTATGGCCCACAGCTTACGATGGTTTTTGCATTTTTGAATGGCTGTATTATTTTCCTATTGCTGCTATAACAAATTTATCGCAAACTTAGTGGCTTAAAACAACACAAAATTATTATCTTACACTTCTATAGGTTATTAACTCACTGGGCTAAAATCAAGGTGTAGGCAGGACTGTGTTGTTTTCTGGAGGCATTAGGAGAGAATCCATTTCCTTATCCTATCCAACTTCAGGAAGCCACCTACATTACTTGGCTAATGACCTCCTTCCTCCATCTTGAAAGTGGGTCAGCTCAGCATCAGTGAGTTTTGTCCATTTTTTATGGCAACACTGTGACCTTCTCTTCTGCTTCCCTCTTCTATTAAAAACACTTGTGATTACACTGGGTCTACTTGAATAACCCAGGACAATCTTATTTTGAGATCAGTTGAATAGCAATGTTAATTTAATCCGAAATCTTAATTCCCCTTTGCCATGTAAGATAGCATTCACTTCTAGGGTTTAGGACACAGAAATCTTTTTTTTTTTTTTTAAATGATAATTTATTGGGGTGACAATGGTTAGTAAAATTACGTAGGTTTGAAGTGTACAATTCTGTAATACATCAGCTATATATCACATTGTGTGTTCACCACCCAGAGGCCGTTCTCCTTCCATCGCCATATATTTGACCCCGTTTACCCTCATCTACTACCTGCCTCCCCCCTTACCCTCTGGTAACCACTAAACTGTTGTCTGTGTCTATGAGTTTTTGTTTCTTTATTTGTTTGTCTTGTTCCTTTGTTGCTTCCAATTTTATATCCCACACATCATTGAACTCATGTAGTTCTCGACTTTTTCTAATTGATTTCGCTTAACATAATAATCTCAAGATCCATCCATGTTGTCACAAATGGCACTATTTCATCTGATTTTCTAATGGTGAGTAGGCTATTTGAGAGTTGAGAATTTAGATTGCATGAAAGCCTACTTCGATTTTGTGTTATTTTAGCTAATTTTGAACAGTTTTATTATCTTTTATCAATTGGTAACATAGTACAAATGCTCCCTAATTCTTTAAAAAAACAAACAAACAAACTTGTTGTTTTATATAGCACAAGTAAAGCCCTCTGCAGCTGTCTAGATAGGGCTGTTATGTCGTCTAAAATGGTCAGACTCTGCAGGACGACTATAGTCTCTAGAAAGCCTATATAAGGGATGCCTCTCTCTAGGAGAGAGATTCCCTGAGCTGTGTTTCTCAGCTTCAGGACAGCTATGATTTATTTTGTAAGCTGACGAGGCCAAACATTACTGGTTTAACCATTATAAACAAAATAGTAAATGTTAAACGTTCACTCAATAGAGCCACTAGTAGGGCTTTTATACACAGAAAGTACTGTCTGAGCCAAAAATGTGAAGCAGTGCTCTGGTCTGCGTGCATTCTCTTTAAACTGATTCAGATTCATTGCAAATAGAGAAGTGATGCAACCGGTGATGATTTGAGGTCCCAAACGTTCCGTGCTATTGCGAGTCCTCCCTGGTTTAAAAAAATGTCTTCCCTTTCCTTCTTCTAATTACCCAAGCCTTCATAATTTACCACATTCCTTAAAAAGTCTTAGGAACTTTTATTTTTGTATGTGAGACCCAAATTGAAGAACATTGCAAGATGCTGCTAACGCTCAACAATTCAGAGTATTTTAAATATTTGCCAGTTTTGTGACTTATTAGAGTTTTTGTGGCTTTTAGCTCTATTTTGCAAAGTAAGACAAGGATCAAATCTTAATTCAGAAGTATTTTTGATGTTAATGCCCAAATTTATTTATAGTTAGTTATATAAAGAATTATTTTCACTCTGAGCTGTCTGATAAAGAATTTTACAGTTGTCCCCCGTTATCTGTGGGGGATATGTTCAGGACCCCCCCTGCATGCTGGAAACCATAGATTGTATTGAATCCTGTATATACCATGTTTGTTCCTATACGTACATACCTGTGATAAAGTTTAATTTACAAATTAGGCACAGTAATTGATTAACAATAATAAAAAAGTAGAACAATCATATCAATGTACTGTAGTAAAAGTTATATGAATGTATCTGTCTCAAAATATCTGATTATACTGTACTCACCCTTCTTCTTGTGATGATGTAAGAGGACAGTATGCCCACGTGATGCGTCGAAGTGAGGTGAATGACGTGGGCATTGTGACATAGTGTCAGGCTGCTATTAACCTTCTAATGACATGGCTAAGTGAGTATTGGGTGGGTAGAAGTATACAGTGTACAATATGCTGGACAAAGGATGATTTCCATCCATTTAGAACAGAGTGGGAATGGCCTGAGATTTCATCACTGCTCAGAACGGTACAAAATTTAAAACTTATGGATTATTTACTGATGAAATTTCCCATTTAATATTTTCAGGCCACTGTTGATTGCAGGTAACTGAAACCATGGAAAGTGAAACCACAGATGGGGGGGATTACTGTACTTTTTGCTGTGAAAGTTTCACCCTGATAGGTAGGAAGCACTGATGCTCGTGGGACAGGTGGGTAAGGATCTAAGTGCTGTGTGTATCATGTGCTAACCCTGTTTTATTCCAAAGAACAATTCTTACACTCTCTTAATCTGAAAATATAACACAGAGAGAAAGGACTTCATTGTCTTGTGAAGCTATGTTTCTTCCCCACAGTATATTACATTTTACTTTGTGACCAGCTACCCACATATCTGCACAGATTGATGTACGTACCCCCCCCACACACACACAAAAGTTTACCGTAACAATTTCTATTCTTGCAATATACAATGCATTATTTTTAAAAATTCCATTCCGTTTCATTTCTGAAAAGTACTGATCATAATCTATCAAATCGATTTTATGACCCACGAATGAGGTAGAATCCAGAGATTGCAAAAACACTTCTAAAGCATGTCCCAAATATAATTTGATCTTCACAGCAACCTTGTGAGGTAGGCAAGGCTAATATCAATCCTTTCAAAATATAGTTAAAGCCTACACTTAAAAGAGAAGCTTTGATAAAGGAAAGAAATGGTTTGGGGCCTTGGGTGACTGGAGGCCATCATGAACCCAGCAGTTGAACCCTGAGGGAGAGGAAGGGGAACTCCAGAGAAGTAATTGTGGTTTTTGCAATTGTTTTTAACCTTTTAAACTGCAATTATTTTTGCACCAACCTAATAGAATGGGAGGCAGATGGATGCAAAAGATGTTTTGCCTGCCTTGGGATTTTTGCCTACGCCTTGAAGACATCTGGTATGCCACCAGAAATCACTTGTGATTAGAAGATACTAGGTTGCTTGGGTCTTGAAAACCTACCAAAATTAGTTTGAAGGGCTTTACTTGTGAAATTCCTGTAATTCACTCCCAGAATTGCCATCCATACTAATCCAGTCCAGTTTCTCTAACCGTTTCCCAAACCTCATTTGTCTGCATGTTAACTCTCATAATTCTTTCGTATCTATACACCACCTTACTGTTTACTTAATTTAAAAACTTGATTTATTTAAAGATTATAAATACCTACAACTAACCATTATAAAACGTGCAGCTCAGTGGTCTTTAATGTATTCACAGTGTTGTGCAACTACCCGCTCTTCCTACAATTTAAACTATCAAAATATCTTTTTATCACCCCATAAAAACATGCAGTGCCCATTAAGTAATCCCTCCCCATTTTCCCCTTTCCGAAAGGAAACATTATAACACTGTCATAAATAGAAAGCCAATGTTACTATAAATAGAAGATAACAGTTTTTAAAATTGTGTTAAAAATAAAACAATTATAAATACTAGTGAGATACTATTGTCTGCAAGGCTCCGTGTCTGAAATTTTTCCATTTTAAAGAGATATTAGCGAGTATTATGGAGGTGTTAAAGACACTTAGTGCTACATCAAGACTTTCTGACTGGTGTAATCAGAAGAATTGCAGAATGTTAAAACCAACTTTCTCACTATGAGATTCACTATTACTTACTGCTAGTCCCTTGTACCACCTAAAATTTGTCTTGCTGTAGCTGAATTCATCCCCAGCCCTCCAAACCCCAGGTTCTCTCATTCACCTCATTGTTAAAGGGATTGTGCATTATTCCCCGTAGTTTTCTATAACTGAAACTCTGGAATTCAGAGTGTGTTCTACTAAGTATGGTGATTGCAGTCTTCATCATTATCCTTGATTATATAAAATCAGCTATTTACCAAATAGTGAACTACATGCTTCGGGAGTTTTAAAGAAAAGGCAGATACTACTCTCAATATAAATCTTTGTTGCGAAAATCAATTTAAGCACAGTTAATACTTAAATTGATAATTGGACACAAGTGGATTGTATTCTAAAAGTTCACTGGTTTAAATTATTTGGAACTTGTATACTTTTGCCTAGATAGAGTGTTATATTAGCTATTATTGTGAGTTTTCTATAATAGCCCAATGTAGCTCTTCTCTCTGTACTCTTCTTTAAGTTCCGCAGAGGTAACTCTGGTGCGATAAGAAGAGTACTTTGCCTTCCAAACCTCAGTTTCCTCTTCTGAATAATAAGCTTCATCTGCACCTGGCTATAAGAATCAAATAAGATAACTTTTGTGACAGTGCCCAGTACATGCCTGATAATTAGTTGAAAGTCTAGAAGTATGCATTCTTTTATTCAGTTACGTGTATTCATAGTCTATTTAATATGTTATAGCTGCATCAATTCCATTTGCCGGAAAACGTCAGTTAATGAATTAACTGAGACTGAGTTATTTATCTAAGGACACACAGTAAGGAGTTAGGTAGAACTGGGGTTTGACTCCAGGCAGTCTGGCTGTAGAGGCTAAACTTTTAACCACAATCTCTTGGGCCTCTCAGAGAGTGGAATCCCATTCATCCACCCCAACTGAAGGGGCCATCAGCAAGGGAGGGACTCTGCAAGGCTCATTCTCCTCTACAGGTTTTCAAAAGCCAGGAAATGCATATTATCAAGGGCAAAAATGTATGATAGAGGCTCTGGTTTACATAGAAAAATCCAACTTCTGTGTCTGTCTGGAGAGAGCCTGAAGAGCTGGGTGACTGGGGAGTGGGCACAGGAGAGAAGGAAGAGGTAGGAGACACCGTGCAAAGGGGATTCCTGGGCCCTTGTATTGCAGCTAACAAGGATCGAAATGGAATAGAGATGAAGAAATCAGCTTAGACTCAAGTAATTAGGCAAGGAGTGACTACCAGAGTCTTTCCCCCTTAGCTGTATTTCCAAGTGCCATCATCTAAATTGACGGCATTAGAATTACTTCTAAATTATATATCTATTTCCCTTGGTGGAAATACTGTGTGTAGTCTTAATATATTAAAGGAATAATTCAATCTGTACTATATTTATGTTTTACATATCTTAGTACTGAGATAGTGAATCAAGATTTTAGAAATGGCATAAAATTAAAACATTTTGCTAAGTTTAAATGGCCATAACTTAAATGGAATTCTTTGTCATTGACTAGATCTAGTAGCCAGATGCCATTTTGCTATTTTATTTTTAAAACGGGGAAGATTTGCCTATAAACCATTTAGTAGCATAGCAAACTTTCCAAATGCTATGAGTTAAAACATACGGTGATACTAAAGATATTTGCATGGGGCTTGAATGTTTTCCCACATTTAAAATGTGTATATCAAAGAGGGGAAGACATTTTAGACATTTTACTGAAATACTAGTTTGAAGTTATAGCAAAATACATGATAAGATATTGTTTTTATATTGATAAATTAAGAGTGTTTTTGTTAGATATGATAAGCCAAAAAATAACAAATCTCTACTGTATCCGAAATCCATATTCTTAGAAAGTGATCCTCCTTTATAAACCTGTAACTGATACAGTAGGTGTGGTGTGTGTGTGTGTGTGTGTGTGTGTGTGTGTGTGTGTGAGAGAGAGAGAGAGAGAGAGAGAGAGAGAGAGAGAGAGAGAGAGAGAGAGTTTGAGAGTGATTGCTCCTTTGTATGGGGTTTCCCCATTTATGAAAATACAACTTGGACCATGTGCTTATATTTTATCTTGCAGGAGAGTATTTTTCACTGTTTTAAAAACCACGACGTTTTCTGGGTTTTCCAGTTATTTAAGAAGACTTTGTTAGGCTTCACTTTGTGTGCTCTGTCTGTTACAGAGACGGGATAGACTGAATGTGCTTTCCAAACACATCTCCGTTCTTACCCCACACGGTGGTTCGCCAGGCCTCTCTCGGTGGCCCTGGGGTGGCATAATGTTGAGGGGGAGGCCGATTCCCCCCCCCTCTATAAATGGCAATAAGCAAGAGAGATGCATGATCAGACCTCGGTTTTTGAAGAATCACTTTTTGTCTGTATGGGAGATAAATTGGAGGGAATTAGGCAAGAGGCCAGGGGGTCAGTTAGGAGGCAGGTCCCAGTGAGTCCAGTCCAACGAGAGGTGATGAGGACGTCAGTCAAGCACATGGAGTAAGATTGGAGACCAATCCAGGGAAGTGGACTACAGAGCTATTTGGATGTGAGACGCACACGACCTGGCAAATGTTTGTATATGAGGAATGAGGGATGAGTGACTGACTAGAGTGAGTATCTGAGTCCCACGCCATCCATCAGGGCCGGGAGATTTGCCTGAGGAAGAGGAAGGAGAAAGGAAAGCTATAAGAAATTCAGTTTTGATCATGTTCAGTCATAAAATCCTCAACTCCATATCCAACTCAGTTGAATAAATGAATGAATAAACTAATTATTGGGGCTTGTATCCATGCCTATGACTTCCTTTCCCTGAATTTTGACTGAAAAATGCCCCAACTCTTCGGCCCAGGGCTAGACTTCTATTTCCAAAACTTCACTGAGATCTGATTCCTTCAGGATCTCCTAGCCCGATTTCCTTGTTTCTGCTGATTGAATTTTCCATGCCTTGACCTATGCCTCCTGTACCTTTATCACCACCTAGCTTAGGGCCGCTGGCCCATGTTTAGCTATGATCCTTACCAACTCCCTTCCTGCCTTCCTCAGCTTTGGATCGGAATCCCATCTGGATGCATGTACCTGAGAGAGAGAGCACAGTGCACCTTATCAGAGATGTGTTCTCTCGGTGTCCCAATGCACTAGTTTTGATGGGGATAGGACAGGAAGAGTATTGTGTACTAGCTCTTATGCCACCTCTGCTTCAAAACTAGCTGTTTAAAGTAATCCATTTTCTGCTACAGTTGAGAACTCTGACAAAGTATAGATCTGCTAATCTTTAGGTGTTAGTAAAAATATGAAGAGTAAGACAGAGTCCTTTAGCATATGATTTTAATGGATTTAATACCTTCTTCCTATGATTTAATAGAGAGCTACCTGGAAATTTAAACAGTCTCCATCTTTCTTATGCTGTCTATTACGACACTAAAATGAGTTTCTGTTGCAAGAGTTATTTTGAGGCATGTATATTTTTTAGCACTTCAAGGTTTAATGTGCTTTTATATATATTATATTGAGCTAGTCAGTTGAATTTGAGAGTCATAGCATAATGGTTAACAGTGTACACTCTGAGATATGCCTGAATTCAAAACCAGGGGCTCTGCCATTTATTATCTGAATGACAGTTTCTCCAGTTACAAAATCGGGATCATAACCGCACCTATCCCCGGGCTCGTTAGGAGGGCTGAGTATATTTCTGCATGTGTATACACATATGTATGTATGTGTGTATATACGTATGTCTACATACTGGTATATATATGTGCAGTGTGTGCACAGTGTTTGGCAGGTAGTAAGCTCTCTAAGTGTTGGCTATTGTTGTTAATTCGATTTTCATCAGCTCAGAAGTTTATTTATGTTTGTTTTTCTGATTGATTTTAGTACGTCAGGTCCTTAAACTCTCTGTGTCCTGAGTACCTTTCCTCTTAGTGGACCTCTCTAGTATATCTTACGGAAGAAAGTTCATACTGATGCTGAGATCTTAGATTAAATTTGTGAACTGGTATGTTGCTGAATAAACTGTTACTGGAATCTACACAGAATCTGAATTTTTAGCTGATTTTATTATAAGGGAAAGTGATAACTGATACCCCAACTTCAGAAGGAAATGAATTTGTTGTTTTCAAGAGCAAGACTAAAGTATTAGCCTCAATGAATTATCTTTGAGTATTTCTAGAATAATTTAATATACATAGCACGTAAAAGAGAAAAAAGCATCTAACTTCATTAAATGGATTTTTATAAGCCAGATGAACAAAATTAAGCTATTCATTGACTGCCTAAGGGATGAGTAAATTAGAACATTCGGAAGAAATGGAGAACATAAAAACAACCCCAGAGAGAGCATTCATTTCAATAATGAACAACAGCTTCATTATGTCAAGGCTTTGAGATTCTTTCCCTAGTTGCCTATTGGAGTAAGTTTTCCTTAAGAATTATCATACCAATATGATGGAAAAAACCTGAAAAATTCCCCTACAACTTCCTACTTTCTGACCATGTGATTGGGACTCAGTGAAGCGATTTTAATCATTATAATATGGCTGTGTTTCTTTCCCCAAAGATATGAACGTCATTATCCATCTGTGAAGACTCATCAAAACTTTCCTCAAAGTTTTATTGTAGTCAGTTAGCAGTTCATTAAAGGGAAGCCCATATGATCACTGGGGCTGCAAGTGAGACAGGAAGAAGTTAAAAAATTATTCTCTAATAATTTTTAGAGAATTAAAAATTCTCGGATCCAGGAACTCTGATCGATGAACCTTATTTATGCATGAACGTTGTCTTAATTCCATCACTGTCTTGGCTTTTAAGCTCTTTCAGGCCTGAGTTTGTTGTACAGTTCTCTGTCATGGCGCTGGCCTTTCACGTGTTAGTTGATGCCAGTGTCATCTGGTTGGGATTATAAACTCCTTGAGGGCAGTGACTGTCTTTTGGCTCGGGATCTACGACATTCTGATGGTCATCGCAATGATGAAGTGGTTTGCTCCTTTGATTTGAAATCTCCTCTTGTCTTCTGGTTAGCATAGTCTGAGATTGAATAATATTGCAACTATTTCTTAATATTCACCGCCTCCTCAATTGCCTGTGTCATACAAAAACAAAATAATAGCTATTGTTTGTTGATCATTTTCTGGGTCCCAGAAGGGTGTGTGAGCTTGTTACAGTTATTATTTCATCTAATTCTCACAACTCCCTGAAATTAGTATTATTTTCTTATTTTAGAGATAAGAAAAATAAGGCTTAAAGAAGTAAAAAACGAGAAATATTAAAGCCAAGGAACCCAGGTCTGTGCTATTCCAAGGGCACTGCTTTCAATTACTGTGTGGTGGTCTTCTTTACATCCGCAAGGATATTTGTATGTGCTATTCATTCTTTTATGTCTTAAATCTGTATTAAATTTTTTCCTTGTAGAATGCTTATAGAGAGTTATCATAATGCTAATAGTATACCATTGAAGAACAAGAATATTTTACTGATTTGTCTTTGTTTATTAGGGGAAACATTCTAAAAGATCTTATTATTTCATTTATCTAACATTGAAAAACCTGTGGTAATGCTATGTTATGGGATTGAACATTCCTGATACTGTGTTTCCCCGAAAATAAGACCTAGCCAGACCATCAGCTCTAATGTGTCTTTTGGAGCAAAAATTAATATAAGACCTGGTATTATATTATACCCAATATTATGTTATATTGTATTATACCTTATATTACATTATATTATACCTGGTCTTATATTAAAATAAGACTGGGTCTTATATTAATTTTTGCTTCAAAAGACACATTAGAGCTGATGGTTTGGCTAGGTCTTATTTTCGGGGAAACACGGTAGTAGCTGTCAGTGTTGATACATTTTGTATTTCCATGATAATTCTTCTATAGCTATGTCTTAGCGTTTCTGATGTGGTATTCACTAGTCTTTGATAAATAGACTATTGTGTGGTTTTTTTTCATTGAGAGAATGATGGAGTTAAAAATAATCACAATAATAATTTAAAAAGAACATGCTGACATTTAGATCTAAAGACTTTCTCCTCTAGGCTATAAAGTCTTAAAAGTGGGTCACACTTTGGGTTTAAACTCTGAACAGATACTTGCCCTCTGTATTAGCTTACCTTTTGATCTTAAAGCAGCGTTTATTCTTGACTTCAATAAATTTTAAATTGTTCTTCCAAATTTGGAAATACTGTATCAAATGAAAAACCACTTATAGGAGACAATTAAAGAAACAAGTTTGTACTTTTCCGTTCTGTCCTCTTGAAGAAACTGGAGCTTTTCTTCAATCAGTGATTGATGCTAGAGATATGAGGCAGTTGAGAAGTACAGAATTTCACACTCACTTGAATAAAATGAAGTATAGGGTAGCATGCTTCAAATCCTCTGTAGGGTTACCTTTTATTAACCAGAGGACAGTAGAGTAAGAGATTCTTTGTAGGCTATACCCTAAACATCGCCTGCTTTACTGAGTTAGCATAATTGACATTTCACTTGTTTTCCAATACTCGATTCATTACAACAAAATTGCTGTGGGCCTTTTGAACTATTTTTTCCTCAGTTCTACCACCACCAGAAACCACTGAGAACATGACCTTTAGCCTTTCCTCTTTTATTTCTCTGATTCATAGCATGCTTTCTTATACTTAGAATTTCTCTCCCAGATTCTCCTGCCCTATACTGCCTCGTTCCAGTAAGTATAAACCTCAGGTTCATTTCTCTGCTGTAGATACGGATGCCTGAACCACTTATTTTTACAAACTGATTTTTGTGGTTCTGTATAGTGGCGTAAACTGTTTTAGATGTCAGCTATTTTAGAAAGGCCTGTTCTATGGCCAGAGAAGTTTGGTGGGTGGTGGAGATGTAATTAAAAGTTACTTTAAGTGTTCTAGATCTAGTAACGTTCAATAGAATATTTGATTTAAATATATCTGTAGGAGTTTTGAAAGCATGATTGCTGAAAATGTGGTACCTGTTTACTAGAGTAGGTATCCCTTTATTAGTATAAATTCCCTACAGTTATGTAAAGTTAACAAGCATTTATTTCCAGCTCAACTAGCTGGTGATGATTTATTTCACATTTTAGTTCTCTGAGCCACTATTATCACCTCCCCACAGTATTACATGATTCACTGTTCTGTTTCTTTCTCTATTAACTCTAGTTTTTCCTCCCAAATGCTTAGTAGAATTCTTTCTTTCTTTTTTCTTTCTTCCTCCATCTCTTCATTGTCTTATATGGAAAGTAATAGTTAACTAAATTCTTTAAGTCTAGAAAATAAGAATTATATTCTCTGTCTTATTGTTATTTTATACTTGACATTTTAATCTTGATCTCTGTTGCCAGGATTTAAAATGGGAGCACCGAGACATTTGAAAGTGAGCATACAGATTACTACCCTATATCCAGATATTTGAGGGGCCCCATTTAAGATGGTCTAAAGGAGAATATTTCCAGCTTAAAACTGTCTAGATAAGACACATACCAGGTGTTCATGACAACCCGGAAATGGGGAAGTATAATTAGAATTAGAAAAGAGAACTCTGTTTCGGTGAGCAATAAATAAGTGATATGTTTTGCTAAAGAGAATTAAATCTTTGCCAATTTAATTAGTAAACTCAAGTATTTTGAACTTCTGATGACTGTTCTTCTGTCAAATATAGGATTAGATGAGAGGTAAAACATTCTTCAGAAAATGAACATTATACTTTCAAGAAAATTATCAAGCTTCAAATTTTTATTTCCTTGAACATTTGGGGAAATACTTTTAGATTTTCTAAAAGTAATATTTTAACCTTTACTGAAATGAAAAGACAAAATAAGAAATAATTCCTTTTCCAGCCTTTCTTATAGAAAGGCTAGAGCTTTATTTCTGTGGTTGTTGCTACTAAACAGTTTCAAAAAAGGTAGTAAAACAGGTGGGGTCTTTTCCAGCGGCCTTTTATATGATGTGTGACTATCGTGGTACTCTAACCAGATACAGACTGTAACCAGATACTTTCAGCAAAGGCTGAACCTTGTGAAATTTCTCATGAGACCTGAAACCAGAGTTGATACTTGTTCTTCTAGGGAGTACATAATTTATAAAAGGAAAACAACAGTTCTGCTTTTTGATAACCTGTGATATTTCCAACCTTACTGAACTATGCCCTCTGTTAAAATGAGAAACAACTGAAATTTATTTTTAAAACTTTGCCAGTCAGTAGAATAAATTCAATGTCTTTTATTCTGTGTTGTGTCTGTGACACTCTTGAACTAATTTGGCCACTTTTCCTACTTTACACTGGCGTACATCAACTATATCCAAATGTATAACTGTGTGAAATAAAATGCTAAATGTCGATACTTTTCTCGTGAAAATAAGTTATGTTTTAGCTTTCAGTGCCTCAGACACAGGAGGCACCCAGTAACTTTATTGACAGACTGAAATGTGTGTGAAAGAGAAGTTTCAAAAATATAAAATAGTTGTTTCATGGAAATAAGTTCATTTTCCAATTCTTTCCAACAAAAAACTCTTCCCCATACTTAAAAGAAACTCATCAGTAAATATATAGAAAGATCAAATGAAAAATGTTTATTTTTGAGAGGATGTACCTAATAAGTACTGTACTTCAGGATCTCTTTTTCCTTTACTTGCTTGTCTAAAGTGGTGGTAATATCTGCAATATATGAAGAGCTCTTGGTTTCTGTTTCTAAATGTCTTTCAGGCATGTTGAATTTCCTTCTCTTTTTGTCTTAATTTATGAAGCTACTTCATTGTAAAGTATGAGGTTATCATTTACTAACTCATTGTGATTAATCCCAATATTGACTTGAACTTGTTAACTTTTTTAAAGAATAAAATTTTCCAGAGAAAGAGAACTATTCTTTTCCTGATAATCTGTTGGTAGCTATCTTGTCAGAAGTCACTATAAAATATCAACAAACATCCGTAGTACTCCACTGATTTTTTATCATCTGGAGCTTATGGACAAAAATAGTGGTTTGATATATTTCTTTGGCTTTAACAAAACAACCATGTGAAGTTGAACACTTCCTACTTCTTTGTGGTTTGTTATTCACGGGATTTTGAATTGTAGCTGAAATAAGTATGTCATAATATTTATGAAAGGAAAAGTAACTGGATTTTTCAAATATGAAATTTTATTTATATATTGAATTTTTTGATAAATTGTGGTATATGTATTTATGTGGTATATATATTTAGCCATAAAAAATTAAATCTTTCTATTTGCAATAACATGGTTGAAACTCGAGGGCATTATACTAAGTGAGATAAGTCAGGCAGAGAAAGACAAATATCATATGATGTCTTTTATATGTGGAATCTATATATATTTATTTACACACACACACACACACACACACACACACACACACACACACACACACACACCCTTATAAAAACCAAGCTCATAGATAAGAGAACAGATTGGTGGTTGCCAGAAGTGGGGGCTAGGAGGTGGGAGAAATGGGTGAATTTTTTTTGTTTTTTTGCTTTTTAATTTAAATAAATTGAATTGAAAAAAAAAGTTACAGCACATCTAGAAAATGGTAATTTGGAGCAAGAATTTTCTCTGCCATTTTTAATTATCTCTTCTAAATTGCGTTGAGCCTATTAAATTTGCTTCTCATTATCCTATTGAATTTTACTTTTAAGACATTAATTTGGTCTTCATCATTAACATTGTCAGTGGACTCTCAATGATTTTTGAAATGATCTTTAGAAACCATTTAGAAATGACATAAAACTAAACAATGTGAATTTTCAATGATAAACTCCCTAAAAGCGTATTCCTGTACCCAACTTTAAAAAACCAAATCTTTAAAAATGTATTTAAAAAAGAGTGCTGTGTATATACTAGAACAGCTTCATGTAATAAAAGTTGCCTGATCTAAGACATGCGGGATAACTATAGGGCAAGCAGACAGGAAAGAGGCAGCTAAGCAAAGAACATTACAGACTAAGGTATCAAGTGATCAAGTGAATAATGGGTCTTGCCCAGTGACCAAGACCATTTGAATTTATTTAGAGCACAGGATTTTCATTGGGAGTAAGAAGTATGACCAGGAAGCTAGGTTTGGGTCAGACCGTGGAGGAACATGAATATCACTTTGCCTGGTTTTAGACATTCATTCATTTATTCACTTATTTACTTACTTTCTTACCTGTTTACCTACTTACCTTCTTATTTTGTAATGACAATTCCCAAACGTCTACACATATGGAAGTAACACGATCAAAAAAGTTTTACAAAGAGTAATTTGGTAGGTGTATACAATATGATTGGGATAAGAGAAAGGATATCCCATCTTAACTTAAGTTGTGTTAACAGTTGGGATGGAGCAGGGAGCATGATGGTAAGTGGGGCTTGTGACCTTGAGCAGGTTAGTTTACCTTTCTGATCTTGTTCGGTTTTTGAATGTGGGCAATGGATGTGATAAAAATACCTTTCTGAATTGTCTCACTGGCTTGTTGAGAGCATGAAATGTGATAGTACACATAAAAGTACTTTGTAAACTGTGAAGCTTGTATACTTTTAGGCTGATGTTACTTATTATATTAGTAGTAGTATTTATTGGCAGCTCGGGTATAGGCCATCATACTAGTTACTAAAAGGAGGTGTTAGATGTGAGAGGGATTGTATCAAGGGATACTTAGTAAGGGTCAAAGACGATGCTCAGTGACTAAAAAAAGTGTAGTAGGTTAACTAAAATAAGGAAGTCAGGATTGGGAGCAGATTCGGGGGTAAAAATGTATGAGTTTAATTCTAAGAATATTGATTGGAAGAGATGATAGCACATCTAAGTGGAAATGGCTAGACTTAACAGGCTTGGCTTGAGAGAGAGTTATGGAATAGAGTGAGGTTGAAATTTGGGGATCATTTGCCTGGTAGGTAATTGAAGCCATGTGCATTCACGAGCTTTTGAAGCAGTAGGTATGGAAAGAAAAGCAGACAAAACTTAAGGGCAAAGCCTTGCCTGTCTTTGTTCCCTCACATACTCTCCCTCATTTGCTCTGCTCCTAGTTTAACAAGGAAGAGAAACTGTCCTTTATACCTCCCTGAACTGCACGTCCACCCACTCTTTTTTTTGTAGTGTCTTGAAACAGCAACACTTCCTTCAACAGAACTTCCCTGAGGGCCTTCAGAACATCAACCAACAAAATGTGCTTTATTTTTTATAGGGGCTAACTGGCTACTTACCACTGAAAGGGGAAAGAGAGAGTCTTTTTATCTCCTGGGTAGATCTCTCCTCTAAGTCATTTCTTGTACTGACCTGGAGATTCTGGTACTAAAGTTGACGTGTTAGTGAGAAAGGCTGAGAATCAATCAGCAGATGGGGCCCTGGGGACAAGACATTTATTGCAGTCTAAATCCCTTAACCTGGGCCATTGCCACATGGCCACCTGGTAGGATTGTGCACTTTGTGCCTGTCATGAAGGCCCTTGATAATCTGACCCCAGGAGGTCTTTGCGTTTTTCTACATGTCTGGATTCTAACTAAACAAACTTGTCATGTTTCCAAAACAGGCTGTGTACTTTCCCACCTCCATACCTTTGACTAGGCAATTTCCTCAGCCTTAGTGTCTCCTCCCCACCTTCTATGGCTAAGGAAAACCAGTCTCCTTTCAAGGCCCAGCTCAAATGGTTTCTCTCTGTGAAATCTTAATTGGCCTGCCAGGAGAGAAATAATTGTCCCTTTCTTTGCTTTTCCAAAACGTTTTTTTATCGGGTACACATGAGAGGTCAAGTTCCACAGTCAGACTTTGTAGATTTAATCCCAGCTGTAGTTAAGTATGTAACCTGTTTCCTCATTTGTGAAATGGGAGGTTTTAAGAAGATAAAATAAAATAATGTAAATAAAGTGCTTACTCTGGGCATGGCACATAGTAAGTGTTCAATAAATGCTATTTTATGGTGATTATTACGTCTTGTAACTGTAACAGTAATTTCACTCTTTGTTATTCATAGACATGTGAATTGTACAGTTGTATATATTTTTGTTTCCTTTGCAAGTTTAGGAGATTTGCATGGGTCAGGGACCTAGTTATCTTGCTCCCCAAGGAGCCTACCATATTTCCCCAAATATGAGACCTAGCTGGACCATCAGCTCTAATGCATCTTTTGGAGCAAAAATTAATGTCAGACCCGGTCTTATTTTATTATAATATAAGACCAGGTCTTATGTAATATAATATAATACAATATAATACAATACAATATAATATAATACTGGGTACAATATATTATTTTATTATAATATAAGACCAGGTCTTATGTAATATAATATAATACAATATAATACAATACAATATAATATAATACTGGGTACAATATAATATAATATAATGTAATACCGGACATAATATAATATAATATAATATTGGATATAATATAATATAATATAAGACCAAGTCTTATGTAATGTTAGACTGGGTCTTTATAATATAAAATAATGTAATGTAATATAATATAATATAAATAATATACTATACTATAAGACCGGGTCTTATATTAATTTTTACTCCAAAAGACGCATTAGAGCTGATGGTCTGGCTAAGGCTTATTTTCAGGGAAGCACGATAGTACAGTGCCTCATTTACAGTAGAAACTCAGTAATTGATGATAAGAATTGAGGCACCAATTTGGTGTTAATATGGAGCAACAGCAACTGTCTGGTCTGTCTTCCACTGAAACCACAGTATCTTGAAACCAAAATTTAAAAGGCTAACACTTTGTTTTATTTCCTTTCTAAATTATTGCCTGTTTTCTCCCTGACATCCCCTCTCTTACAAATACCATGACATACTCACCGTAATCATGTCACACGCTGACTGCTCATGTTATTATATAATTAATGTGTTTACACCCAAATGTTAACAATTCAAAAAAGGAATTAGAACTAGAAGTCATGTAGGGAAATGACAGGGAACCCAAACTTTACTTTTTGTTGTTTAGGTGACATTGTTTTTAATTAAACATAGATAACAGTCTCTAAAATTATGAAAATTGGTAAATGTGATTATAGATTAGTGCTCCTACACTATCTCTGTTTTGCAATGAGAAAGGAAAATGTGTACATATGTTCTTATTTTCCCATAAAACATTTGCTAGTTAAATAAGATGTATGTATTCACAGAAGGTAACCTTTTCAGTGGGAATTCAAATAGAATCAACTCTAATCCTTGGTAATAGTGAAGAGGGTCACCACGAATATTCAGCTACCTTGTCATCTCTAAACATGCTATGCCTTTGCCCACTCTCTGCCTTAAAAAATGATGTTCCTTCTTCCTAGAATATACTTTGCCCCTTTCTCTGCCTGGCAGCCTCCTAGTTATACTCCAAAATGCTCCTTAAATGCCATTACCCCCGTAAAAACATTCCTACCCCCTATGCAGAATTAGTCGTTCCTCCTCTCTATCTGCCTGTGTGAGCGCCCTTACAGCTCCCCTGCCACACCCCACTGTAAGTTTCCCTAAGCAATTGCCACCTCTCTAGCCGTAGCTTCACAATTAGGTACTTTATTAGTGCTTAGAGAGTGGATAATCAATGAGTAATATAGACATCCACAAATAGCCAAATTCAGGTTTTTGATAAGAGTGATAGAGCAGCAGTTTGCTCTCTCTCATCTATTTGCCAGCCATTTTAAGACAGAATAATTGAGTTAAATTATGGGACATGGAGCTGGTGTCATGGAGAATTGCTTGGTGTGAGGAAAAACCCTCCACACATTTGGTGACCGGAAGTGTCAGAAGTGAAGTGTTCTGTGTGAGTAGTAAAGAAAAACCAGTGAAAACTGGGTGATTTTTCCAAATACATTCTCCATCAGCCTGTTGTTGCAATGTGAAAATAAGGGGATTAGATCTTTTAGTTTATTAAGAGAAGCCAAAATCCTTAATTTCTCGAATGCCTGTAGAGTGTTATAAATTTTTGTTTCTTCCGTCTTCTTTCTTCTTCCAATTCAAAAATAAATGAAAATACTTTCTTAAAAAAAGTTTTCCTCTGACAGTTAGTACTTGGTCAGTGTTCATTTTTGTGGTTTTAGTTGAAAGAGTCACATCACCAGGATCATTAACCAATATAATGAACAGGGAAAAATAAGAAGTTTTTAAATAAGTAAATGTAAGTTTTTAACAAATAAAAACATTATTAAAACTCTTAAAATATGAATTAGAGTGTAATCATCTTGAAGGCAGGGATTGTGTTTTTGCATTGGTTCCTATAAGCATGGCATGGCATAATGCCAGGGACGTAGAGGTCACCAAATAGACGTTTGTTTCAAGTTGATTTCTAAAGTGAGTGAAATTGGAACACCTGCTTTTTTTGAAATGAGTTACTACTAAGCTCAGAATAAGCAAAGTTTTGATACTATCATTGTTGGTTGTGAAGCCGTGCTTTTCAAATAAAGTGTATATTTAAAAAAGGAGAAAAGTTTTATTTTTTAATGGAGTCGTCAAGTTCAAGTTGCATGACATTGACCTCAACTTTGACTTTTGGTGCAAATTCAAAACACAAATTCAAACCAGTTAACTCTGGGGCACAGTCCTTGGACAAAAAGGCAAAAAATCACTTGACTTCTGCAGTACACATTTTACCAAGATTTTAAACTGTGCTTTGTTTTTTGTTTTCTGCCCTGCAACCCCAGTAGTAGGGTTCCTTTGCTTCCTCACTCTTGCTGTAAGTCCAACTTGACAAAACCCCCAGTTTTGCAGGTTGGCACTATTCCAGATTTATGGTATACATTTTTTTCTTGGCCTTGTCTTTGGTAATCGCTTCCTTTTTCCTATCCAGTCATCTCTGTCATTTCATCTCATCAGGTATTTTCAAACTTACCCAGCTCTTCTCTGGTTCGTCTTACAATCCGCCACTCCCTATTCAATCATCTCCCCTCCTTTACATGGAAAAGTAAGGACAATAGCTGGACTTCTGTCAGACTCTTCGCCCTCATATGAATAAATGTATCTTGTGTTCATGCCTCCTTGGTCTCTCAGCCTCCTTCCTTCCAGTCTCCAAGGAAGAGGTCTTTTTCGTGTAGTTCCTCACTAATCCTTCCACCTGTGCACTTGATCTTGTCCTTCCTGCTTCCTCCAAGACCTAATTCTATCAGTTGCTCCCTTTCCTGTAGTTTTATCCTTTTCATCCCTATTGGCTCCTAGAAAATATGCTCAAGTTTCTGCTTTTTATTTCTTTGATTTAACAAAAGCCTTCTCCAACTCTTCTTTCAACGTCGGGTTTCTACCCAGAATAGACTCTATCTGCTGTGTCCACTTCACAGATTTGCTGAAACTGCCCACACCAGAGTCACCAGCTACAACTTACATTGTTCTCAGACATACATACTCTGCCATTACTCAGCTTCAAGCCCTCACCTGCTCTCATTGGACCACTGCAGGTGTGTCTTAACTCATCTCCCTGTCCTCAGTCTTCCCTTTTCCAGGTTGTCTTTCCCACTGCTGCAGGGTGATCTTAAAATACAGATGTGATCATATTACTCCTCTCTCCTTAACACCCTTCAGAGGCTTAACATTGCCCACAGGGTACCCATTCAAACATCATAGAAGGGCATCCGAGGCTAATGATTTGACCTCCAGCTCTTCCATCTTCTCTGCTACTGGTCTGTTCGTAGTACCACTTGTGGTTCGAAAAGCAATGGCAGTTTCACACTTGGGAGTCTTTTATATTCTGAGGCTCTATTGGAGTAACCCTTCTTTGTGTTTCTAGTGATCCACTTACCTTCAAAGACCACAGTTAAGAATCCTCACCAGTCTTTACCTGATTTCTCTTTCCTCCACTGCCAACCTGTCACCCTTAAAGTTCTACCGTGGTAGAGTTGACCATTATTTTGTGCGCTTACTATATATTTTGTGGATACTGCCATTATTTATTGCACAGTGCATTGCATATATTTGTTTTTATGTTTGCCTTCCTTTCTAGACAGATCTCCTTGAGAGTAGGGAGCCATTTTACTAATATGTTACTCCTTTGCAACACTTAGCCTCGTGCCTTGCACGTAGCAAGGCCTCCATAAATATTTGTAGAATGAGTGAATAAACAGCTAGACTAATTTCTGCAAATATTAATTGGTGCTTCTTCTACAGGCTCAGTATTATACTTTTAAAGTTAGATAATAAGTTTTGGATTATATGTCGTTGCCGTCACTGTACTTAATGCTGGCTGCTATGTCATATGGTTCTAGAGAGATCTAAAGAGCAGGGATGAGGACGTATTTGTAACTAGTGACTTAATCTGATAGTTTATCTGAATATTTAGGTCTTTTCCTCAGACTGTCAGGGTGCATAGTAAAAGCTCATCCATACATTCCTTTCCTAACCAAATTGTACAAAACTGGAGAAAAGATTCCTTAAAATTTGTTTCCCCCTGGTTTCCAATCTCCCTCTCCTCCATCGCCATCTAGTTACCAGAGAACTCCATCTAAAATGCACATCTGATGATGTCCTGCCCTGTTTATGACCCTTCAACTCTTTATTTCCACTTTCTCATATTTTAGTAGCTTTCATAGTCTCCTGCTTGATCAAATTTAAGGTCTCGTTCTTTGACTTCTCTTGAAAGTTTGTTGTCACTAACAGAACTGTTCTGCATCCCTTTTTGCACCTGCAGCTGATAACACTCACTGTTCTGCACTCAAGCATATGGCTCCAGAGGATAAACATAACAACACACTGGGAATGTTTATGTTAAACGAGCCAGTCTTCCCCAAGCATCTGCTGCACAGGCGCAGAAACAGATAAGTGGTTTCGGCTATTGGCTGCCAGGGGAACAGAAGGGTTGCCACAACAAACTTGGCAAACAACCCCAAAAGTTTATAAGAAGCATAAACTCACGCTGCTGGAAAATTAAAATTAGTAAAGGACTGTGCATTTTTTCATTCTTGACCTTCACTTTGTCCCCTGCATCCCTATGTAGAGATTGGACTGTTATCTGCAGCAACTGGGCCATCTTTAGAAGAGTACATTTGAGATCCACTCAGCTTTTGAAGGAAAGTGTATTTGAAATCTCTCTGGTCCCTCAGAAGTTGCTTTGTAGTGGAGTTGGATTATGCGTCGCTTGGAAGCTCGGTCTTTTGACTGACATCGGTAAGGTTGGCTCCAAGGAGACCCAGCATCCTCTTTGCCCTGGCGCCACTCGGCTCGCCGCCGTCCTCCCCCCACCACTCCCTCTTCCTCCCCCTCCCTTCTCCACCACCTCTCTATCCCTCACTTGAACTGGCTGCCAGAGTTCACAGACAGCTGGGCAGAGAGTGGCTAAATCTGCCCAGCTGCCCGGGAAGCTTGGCGGCCAGGCTGAGGGAAGGAAGCATCGGCTTGCTTTGAAGGTCGCCTGCCAGTGAATCTCAGGCAGCTGGACTTCAAAGGGGTGACTGCCAGGGCTTTCCCTCCTGTCTAGGCAGGTCATTCCGCGGCACTGTGCTTCCGGTGTTGGCATAGTGCTTTCAAGCTCCTCTTCAATTAAAGAGCTGAAGTGAAAGCTGCACTTGTGTTCACATTTGTGCTTCTTACGTGATAGAGACAGTCTAAGATCCTAACTCCTGTCACCCCAAACTAAAGAGTAAAGATGGAGGAGGAAACGGAACATACAGTGCACAACTAAGGAGATCCACAGCAGTTAGTGGGATTTCCTCACCGCCAGCTGTAACTTGTGTTATTTACCAAGTTTTAAGTTACTTCAGGGCCTCTGGATGGGATCTTGAGTCAGGGCTAATCAGCCTATGCTTATGGACTGAATTTAACCAGTGATCTGGAATTGGGTTGTTTAGTCATTGGCAAGGGTTTCATCTGTTTCCAGAAAGTGGTGGAGGGCTCCTCCCTGCCCCACCTTTCGCTCGCTTGCTGCACTTCTTCACCTTTCTCCTTCACACTCCCTTCGTGGTTGGGGAGAGGGCTGGCCTAGTAAGGAAACAGCAAGGGTGCTGCGCAGAGTCCAGGCCCACCTCGCTTATAAATGGGGGCCAGAGCAGAGGGAGCCTGAGGTCAGAAGAGCCGTGGTCTGTATGTCTATAGAGGCGGTGAAGAGTGTAGGCCCTGGAGCCAGATTGCCTGGGTTCAAATCCTGGCTCTGCCACTTACTGACCACCTGACCTTGGGCAATTAACCTTACCTTTCTGCACCTCCACGTCCTCCCTGAAAAGTGGAGATAATAATAGTATTTCCCTCATAAGGTTGCTGGAAGATTGAAGGGGTTAATACATACCCTGCACTTAGGATAGTATATAGCCCATAGTAAATGCCCAATAAATGTTAGCTGCTATTATCATGTACCAGACCCTTTGACTGGGACTAGAGGGGGGTGAAAAAGGACTGGTTTGTGATTTTTACTGCGTGTGTGTGGATTAAAGACTACTAGCTTCTGCCTTAGGAGGAATTTGTAATATTAGATTGGTGCAAAAGTAATTGCAAAAACCGCAATTACGTTTGCACCAACCTATTAGAATTTGTTTCAGAAATCCCTACTAGCGTAAAAAAACTGTTATATAGTCTGAAGGAGAAAGAAGTTACTTCCTGTTATCCATCTCTCTTCTTGCACTGCCCTTCCTGAGGATATAAGGAAATGCAATTCATTTAGGGCCATTACTAGAATAATCTATACAAATCCAAAAGATACCTGGCAACTAATAAACACAAACACACACACACACATAATACATATAAATAAATAAGCAAAAAGAGGTGTTTTAGTGAAGAGTAGTTTCTGTAGTTAGAATCAGGGTTTGAATTTTTGCTCCGACAATTCACTTAGTTACCTGTCTTTGGGTAAGTTACCTCGCTAAGCCTAAGGTTTTTTTGTTTGTAAAATGACATAATAATTACACACCTCAGGAAGCTTGTTTTAAGAATGAAATTAGAAGATGTATGTTTTACTGCACAAAGTAGCAGCGTGTTCAATAAACATACCTGTTGTCATTATTATTCCCACCACTATTAAGTGTTACAAGTTAAAATTATTATTGCATCACGAGAAAGCCTTTAGTTTATGTAACAGTGATTTTACAGATTGAGTGCCTTTTCCTAAGATTTTTGTGCTCTCTAGATTAGAGGTGAGCACACCGTGGGCCAAATCCAGCCTAACACCTCTTTTTGTAAATAAAGTTTTATTGGAACACAGCTTCATCCATTTGTTTATGCATTTCCTGTGGCTGCTTTCACGCTATAATAGCAGAAGTGAATGGTTGCAACAGAGACAGTATAGTCAGTCAGTTCTCAAAGCCTAAAATATTTACTGTCTGGCCCTTTCCAGTAAAAGTTTAGTGACTCTTGCCTTAGATGCATGTTTCCCCAATTAAGGTCCAGAGAACGTTAGTTCTATTTGTGTTAGTATGTACTATCTGGAAAAAAAAAAAAAGGTTCCATAGTCAAATAAGTTTTGGAAATGTTAAAGAGGTTGATTTATTCTAGGACTACTATTTAAAAGACTCTGGCTTTTAATATACTAATGTGCATTGCGAATCTTCAAGACAAGGCCATGGCATGCAAATAAACTCTAGTTTCCCAGACTTACTTGAGTATAGAAAGACCCCCACCCGCCACCCCACCCCTGGACATGCTGATGTTACACAAAACATCCTCTGGGAAACCCTGCTTTTGGACTGTCTCTCTGGAAGGACTTTCTTCTTAAATCATCCCTCTTGGTGATTTAGGTGATATCCTCCCTTGGAAACCTACAGAATATCATAAGAGATTCTGTTACCTCATTTCTCCCTAGAAAAAACATTATACTTTGTTTAAAATCAGAACAGTAAAATATACCAGATATTTAAATGGTCTAATCAGATAATATCCCCGTCTTTAAATGATTCTCTATGATGTCTCAAGATTGTAAAGGAGTGTCAAAGTCCAAAGTTTCATCTTATGCCTTCTTGAAATTCTAAAAGCATGGATCTTCGGTAGGGCTTTAACATTTTTTTACATCTAAGTTTTCTTGAAGCATAACTCTACAGTTCCTAACTATTCTACCAACTGCTCTCAGCTAGGGTTTATAAGAAGGAAGATTAATGTGAAGGTAACTTGTGCCTTAGCCATAAGGGGTTTGTTTTATAGACTAAAGTAAACACCTTGAATTTCAAGTGGCAAGCACATGGGGAGCCAGAAGATTCCAGAGCAGTGGCGTCATGTTCTGCCTGTGACTCACGCATCTCAGTGGCTGAGCTTTCTCCTGCAGCTGCAGCTGCAGCGTCCAGCTGGTCATCAGATAGAGCCCTAGGTAGTCACACATTGCAGTCACCTGGTTTGAGATGACCAAACAGGCATGTAATTGCAACATTATCTAGTTATGAATGAAGGCTGGGCTATCTCTTTGCCAAACACAGTCGAAAAATAAATGCTAAGTCATAGCTGGTTTCTGAAATCACAGTGGTTACACAGTGAACCTGGACTGAGAGCAGAGAACGCGGCTGGAGAGTTCAACCATGGTCATACATGCTCACGCTGACTAGTTCTCTGTGCCTCTGTGTTTGTCCCTCTATCTTTCTCTCACCTGTGAGCTTCTCCATTATGGCACAGGCCAATTCTTAGTCGTTTTGATGCTCCCTAAACCTGGCTGAAAGTTGATGCAGTGAATGTTTTATGAGAGAATAAGGGTTTTACATGTTTCTCTCCCTTTCCCAACTTGCACATCATTTGGAAAAAATTCCCTGTCATCTCTCCGTTTGTATATCTCATTTTTGTGTGTATAATGGGTCCTCAGTAAACGTGGTTGACACTGTAAATGTGAATTCTAAAAATTTCATTATCACACTTTTATGGGGGATGGTGAATGTACTTTTCAGAAACCTTTGTCAGATATCATTTCTTTTGTCTAACTTATTTCTTTAAAAAAGAGAAGGGAGGGACAGAGGGGGAGAGAGAGAGAAGGAAGGAATGAGGGAAGGAAAAAAACATCTTGGCTGGAACAATAATTATCTTTTTTAGAAAAGTTGGAAACTTGGAAAACTGTCAGCTTACTGTGAAATATATTGTTTCCTTGAAACATGCTCAAAAGTTCAGAGTTTCATTTGCTATATTTATTAAGTATGTTCATCTTGTAAGCACCATGATATGTGATGCGTAACATATTATACTGTACTCTGAGGCTCACTGGGGTTCTTGGAGTTCAGATGACATGCCTGGGAAAGAAAGAATCTGAGGCTGACCTACTTGAAAGAAAGGATCAGAAATGTGGGGAAAGAGCTTTCATCTTAGTACCGTAAAGAAAAGCAACTTAAACACAATCCTCCCCTCATGGCCTCCAAGAATGAGCTGTTTTTAAGCATTTTTCTTCTCTTGTTTAATATTGTCTGCTGGAATCACTGTCTTATTTGGTTTCAAATAATATACAGAAGAAATGGCTGCAACTGTTTGGAAACAGACTACAACTATCTAGAGGCAATGGGTATGACAAGCAACCATAGCAAGGATTAAGAAACATTGCTAGAGAGAATTTTTGCTCTCACAGACAGATGCAAAAAGGCAAGAGAAGAGTGTGGTGGTTATATAAAGAACAAGACATGATAAAGTTGAATAAATTTTAATTGTAGGGTTGCAGGACTAGTTTATGTTAGATATTATTTGGCAGAATGCTAATTAAGTAAGGTAGAAGAGAGAGCATCGAACTTTTAAAAAAGTTATTAATGCCCGTATAGTAGCATCCAACTTAAAATAAGGACAAATACTTACATAATGTTGGCTATCTGTCAGGCACTAGTCACACCCTGTATATATTGCATTAACTCATGCTGCATAACAAACGACCCTAAAACTTAGTAGCTTAGAACAGTGAATATTTATTATTTTCATGATTCTGTGGGTCCGTTGGGCAGTACTTCGGGTCTGAACTGGCTTGGTTGATTTCTCCTGGGTTCTCTGTTGCATTTGCAGTTAAACTATTAGGTTGTTGCAAAAGTAATTGCAGTTTTTGCAATTATTTTTAACCTTTTAAACCGCAATGACTTTTGTACCAACCTAATAATAGCTTCGTTGGGGCTGGATGGTCTACGATGCCCTCACCCACGTGTCTGGCTGTTGGCTAGATGTGAGCTGGTGCTACAAGGATGATTGGGCACATGTCTCTGGTTATCTAGGAAGCTAACTCATGTTTTTTCACAAAGCAGCTGCATTCCAAAAGCAGCGAGACAGCAAGTCCCCATGTATATGCCCTTACAAGTCTCTGCTCGTGTCTTCTTTGCTAATGTCCTGTGTTGTTAGGGATGCTAAGAAGCAGATGCTAAGGCGGCATTGGATATGTCAGAGATTTCTTGCCAAAACTCCCATAAGGGAACAGTGGGTGGGGAACCGGAGGAGACTAGAGACTATCAAATGGTGATGCAGGTTTGACCCCTATGAAGGAAAGAGGGAGGGAGGGAGGGAAGGAAGGAAGGAAGGAAGAAAGGAAGGAAGGAAGGAAGGAAGGAAGGAAGGAAGGAAGGAAGGAAAGAGTTGGCTAGGAAGCATCTAAGACTGCCATGCAGTTCTAAGAAAGCTTTGGCCAAGCCAATGGGAAGTCCTTAATCCGAAGCCACCCCAAGCCTTTGTTAACATGCACCAGCTCTGATATCTCGTTCAGCACAGCAGCTGCCGTTGGGACTACTACTTACGTCTGTACCAGTAATCCCTTCATGGGAGGACTAGAATGATGGTCCCACTGAGTAGCACAGTGTTTCCTCTTTGGAATCTGGTTACCTCTCTAGTCAGTAGGCTCCTGATCTGAAATAGGCTCAGATAGGGAAACAGAGCAAGGGAGCATGACTTTTTATTGGGGTGATTACCCTTAGGCTCCTGCTCCTCCATTTGTCTCTCTTTTCGATTGTAAATATTAAGCAGTGCCTTTGTTGTCCGCCCATGTCTTCTGCTCAGAGGAATGCCAGGTTCTGTCAACCACAGCCACAACTCCCTGCACATCAAGCCCCCTTGGTTGCCTCTATGACCTTGTCAGTCACTATTCATTGCAGCTTTTTGGCTTCTAGCAACTAAACACTGCAACCCAGATTTTATTACTTCAAGCTCCATCATCCCTATGGATGTTGATGGCCCACCTCTGTGACATTAATCCTGGGCTACAGAGGAGAGCTGCCACTGAACTTCTTGGCGATGCTGGCTCCCTCTTACCTGTGCATTCCTGATGGCCTTTGGTGAATGGTATTTCCTCCGGGCCCTCCCATGGAAAATAATATTCTGTGTTTCCTGGCTTGATACCATGTATACACTCTCGCATGCCCACTTCCCCCAGCCTTCTTAGTCTTTTCTGTCATCTGCCAGGGCAATTGAGGTGTTTTTCTTTTTCTCAACATTGGCTATCACTTTTCCAGGCCTCTGATAGCATCCTAGCAGCAAGGTTGCCCCATCCCCTGGTGTCCTTGTCAAAAAATGTGCCCCCAAATCAATGAATCCTGTTTACGTAATCTTACATCAAGGCCCCGTTGATTAAGCATCTTCAAAATCCAAACTCAAGGTACTTCATGGCTCCGGCCAGTAGCTGCTAGTTAATTCTCACATCTTCTAGTGTGATCTATCGCCTTCTCTCTTATCAGGCCCAGCCACTTCTGCAACTTAGTAATATTGGGTTTCAACCCTAGTCATTGGCTTAGCCTAGTCATGGGCCAGGAGAGGAGGTAGGGGCAGATCCTAAGAGAAGGTACCTGCTGCCTTGTGGAGGTGGAACAGTTGTAGCATCATCCATTGCAAAGGAAGTTGTAGCTCTTACGGGGCAAGAGCGGGCCATTTCTGTGAGGGTTCCGGGGGGTCTGCAGATCCAGCATCCTATGGGCATCCATCCAAATATCCTCTCCTTATGTTTCATGGTCTCAGGTTTCCCAACTAGAGCTCTGACCTTAGAATAGCAGACCTGCCTTGGCTGAGCGTTTAAATGTCTCTGGAGCTCTATAAATCTAACCACCAGATTGCTTTTGTATGTTGCTCAGCTGTGTCTGCTCTTCCACTACAGGAGACGAGGGCCTCTTTGAAAGCTACTAAAGTGGCCCTCTGGTTCTGCCACTTAATCTTTAACTGTTAATGGTCCTCCGTTTCCCATTAGCCCTCTGCAGGGTATCCATACGACTTAGCAGTAACCAGCAATTATTGTCTTTGTAGGCATTGTTCCTCCCATATCTTTTAAATGCCTAAAACATCATACCCACAAGGACATTCCTCTGCACCAGGAAGTTTTCTGAGGTCACCTCCAGTGAAATCTGTAGCAGCTGGACCACTACCAAGGGCTAGAGTGTATCTGCGGTCTATATTCCACTTAGGATAATATCCTCCTTACCTACCAGGCGATGCATGAGGCAGTCCCAGGTTTTCACCTTAACACCTGTGTTGTCAGATCACTCCTGGCACCACTCGTGTTAGTCTAGGTCCTCTGAGAAACGGACACTGTGGGGGCAGAGCCCCAGAAAGTAGTTTCCAGGCTCTCGGCCTCACATAGACAGGTGCCTGGCTCAGGTAGTAAATGGCCATCAACTGTGATTGCATGGCCATCAGCTGTGGCTAGTTGGCCGTCAGCTGTAACCAGTGAGCCATTGGCCACTAATATAACTGCTGTGGCTAGGCTAGCAGAGAAGAGGGAGAGGAGAGAGAAGAATGGGGGCTAGCAAGAAGATGGCGGCTGGGCTGGCAAGCGTGGATGGCGGTTTGCGGACAGTGTGGATCCAGCCTCCAGTGAGAGTATAGTGCCGCCAGAGAGAATATAGTGGTATGACTCCCCTACCTATGGCTCCGTGGGTGTTCCTTTTTGGCCTCACCATGTCCTGCGTTCTTGTATGGGGAGCGGGAGCAGAGACCCCGCAGGCCTCCCAGCACGACAGTCTCCCGCACGACAAATGGCGCAGCGAGCAGGGTCTCCCGCACGACAGACACCAAACAGGATTAAACACATAAGAGATTTACTGAGGAAAGGCCTGTAAGGGGACATGGGGAGGGGGCCTGAGAAGGCAGGGGAGAGGCAGAGCATGAGGCAGGTCATACCCCTATGAAAGAGAGAGGAAAGAAAGGAGTGTTAAGTCATGTCCGTACCCAGACTCAAGGTGTAGAGAAATAGATGCCTCATCTCCGATAAAAGAACAGCAAAGTCATATTGCAAAGGAATGTGCCACATTTGCATTGAGTCATTAAATTCTCACAACAGCTTGTGAAGTGGGCACTATTATTATTCTCATTTTGTAGATGGCGTAGAGAGGCATAGGGAGATTAGCCCAAGATCATGTAGATGGTAAGTGGTGGAGCCTGGATTCGAACTCCACAGTCTGTGTTCTTTGTCATTATACCATATGTTCATGCAATATATTAATTTCAAGAATTTGAGAATTAACTGGAGAGGTTTTATTGTCCATTTTCCTTCACTAAAGTGAAGGCATCATGGGAATAGGGTGTGGGCGAACCTTTACATGACAGTCCCTGTACTCTTGTACACATTCTCCTCATTAGCCTTGCAGTAGGTCTCCCAAATCAGAGAAACGTATATTGTGTTCAGGAAATTATATTCAGTCTAGATCTGTATTTATTCTGTTTTTTAATCTGGACCCTTAGAAAAACCCTGGCATATTTTGAATCCAACCCTAACATGTGATTGGAAATATAGAATTGATTGGAATTGCTTGGTTATCCCTAAGCTTGAAAATAGAATGAAAATTTATGAATGAGAAAGGAAATTTAAATTAATTGAGAAGGTCCTAGAAATAGATTTGAAAGGACAATCAAATGTTACTGCATCTAGTTCGTTAGATGGCCTAGCATTTGCTTCATCTTGCTCTTGGAGTTTGTGTCTTGGTAGCACAGTGCGTTTCAGCAGCGTTTTGAGAGGAGGTACCCATGACAGACTTGCTGCATTTGTGATACTGACCAAGGCAGGGAGACAGTAGGTCAAATGTAACTCAGTCTCTTTGGGAGTTGGGGAGAAGGGTAGAACTGAAACAGTATGTAGGGCATGTTATTTAAAGATTCATAAACTGAGGGACAGATAAGCAACTACGCCAGGGTCAAACGAAAATGTAGTTAAGGTGTAATTTTGGATCCAGTTGGCATGGCTCTAGGACCAGTATTCTTTCCATTAGATATTTCTCTTTTCAGCCCAGCAATTCGTGACATTTCTCTTATTTAAACTAGTTTATTCCACTGTTTCTATTCATTACAAAACATGTTTTGATCATTTTGCGGGCTGTCCTTCCTCTTGCATTGATGCACACACACTGGAGCCGTAGAATGATACTGGGATCCAGGCAAGCGGCTGGGTGTACACTCACCGACCATTGGAACCACTGTAGAATGTTTGGATTATTCAGGATTTCAGGAAGTGACAGACTTTGTGGAATATTTTAAAAATATGTTTAAGTTTTTGTGTAAGGCATCATATTTTTCTTTGAGAATCTGCCAGACTCCATCAGAGAAGAAACACTAGAATTAGTCAGCAGAGCCACAGAAGGCAGGACCAGGACTTATAAGCAGATGTTAGAAGGAGGGACTCTTGGACCCAGATTAAGAAAGGTGTTGCCAATTAGAAACACCCAGAAATGGGCTGATGTTGCTTGTTATGTAGTGAGTTTGGTACTGGTAGAGGCTCCATAACCATCTGCTGAGAAGGGATTTAGGGACAATTTTGCTAGTTGGGAGTTTATACTGTATGATCTCAGGCCATTTAAAACTCTGGGTTTTTGTGCTTGCGTTTTCCATCACTATGACTATTTGAGACTTGATACTCTCCAAATCATAACATAAGGCACTCCTAAAAATAGGAAACCTATATAAAGGAGTTAATAACTCAACTTCCCTAAAGAACAATGTTCTTTGCCTAGGATGATTGTAAAAACAGTTAAAGGAAAAGTTGCAGTTTTAGATTTCCCACATTGTGCCAGAAGTGTTGTTCAGTCAGGCTGACTTTGTTTTCAGAGTGTGAGGGTATTTGTCATCATGGACTGTCTGGGTGTTGATGTTTTATGCAAGTTTAAGATCCCCTCTGGCAATCTATTTCATTGGAATAAACTTTTGTTAAAGTGAAGTTAATAATAGAACAGCCCTTTTCACACAGAATCTGTGAGCTGTCCGTCTCATGTGAGGACATTTTGCCTCTGTTATATTAGGTCCTTTAAAAGAGGAAACACTCATAGATTCTTTTGAATACAATCTCTTTCTCTCCTTAATTATTAATATGCAGTCATATTATGCATAATATGCTACTTTAAAGGGTGTTGCACTAAGATGTAAATCTATCAGTAGAAAATATCACGGGAAGTCAGAAAGACAGGGTGGGGCTTGTTTGTTGGCTCTTTCTGCATTACATATATTCTGCATCATATATATTCACTCTGCATTATAAAACATGAATTGTCAAAGCTTCAAAACACCCAGTCTCCTCCATGATGGCCATCTAAAGTAGTACCTTCGGGAGGAGATATAAAAGTGTAGCAGATGAATATGTGGTTCAGTCCTTTATTATTAGATTAAGGCAAAGTCAACTGCAGTCCAAATCGCTTGTTCCCATTCAGTTCATTGCATTGCATTTGCACTGTCACCTGTTAGGTCCAGCGGAATCTTTTCTTAAGTTTCGAAACAGATCACGTTTTCTTTACTTGAGCACCACATGACTTTTTGTCTTTAAACCCTAGAATCTTACTCAGGGCAGTAAAAAGAACAGGGGAAGCAAGACCAATGTAGGAAGCAGCAGATTCACAACACCATCTCTCCCCTCTGGGGCAACAAGGATTAGAATTAGGCTAACAAATGGAACTACCTGCTTGCTTCTGGGCTCGCGCTGAACTTTACAGTTATGATTCCTTTGGATGCTACACCTCTTAAGGTTCTTTATCCCACTGTACTGGTATATGTATACGTACATGTCTATGTGTATATGTGCATTTGTAGTTTCGAATATTGGCATTCAAGATCTACTTTGTCCTATTAGGAATGTACATATTGGTCAGTTAGTCAAACTATAAAAATATTATGTATTTACCGGCTTTTGTCTTTTCACTAAGAATAATAATGCTGTAAGTAATCTTAGAAATCATCCAGGTCAATTATTTAGTTTACAGAAGATAGAATTGTGATCTGAGAGGTTAAGTAATTTGTCCCCAGTGGCACTGCCAGGTTTTGACTGAATTAGGTGTAGATTTCCTATCTCTTGGTCCGGGCCCAGTGCTCTTTTTATCAGACACTGCCTTACTGTCTCCTGAACTGTGGCTCGTCTTTCTGTTTAGATGTATATTTGTATTTCTTACCATTAAAAACAAACAAAACATTTCAAACAAATTTAAAAAAAGAGCTAAGTTAATTTCACTGAGATGCCAAATTTAAATATAGGACTTTTTGGTAAAACTGTTACCACTACAGTAGCTTTCAAAACCTTTATTTAGAGTTTAGTCATTGATCACTTGGTGAACTATAATGAGGTGGTAGATTTTCCTGGTTGAGGTTGGTAGCAGCGTTTTGTTTTTTCCAGGAACAAACTTTTCCCAACCTGTTCTCCACATGGGTCCAGAATAATCTTTTAAAAGTAAGCAAACATAGTCATGCTACTCCACTGGGAAAGCTCCCCCAGCAGCTTCTTTTTGCTTCAGGATAAAATGTTGGTTCTTAACCGGCCTGCAAGGCCCCTGGTGGTCTGGGCCTTTTTCACATCATCTCCCCACCTCTCCTTTCCCTCTACTCACAGTTCACTTCTTTCAGTTCTTGCAGTGCAGCCAGCTCTTTTACCTTTGGGCCTTCCAGTATGCATGTGTTAGTCTTCTATGGTTTCTTAGCAAACCACCGGAAATTTAGTCACTTAAAAATACCAATTATTATTTTACAGTTTCTGTAGATAAGAAGTCTGTCATGGTGTAGTTGGATTTTCTTCTTAGGATGTCACCAGGCTAAAACCAAAGTGTTGGCCTGGGCTGTGGCTCTCTTCTGGGGTTCAGGGTCGTCTTTTCATCTTGCTGGTTATCGGCAAAATCAAGATCTCCGTTTCCTGGACGCATCTCTTAAGTCTACAGTGGCATGTCAAACACTCCCCTCTCTGATTTACTCTTTTTTCCTAATTCAGCAGTGTTAGCAGTGGCTGCATTAGGTGAATGCTTGAAAGTATGCAACATTAACTTCGACTTACTTCATACTGACATTTGCAAATACATTCTTAGCAATCCTTAGAAATGTTAAATCAACCAATTTGAAGTACAGCTGGCTTGCTCTCAAATAACACTCCTGAGGTGACATGAAGACTGAACGAGCCTGTGACTTGAGTTCAGGGCCCTCGCCGACAATCACTGTATTATCACTGGGGAACTCATGTGAGGGAACTTCAAGGTTAAGAGGTACAGACCCCATCCGATCCTGCCAGACGCATCATAGCGTGACCCATGACAAGGTCACACCCCAATCTCCTGCATTTGCAATGGGCACACAACCAAGATGAGTGCAAACACCTATCAGGATAATCCATTCAGGTTTCTTTACTTGCTCTAAATCGTGCTGTGGGTCCCTCAACTGGGACACTTCAACGGCAGCTTCCTGGTCCGTTTCCTTCTTGATTCTGTGGAGCACAAACAGAAGTTTGCCTCTCCATTTGAAAGCCTCTTCTTGCCTTCTGGAATATTGGATAACTTGATTTCGATTTATGACATGAGCAACACATCGGCCGCAGTACTGATGCTAGAAACAAACTGGGAGATGGCATTCTTGGTAGCATATGCCACAGCCACAGTAGTTGGTGCAGTTACCAAATAGGAGAAACCTGTTCTAGCCTTAGAGCTCTCTTTTGAAGACTTTGTTCTATCTAACACTTCAGTGCGACGATAATCAGAGCAGTCAGGCACTCTGATGTCTGTATGGGAATAAGGGGCAGAAGCAGGGACATTGAGGCCCACAGCAATGACCCAAGGCTGGCAGAGGAAGGGCCGCCGCACGCCCAGCACTGGCGGCTCCAAGGCGGTGGGCACTGCAGCCTGTACCAGGGGCCACAGCGCACCTGCCACCCTGCGGGACAGGACTGACTGGATGGGCGCGAATGGGCCCAGTCGGTCTGTGACCAACAACATGGCAGCAGCTGCTCTAAACACCCTGATTTACTCTTCTCTGTGGCTTCCTCTTCTGTCCTCAGCCAGGAGAGAGCTCTTCTTTTAAGGACTCACTTTAGTGACTGCTTCAATCCCACCTGGATAATCCAGGATAATCTCCCTATTTTAACTAATTAGTAACTTTAAGGGACTTAAGTCCCTTTTGCCATGTAGAGTAGCACATTCATGGGCATAACAGCAGGGGGCGGAAGTCTTAGAGATCAAAATTCTGCCTACACAGTTCTCTGAGTGGAATACTCTTTCTTGTCCCTGCATCCTGCTTCTTCTTCGTCTGCTAACTCTTACTTTGTCCACTGGGTGTCTGATTTCTTTTTTTCCCCTTAATTTTAATTAGATTTATTGGGATGACATTGGTTAGTAAAATTATCTAGGTTTCAAGCGTACAATTTATAATACATCATCTATATATTGCATTGTGTGTTTACCACCCAGAGTAGGTTCTTTTTGCCTCTCTTTTGCCCCTATTCTCAAGTTTGGGTTAAGAACCTCTCATCAGGGCTCAAGTAGTACTTTATACTTCCCCATTGTGCCACTTGTCACTCTGTATGCTCATCCATGTCCTTTCAGGGGACTGTCAGCTCTGAGGAGAGAAGCCATGCTATGCTTATCTCGGCACGTTGGGTTTCTCTGCTTAACCTCGTGTCTGCTATACAGTTGATACCTAATGAAAAAAGGTTGAATCAATGAATTATTTGTATCTGTGAAAGGTAGAGGTATCATATTTAAATGTCTTTAATGCAAATTTGTAAGACTGTCACCCAGAAGAAGAGAGGGGAAAATTTTAACTCAGTATATACAAATTATTAAAACAAACAAACAAAACTGCCTGCTTATGTGAGGTAGTGTGCTCATCACTAGAACCTTTTAGGTGGAAGCTCAGTGATGGTGTATCAGTGATATTGTTGGGAGGCTGATGTTTATGAGCTATTTTGTGACTCATTCTTTGTTGGGTTTTCTGCAAGACCAATGGAGAGGGGGTCACTTGTATTCCTATCCCTGTGGCTCCTAGGAGAAACCTACATGCTGTCATTGCTACAGTGTCCCTGTCAACTCACTGTGGAATTATCCAGCCTGGTGGATGTGGGCTAATCGACTCCCTAGTACTTTGGCCTATGTCGGTTACTGAGTCATAGCTGAATGGCCATGTTAGTAGAGTTATTTTATAAGTCATTAACCATGCAGAAGCGACAGTAGAAGTAAAAAGACCATGAACATGAATCAGCAGAGGAGGAGTGTGGTATAGTGTTTAAGAGCAGGCTTTTTGGCTCATACTCCCAACTCCGCCGCTTGCTAGCCATGGGACAAGGTGTTTCATGTCTGTGTTTCAGTTTCCTGATCTATAAAATGGAGATGATCATGGTAGAACCTAACTTGTAGAGTGATTGTGAAAATTAAATAGGCAAGATAGTAAAGGATATAGTGCCTAGGAGATAATAAGCATTGTATGGGGGGTTAGCTGTCATCATCATTTTCATCATCATCATCTTCACCGTCATCATTGTCGTCGTCATAGTCACCTTCAGCAACATTATCCTATAGGCACATTAAAGACAGTTCAAGACCTATAACCACATGCACAGTGTCTGGCATATACTAAGAATACAATGATATTTTGGAGTTAATAAATGATATGTTCATCTGTAATTTTTATTCATATCTACTCTTTCAGATTACTATAGGGAATGGTCCCCATAACTATATAATGTACTTTGTAAGTATATTAAGGAAAACTAAATGCTGTGGTAATCTTGAGTTGCTCAGAGCTTGCTAAGGTAGTCTGAAAAATATCTCCTCCTAGGACTTACCTTATCTCTTTTTGTTCCTCTTATTAAAGCAAATAGATGTTTTTAAAAACCTTTTGAAATTTTTTCCCCCAGAATAAAGAAAACCATAATCAGGTAAAATTAATATTTTACATATAGATGTATATATCATTTTCTGGATGATAAAGTGAAATATTCTTGCCACAAAAACGTTCTCATTTGAATTCAGATGACATGTGACCATTTTGCTTTTCTTCTCAAACAGGTTCATCCTAAATTCCACTATAAACAGGCCCACGACCCGGGCACGGACACTTCTTGTGTGACTTTTTCCTATGATGGAAATGTCCTTGCCTCTCGTGGAGGTAGGTTAAAAACTTCTTTTTTTTAATGTGTTGCTATATACAAAATGATCATAGTTAACTCTAACAAATGTCACACTGATATTCTAGTGCTTAGTAAAGCTAGCTGTGCTTCTGTTAATGTATTTAGCCAGTCTGATTTTTTTTCATGAAAATGCATTTCCAACTTGGCAATATTGTTTTATTAAAAAGTATCAAATAAAGTTTAGAAAATAGATACTTTGGTGACTAAGTTTTTATTTTAGCTTCAAATTACATCAGAGTTTGAAGGCTGCAAGGATGACTTTGCCTCTATCTTATGGAATTTTGTAGATGATGATTTATATTATTTTGTACCATTTTATGGTCTGGGTCTGGTATTTCAAAGTCTTCTATTTGTTTACCATTGATTTTTTTTCTTTCCAGTTCACACACTAACTCAATTTGGTTAAAAAAGATTATATACCTGGATGTTACTTTTTAATAGCTATGCAGTTGTGTGTTGTCGATTATAAGTTTACTGATCCACACTCAGATGGTTGAATATAGGTTGTTTCTAATTTTTGGCTAAATCTTTCTCACTTGGATAAGCTGTGTGTTGCTAGAAGGAAATAAAAGAATAGTGAGGGCAGCTTATGAGCAAAGCATTATGAAGAAGTGTGGGACATGACAGAGGATCTTCCAGGAGGCCTATTTGTGGGGAGAGAAAAGAAACAGTAGGGTAAGTAGGTTGAAGCCATGTTACAGATGGTGTTAAATACCACATAAAAGATTTAGTTTTGATTCTGTAGGCCAAATTAATTTAGCAGCACCACATTTAGTCATTCATTCACTTAACTACTATATATTGAGCAACTACTCTGAGCTACTGTTAATGCTAGGTGATGGGTATAAACTGTGAACCTCATAGACAGAGTTCCTTTCCTGAAATAATTTATAACCTGATGTAGAGGGTAGTGGAAGTGAGAAGGAGATGAGGAGACGTGGCCCAGCTTTCCCCTCAGTTTAACCAGTTCATGTCCTTGTACCCTCGGGAATTCCATTCAGGTTCTCTTTGCTTCCAAGAGGCCTTATCTGTTATATTCAAACTACCCTCACTTACATTAGTCAAATAAATCAAGCACATGTACACGTGTTTCCTGTTCGTGGTATACATGGTGAAGGTGGATATGTATAAAATAATGTATTTTGGTCCATCCATTGTAACCTGCTACTCGAGTCTAAGATGACTTTTAATTAAGACTGTATATACTCTTACAAACAGTGGTTCTTACCCTAAGAGTGTTTCTGAGTCCCCTGGGAAAGTTTTTCAAAAGATAAATGCTCTACTGGAAATTCTCACATTCACTCTTGCAACCTTAGAGTAGTATATCCAAATCTCCCAGGTGGAGTGGGGAGAGGAGAGGGGAATAAGGGGGAAGCATACTTTGAAAATTCTTCCCAGAGGATTCTAAAACAGGCCAGCCTCGACCCAGCTGATAATCACTGCCTTAGAAGTACAGGGCTAATTCCATTTCAGGCAAAGTCATTTTGGTGACGACGCTTACCTTCCCCTTCCATCCTGTAGTAGCTATTGGGTAACATGTTGTCACCACCACGTGTATACTGTACTTCATCACTTTCCTTCCTGAGTGTCTACAATACAGCAGATGGAAGGCTGTTCAGCAGAGTCCACAGGGTGTTGTAAGGTGCTCTTGCTAGCTCCAGAACCAACCAGATTAGCTAAACTGTTTAATGGAGGTTAATGTTTTCTTATTGTTTGCGAATTGTGAACAGATATAACCTTTTTTTTTTTTTAAGACTAAAGCAAAAAGGTGAGTCTTACAAAGTTATTCCAATACAAGCAGGTCCCTAGTCCAGCCAATTGTGGATTAGTGCACCTGTCCAAAATTGGGTTTCAGAGGAAGGACCGCTGGGGAGAAAATGGGGGTTTTTATTGAACTCTCTACTCACCTCACTTGTGCCTGATACTGATTCCTTACTGGACCCGAGGGGTTGAGGTGGGTCTCAGCTGTGGACTCTGGGGAGAAAGAACAGCAAAGTCGTTACTTGTATGAGTTCTGGCTTTCATTCTGGTCAGGAGTTAGTAACACTATAGAAATGTGAGACAAAAATGATTGATTTTTAAAAGAATATGCATTATACTTTAAATAGCTTGGAAAAGCTGTACTCCCAGCAAAGTGAAGAATGATAGCCACAAGTAGAGTTACACTGGAGGGAAGGGAATTACATAGCGGACCCCCATAACATTAATGGATAGCTTCAGGTACACTCTAGTGGGAAAAAGAATCAGTTGTGAATTGAACTATTTGCAGTCCTGATGGTTGTTAAATTAATGTCTTCTTAAGAAGTCAGGTTATGCTCATGTATATCACAGGGGAGCTGCCATCTGCTCTAAAATCACTCTTTAGAGTGGATTCTCTAGGGTTCCTTTTAGCCTACAGATGCTACATCAATCTGGAAAGTAATTTCTAGACGGCCAATTCATGATCATATATCTTTCTACTTTTCTTGCAACGACTGCTTTCAAGCTCCCCAAACAGTTAAAAAAGTAAAACATGCCCATGTTACATCTCCTTACCTCCCTCCCTCCCTTCCGTTTTTTCTTCCTTTTTATAGTGAATACGCTAAGTTTAGCAAACTCTAAACTTGGAGGTAGTGCTTTTTGCACAATTCACTTTGTCTTTTTTTTTCTTTCTCATTCCTCTATCAGGTGATGATACATTAAAGTTATGGGACATCCGACAGTTTAATAAGCCACTTTTTTCAGCCTCGGGTCTTCCCACCATGTTCCCAATGTAAGTAGCATATTTTTAATATTTGATAAGCATAAAAGAGTGGAAAATAAATTTCTTCACCTTAATGTTCATTTATATCATGTCTTTTAGATCTTCTAGAAAAGGGACTTAAAGAGTGATTGAAACAGGTTTTTTGAAAGTTGCGTTTTATATTTCCCTTTTCCTTTTGCACACTCTTTAGACCTATGAAATTTTTTTTGGAAGTTTCAATGGTACATATTCGTGTGTGTGTGTGTGTGTGTGTGTGTGTGTGTGTGTGTGTGTTTATTGGATGCATGCATAGGTCTTTGGGTAGTAATGCTATTTTTAGGGCTTGTTCTTTTTATATTGTATAAATGATAGGGTGGGCTACGTATTTATTGTCTTTTAAAATTTGAACCCTTATACCATCAAAGCAATTTTTAATAGTTAGCAGCATTATTATATATCATTTTCTTAATTTTTTATCATCATTCTAGACAGCGGTTCAGTAACTGTCTTGCTCTGGGTAGCTGAACATTGTTGTTTCCATTCTACTAAGTTGACGAGAAAAGCATTTAAAGATTGCTGAGGCAGCTGAGGTGGAATCTGACCTTTAAGTCCTACAGTTGGTGCCTGAACAAAATTTTTTATTTTGGTAGAAATGAAATCTCACATGTATATTAAATAATGACCAAAAAGGAGGACATGAAGGTAATGGGAGCATCAAATGGAGGAAGCTGAATAATAACAGATCGCTGACTCTAGCGTGATCTGTTGGCCATGGTATTTATCTCTTAAGACAAACAGATGGACGAACTAACATGAATTTATAGCTGATGAGAATTTCTTGAGCTATTATTATGCTTGCTACGAGTAATGCTAACTACATAAGTTCTTTGGGTCATGTCTTAGATAACTCAGAATCAGGTGGCCGGACCTCTAATACCAAGAGCCCTCAGTTAGGTCCCAGCAGTGCAAACTGCTCCTAATTTCATGGTGCTTGACTTGACAAAACTCAAATTATTTAGGTGGCGGTGATGGTAGAAAATAATTACAAAAGTGGTCAAAGTAATCATTACTTAGTCATTAGTCATACAGTGTCTATTTGTGTATAGATACTGTCAGTGTTTATATTGAGTTTTTCCCACATCCGCTCTACATGAAAACATATTATTATAACGGGTAGAAGTTAAAAAAAAAAGCAAAGATTCTGGAATCAGACTGCCTGAGTTCGAATCCCTTTCTTTTGTGATCTTAGACAAGGTTTATTTAACTTCTCTCTGCCTCAGTTTCCTCATCAGTAAAATGGGGATAATAATGTCTACCTCATAGGATTATTCTGAAGATTAAACACATTAATATAAGATCTTGACTTATTTTAAGCCCTATATAAGAGTTATCTCTTCTTATAATGGTCGTGTTTGTACTTCATTTGACTCACTCATTATTGTTGCACTGTTGTGGGGTCATAAGCTTATAAACTCTTTTTGTCTGTAGGACCGACTGCTGTTTCAGTCCAGATGATAAACTCCTAGTCACCGGTACATCTGTTCAAAGGGGATGTGGCAGTGGCAAACTTGTTTTCTTTGAGCGCAGGACTTTCCAAAGGGTATATGAAATAGACATCACGGATGCGGTATGTATATATTCTTTTCTCCCCAGCCTTGAGAATGAAGTGAAGTTTGCCTCTTTTGTTTTGGTTTTTGGTTTTTAAATAGAACCTAAGCCCTGGTCCTTAGAGTGCAATGGTAGCTGCTCTTCCTCCAACACAGGAATTCTTAGTACATTGTAGACTGGCTTATCTACCCTCTACCCTTCCCTGGCCCAGTATTTCCTACGGGCCCATACTTCGGTCAGAATTTCAGCTGGGCCAGTGATGTTTCCCTCTTCTGCCAACCAGTTTGGTGAGAGCAGAACCTGATTGTCAGGTAGAATATAGAAATGAGCTTCCCACAATGTGCGTGTTTGTGGGGATCTGCGGATTGTGGATAGAAGTGAAAAATTATGCCCTCAGACAGTGAGGAAGTATATCATTGTTTCCTAAACCTTGAAAACTTTGACAGAATTCTGCTTGTCCGTGTTGTCATTAAGACTCAGCTTCCAATCAGCTTAATTTCTATTTAGTTATTTGGAAGTTAAAGACGCTTCAGATTTAACTTCTACGTCTAAAAAAAAAACCAACCCTTTAGTTTTCTTTCCAGGTTAATATGAGTACTAAAACACCAGCATTCATTCATTCATTCATTCATTCATTCATTCATTCATTCATCCTGAGACTGGAGCCATAGGTAATATAATAATAGTAAAGATTCCCAGAGGAAAATCTGAATTCCTTTAAAGTCTTTTAAAGTATATATTATTATTTAGATGGTGAGGCAAATCATTGTTATTTTCTGAGTATGAAACAGGCCAGTTAATGTCTGTGTAAATTTTCTTTGGCTCATTGTCAAATTCTTTAGTAATATCCTATATCTTAAACAGTGCTCTTATGTAGGTTTCTCCAGTTGTTTCAGCTCTTTGTAAACAGTTGAGACATATTAAGCACTTAAGTGATTCAGACAATTGAACAACTGTTTCTAAATCACCAGTAAAAAGCTCATGTCTCTAATGTTCTAGTATTACTGTGGAGTCTTAATTGTAGGCCCTAAATTTGAAACCATGGTATAGTTAGAGACAATATAGAAATAACAATGAGACTAATTCTAGATGAGTACTTAAGTTTTATAGATTCTAATCTCATGACATAATTTGAAATGTGCCAACACTAATAATATTTTTTTGGGTGCATCCAGAAGCCAACTAAAACACTAGAATCAAAGAAAAACACTCTTGACTCTATCAACTTTAATCTCAAGAAAATAAAATTATTGTAATTGGTTGTCCCAGAAGTAAGCCGTGTTCTGTTATGCCTCTCAATGACTGTACATTTAAGTATTATTCTTGGTATTGTGTTTTTAAAATTGTAATTTAAATTGAAACGTAAGTAAATTAAGGGACATGGAAGTATGATTGCACTTTTGAAGACATGCTGGATTTCTGTAGTGTACAGAACATGTTGTTTGCTGTGTTGCTCTCAGTTGCTTGTCTTAGCTAGATCTTTTTCTCCATAGCACTTTCCCACCACCTCATCTATTGCATATTTGTTTCTTTTTATCTGTCTTCTACCACCAGGATGTACACCCTTGAGAGCAGAAACTTAGCCTGTTTTGTTTACTGCAACATATTCAGTGCTTAGAACAGTGCCGAGCACGTAGATGGCGCTTAATCAATATTTACTGAATGAGTGACGGGTACAGTTGGCCCTCAGGATCCATGGGTTTTGCAACTGCAGATTTAACCAACCTCGGATTGAAAATATTTTTAAAAATTCCAGAAAGCTGATCCCTAAACAATACAGGATAACAACAATTTATATAGAATTTACATTGTTAGGTATTACAGGTGATGATTTAAAGTATACGGGAGGATTGTGTAGGTTATATGCAAATATTATGTCATTTTATAAAAGGGACTTGAGCATCTGCAGATTTGGGTTTGGGATGGGTCCCGGAACCAATCCCCCTGCAGATACTGAGGGACGACTGTCCTTAGGAAGCTCCAGAAAGTGATGCACATTGTGGAGCACATTGTGGTGTCTTTGGAGAGTGAGGCAGGAGAGAAGTACCTAGAGATGGAAAGGCAAGGGAACCATCTATACAATTAATTTCCTAATAACTAAAAACTGTCCTACAATCCTCACAATAAACACCTTTTAAAAATATAACAATTAAATTTTCCATATTTCTTTTCTGTAACAGACTTAGAAGAAAAACTGGGTATAATTCCACTCTCTGCGTTGTCATATGCTCTGAATTTTTTTTCTCTATTCAGTGTAGAGACTCTTAACTCTCCTTACTAGGAGGTGACAAATGTTCAATTCTGCTGAAATTATTTTTAGATGTTTCCTTTGTAGTCCAGTTGTGTTTCCTCAAGCTAAAAACACACACTTGCATATTCCTCACATCTAATTCTTTGTGATTTTAAGTAGTGTGCTTAGCTTTTTTTCTACAATAAATTCCAGAATATAACTTGAATCTTGAGTTTACAAACTCACTTTTGTTTTTGTGTATGACGGGATCCTAGGCTTTTTATATATTATGTAAAGACTTCCATTGCTTTATGTGATAAAAGTGTAGAAGTGAGAGAATGGACAAAATATAATTTGGAGATGACATATCAATTTTTTAAAAAACAGCTATGTTTAGAGGAAACATAGAAAAGTGTTTAAACCTTTCAAAATTCCAGTTATTTTGGGAAATGCTCAGAAATAATATTATAAACTATTATTAGCTTAGTAATTTTTCATCAAACTATAATTTATTGCAGACTGACTAATAGAATTTCCTTTTTAACTAATATAATTCAAAGCACATCATTTATGCAATTGTACTAGCATATAACCATTTATACTCTTTAACCCACGCATGGTGAAATAAAGTTGTTTTGACCTAGTATTATTTAAGATGGGCCTCTTCACCTCAATTGCTTTTGACAATAATTTGAAAGAGATAACAGACATTTCCTTGGGTAAAGATAAGAAACGTGGAAAGGAAAAAGCCAGAAATTTCACACCTGATCCTGACTTCTCTTCTGATTTGTTTGTTTGCTTAGGTACTTAATTCAGTGACCTCTGTTTCTGTAAACACTAACTGATCAAAGTGAGGAAACAAAAGAAAAAAGCTAAACCTTTCTTTTTAAAACAGCTGTAACGTCTAGCACAACTGATCTAGCTAAAGGGAAGGGAAGGGAAATTTGGTTTGGTATCTTCCACTAGACTGCCTTAAGAATTTTAAAGTTGATTAAGCATCTTTGTGCCAATGTAAGTGAAGGTCTTTTAAGGAAGAAAAGAATCATTTGTGATTACCTAAGCAATATTTGATTATCTTTAGGAACATTTTTTTAACCACCAAAGAGAATAGATAACAAAGAACAAGGATGTATTACATATTTGCTTCTTTCCACCACTACTTCTTCTCCAGAATATCCCCTTCCTGTGAGAAATGAAATCAATATTGTGCACATATCATTTATGTTCTTTAAAAAAAAAACCTCAATGTCAACTATTAAGTATCTTCTATCAGTTTGAAATCTTGTTATTAATTTTTCATGGAGTCAACTCTATAGTTAGAGAAAATATGTATTCTGGATCTGCCTTCCTGGAACTTTATCAGTTATTTTAATTTTCATCAAATGGAGACAAGTGAAATAAAAATAATACCTTCTTAATTTGTTATTAATATTAACTGTGGCCTTCCTCTAAAAGATAGGGACAGCATGAAGTTTTCCTACCAGATTTATTTACTTGCCTACTTACTTACTTAGTAAACAAGTGGTCTCTCCCCCTTATTAGCATGAGTATTTGTTGAAAAAGAAGTAATTGTTAGTAAAAATTATGTTAATTGAGTTCTAACTTATATGTTTCCCAAAAGGAGGGGAAAATTTCTTATTTAAGACCCATATGTCTGATTATAGAGACAGCCTACTGTATATATTGAGGAGAAAATGAGGTCCATATTGGGTAAAAAACTGATTTCTTTTAAAAAACAAACAAACAAATTTTCATGAAATATCAACTGTGTTTTCATTATTAGGTGGAGTTCTGAAGAGAACTTGAACTTACATTGTTTTTTCTTATAAAATCTGGTTCTTCATCTATACCTTTCAATGGGGACTATCAGATTAGCTTTTTGTGTTTTAATTCCAGTTTTCTGATTATAAAGGTAGTATATATTAAATCTAAAAACAGATCATTAAGAAAGTACCATATTTAATCGTATCACCCATAGATTATTCCCAGATATGACATTTAAATTAATAAATTTTGATGTCCAAGAAAATTACTGTGTTAACATATGAAATGACATAACACAAAATGAAAATATTGCCAGTTTTATTCCATATAAAAAGTTTTTGAGTTCTTATTAGAAAAGAATATTGATATTTTAAATCTAAAGAGATTGAAGAGGAAGAATAAATGGATATAACAGGGCATGAAATAATAGACCCTTCACGAAGCTAGCCATCTATCTTAATTTGTAAGTGTAGGGGACGTGCTGACCATTCAGACTATAGTCACCTTCCATTATTCGTACATATGGAAGGGAGCAGAAAAGTCATTCAAATTAATGGATATTCCAGAAGTCCTCAGGAGAGTTGGCTTTAGAATGTATCTTGGTTCTTACATTTGAATGCAGATATAAACTAATCTGGAAATTCACTTCAAACGAATTAATGAAGCTACGCCTGTGACAGCTTGTCTCTGAAGTTGTTGAGGAACTCATCTGTTCTTCTATTTTGTACGGGGGATAGACTAACGACGTGTCTTACTGGGATACAAAATCCCAGCTCAGACAGAATTGCACCTCTTTAAAAGTTTTCTAGAAATGAGTCAGGTGGTGTCCTTGCCCAGTCAGGATTATACAAGGAACAGTACACGGAGGGAACTTGAACGATCGGCACTGCAAATGCCAATTGAAAATAAACTTGAAAGAAAGACTATATTTGGCATTTATGTGCCTTCTAAAATAAGGTGAAACCTTCTTAAGGTGTAGCACATGGGGTTGGAAAAAATGGGCTTTGAATTAACTAGCTTTCCATTATCTGATTTTATTAAAGAGCAATCAGGCAGCTGGTAGACTAGGGCATAGTAGTTGTTTTGAATTATGTATTATTTTGAATAAAGAGATATCAGCTTAATGAAATTTTACTGTAATTCACTTTCTGGGGAAGATTAAACAATGCATATTCTCGATAGGTCCTGATGAGCATATTTATGTTTAATGAAATATGTATTTTTCCCCACAGCCAAGTGTAAGACATCATAGGTGTATGGAGCATTTGCTCATCGAGAACAGAAAGGCAGGGATATGAGCACTGATTATTTCCTGGTCTTCTGAAATGTATGAATGTTTGGAGGGAACCTGGGAGTAAGTAGGAGATGATGGAGTTTTAGTGTAGATCTGCCAACACAGCAGTCGCGTAGTTCTTTCTCTAGCACTACCTTTTCCAGGGTCAAGAGCTAACTCCCAGCATGACTATTAGGACAATATTTTACTGCCAAGAAGCACAGTGATCAGTCAGTACTACTTTCTGTAGGAGTATTTTCTTTAATTACAGAAAAAAAGTGATGCCATTGGGCTATGATGAAAAACAATATTGTATTTTTGGTGCTTTTGTGAGTTGGATTACTAAACCCTTTCTTGGGAGTTTTCTGAAGTAAGCAGCATCCATACCAGAGTTCAATATAAATAGTAACAGGAATTCAGCTGGGGTCTCCTACTCAGGTAGCTTCACAGTGTCCAAGGGTGAGGCGGGGGGTGGGGGGGAGGCTGGTATCAGTAGGACTTGAATCAATGACTTCTCCGTTCTCATTGCACCTAAAGGTGTCATGCTATGGGTGTTCCAGGACAGTCGTTTCCCGCATTTGGAGAAGAGGCAAAAGAGAATAGAGAGAAAAGGAACCACAGATTTCATGGTGGTTTAACTGTTAATATCTGCCTTATAAGTCTTAAAATGTTTTAGGTAGGAAAAACGACAGTAACTAGTTTAGTGCTGATTCTTTTTTATTATTTTAAAAAATTATACAGTAAAATTGATCTCTTTTTAAAGTGGACAGTTCTGTGATTTTAAAAACACATACATAGATTCATATAGCCACCATCAACACAAACACAACAGTTGCATCGCCCCCAAAACACTTTTTTGTGCCATCCTTGTGTAGTCACACGCTCGTCCCTTCCCCTTCCCCTCACTCCTAACCGCCGGCATTCACCTATCTATTCTCACTATATAGTGTTGCCTTTTCAAGAATGTCTTGTAAGTGGACTCATACAGGAGTTAACTGGTTTAGACTGACTTTCTGCAGAATGCCTTTGGGATTCATCCAGGTCATTTGTGTCTATCAATAGTTTGTTACATCTTTTTGCTGAGTAGTTTTCCACTGTATAGATAAAGCATAGTTTATCTGTTAAAGGACATTTGATTGTTTCCAGTTTTTGGAGATTATAGATAGAGCTGCAATAAGCCTAGGTTTTCGTGTGAACATAAGTTTTTATTTCTCTAGGGTAAACACTTGAGAGTAGGCTGGCTGAGTCATATGGTGAGTGTCTGTTTATTTTCATAGGAAAACGCCAAGCCATTCTTCAGTGTTGCAATACCATTTTGCGTTCTCGCCAACAGTGTATGCATTTTCCATTTGCTCCACATCCTCACCAACACTTTGTATTGTTGGCATTTTTAACTTTATACTCGTATATTCTAATAGGTGTGGTGTGGTATCTCATCATGGTGATGATTTGTATTTTCCTAATGGCTAGTGATGGTGAATATCTTCATGTGTTTATTTTCCATTTTCATATCATGTTTGGTGAAGTACCTATTTAAATTTTTTGCCCATTTTAGGTTGTGTGTTTTCTTACTGTTAAGTTTTGAGAGTCCTTTATATACTCTACATACCAATTTTTTTTAGACTATGTGATTCGCAAATATTTTCTCCCAATCTATTGCTTGGTTTTTTTTTTTAATCTTCATAATAGTGTCGTTTATGACGCAAAGATTTTAATTTTGAGAAAGTCTAATTTATCAATTTTTTACTTTCATAGAATGTACTTTTGGTGTTGCATCTAAGAACTCCTTGACTGACTGCAGGTCACACAGATTTTCTTCTAAAAGTTTTATGTTTTATATTTAGGTGTGGTCCATTTTGAGCTAAGTTTTGTGTAATAGAGCGAGATACAGGTTGAGACAGGGCCAGGATTAGGATCAGGCTCAAGCACAAAATTTAAGGAGGTGCCAGAAAACTCAGTAATTAAGATAAATAACATTTTAATGGAACATTAAAAAAAAAAAGAAAATTACTGCAAAAAATTCATGATGCAGAAAACACAAATACTTGAAGTAAAAACGGGATCAGTAACAGTGCTCTGCCGAGCTGTATTAAAGCCTGAGGCAAAAGGAAAACTCGGTCTGATACTGTCCTTAGGTAGAATTTTGATACTTTGTTCATCACAGATTTTTTTTTTTTTTTAGTGGGGGAGTGGAGTACCAGAGTGGGGGAAATTGTAAACTCACTGATGCTTCAGCGATACTTTGAATTCTGGATTCCTTCCCCGATCCACCTTCTACTATTTACTCTTCAGAGTCCTCAGATCGGTGTTCCATGCCTTCCGTCCGCGTTTTATAACTGTATTCAGAGGGAGAGACTGAGTGAAATGTGTTTCCTCTGTCTCACCCAGAATCTGGAGTTTTTGGTGTTTTTTTTTTTAATTAAAAAATTGCAGCAGTGCTGGAAAACACACAATGAAATCGTACAAATTGCAGCACATGTGCCTGGGAGGAAGCTTCTAAGATTGCTGCACATATGCAGGGACATTCATATTGTAGGAAATAAAATAATGTCACCAATCCCCATGTGAGTCACCTCTCACTCTGGTGGTATGTCCCCTTGACATAGCTACGCCACAAGCAGAGCTGCTGGCTATGGCTTAATTAGCTGCCATCTGGCATCAGGCATCCTCTGCTCTGTTTCTCAATAGGATCTTTCAGAGTCAGTCTCCTTGCCCACCTGAGCACTGCAGCTTAGCTCTCCTATATGAAAATTAGACTGACTTTTACAACCCCCGAGGGAGGTCATTCTGTTTATGAAATCCCTTGCCATCGGATCTTTTTTCCTTTACTTTTAGCCGCACGTTCTCAGGCCTAGAGCCCACATCCTTTACCTCTAGTCCTCACGGAGCTGGAGAACAGCTGCTCAACTGCCTCTGTTTCCTTGAAGATTATAAAGTTACTATTCAGTGTTCTCCTGTCTAAAGGAAGCACACTCGTTGTTGTTGTTGTTATTGTTTTTCACATTTCCTTGTGGTGTATTTTCTCCACACTTCTGTTACCTTTGATACTCTTTTCTAAGCCATTTCTAGATTCTTCAGTGACCGTATTGGAGTGAGAGTCTCCTCGGTGCCATGTGGGTGATACAGACATTAGAATGCTTAGCATAACACATGGCACATAGTAGGTGTTTGGCAAAAATATATTTGTTAATGTTACATTACCTCTTATTATATGTTCTTCTGGTATGTTCTATTGGAACTTACTGTAATGGCCTCTTCCCTACCACTTTCTCTTGTTTTTTGTTTTTTGTTAATAGTTTTTAAAATAAATTTGGAATTTCAGAGCATAAATGTTTTATTTTAGATTTGAAGGAAGAATTACATATGTTAATTGTCAGCTTCTTTAAAACTTGAGATGATCTTTTTTCAGTCTTACTAAAAATAGCTGTTTTGAGTTCAGTAGAGGAAATCCAAATTTACTGTGGATGCTTAAACTGCTCATAATTTAAAACTCTAATAAATATAATTTGGTTGTTATATTGTTAATGAATATGATCTGTGTCCTGGATCTATTTTGTAAAACATACTCTCCTTGAAGTAAAAATTAGTTGTTGGAATTTATCACTATATTTTATCAAAAGTCTAATCATTATTCTTCCTTAGGATGGAAGACAAATTCTGATACACTTATCACTTCATTTCTGTTCTCATCCCAAGTCTTTTAAAAAAAGTCTTATTTAGCCAGTAGACTCCTAATTCAGGTACAATTATTTAGTTTCACTGTTCAATATTCTCTTCTTTGAGATAATATTTACTGTAGGAGCCCAGATTCAAAACCTACAGGAAGATGCCTTTTCCTATAATTATCTGTTTGACAGTGATCTTATTTTGGGAGTTACAGTGAGAGGAAAGGCCTATTGCATGCTGCTTCAGGTTTCATAAATCGTAGAATGCAGAAGAATGAAGAATAAAAGGAGGGCTTGTCCAGTTTAATAGTTTATCCATTTCCTAGTGTCATTTACCTTGCTGTATATTAAACGGCATCTACTACTTCTTGGTGTCCGCAGTTTCAAGGAAATACTTTCCGTTTACTGTTTTGCTTTTATTTCTAGTTCTTCAAAATAGCAAAAAAGTCAGCATTTCCCTTTTGGTTAAATAGAAACATTTTTTTCCCTTCTCTACACAAATGTCTGGTGTTTTATTTTATTGGTATTTAAACTTATCTATATTTCCTTGTACACATGTAGACATAATTGCCATAATGGCAAAACTGGATGAGGAATCAGCCTCTAGATAATACAACCCTGAAGGAGAAACATACTTGACTCCTCTATAAAATATTAAAAAGGAGAACTTGATGTTGTAGATGTTTAAAGGTGTTCAAAGTGACACGCTGTTCTTTATATAATGTGTAATATAATACAACAATGACTACTGCTCTCTTATCTAAGCCCAGCACCATATTACTTCTCACGGATAGAAGACCAAGTGAGGGACTTTGTCTTGTAGAATTTTCTGTGACAGTTTCTTCTCTCCCAACCTGAATTTGATGAGTGATCTTTGGTAACAAGTTTTCCAGCTGTTCTATCAGAACTCTGGCCAAACTTTCACAATTATATATAGTGTGGGGAAGAACGAGGTCTATAATTAACACATATCCCAGTATAGTGTTTTCTCCTTTTTTTTGGAGTGATAGATAATGCTGTGTCCTGTATGAGGAGGGGTTGTGAGACCCCCCCCAAAGGGCTAAATAAAAGAGTATGATTTGTAAAACCTCTTTCCGTACTATATTGAGATAAATAGTGCTTTACATATCCTGGATAGTTCACCTTCGAAGATTCAGCTTTCCTGTACTTTTTTGGTTTTACATACTTGATTTCCAAGACCGGATCATATATCTGTATTTCTCATGTAGTAGTTAGGTATTTAATAGTTTTATCCATTTGTGCTTTGTTGATACACATAAACAAAGGGTTTATGGTTATTACCTTTATGTCCACCTTTAACTACTGATAAATGAAGAAGAGCAAAGGGGCCGGGGTCTGTGCAGATTTGATTGACAGAGGTGGCCTTAGGTAGGGCTTCCCGTGCTTTTTCGCAACCTGGTCTTCATAATAGTTGATAATATGTGATATAAACAGATAAGGCTACTCTTTGCGGGAAGTGGCTTGCCTGAGGCTCCAGCTGAGGGGCTCCACATCTTGGCACGTCCTGTGCCCACCAGTGGCAAGCTCTGCTAGAATGTTGAGAATGTGCTTTCCAGTAAGTGCAGCTTCTAAGTGGATCACCGTGGTATGATGCCTCTAGGGTAGTTGCCTTAGGGGACCCGCCACCCACCAGTGTCACTCACCCTGTGGACTCCTGTTTGTTTCCTGCTCCCAGACTGTCATTGATAAGAATAATTACCAGATTTTCTTTAATCATAATTTGTACTTTCTTTGCCTTGTAAATTCTTCTCAAAAAGCGGGATTAGACCAAATTAAAATTTAGTGTTTTGAATTAGATGAAGAAAATTGTGTTTAATTTTCTTACCCAGGAGACTTTCCATTTTCTCTGAGAACTTTTTTTCATGATGAAATTCTTTAGGCAAGTTTATTATCAGATACAGATGTGACTCATTTAGTGCCAAGTCCAACTACCAGATTCCAGATTTTTGCTGCTTTAGCGGTTACCTTAATTTTAGAGCATAGGCTGTAAATGAACTGATTTTAATAAATGCATTTTCCATAGGTTTGAGGAGAATTAATTTGATAATTAGATGCCAGTTTTTAAAAAGTGGAATCTGTGCATCTCTACCAAATATTTAGAGCAATGCTTTTCCCTGTTTGGTTTTTCTGCAGCAACAAAAGTGCTCTGGCATTTTTTCTTTTCACCATTGGGCATCTATCTGGTTTATCAGAGAGAGAATATCTGGGGCAGGGAAGGAGGAAGATTGAGAAGATTTCCAGCAAAGAGAGACAGTTCCTATGGTGGAAGTTTCTTGGAGTTCGAGGAGTGTGGAGGAGGAAAAAGGATAGATAAGGTACATGCTCACTTAGAGAGAAGAGCAGAGAAAATGTCTGTCTTAAACCTTTTCCATTTGAGGGATGTCTCCATGGAGATCAGGTGGGTGTTGAGGAATCTTATTTATTGGAGACTGAGGCCCACTCACTAGGTGCTTCCTGAACCTTAGAGGGATGAGGGCAAGCCCCATGGCCCATGTGTGCTGCAAAATAATCCAAGTTTGGGAAAAGCAAGGCATTGGGAGGACAGGACAAATAGCCCGGAAAAGTTAAAAAATTCCCACCTTTTCTACCTCCCCGGCTCAATATTTTAATGTGGGAAGCAGTTTTTCTTTCTCTGTGAGTAAAACTTGTGACAGTCGGAAGAAAGTTCTTTCTCCAGTACTTTTCCATTTTCCTCTGCCTTCTTTTCATTTGCTTTGGACTCACATCTTGATCTGTGTTCTCAGCCTTGGGGATCAGCACACACACGGCCATTCCAGTGTATCCGATAGTCCTGCGATGGCCATGACCGTGAGGCCCCCTCTAACAAGTCTGCAAGGCTGCGGGACAGTCCTCTTCACAGACAGGTGTAAGGCTCTTGATTTGAAAATTCGGAAAAATGCTTGTCCTCCCCAGGAATCACTGAGTTGGCTTATCCATTCTTATACTTAATGATAAAAAAACAAACAGGAAAAAACCAGATGGAGTTTGGTTTACAGTGTGGGTCAGCAGCTGGGAAGGATCAGGAAATGGTGTTTCATCATAATCGTGTTTCAGATATAAAACTATGAAGGATGTTGGGTCTCTTTTCACATGTAAAGTAGAATAAGGGTAGTGTTTAGATATGTGCTTTACAGACGCCCAAGATGTTACGCAGGCATTGATTTCTTTTGTAGTAACATTTCCGAACTGGGTAGCTAGGTGGGCTTTTTCCTTTATGAGTTTAGTAACACCATCTGCTTTTAAATATAAACTTGCTAAGATTTCTACTTCTAAGTTAGGTCAGTTTGGAAATGATATAAAAATCTCTGCCGTCCCTTCCTTTTCATATTCTAAAATAGGACTTTGCATAATTAGGTAGTGTAAGGGAACAAGCATTGGAGTTGGAAACCCCTCACCTTCCCCCCAATCCCACCTCCTCTATGTACAAGTTTGTCAGCTTGAGAAAGTTATCCACCCTCCTACAAGCCTCAGTTTCTTCTTGTGAAATGAGAATAAGATGCCTAGTTTTGTAGTACTGTTGTGAGAATTCAATTAAGTAACATAAAGTTCCAGATACTTAGTAATTCCCATCCCACCATGTCCTAAAATATAAATTTATTTCTCTTATTGGTTTCCGTCTCCTCTTCTTATTTGCTTCCAGGATTTCACTTAAAGTAAACCAAAAAGACCACAGAAATAAATTATTTGGAATTTTCTGTGGCCTTTTTACTTGTGCTTAGGGGTAATTCCAAAATCCCTGTTTCGGAATTTTGACACTGCCATTTGTACACAGTTCTCTCTTCTTCCCCAGCCCACCTTTTTTTCCCTTTGGTCTCTGTAGAGAGAATCTCTATGTTGAACACATTAAAAGTCTTGTGACTCCTTCTCGTCCTCTTGCTTATGATCTCCAGCTCCGGTCTCTCTGTGGCTACTGGTAGAGTTGTATACTTTTGGGGAGCAGATCCGGGTTTACTCCGCACTGTCAGATTATAATGCTAAAATGAAAGTAGGCTTTGGTTTAAAAGACTAAACCTAATTTTATGCTAAAATGGAGTTTAGCTTAAGCAGCTAGAAGAAGCCATTAGTGGTCCCACATGTTTTGGTAAGATGAGATAGATTAAGAATAAAGTGCTGTATCAATTTAAAGCAAATCCATATGTTAAAACATGCAGGCTAACTTCAGAATCTCGTTCTTTGCATTATAGTGGTCTGCTGCCACTTGCAACTCATCATATAATGTGAAGGCTTTCGCTTTGATTCTTGTAGATCTTATCATGCCATTCTTCTCTGGTCCTTTGATTCAGATACGTTTTCTGCCCTTCGTTTGCTGTGTGGCTCAGTAATCTGTAGGTCTAAATGTGTCAAGCCCCCAGCCACAGAAGCATCTCTTCGAGAACAGAGCATGGAAGAAGTCTTGGGTGAATGGTTGACGGAGTGAATACACTCTTTCAAGTAGTTATAGCTGTCTGTCTTCTGATAGGTCCGTGGGCTTCTAGCAGGCACGCGTCCCATTGTTGTTAAATAAAGCCCGGTATGTCTGTTTGACAAGTTAGCAGCATGGCACATCTCTGCTAGTTCCCCAGCCTCGCCGCCGTCTCCAGGATTGTTTGGTTTGGCAGATGGCCAGCTCTCTGCTATAAGATGCATTTCCTTGACAGGACAAAGTGAGGAGCTGCATTAGCTGCAAAGTTTACAAAGGTTAGCTAAACACACACAATAAATATTAATAAACAAAAAAGGCCCACCCACCTTTGACTTTGAATTCAGTTTCTCCATTCCATGTTTTGGAATCCCTGTAGTATTTGATGGATAACTAGTCTTAGGGTAATTGAGCCTTAAGTATTCTTTGCCTAAGTCAAACTTCTCGCAGGGCCCTCATTGGTTGCTTTAGTGACTCACTGCCACAGAGGATGGAGCGCTGGAATGACTGTTTAGTTCAAGGGGTCTCATTTGCCTTCTGCTTGCGTCCCTGTGAAAAGGAGTATAAATGTGCTTCTCCACGAGTGCTTACACTGACCAGACGTGTGTGTCTAAGCTCTGGAGGGTAAAGGATGTGCCCAGGAATAGAGGTGCAGTGCCCTGAGCTTGGACTCCCTGGAAAGCAATCAGACATTGGTCTGTTGGCCTGGGCAGTTGCCTCTCTCTAACATTTACACCCTCAGCGTAGAGGGAGAGAGTAACAGTAACCTGCTCCCCTGGAAACTGCCGATTTGGCTGGGTGTCTTGGAATTTACCAGGCCTACATTGTGGATCTTTTCCAATTCTGCACCCTGCTCACTTGAAAACGTATTTGAGAACCAGTAATCTTAGACTTAGCCAGACCTCTGGAGAACCAAGGAGGAGAATAACTTTAATACTATGTCCTTAAGATTGTCCTGGGGTCATTTGTGAGTGGCTGAGATTTCCGAAGGCCCTTGGAAGCCCCTCTTACTAACTCTCTTGGTCTCTGGTTCATGCACATCCCTCTTCTTAGGACCACATTAAGAGGAAATTAACCCTACTGCACCTATAGGATACTTGAGTATAATAATGATCTGGACAAATAAAATTATTCCTCATAGATAGCAATATTTTAACTTGAAAATTATCTCCAACTCCGCTTCGCAAAGCAATCTATCTAGGCTTGGATCAACTGCAACTTTTAATTTATCCTTTCAGCAAACAGTTACTGAGCACCAGAAACTAATGTAGGCACTCAGGAGACGTTGCCACACAAACCAGACCAAGATCTCTGCCTGTGTGGAACATACATTCTCGTGGGGGAAGCAGATGATAAGTACAATTAACAATGAATTATAGATTATGTTAAAAGGTGATATGTTGCTGTGAAAAAGAGAAAAAACAAAGTAAGGGGAATTGTGGGACACTGTTTTCAATAGAGCAATCTGAGTAGCAATGACATTTAAGCAAAGACTTGAAGGAGATGAATATTGGTTTGGATGAACTTATTTTAGATAGGGGTTGTGACGTTACGTTTTTGACTCTTATATTTCCATATATCTGGCCGTGACCATCTGGAAATTTCCAGTGGTCTAGGCATGATTCTCGAATTAGTCTCAGTAGCAGGGCACATGCAAGTCAGGCTGTGCTTTAGCAGTCTTTGAACTATTGATATACTTAATTTTATTTTACCAGTGACGCACAGTTTTATTAGGAGAAAATGTGACTTTTATATATGCATGCATTATAAAGTAGGTCCCACAAACATACGCACGAAACAGTGACAACCCTCCCAAAGAAGTCAAACTACATACGATTTATGATGTTCAAGTTTTCCTGTTAATATTAATATTCACTCACTATTTTATATATATATACATATATATGTATATATATGTGTGTGTGTGTGTGTGTGTGTGTATGTGTATCTTTTAGCACTTGCTAGCAGGCATTGAATAGCAGACACCATAGATTTGAGAAAAATTTTAGAAAGAAAACCTAAATTGTGAAAACCTGCTCTTTTAATTTCATTTCCCCCCTACTGACAGTGAAAACAACAATTCTGATCTGATTTTCTCAACAGCATATCTCAATCCTTTCCATCATTCAGAGTTTAAGAACCACTCTTCTAGAGTATTATCAGACAGGAATTAGGAGTCTTGCAGACTCTTTTACATTTCCTCCTTTGTTGCTCGGCTATCTCAGAGAAGGATTTGTAGCCATTTAACTATAGGCATTTTTTTTTTCTTTTTTGTCAGTCAGTTGGGAGCCAGAATTTCTATCAAAAGGAATTGCAGAGATTCTCAGATATTCTGTCTTAACAAAAGAGTGGGATGGTTAGGGAGAAGAAACCAAAGAAATTCAACCCAAGGTAGATTTAAGAGACAAATTCCACGATTTTCGTTTTACTATTAGAATGTAAAATCGCAGTATCTAATTATACCCTTTTTCCTTTGTCCTCGCACATGGCTTGGTGCGTGATAAGTTGTTAATACACTGAATTGATATTTCCACTCATTTGTTGTTCCATCACAGTGAGATTCGCAGAACCTAGCACATGGTGTTTCTTCCAATCAACTTTAGCCTCATCTTTTTTCCCCTTAATTCTCTCCCTGCCATCCCTCCCACTTCTGCCCTCTTACTGCAGACAAAAATTAAAACCAGGTTGTAGTTCTCACTCAGAACTCTGTGGTTCTTTTTGACCCTAGAGCACCACTGACTTGCCTCATGAGTAATGAATTCAGAGGATCATAACTTCCAGTGAACCTTCTCTTAAACAGCTTTTCATTGAGGCTAATGTCAAATCTTCGTATTCTTTATCTTTGTTTTACTTCTGCTATTGTCCTGCTGGTTTATCTCATAGGTAGGGAGATATTATTCAATGCTTACAAATATGTGTTGTTCTTGAAAAAGCTTTATGAGATTTGGATCTCTGTGTACTAAAAACAGTAACCACCTGGCCTCAATCTGCTGTCCACGGGGACATATTGTGTGTGTAAATGCAAGAAACACTGAGATCTAAATTTCCTTCAGTGGTAAGCAGAACTGAATTATGTGTGTGTAGTATTCCAAGATGCCAGTCTCACATGGCAGTGGAACTGGGAAAGACTGACTGTGGTTTCAAGGCTGACAGGAACAGAGAAGAAGGATGTTAGGAAGGGAACATCTTTTTTCTTTTTATAGGGTATCACACAGATAGTAAGTGGTGGAATGGAACTTAACCTCAGGAATAGAACCTTATGGTTTAGAAGAAAATGATCTAAAAGTTACAGGTAACCATCAGGTTGATACTCAGTTTAATAAACCAGGCATCAAAGTACCAGCAGGATTTTTTCCATTTTTACTTGGCCTCTTTAGTTGATTGCCATGCCTTTCCTTTTCAGAGTGTGGTCCGCTGCCTGTGGCATCCAAAGCTGAATCAGATCATGGTGGGAACTGGAAATGGACTGGCTAAAGTCTATTACGACCCCAACAAGAGTCAGAGGTATTTCAGAAGAATTGCCTGTTTTAGATGGATGACAGCAACTGGCTTTTTTTTTTCACTGTGCTTTTATTTATTTCCTTCTTTGATGGGGATCCACCGTTTTGGAAAATGCAGCTGGCCTAGAGTAAAGCCTCAAACTTTTAGTATTGTGCTTTAAAGAGGATTTGGATATCACCCTTGATCCATAGAGAATTCAAAGTGAAAGTTTCCTGGGGATTTGCAGTTCTTTAGCTGAAACGTTGAGTGCAAGTGGGGGGAAGTCTTCCTACTTTGCATACCACCCTGGACAGTGGCATTAGCCGTGATGCATGTAAGGGATTAACAAAGCAGGGAACTAACCACTTACACGAATGGAAACGGCTAGTCTGTTTGGCCTTTTATCAGATACTAGTTGGATGTTTGGCAGGGTGGTTCTCTGCCAGCAGAAGGGGACAGCACAAATACTTTCCCCTTGTAACCCCATGCCCACCCCAAACGCCAAACGAAAGCATAGCAATGTGTTTCAAAGGTCAGAAAACTTCACTAGAAGCTCAGTCAGTCCCACAGTTATTTCCATTTTCCTTGGGCACAAAGATGCATGTGTGTCACCACCCACAAAAGGATGGTTTTGTTTTTCTCTGTTAGGGTACAGTGATTGGTTAGCTCTTTCTTTAGAGGAGGCCTTGGTTAGCTAGTATTAAAATTCACATGCTAAATTCCATGGGACCCCCCATAATCCTGTTTTGAGATCCCATATCCTTACTGGGAAAGAAAACCCATCCTTTATTAATGAGTATTCATTAACCATAATTTGGTTTTGAATGGAAGCAACCGGCCCTGTCTTCCTTCAGAACTTTCTGGACTAAGGTTGGAACCCTTGCCCTATAAAATAAAGTTACATATTGTGGTATTTAAGAACAAATAGGTTTTTATTTCTTTTTTAATGAAGAAATTAAAAATGCTGATATAATTAGTATGAGAGGGAGTCTGTTTGACTTGAGAAAACGATGAACACCATCTGATAGCACACATTTAGAAAGCACTATCCTTGGAATCTTTAAGAAATTTGCTTATTTATATTTGCTTTTCCTGAAAGGGATAACTAAGGAGAAGTAAAATGTTCTAAGCACCCTTTTGGTTAATTCCACACATTCTTGGGCTGTAGCCCCTTGGCAACACTGCCAAGCCAACTCAGTTCCAGACACTTGTATTTAAGATGTGCACAAATGCCACTTGTAGACCACCCAGATTGCTTTCATCTGGGACACAAACTAAAATTTGAACCCTCTGACCGTTAGAGTAAGAAGGTTGATTAGTGTTATCAATATCTCTTTGAGATTTTTATTTGCATAATTTTTTAAACCAGCCTTCTGCTGCCCAGTTACCTCTCCAACCCTTTCACTCAGTAGTAACCACTGACTGTCAGACTTGCTTCCCATATGTTTAATCTCATCACTGAGGGCTCCATATGTTACCATCCCTTAGAAAGTCAAGGACTTGATGAGATGGTGTGCACAGTGTGTTCCTGAAAGTTTCTGATGGTTTCAACATAGACTTTCTGTTTCTAAGACCAAGTAAAGAAAATAATATGCTTTTACCCTCCTTAGGGGAGCAAAATTATGCGTGGTTAAAACCCAGCGGAAGGCAAAACAAGCTGAGACTCTCACCCAGGACTACATCATCACCCGTAAGTTGTTACCGCGGTCACCGCATCCTACATCTCTTTTCTGCGTTAGTGTGGCATTGATCTCATGGCTTTGGCGACAGGAGAAGGCCTCAGAGTTCGGCAAATATTACAAAATGTCCCATTAATGTGGACAGGACTGTGAGTCATGTGACAGCTAACCCCGTTAGCTTCTGTGACTCATCACAGAGACAGTTATTTCATGTAACTTTCAACCCAAAACGGAAAAGCCTATTTGAGCCTAATGCATTACTCCATAGCAGCCTTTTAAAGAATAACAATCTGTTCTAAGAATAAACAAGAAAAAGTACTGGTCTTGGAATCAGGAGACCTGGATTTGTCTAGTTCAATTACTCATTAGCAGTGTGATATTGAACAACTGAACTTTATCAGGGGAGGGAGGAGACTGGGGTCTCCTTTAGCTCCCTCCGACATTCTGGGACCATGTGATAGACGGATCAGGGGTATTTAGATACAAAATTAACTACCTGGGGTATGATCAGGAATCTTACCAGGACAGAGCAGTTTCTCTTGGGTCTGTCACACAACCTCATTAATCTGGCAGATTTTTTTCCCCAGAGCCATAGTCGCAGACTCCTTTCGGGTCGCGTCTAGAAAGGAAATCTTGGGTACTATAGGAACTGTCATTAGCAGATGCCCCCGTGGACAGTGTCTCCGTCTAGAGCCCAGGGGGCGCTGTACTGCTGGGTTTTCTCCCTGGTGGTGGGTCTCATATAAGACCAACTCCCTTGGAACTTATGATCAGTAAAGAGATCCAGTGACACTTTTTGCAAGAGTAGAAGTGTTAAAGTCGGTGTCATAACCAGTCTAGCTCATGTAATTACACGCGGCCTACTTAAATTCCTCCAGTCGTTTGAAGTGAAAAGCTATTTTTCCCCCTCCTAAAAATACTGTTGTGTCGTGTTGCCCGATAGAGTGACGGGAGGCTGTGTTTCTCAGCTCCCCTGACTCACAGCAGGCATGTTTCACTGGTGAGTGATACGGTCCTGGCCCAAGGCTAGCTGTTGGGGTAGAGGGTAGGGGATACTGGAAACGGTTTTGAGGTGTTACAGACATTTCTATCAATCATATTATAAGTTCCTTTTAAACTCTTATTATTTCTTTACCTTCCTCACCCAGTCCCCTGGAAATAGTTTTCCCTTGTAAAGGGGGTTTTGATCTACATGTAAGCATCCAAAGAAATTATTGTCGTACGTCTTTTGGTTTTAAAAAAAAGAGATATTTAATTCTCTTCCCAAAATTTTCTCCCTTTCGCCTCCCTGAATATCAGTTTCCCTTTTAAATTGATATCCTCTCTTATATTCTGAAATTTAATTCTGACACTGAGTAAACAAGCAATAGTAATTAGACAAATATTGCTTTGATTTTGAATTCTTTTGTTTTGTCTACCATGTAGAAGTAGGACTAAGTGACCACGTCAGGGCATGTAGGCACCTCCGTGCATTCAGGGCAACCTTTATCCCAGTTTCAGCGGGATAAGTGCTCCTCCCTTCCGGTTACTCAGTGTTGTCAACTCCTCCTGAGAGGTGGTCACATTTCAGAAACGTGTGAAGTGATTCCAGTGTTTATGAGGCATCTGAGGAAACTTCAGGGCTGACAGGCAAGCTGTTGGCATGATTCACGTTTGGGTCCTATAAGAAAAAAGAAGAGGAAGTCCCATGGAGTGTATCTTTTCAAAACCACAGAAATTAAGTTTAACTGCTGCCCATGGTTTGGGAAATGGGGAGCCTCACCAATCTTTCCGTGACATTATTTGACAGTATTTCCTGAGTGCCACTGGTTGCCAGGAGAGGTGAACAATGAGCCTGGTCTCAAACAAAATTGGCTAATTGGTTACAGTAAGACTGTCTTTTATTATTAGAGGAAGGCTGTCATTATGACTTCCATTTCATCTGTTGGTTAGTCATGCTTCAGCTATGTTTTTGGATGGAAGGGTTATTATTATAATGAAATTTTTCAAATGTGACTTCTCGTAGCTCATGCCTTGCCTATGTTCCGTGAGCCCCGCCAAAGGAGTACAAGGAAACAGCTGGAGAAGGACAGACTGGATCCCCTGAAGTCTCACAAGCCCGAACCTCCTGTGGCAGGCCCAGGTGACTGTGGTCTAGTGACCTGCAGAAGGGATGGAGGGGCACGAGGGGGTGATTGGTGTAGCATGGGGAAGATCTTTGGGGCCAGGATGCTTTGTTGTCTTCACAGAGATGTTACTAAAAAGGGATTTTCAAACATTTTCCTTTTAGCATCAGAAATTTTTTTGCTTAAATATACAATGCAGAATCCCAGTGCGTAAAACCGATAAAAGTGGAGCTGCTGTGTTGATGTAAAGAGCCCTTTCTGTTCGGTGTCCCACTTGAGCGCTTTAGGTGACCTCAGTGGAACTCGGGGCCTCCTGGGAACCCAGTGTTAAAACCACTGATCTCAGTGTTGGCTTAATGTGCAGCATCGGGTTCTTTGACCAGAATCCAGTCTCGATTAGGTTTCACACAAGGTAGAAAATGGCCATCATTTCGTTCTGAGTTGGTAAAATGGAGCTGCCCATTTCCATAGTATATGAATAAAAGTCCTTAGAGTTTTTGAGAAAATCGGTGCCAGGAGAAAGCAAGGCGGCATTGGCTATAGTGCAGCACATACCTTTACTAGAAACCCATTTTATCTTATCACCTGTGTCGTTTCCTTTTGTCCTGGGCTCACAAGCCTACACCGTTTGACTTGATTCTTCATCTGAATCCGAGTTGTGGGCCTACATATCTGTTTGGCCTGCCCCTTCAGCACTGAAAACATTTCCCGTATCAGTCTCATTTCTTGTACATTTGCTCTGCCACCATCCTAATCAAAGTTCCTAAACAGTATCTTGGCCTATATTGTTGAAAAACCCTTCTAACTAGGCGCCTTATCTCAAGTCATTCTCCTCCCCACCCTGCCTGCGTTCATCTTACGCACAACTTTTATTCCTAACTTCTGTAGCATTCATACTGCTGCTATCCTCCAGACTTCATACGCTTCCCATGGTCTGGTTGCATTTCCAGAGATTCAAAATTGCCTGCAGTCTGACTCTAACCACTTTTGAGCTTTACACCTCCCTTCTCTCCTACTCCGATTTTCAGATATGACTCCTGCCCCCCAAATGCCCGTTGAATTTTCCTTTCTAAACTTTTGTACTTAAACCATTCTGCTTTTTGAAAATAACCTTCTCTGTCTTCTGAGGTTTCCCAAATTAGATTAATCTCTTCCTAAAGACCCCCCTAGCCACCTCAGACTGAAGAGCTCTCTCCTTTCTCTAAGTATTGTAATAATTACTGGCCATACAAATTCTTTGGCAGTTAATTATTTCCTGCCTTATTTAGTCTCTTCATATTTTGATTTATAAAGTTAATCTTTTAGTGCAATTTGGCTTTTTATGTGGTTTGGTTTGGTTTTTCAATCTTCCTAAAAAGTCTTAACATTTTTGAGGACCAGGCATGTTGGGGATCTTTGGGGAACAAACCCCTGCCCTTCCTGTCCATTAGAGCAATTACAGTACAGAAAAATAATGCAAATCAGTGTGTGTAGCTTATTTGTTTTCTCTCCTACAAGTTACTTGGAAGATGGTAAGACCCTAGATAAAATAGCATCTAACGAATATTGGTTATTTTTATTAATTAAATTTCAAATGTTTCGGGAACGTACAGAGGGATAGTGGATGGGGGGAGGGGGGTTCACACAGTGTGAGGGATATAAATGATAAATGTCTAAGTTTTGCTTTGTCTTGTGCACATGAAACTAATTAATAAAAAAAAAAAAAGAAAAAAAAAAAATTTCAAATGATCATGCCGGAGGAATATTTTAAGGTATATACATGACAAAGTATTTGTAATTCTTCCTATATTGGTATCATTATGTAAATTAAGCGACTAATAGATAACAAAAATGTCTCTTTCTATGTAAAAATGTTACGGGGGAGTTGAGGTTTAGTGGTTTCCTACTGTGGTTGTGATTATCATAAATGAAAGCTGAAGGGACCATACGCAAGTGCTCTTGAGATTTGTGTGCTTCAACCAAGTCTGAGGAAGCCCCAGCGTGCTCAAGACGGTGATTCTGTAGGGAATGACAAAGAGCGGGTATACCTGAAGCGCTGGCCCCGCTCTGCCATTCCTCTAACCAGCCACCTTGGAAGCTAGCACTGAGGAATGGATTCTCAGCCTTGTCAGATAAGTACAGTGTGCACGCAGTATACTCGTATGTTGTCACGCTCATGCCGTCTCTGATTTGGGGCTTTTCCTTTGAAACAGGCCGTGGCGGCCGGGTTGGAACCCACGGGGGCACTCTGTCATCATACATCGTGAAGAACATTGCTTTGGATAAGACCGATGACAGCAATCCCCGGGAGGCCATTTTGCGCCATGCCAAAGCCGCTGAAGACAATCCGTACTGGGTTTCTCCAGCATATTCCAAGTAAGGAAGAAGCCTTTTAAACTAGAAAATTATTATGTTTAATGAATTGGGAAGGACGTAACAATAGCAGCTTTGAGGCTCTAACTTCTCCATGTCTTACTTTCTTCTTGAGCATGAAAAATAGGCCAGGTACCCATAGTTCTGAAACCTACTTGTTTGTATCTTAGAACTCTACAATGGTGAATTTTTAAACTATGCCAATTCCATTAGAGTGCCAGCCTAGTGTAAACCATTAATTATGTGAAGCCCATTCTGCCTATGATTAAAAAACCACAAAAAATCACTGCCCATATGCTTTGTCTTAGTTGAGCACGGTTAAAAGCAAGTGAAGGGGAGGAGTTCGAAGGTCTGTTATTGAGGACTAACTTTTATTTGTAGAGCTTTACATCTAAGTAACACTTACACAGGCAGAGTAGAGCCTGCCTGCTCAGATTCCTTTAAATAGCTTAACATGGACGAACATTTAGTGTTTCCTAACCTAGCTGCATTTACACTAATGAAATTAGACTTAGTTATGAAAACAGTACAGAGAATTCATGTATGCTCTTCACCCAGCTTCCCCTAATGTTAACATCTCACATAACCATTGTACGATTAATTAGCAACAACACAAAATTAACAGTTATGCAATAGTTAACTAAGCTACAGACCTCATTTGATTTTCCCAAGTTTTCCCACCAACATCCTTTCTCCATTCGGGGACCCTTTCCAGAATCCCAAGTTGCATTTAGTTGTTGCTCTTTTGTCTCCTTCAGTCATAACAGTTTCTCAGTCTTTCATGACCTTGTCGCTTTCAGTGAACATTGGTCTGTTATTTTGTATACTTTCCCTCAGGTTGGGTTTGTATGATATTTTCTCATGATTGAAATGAAACTATGCATTTTTGGCAAAAATAACACAGGAGTGATGTATCCTTCTTAGTGCATCATATCAAGGGCTTCACGTCGCTGTGTCTTACGACTGGTGATGCTGACTTTGATCACCTGATTAAGGTGATATCTGCCAAGTTTCTCCACGTGACAGCTACTATCACTGCATTTCTGAATTAAGAAATTTCTTGGAGGGTGATATTTTAAGACTAGGCAAATCCTGTCTTTCCTTAAACTTTGCTCTCTAATTTTATCATCCATGGGTATATTTGCTTGTAACGGTTATCACTATGGTGCTTGCCTAATGGTGATTTTCTGTTCCACTGTTTTCCTCTGCATTTTTTAATCGGAATTCTACTGTAAGGAAGAAATGTTCCTTCTTCCTTTTTTGTCAAATTTATTTTTCAAGTATATTTTATATCAGTATGGACTTTAAAAACATTTGCTTTAATCTATGGGTTAAAATCCAATACTATCATTATTTAGTTTGTTACTCACGTCATTCCAGCTTTGGCCAATAGAATCTCCTTCAGAATGGCTCCTGCCTTCTTACACGTCACTATATTTTTTGAACCCTTCCTTACTTTCTGGCACCACAAGATGTACGAGGCTCATCTTTGTTTTTCTTGCCCTGGTCCTAGAATCAACCACTTTCCCAAGGATCCCTGATTCCTTTGGTTGGAGAACGATGTTTAGAAACAAAGAAGTTGGTGCTAGATGTAGTCATTCCTACTAAATTTCATTGCTTCTAGGTGCTCTCAACTGACATGTGTGTATGTACACTAACTTATGCATATGCACACATACGTGTTTATATTTTAAAACCATGAATATAAATGACTGCCCCTGATTTCAGTTCTGTACTACAGGGCTCATTTAACCTGTCCCCCTTTCTGTATTGTAACTGCTTTCTCTAATAGTGAGAAACCCAGCTCTCACTATTTACAATATATTTATTTGTTCGATTCTAATCTACACATAAAGTCATTTCAGAATTGCTACCCCACCCCATGAGAAACGCTTTAACTAGATTACAGCATTTGTGTTCTTTTTGTCTTTTTTTTAGCCTTACAGTATCTAGTCAAGATACTGTTTGCCAAAGTTACGTAGATTAGATCTTTTATTCTTCACTGTCAGTGTGATTTTGTTATTTATTTGAAATGTAGTTAGGCTCATATGTTAGTGTTCCTTTTTTTGGGCTTCCCTCACATTCTGTTTGTTTTCTATTTATTTATTTATTTAGGGTGTGTATAGACGATATGAAATATTACCTCAGTGCTAGAAGTCAGAACTTTAAAATAGATATATTCAGAGAAGTGTCACACCCTCTTCATCCCTGCTCCCCTGTTCCAAACACATCCCAACCCCATTTCAGACCTTTCCCCACTTACTCCCTATAGGTAACCAATCTCTTTAGTTTACGGCTTATCGTTCTGGTATTTCTTTCGCACAAATAAACAGACATGTATTTTCTGATATCCCCTTCTTTCTTGCATGAAGGGTAGCCATGGTGTAAATACTCTTTTGGGCTTTGCTTTTTTTCACTTAGCAGTATGCTATGTTCTGCATCAGTGCATAGAGCTCATTCTCGTTGTTTGTCCCAGCCGCATAGTACTCCATTGTATGGATATACCACAGTTTTTTCAACTACTCTCCTACGTATGTGTATCTAAGTTGTTCTCAGTATTTTGCAATTACTAACAATGCCTCAGTGAGTAAATTTGAGCATGTGTATGTATTTTTGTATTGTTGGAAGTGTATTCAGTTTTCTTGACGTCTTCAGGTATCACTAAAGCTTTCTCTTCAATTATTAAAAATCTGGACCCTGATCACTTTTCAAAACATTAATATGAGGAAAAAATCCCTTATGAACTACTTCAACTTACATGATATATGGATATCAGTCCACTATCTGCTAATCCTTACAAGCTATTTTGCATAAAAGAAAAACACATTGTCTTAGCCTGGTTTCCTTTGAAACAGACCCTGAAATAAAGTCTTGTAAAGGTGGCTTATTAGAAAGTGTTCCCAGAGGAAATCAGCAGGGGAATGGAGAAGTGTTATGGAGCCAAGCAAGGGTACAGTGCTAAGCAGAGTCCCAGGAAGGGTCACTTTGGCTCCGTCCGTAGGGTAGCCCTGGATACCCTGGTCTGAGGCTCAGTAACTGGAGTGTTTGTACTGTTGCTCATTGGTAATGGCTGGAGATGGAATTGGGGAGACATTTGTAGGCACCCCAGCTCTCCAGGGCTTTAGCTACCAGCTGACAGCCCTCTGACAAAGAGAGAGAGATGCTGCTGCTGTGAGTGAAAGCAACCCGCACAAATCTGCTAACGGCATTGGGGGGCACCTGTGGGGAGCACTGAATCCTCTGCTACATGTGTTGACTTGACTGTGTAATGTCAATGGCGGCCGCTCACAACGTGTATTCATAACCAGACCGTACAGATGGAACATCTCTGAACAACTAGTTGGATAATATTACAACAGCTACGAGGGTCATCTCAAGGCTGGCCAGCTAAATAGTGTGCATTTTGCCTTCATTTGTATAGAATTGGTGTGTTTGTGTGTGTGTGCAAGCTGTATTACCACATCATTGGCAGTCAGATAAGCTTATAGATTATGCCTCTGTTGACACTTCTGTTTTTAATGGAGTGGTTATTTTCTGTTATTATACGTCAAAAAACTTGGTTAGAAACATACCAAAAATTAGCTGAGGAAAGAAGCATAAACAGAGCCATGGTTTAAAATTTGCTAAACATAGCATCATTTTGAGAGTGAACTGCTCCACATAGATGCATATGTTTACACACGAAGTAAATCATTGAGGTGTCTCCACAAATACTGAAATAATACTGTTTGCTGATTATCGACTGGTAATAGCAATATATAATTTTGCTAATGTCAAAGATCTAATTTACTATTGAAGAAAATGAGACACTAAGAAGATAACTTAGAACCTGCTGGATATCAAGTCATTGTTAGAACCCAGGCCAGGAATCTGGCTTTAGAATTTGCAGGTTATTGTTCCAACTTCTAACAACTAATTATTTTGATAGAGGATCAGACTTAAACTCAGTATGAAATTTTCATGTCTGAGATTTTAAGTAATATGAGGTCAGACAATTAAGTCTGCAAACTCATTCTAGAAAAAGTGCTACATACCTCATTACTGAGTATCACTACGGTCACCTTCAAAGTACTCCCCTTGGGAAGCTATGCACCGACGCCAGCGCCTAGTCCACCCTTCAAAGCAATTTTGGAACTCTTTTTCCGGAATGGCCATCAGAGCTGTGGTCGTATTACCCTTGATGTCCTGAATGTCATCAAAATGTCTTCCTTTCAAAATTTCCTTTGTCTTCAGGTAAAGAAAGAAGTCATTGGGGGCCAGATCAGGTGAGTAGGGAGGGTGTTCCAATATAGTTATTTGTTTGCTGGCTAAAACCCCCCTCACAGACAGTGCCCTGTGAGCTGGTGCATTGTCGTGATGCAAGAGCCATGAATTGTTGGCAGAAAGTTCAGGTCGTCTAACTTTTTCACGCAGCCTTTTCAGCACTTCCAAATAGTAAACTTGGTTAACTGTTTATCTAGTCGGTACAAATTCATAATGGATAACCCCTCTGATATCAAAGAAGGTTAGCAACATTGTTGCAGCAAGTTCGTGAACTTAATTGGCAGACTTGATGCATGTACTCAGTGGGGAAAAAAAAATCCAGCAGTGCTAAAGGGTAGCAAATGGAAATTTGGAAGCCTCTCTTTCACTTTAACACCCAGTTTCTTCATTTTACTACTTAGTGATAACCACTACTGACAGGATCTTGTATTTCCTGCCAGAGAGAGTCCATGTATAAATGAGTAGATATGTGTGTAGATACATTCATTGTTAAAAAAGAAAAAAGGAATGTAGCATATCTCATGAGCTGATTTGTTTGTTTGTTTATTGGTTGGTTTTTTACTTAAGAGACCGGACCAGATCCCACGGGACATATCCACATCTGCCTCATTCTTTATACTTTCTTGATATTTTCCATTGACGGATGTCTTATACTTTTCTAAGACAATAACACCCTATTGAAGGACATTTGCAGTATTTTCTCTCTTTTGCTTTCATAAACAATACTGAAATTAATGTCTTTGGACATATACATATTTGCCCACATGTGCAAAACTTCTAGAAATAGCATTACCAAGTCAAAGGGTATTTGCATTGTAAATTTATATAGAAGTGCCCAGTTTTCCTCCAAAGAGACTTTTTAACCAACTTACCCAGTGTACCAGTGTCTCCTTCCCTCATCCTTGTTACTTTTATCTTTTCCATTCTGATAGATGAAAACTTGTATTCCACTCTAGTTTACATTTACATTTTTAAGCATTTTTTTTCATATGTTAAAATCCTTTTTTCCTGTGAACTTTTGTCTTTTGCCCATTTGTCTGTTGGTTGACTGGTATTTTTCTTATTGATTTGTAAGAGTTCTTTATATTAAGGATTTTAACCTTTTGTATGGCATATATTGCAAATATTTCTCTCAGTCAGTCATTTTTATTTTACTTTCTTTGTGACATTTTTCCCATGTGGAAAAAAACTTTATTTTAATATAGTCAGTTTTAAACATTTTTTCTTTCTTGGGTATTTTTTTCAGTTAGGGAGGCCTCCACTAAGATTAGTCTTTAATAATTTTTTTTTCCTTTTTCACCCACTTCACCCATTTTTCCCTCTCCCTATACCCCTTCTCTGGCAACCACCAATCTGTTCTCTGTATCTGTGAACTTGGTTATGTATTTATTTATTTTGGTCCCACATATAAGAGAGAGAGCATACAGTATTTGTCTTTCTGTGTCTGACTTATTTCACTTCACAAGGTTGTTTTTCAAATTCCCACCCCCTCTTTCTATTTAATATATTTTTTAAAGAGTTAAATCTTTGATTCACCTGGAATTATTTTAGTGAAAGGAGTGAGGTAGGTGTATTCATTTCTGGTGGCCACCGTAACAAATTACCACAAACTTGGTGGCTTAAAAAACAAAAATTGATTCTCTCACTGTCTGGAAGCCAGAAGTCTGAAATTAAGGTGTCAGCTGGAGCTGCACCCCATACAGCGGCTCTAGGAGGAAATTTGTTCCATGCTTCTTCCAGTTTCTGGGAGTTGTATGCTTCTTTGGCTTGTCGCTACAACTCCAGTCTCTGATCAATCTTCACATAACCTTCTCCCTGTGTCGTTCTCCTCTTCTCTCTTGTAGGATACCTGTGATGCCATTTGGGGCCTACCCGAGATAATCCAGGATTATTTCCTCATTTTAAGATCCTTAATCACATCTACAAAGACTTTTGTTCCAAATAAGGTCACTTTCACAGTTCCCAGGGATTTAAGGTAGCTGTTTTGTGGGGTACCATTTTTCAGCCTGCCACAGCAGAGCTGCAGTCTAATTTTTTCTAGTTCGTTAGCCAGTTGTTGCAATAATTTTTAATTGGATAATCATATTTTACTCGTTGAATTGAAATGACTTCATTATATATATATATACCGCATTTACATATGAATTTTAGCCAATTTCTAGGTGCTCTGTTCTGTTACTTGGTCTATATGCATATGTATTATTAATATTTAGGTGTTTGTTTCATACGCAGCTCTTTACTGTGTTTTCCTATTGTTTTAAATAATGTTTTGCTCAATTTTCTTGGGGTTTCCTGGCATAAAATTATATCATAGGCAAATAATGAGAAATTTAGTTCCTCCTTTCCAATTTTTATGCCTATTATTTCTTTTTCTTGTCTACCTATATTGACTAGTACTACCAGAATAATATTAAATAGTATGAGGGATAGTACACATCCTTTCCTCACTTTGAACTTCAACAGGAGTGACTCTATTAGGTTAAAACATATGTAATTGCCCTTTTTGTAGGTAGAAAAAAGTCAAATACCAGCAATTTCATATTTTCAACATAATGGTTTTTCCCATAAAGCATGATAACTTTTAAAAATACACACGTGCAAGATGTTAAGGAAGAATGCTTCTCTTTATTTATTTATTTATTAATTCCACAGAGTTTTATTGAACACCTACTGTGTGTCAGGTACTATCCCTAAGTTGTGAGGATAGAGCAGTGTTTATGGAGCTTATATTCTAGTAGACAGATAATAAATAAATTTATAATGGTTAGATGGTAGCAAGTATGAAGAAGAAAACTAAAGTAGGGTGGGGGACGTAGAGTGACCAGGGGGAGAAAAGGGTGCTACTTTTAGCTATGGTGATCAGGTAGAATCTCTGCTAAAGTGATCTTTGACCTGAATGAAATGAGGGAGTGAGCCATGCCAATAGCCGAAGGAAGAACAGCCTATGCAAAGAAAACACCATACAAAAACCAGAGGCATGTTCATCTGAAATAGATGCTGAATTGTATTGAATCCTTAGTTGTCTTTCTATGGAAGTGATCATATGATTTTTCTACTTTGATCGATGAATGTGATGAGTTATATGGCTGAAGTTTCTAATTTTGAATCATCCTTGCATCTTCTGTATGGCCCTCACATGGTTATGGTTTAGTCTTTATAGTTGCTAGGCTGGCTTCACAAAAATTGTGTATGCTTTTCTTTCCTATATGTACTCTCAAACTGTTTTGAATATCATTAAACCTACCTTGCAAAGATTGGATACAATTCATCTGTGAAAGTGTCCCAGCCTAGTGCTTTTGTGGAGGTGGGGATGAGCAGTAATTTCTTTTCACTTTCTTTTCCATTCCCTCTTGGTAAATAGTCTATTTGGATTTTCTGACTCTTCTGAATCTGCTTGGTAATTAACATTTTCTTAGAAAAGCATTCATCCAGATTTTCAACTTTCTTTAAATAGAATTAGTTGAAGAAGTTGTTTTTGTTCATGGATGACCATTACCCAATGATATTTTCCTGTGTTGTAGGTGATTCAATTATATTTACAATTGAATAATATGCTAGTTTAATAGTACCTCTGCAAAGTGGGTGGAGCAGGTGTTGTCATGTCTTTACCTTACATGTGGGGAGGCTAAACCTTAGAGACTTAACAATAATTGCAACTAGAACTAGACTTCAGAACTAACTTCATTTCTTCTGATCACTGATGTAATGAGCTTTTCAGAGGACTGTGATCTCTCTTCATATACACCGTTCTGCCACTACATTTGCTTCCATGTCTTTCCTTCCACCCAATTTTGTCACCTTACATTTATTGCATGCTAACTAAGTTCAGGGCACTGTCTGTCTATGGCATGTAATTTCTTAGCCAGGATGTAGTGCTATTTCTCCTGTGTTCACCTGCTAGAGTATACTGTTTACTGCCAAGTGGCAAAGCGTTTGAAGGGAAGCTAATATTTAAAAGGATCTTTTCATAAAGGTCACTGTAATTGAGAATGTGTGTCTGGTTGTTTTTCTTCACTGCAATTGACTTCTGTCAGTGATGAAATGAAGATTTACTGTATCTTGCTTTATCACAGAAAAGCACGATTAGACATTATACAAATCTACCTGCTTGTATATGACATATACTCACCTTTATTCTCCATTGATGATAAGAAAGAGTCTTTGAACACTTTACGGTTATCGATTGAGTGTTTAACTTTCATTCTTGGCACTAGCAGTGTAATAGCCATGAAAGTTTTAAAACACAGCAGGATCACAGAGGACTCTTGTTCAGTCACACATGGGCAGATTCTATTACAATTTCTTGTTAAAAGACATTGCTGGAGGGAGGGGGAAAGAGCTGGCTGGAGAGTGGGCAGGATATGGATCCAGAATGCTATTCGCTTACACATCAGACGGGGATAGCTGTGTGTGTGGGAGCCTGGACCCTGGCCAGTGGCCTGACAGCCTGACAGCTCTGTCAGCCATGGTCACTTTTCTTGCCAGATAAACTGCCATTATTGCTGGTTCAGTCAATTTAATTTTCAGTGTGCATGTTTTGTCTGATACAGGATACGTGGATGTGTGTGTGTGTGTGTGTGTGTGTGTGTGTGTGTGTATTAAAATATCATTCCCACCATTTAAAGTCATGTTGAGTTAAGAGGCAGTATTTAAAAAGGCCACTCTTTGACTGACTGAAGGTTTATTTGTGTCAAGAAAAGACATAAACCTATGGGGAAAAATAGACTTTTTTTCCTGAGTTATACTGAAGTGACTGATCGTCACTGACCACCATATTCCTATGTAAAGGCCAGTGTTTCTCAAAGTGGCTTTGTGGACTGTCTTTGTCAGTCAAGGGCGGTAGTAGAAAGGTTAAAAATGAAGATTTCTAGGCTCTGCCCCAGACCCACTCAATTAGACTGTAACAGTGGGTCTGAGAATCAGCAACTTAAGAAGTTCCCCTGGTGATTATTCTGCACACTAAAGTTTGGTAATAATACAAAAGTAATTATTTAAAATAGACCACAAATCATTTGCCCTTAAAAAAATTCAAATGTTCATAATAGATTATTTTGATTATAGCGATTCATACTGAAGACAGATTACATAACAGAGTATTTCCCTCAGGATTAAAAAAAAAAATAAAGCGTTTATATTGTATTTAATATATAAATTATTTTATCAAATATGTTCTAAGTACAATTTTTTAGAGATTATACCTATTATATACAGTGATGAACACCTGATAGTCAAAGCAAAGTATATTATAATAACGACACTTTTATTACACCATGCCAGGTTTGTTTAAAAACTTTTTATTTTATTCATTTAATCCTCACAACAGTCCTGTGAGGTATTATTATTGTCCCCATTTACAGATGGAGAAATTGAGGCTTATAAGTTGACCAAAGCTGCGTAGGTAGCCGGTGGCAGAATTGGGATTTGAACACAGTGACCTGGCTTCAGTCAAGTTTCTGCTTTTAATTACCCCAGTGTACTGCCTCTCATCACAAAGCAACTGGTAGTAGGTATTGAGTAATAGTGAAACAAAAAGATTGTGTGCGACATCATGGCACAGCAGAACAGTAGACTAAGATTCAGAAGCCCTGGGATTTAGTTCCTGCTCTGAGATTCTCTTACCTTCACTGAGACTATTTCCCCATTTATGAAGTCAGAGAGTAGGGCTATACTGATGCCCAGCTTCGTACATGTCTTTGAATAGAAATTGCGGCACACACAGTTATATATTTTATAAATATGAGCTTAGAGGGGACACTGATGCCATCTGGGCTGCTTTCGGTTTGTGTTCTTTTCAAACATTTAATCATTCTAACTTGTTTGCCCACTTGGTGACAAGGTAGCTAATGATGATTGTAGAGGGTTCTTTCTGTCCCTTTTTTTGTTTCCAGTTTCCACAGGTTTCCTATATCTCCCTTTCTCCATCCTCACCAGTCTTTGGACTCTCAGACATGTCATTGTGAATTAGTGTGCCCTATTTAATGAGTCTGAGATATGTTTATCTATTTTCCAAAATACTATTGCTCATTTCCTGAAGAAAATAAAACATTCTTTATCTAGAAACATCTTGTTACCTCTCATCTTCTTATGGGTCCCTAATATCTAAAAAATAAAATAAAATTATTTTTGATTAGCTCTTCACCAGAAAGAAGGGACCATTTCCAGTGGAATCTTTTGGTCAAGCCCTTTATTTAGCTTTAATAATTCTGCAATTGTGATGACTGGGTCAGAGTTCGTCTGGATTGTATTCATCCTAACAGGGCTAACAAGTGTGTCAGATTGTCAAGTCATGGCTATAATTGACTTTGGCTTTGAGGTTTTCCTGCATAATAAACAGTGGGCCCTGAGCCAAAAAGGCTTGTGGTTTATACTCACATACTGATGACTAAATATTACAAGTGATTTCCCCTCATATTCATTTTATTATCCTGGATCTCACTTTATATTTTTTGAATGAATCATATCAGAAGAATATCTATAATTAAAAAGAATTAGACACGTGGACTTTCCATTGCATCTGAAAACATTTTGAGACTTCTCTGGCCTGAGAACCAGAGGGGAAGAATTATAGAAGGCCTAGGTTAGAGCGGAGTCAGAAGAGAAAGGGCAGCCCTGCTCAGACTTGGAATCTCTTATGTAAACAGTGCACCCCAAAATGCCCTTTTAGAAGGTTACAGGGGAAATCTTTATTCATTACTGACTGTTCACACGGAATTCCTCTGCATGGAAACACTGAAGGTGGGACTCGATTTCTTTTGGGCTTCTCTCATTTTTCTGTAGCACACAGTTGCTGGAAAAGACTCACGCTGTACAAATAACTTTGAGAATTCAGTTTTAAAAATGTTCCAAGGACAAATTAATTAGCACAAAGTATCAGATAATCAGAATTTATAAATTTGAGAAAGGCATTTGCTTAAGCTTGTATATTTGTTTCAGGGAATAATAACTATTAGCAAATGTAGAGTTTACTGAAGCTAAAACCAAACCAAACAAAAACCCTTCAGCCCTCCTCTGATTGGTTTATTTAATAGTTAGCAGCAATAACTATGTTGATATCTAATCTGCTCTCCTTGGTAACTCTAGTAAACAAGTTGACATACATAGTCAAGTGAAAAATGTTTACTATTCGCCAAGTGAGTTAATCAAACTGGAAAACACAAGTTTCACATCAGCCTTCTGTATGTTTAAATTTCCAGTTAACACTTAGAGAAATGGGTAAGTGTTGGCCATAAGCCAGTAATAAAATAAATAGTCTGGATAAAGTGATTTCAATAAGGTGGGTACTTGACTGGTTCTCAGTGGGACTTACTTTATCCCCATAAACCTGCTGAGCACCCACAGTGATTCTACCTTGGGCTGAATGGAATGTTCCCCTTGCTTTCTTTTTCTTCAAGTCAGTCCCTTTATAGGCTTTGTTTTGGGCAACTGAGATACATCTGCCATGAGGCTGTAAGTTTGGGTTGACAACTTCCAGCTTCTTGAGAAAGGAGGTATAGAATTCTGGAAGAACTGATTAAATAGAAGACGGGGTCGGTGGGTAATGGAAATGCTTTCGTGGGATATATTTCTTGGACATTATTTATTTATTTGTGTATCTCCTGAGTTGCCGCCGTGTCACCTTCGGTGCCCATTGGGTTTGGTTAGTTCTACTCTCCCTCATGGAAGCAGGCGGCAGAGTCAATGTTAAGAGCAGTGTACAAATTCCATTTCTTCAACTAGCCCAGAAAGGAATGCATTTTTGTGGCCGGCAACAATGTTAGTAGAGACTCAGAGGGCTTTTTGTTGTTGTTTATTTGTTGGCTTCCTACTGATTTTAAAAACAGGAATTTCTGGACAAGCTCTTAAGTGCTTTTAAATCCATTGACTTTTTAGCTTTTTGCATTTGTCATTTTACTCCTGCTTGACATTGTTGATTTATTTGTATAGTAGTTTTTCTATGCCGAGGGCAAATTAGGCCATCCACCAGGGAAGAAATCTCCTGCTTCTGTTCCTAACTCTGCTAGAGGTTGCCTAATCGTCGCTTCCTCGTTGTCTTGAAAAGTGGTGACTAAAGAAATCTCTTTTAAATGCCCCAGATAATCCTGAATTGAATCTTTTTTTTTGTCTTCCTCATATATGGATTTCCAAAAAATTCAAAAGAATAACTGCTGGAAATACATTCAAAGATAAAAATTGCTGACAAAGAATAGCTGCAAGATTGAAAGCTGAAGTTCCCACTTTGCTTTTGTAACACACTGACATTCCCTAGACTGGACAGAGGTGTTCAGTGTGCTCAAGTCAAATCATCTTTCTTGAAGAACCTTGTCTTTATTCAGCAAACAGCATACAGCCCTGATAGAAGGTTCTGAACCATGCTGTGAGAATGTTGGTTTGGGGGGCAGGGTGGATTGCACTGAGGGAGACTTCCTTCTGTGATCCACAGCTCCCTTCACCTCCCTATGCCGAACTCCCGAGAATTAAAGACAGCCCCTAAAGGCTGGGCCTGTGAGTAGGCAGCCTCAGACTTCATTCTTCACCAAGTCTTCTGTAGCATCATACAGGGCCAACTTCTCCAGATCGGAGAAGTATTCTCCTGCAGCTGGGGGAAGCTCCTTGTGTAGAGAAGTTTATGTTAGGAAGACAAATTCTTACTCTCCAGCCCAGTGTCAGAGCCCTGCTGTACTCCTTTCTCTCCCAAGCGAGGGGAGGGATGGCACGCCCAGCAGGTGCTCTTCACAGTAGAGTCGAGCAACCAGTGCACCAAGCTAAGGGTAAGAATCGAGAGTACTTAGCAAATTTCATGCAATGTGATATACTTATTGAATGTAGTAAAAATTTAGACTCATATTTCATAGTCTTTTTATTTTTCTAGAAATGTAATATTTGTCTGCAAGGGATTGGAAATTAGAAAACAAAGACTGGTCTTGTACCACACATGGTTTAAGAAGCACTGCTGTACCATGGCCCCAGGTTAGAGTCCGAGGCCCTCTCCAAGGTGCCTCCTTTTTATCCCAGGAAGGGGGATTCTTATTCCTTATTCGCAAGGCCAAGAGTCTAGTTCTTGTGTTTTCTTAATTAAAATCTTTTAACTTTGGTAAAATACACATAACATAAAATTTATCATTTTACAGCATTTTTAAGTGAACATTCTGGTAGTGTTAAGTACATTCAACTTCTTGTGCAACCGATCTCCTGAGCTCTTTTTATCTTGTGAAACTCAAACTCCATACCCATTAACCAACTCTTCGTTTCCCCTAGCCCCTGGCAACCACCATTCTACTCTCTATCTTATGAATTTGACTATTCTAGGTACCTCTCATAAGTGGAATTAAACAGCATTTGTCTTTTTGTGACTGGCCTATTTCGCGTAGCATGTCCTCAAAGTTTACCCATGTAGCATGTGTCAGTATTTCCTTCCTTTTTAAGGCTGGATAATATTCCTTTGTATGTATTTGCCACATTTTCTTTATCCATTCATCCTTCCATAGACAATTAAATGACTTCCACCTTTCGACTACTCTGAATAGTGCTGTGCTGAACATGGGTGCACAAATGTCTCTTCAAGACCCTGTTTTTGGGCATATATCCAAAAGTGGAATTGCTAGATCACATGGTAATTCTATTTTTAATTTTTTGAGGAACTGCCATACTATTTTCCATAACAGGTACACCATTTTACATCTCTACTAACACTGCACAAGAGTTCCGATTTCTCCACATCCTGGCCAATACTTGTTATTGTCTGCTTTTGTTTGTTTGATTGATGGTGGCCATCCAGATGGATATGAGGTGTCCTCATTGTGGTTTTGGTCTTCATTTCCCTAAGGACTAGTGATGCTAAGCGTCTTTTCATGTGCTTATTGGACATTTGCCCGTCTTCTTTGGAGAAATTTCTATTTGAGTCCTTTGCCCAGTTCTTATTGGGTTGTTTGGGTTTTTTTGTTGTTGTTGATGTCGAGTTGTAGGAGTTTTTAAAATATATTCTAGATATATTAATCCCTTATCAGATACATGATTTGCACATCTTTTCTCGCATTCCATAGGTTGCCTTTTCAGTCTATTGATTGTGTCCTTTGATGAACAGAAGTTTTTAATTTTGATGTAGCCCAATTTACCTGTTTTTCTTTTACTGCCTGTGCTTTTGATATCATACCAAAGAAATCATTGTCGTATCCAATGTCGTAAAGCTTTCCTCTGTGTTTTCTTCTAAGAGTTTTATAGTTTTTGCTCTTAGCTTTAGATCTTTGATCCATTTTGAGTTCATTTTTGTATATGGTGTGAGGTAAAAGTGTACCTGCTTTCACTGCAGACGGATATACAACCTTGCCAACACTGTGTGTTGAAAGGAGCCTTGTTCTTACACTCAATTTTTCCCTACTTGGCCAACAAAATGAAAGAACAAGTGGTAAACAAGCATTGCTGGAAAAATTTGGACGCTGCTTTATGCCCTGATTTTGGCAGTTGGGGAAGGGGGGGTCATGGCTGTTTGAAAGCTAAGTGTATGATTTGATGTTGCATGCACATAACATGGTGATTTTGCTAACAACATTGTTATTAGCTCAAAAGTGGAATATAAAATAAATTTTGTAGAGTTTTGCAAAGAAGACCATTCCACCCTCCAAACAAGTTGATATCCTCTAAGTTAAAATACCTAGAGAGGAAATGGAAATTGTGTGGTCTGATCATTGAAAGTGACAGTGTAAGCGATCCTGATGTAAAAACGAACTCAGTGAATTTTGCTGAATACAACGCTAGAGGGGAAAAAAAGCTGTCTCCTTCAAAGAACTGATCTTTTCCTTTTGTCTTGGCTGCGAGGAAATTCAGTGCTAAGTTTTAAGCTCAGTTACATATCCTCTCATTCCTTGGCTCTTGACCTTCTACACATTTGTTTTGTTTGGATTTTTTTTATGAGTCAATTTTATTGAGGTATAATTGACAAACAGTAAAACACAAAAAACACTCATTTCGTCTTGACAAATGTATACATGTGTATAATCACCACTCCAGTCAAGATTATAGAGTATTTCCATCCCCCCAAACCATTCCCCCGCCTCACTGTAGTCATTACTCCCTTTCTGCCCCTTGTTAAATAGTTCCATCGATACTGTGCCCTTCTATGTTAGCCACCAATCTGCTGTAAATACTTTTGGAAGTAGGTGGAATAGAAAAGAGTAACTACATAAATGAAATAGCCTTTTCAAGCTGTAGGTTTTCTTCCTGTGATCTGTCATTCATTTTCTTTTCTAATATCCCAAAAAAGCAGCATTATAGTTCTTAGTACTTAAAAGTCCCATTGCAACTAACATTGATGAGCCAGTGTCTAATGAAGTATTGCCAGATATCTTTAGAAGACCATATTTGTTTTTTTCCTTAGAAATGAAATCTGTAATGCAAAGAATTTTTAAAACCAGACAAACTTATTCCTGCATGGGTTTGTCCATACCTAAGTGGTCACCATCTTTGCCAGAGATGAAATATGTAATGACCACCAATTGCCTGTTGTAGCATGTTAGAAAGCCAGAGCTCTTGCTTTCTAGTAACTCAGCAACTCATGACCTGTAGAAATCTGTAGCTGCTTTTGGAAATGTTAGAGCTATGCTTGTGTGTAGATGCCATAACAGTGTCTTGAAGTGACAAGAAGAAGTTTAACCAACTGGATTGTGTGTGGGGACAGCTTGGGCTCTCTAGGTAGATGTGTGAGGTAACTGGAGAGACAGGAATTGTGACCAACTTACACTCGAAGAATTCTAGTACATGACTAGCGTCAGAACACCATCAGCGTGAATATGGATGGTTTATACTTCTTTCCCAGGATAATATAGAAGCATCAAGAAGTAATACAAGTTTTTAACACCATTTTCACTTGCCAAGTAAAATGAATTATTGTTGTTGATGTTACATTTATCATTCTGGAATTACCTTGATATAATGAATTGAATTCTAAATGAATATGTAAGCTAAAATATATCATGTTCAGATATAATGCTTTAGTGTTTCTTCATAATGTGATAGAGCTGTTTTTAAAAGGAAATCAGCAGTAGCATGACCGAAAGGGACATAAATTGTAACCATTTGACATTTTCTTGGAATTATTTTCTGTGTGAATGGTGTAAAGAGGAATGTCACTGAACCAGGTATGTTTCCAAAGCACAGAAAGGCCTAATGCAAAGATTGCTTGACGTTCTGCGTGCGCGTGTTACAGCAGTGATGCTCGTGATGTTGCCCGAAATGCTTGACGTTGCCATGCATTGGTCTGGATATTGGGGTGGAGGAAATGTTCCCTTGTTTGTTTTGTTTTGTACTTTTGCTGGCAGTGCTCAGATTGCTGTATATGCTGTCTTTATTGTAAACTCCTTAGATAAGAAAACTACAAGGTGTGATCACAAAATACAGTGAATGTTTAAATTTTAAAAATGTATTACAGTCAAAGACATATTGCTGTTAATCCTCCTCAAAATACTCCCGCTCACTTCGAACACACTTATCCCATCATTCTTGCCACTTTCTGAAGTAGTTCTGGAAGTCCTCTTTTGTGAGTATCTTTGCTTCATCCTCCATCATGACAACACCCTGTGTCACACATCACTTCTGGTACGGTACTTTTTGTCAAATAAAAACATTACAATGTGTGCTCATCTACCTTATTCACCAGATCTGGCCCAGTGTGACTTCTGGCTCTTCCCCAAAGTCAAAATGACTGTGAAAGGAAAACATTTTGAATCCATTCAGGACATCGAGGCAGCCATGACAGCACAACTAAAGATGCTCATGAAAGAGGACTTCCAGAACTGCTTCAGAAAGTGGCAAGAACGATGGGATAAGTGTGTTTGAAGCGAGGGGGAGTATTTTTGAGGATTAATGTCAATGTGTCTTTTACTCTAATAATTTTTTTTAATTTAAATATTCACTGTATTTTTTTAATCACACCTCTCGTTTTAACTCAAATTCTTCTATTCATGGCACCATAATCACACATATATGGACTACTTAAGTCTAGGAAAAGCCCAGAGAGCTATAAAGATCATGTAGGTTTTCACTCGGTGACTATTATCTGGTGTCCTAAACAGTGCCGGTTAGTTTGAGTTTGAGGTAGAGGGTGGTTATGGATGTATGAGGTTCCACTGGAGTTGATTCGTTTTCGCTTTATTTAAGGAAGACAGCAGACGTCGTCTACCACATAGAGAAACCTTTAAAAGACTCCTTGGCTCTTTTCTTGAACATTATTAAATTTTCATTATCCTTTTCTTTGCCAGAAGTTTAACTATTGATATTTAATAATTGAGGTGTGCTTGATTTCCCAAATGTGCTTCCACTTGATGAAAAGTAGGAAAGTCTAATAAACACTTGCTGACTACATTTTTCCTCTTCTCTTTAATTTTCTTTTAGGACTCAGCCCCAAGCCATGTTTGCACAAGTTGAATCTGATGATGAGGAAGCAAAGAATGAGCCAGAATGGAAAAAACGTAAAATTTGAAGAATCTCATATCAGAGCTATTTGCATGAAGGGGGAGGGATATTGGACAGTTTGTTTTTGTAATGAAATAAAAATGAAACATTTTTATGAATAGATTTGTGTCCTTTGCATTATTGAACTATTCAAATATTGGTAGCTACTCTTCCCTAAAATTGTGCTCACATTTTCTTATCTACAGCTATTAAACTATATTATAAGTAAATAAGAAACAGATTCTTAGCCTATTACGAAGTACTTTAGGTATTTGGAAACTTTATTCAGCAATTATTGGTCCTGTGCAGATTCCCCCAACCTTGGAGGAAGGGAATGTACACAGAGATATACATCTGTCTTGAACAATTCCAGGGGTGTAATGTGCAAATCGACATCAAAAAGTTTAATATTTCTGTATAATATCACAACGGTTGTTTACATGACTGTAAATAATTAGGCGGAGTTCAAACTAAAAGCATTGCCATGCTAGGAAAGAACATATATCTGATGAGCCTTCAACAGCAGAATACAGTGGTTGGGAGTTGAAGTCAGACCCATGTGGGTTCAAATCCCAGCTCTGCTCTTTACTGTCAGGGTCAACCTTGGGAGAGTTGTTCAATTTCTCTTCTAGCCTTAGATGATAATTGTACCACTCTTGTAGGTTTGTCAAAAGGATTAGATGAGACAGTCCCATCACTTCTCGGCCTTTTGGCGAAGATCAAGTGTAGATGAGACAGTCCTTATACGCTGTTTAGTATAGTACCAGGCACACAGTAAATCTACACTCAGTGTTTGCTGTTTTAAAATAGAGCTAATGATATCTACTTTGCTTGATTTTGATCGGTATTGAATTAGCTATAGAAATGCTTCGTAAATGTAAGAGCTATATCAGTAGAAGACATAAGAATCATTCTAAAAGATCCTTGTACTCTTGTGACTAGAAAACTAAAACAAAAGTTGGCAGTTTGTCCAAAGTAATAATGACTCAATGGAATAAAATTCTATGGAGTGATTTCACACAGACCTAGGGTAGCTTTTGCATGTCAAATACTTCCCGCTAGATGATTTGTTTTTTAATACCTTTGCCTTCTGCCTTCCTGCTCTCATTTGCCCTAGTGAATTAAATAATTATAAAAGTGAATGATGATCCAAACTGTATATCAGAAAACTCCTGGTTCTACAGGCTTCACATACCACACCCTACCCGCCCTTTGTACCAAAATCTTTCTTAACCATCACTCATGCTCACACAGCTTTCTTACCTCTGCAGTTCTGAGGTGGGCATTCTACCGTCGATAAAACCTAAGAACCTTCACTCTTGTAAACGATTCTGTCCTTTTCCCCTCCAACTCCCGTCTTCATCCTATTCTCCTTCCTTTGTTGTCACTTAGTTTATAGATAATAGGTTAGCAGAGGAGGAACTAACATTTGCTGAGTGCCTGCTATCTAATGACGACTATTCTAAGCTCTTTGCCTGCTCACTCATTTACTCCTCACAAAAACCCCATGAATAGGTAAAATTGTTAAACTCATTTTATGGATGAGACAAAAGAGGTTCAAGACAGCAAACCTGTGTGAGAGTACATTAAAGAGGGCTAGATGGAGATACCCAACATCTCTAAATATTAGTAATTAATAAACTGCCCCAAGTTTTCTATTCCTGTTAAAATACCTTCATCCAAAATCAATTACAGACCAATATTTTGTTCCAGCTGTTGAGGATTTGTAAATTTATTACTTCTTGGATGAAATTTATTGAAAGCATCTTATATTTTTTTCCTGTGTTAGCATAAGCATTGCACCATATGGAAGTATTCGTCTTACACAGCCAAAAGTTGCAAAGGCGGGTTGGAGGGAGGAAAAAACCTTGATCATAGTGGTCTTGGCGGACGGAGTCTGCTATGATGTAAGGCGAGAGAAAGGCAAACAGAGCACAAAGATGCTTTTCTCATTGTTACCCACAACACAAGTGGCTCTTTTCATGCTTGACCTCATCTAGCTCACTTGAGAGAGTTTTATAAAAAATTATTTTTTCCACACGAGATTGGCAAACTATAAGTATTTCAATCTCGATTTTGGTAAGTGCGACCTTAAAACCAGGACAGAACCAATAGTGGGCACTCCTTTGACCCGTAGTCCCATCACCAGGACAGACATCTCCACAGGCCCTCAGGCCTCATGATCTTACCCCACCAACCTTGTGTGTCCTATCTTGGTCCCCTTCATTTCTATCTTCTCAAATATGGCACCTGGATGTCATAATAACGACTCCTCCCCTACCCCGACTCTCCTTCATTTCATCACTTGCCAATTTCTATCCATGCTCTCTTCTGAGTCTCATCCTTGACCTTCATTGCCTTCCCTACTGCCCTTGCTAGAATTTAGGCCGTCTTTTATCCTTCCCAGGACCTCTCAGAAGCCTCCGTCCCAAGTAATCTCCCTGTTTTTCATTTGGTCCTCATCTAATCCATATTTTATTCTGCCGTCTGAGTTAGCTTTCTAAAACCAAAAACTACCATTTCATTCCTCTGCTTAGAGCCTTCAGAGGTTACGTGTCAGTGGTTCTAACCCGTTTTATGGGTGTGTGGCACTTCGGACACCCAGGATTTGGCCTCCCCCTGTCCTTCTTGCTTTAATTCCCACTGATCTTGCACATACTTCGAGGTCCAGGCTCACTGAACCTGGAAAGTACCATGTTCCTTGGCGCCTGAATGCCTTTGCACATGTTGTCCCTTCTTCCTTCCTTGTCTGCCTATTTGTTTTTGAATATGGGGATCAATTAACCTTCCCTGACACACCCTGGCAGACAAGTGGTTGCCCTCCTCTGCCCCCATAGGTGCATATATATCTCTCCACTACAGCCTTCTTTTACGTTGCGTTGTAAGTATGTCCATGTGCGTGGTTTCTGGGCCTGTGCGTGTGTTTCCCCCACTGGGACACAGACTGTAAAAACTAAAGCATATTGCAGTCTAGGAATATTCAATGAATTTGTGGAATGAATGAGAGGAGCCATATTTTATTCAATTGTGTGTTCCTAGTCCCTAGCTCTGAGGTAGGGGTTTAAAAGGTACTCATGAAATATTTGGTAAAGGAAAGGAGGGAAACAGGGAAGAGTGAGGAAGAGATGCGAAGAGCATGAAGTGTGAGAAGTATTTCTGCCTCACAGCTGGGAAGGGGGATCATTAATACCAAAGCTTGGTCTGTATCCAGGCTGCTTTGCCTTTCTCTGTTGGGACTTATTCACAAGTAACTGTTGTAATGGCTCAAGGAAGAAGGATTGTAAATAGTTGTCCGTGTTCCTGGCATAGCCCAATAAGCCCTCAGTCTCCATGACATCCTCAGGCACTCACCTGTCCTGAGTCACCAAAGACCTGAGGTATCTCCAGCATGGGGTTTCTTAACCTTAGCAAGGTGTCTCTGAACCCCCTCAAAGTATACAGCATACTTCACTTGTGCTCATGTACATTCTTTTGTAGAGAGGATCCACAGCATTAGTTAAAATTCTGGGCTATTGGGTGTTGCTAGCAGCTCTGTCATCTCCCAAGAGGACTGTATAAAATTGGGCCATTCAGACTTGAAAACCAGGACGTAACTCTCACACACAGTCACACATATACACAAAATACCAAATAGAACAAACTAAACTAAAACCTCTAATACACTGGTTCCCATTTAATCTTAGGCAGTTAAATCTTACTGCTATGTAGTCAGACCTTAATATTTATTCTTTGAAAGACTATTAGCCTTCTGTCCAATCAAAAACTAAAGAGATCAGCTTCCTGATTACGTGAAGATCACATAAGCACTTCTTTATGTGATCTAAGAGTGAATATGATGAGACTTGAGAAAAGCTTTTAAGAATCAATATGACTATTTCAAGCAACTGAGTACTTCATTGTTTAATAACCACCGAGTCATGTGGTAGGAGAAAGGGTGGGCAACCAGGTGCCTGCTGGGATATACAAATACAGCCTAGTCAGTCACCCTTTGCAGGTTGTGAGCTTCATTCATCAGTCTTCTTGTGTATGAGGCGATCAGGAAATGGAGGGTTGTTAACAGAAACCTTTTGAAAAGTGTCTGTGTGGCATACCACAAACCACCATGAGCAGTGCTCTAATTTGTACTTAATATCCTCACCAAAGAATTGAGAGAAGACCAGACCAGGGGCAAAGTGCACAAAGATGGGAGATTTCACGTATGTGCATGTGTGTGTGTCTAGAGGTATATAGGTGGGAAGGAGCTTTGAGGGCAAAGAGAAGAGAAATTTGTTATTTTAAGTAGTTTTATGGATTATCAGACAGTTTATATTGGGGTTCTCAAATTTTTAACTAAAACAATTTTAAAGGTATTTCACATAGACCAGACCCACTTGTAACAATACTCATTAAAGAACATTTGGAAAATGTTGACTTACAATGGTAGATTAAAGATGGCTACAAATTCTTTGGCATTCCTCCCATCAAAAAGACCCCCTCCCCTTAAATCTGAGCCAGCTCTGTGATAACATAACCAACAGAATATGGCAGAAGTGGTACTGTGCTAGTTACCAGGTCCCGACATTAAGAGACTTGCAGGTTCTACTTCCATTCTCTTGGAACACTTGTCTTGGAGCCCAGCTGCCTTGCTGTTAGGAAGCCCAAGAAGCCCATAGAGAGACCTGCTTGGAGAAGAACTGAGGCCCTGGGCAGCAACCCCAACTGAATGCCCAGCTGACAGGTGCCACCAATATGTGACTAAGCCACCTTGGAAAGCAGTTGATTCAGACCCAGTTGATTCATATCAGCTGTTGTTGCATGAAGCAGAGATGAGCCTCCCCTACTGAACCCTGCCCAAATTGCAGATTAATGAGACAAATAAACAATTATTGTCACTTTGAGAAGTCATTTGTGGGGTTGTTAGTTATGCAGAAATATATAATTGGAACAACCTAAAAGAGAAAAAAAAAAATCATTTGATCATTCGAAAACAAACAGTGCTAATATTTTATTGAATTACTTTCCAATGTTTTTATGTACAATTTTGAGATCTATTTTCTTTTTAAAACAATTATTGGGGTGGTGCAAAGGAATTGAGGTTTCTGCAACTATTTTTAACCTTTTAAACTGCAACTACTTTTGCACCAACTGAATATAATACCTATTAAAATATGGTTTATTTTTCACTTGTTAAATAAACACATAAATTTTTTACATTATTACAAACCTTATATATAATTTTAGAGGCTACTTAGTAGTTCATTATATAGATATATCTTCTGTACTTATTCTCATACTATTGGAAATAGAAATTGTTTTCAAATTTGCTATTATAAACAGGCTGCTTTGCATTAAGCTCTATGCCTTAAGTTTCTTTATGTATGTAGGATTATTCTCTTAGAATTGGCTACCAAAATGGAATTATGGGGGGGTCAAAAAGTGATTAATATTCACTATGATAATAGACTCATTGTAATCTTGGTAGTTACCTTATCAGTGAATGCCCAACTGGAGAGGATAAAGCTGATTCTGAGAAATATTCCTAGTATACTGGGTTGAGTAGTGACTCCTCAAAATTCATGCCCACTCAAAACCTCAGAATGTGATCTCATTTGGGTCTTTGCAGATGTGATTAGTTAAGTTAAAAGGAAGTCATAGTGGGTTAGGGTGAGCCCTAAATCAAATGGTCATGTAAAGACCCAAAGAGAGACACACACAGAGGGAAAAAGAGCATGTGAAGATTGAGGCAGATATTGGAGTGATATAGCATTTAAGTCAAAGAACTCCAAGGATTCTCAACAACTGTCAGAAGGAGGCAAGGAAGGCTCTTACCCTAGATCCTTCAGAAGGAACATAGCCCAGCAAAGCCTGGCCAACCCCTTGATTTCAGACTTCTAGGCTCCAGAACTATGAGAGACTAAATTGCTGTTGTTTTAAGCCATCCAGTTGGTGGTAATTTGTCAAGGCAGCCCTAGGAAATAAATACACCTAGCAATAAGATAGAGGAACATGTGGATCCAGATGGGGGTTTTCATGACTGCATATCACAATGCATTAAGGGCTCAGGAAAAGAAAAAAAATTCACCAGAAGACTTTCCAAGGTCCAACATGAAAGTTTAGACCCTGTTATCCTCCCTCACCCCACCCTCACCTCCACCCTACACCTCAACTGTTAGTATGGACTTGACTTATGTTGGTGGTGTTTTAAGCCACTAAGGTTTGGGGTAATTTGTTACACAGCAATAGTTAATGCAGCTCACATTTTGAATATCTAGGGTGGACTCATTAAGAATTTGTCTTAAGACAGTGAGGTCACTTGGCTTTTCTTGATAGGATGGAGGGGAGGGGGCAGATTTTATTTTATAGGATGGGAAGATGGTCAGGAACCACAGGGGACAGCCCAGAGATTATAGCTAAAGGAAATAATTGTAATATCCTTTCTTTCAGTTTCTTTCAGTCAGAGTTTCTGCCCCTTTCCTGTTTTCCCCTCAGTTGACTTGGTTAGAAGTGGTTCCCTGAGCTGCTATGGCTTCCACACTTGGTCTTTTCATAAACCCATCTGCAGGACAGACAGATGGATAGCGTGGTAGCCTCCTAAAATATCCATGAGATTGTATGCCTGTAAGTAAGTTTTCTTCATAGCCTTTTTAATTCTGAGACGTCTATGGCTGAATAACTGATGATGGTTTTGCTATTTACAAGTCACTTTGAAGTGTGGGTGACTGACAACTGGACTCTCTTCTCAGATCTGCCTGACAGAGCTGATGTGACCAGATGTCTGGTGCTGCTTCTCAGATGTCTGAAGTTGATCAACCATGGCAAAACATAAACATATGATGGAAGAATATTTACGACACTAATCAAGGAGTTTAATTTATTGATATGGCTGGTATCTTAGAAGTAGCATGAAATATGAAGTCAGAAGTTTTGGGTTCCTGTTTCTCCTCTGCTAATTTAGTAATTCTGTGAGTTTAGGGAAGTCATATGAACAGTGAGCCTCAGTTTCTGCATCAGTAGAATGGGGACAATATTAATTACCCAGCCTACATTCAGAGGGGTGTCATTCAAATCAGAGAGAGAGAGAGAGAGAGAGAGAGAGAGAGAGAGAGAGAGAGAGAGAGAGCTTTGCAAACTATGAAATGCTAATACAATTGTTGGCTCTTGTGGTTATTTATTACTAGTATCTCACGGAATGTACATGGAAGGCATATTCTTAGAAAACAAGCTTACATCCATATCAGCACCATAATTAAGAATAATTGTGATGGTAGATAGGACATTCTGCCCACAGAGAGAATTTGATTCTGTGCATTTGAGAGATTCTGTGTGTGTTGCCATCTAATGGGGAAGTTATTGAAGATTTGGCTAAGGTTATCAGGTGGGCTCTGGTGCGGGTTGATTCAGCTTCTCTTGGCACCTATTGGGTCCCTGATCCACCTCCTGTTGGCATCACTGTTGGCCATGTTAGACTCAGTGACCCTCGTGCTGCTAGTGGTGACAGCATCGAAGCCTACCCAAATTTAGAAAAATGGGAAAGTTGTCTTTTGCATTTCTCATAGGCTATTTTGATACTGCTCTTTCCTTCTTTGCTCCTGTTTCTCCCCAGCATTAGAACGCATTGTGTTCACTTCACTGGGTGCCATGCAGTTTTTCCCTTTGACTCTACTGCCTCTTGTTTATGAAATAAAGCAAGTCAACTGTGACCAATGGCCAGCTGCCATCTTGCCTCCAAAGTACAGAGACTTTTTTCTTCCTCTTATTTTGTTTTAAAAATAGTAAGGTATTTTTCCTTTGGAGGGAAAAAAAAATCTTATTATTCAGAGATACAGAGCATAGAGAAAATCTCTGGAGTCAGGAGACCTGGGTTCAAATCCCAGATTGGGCAAATTACATAAGCTCTTTGGAGATTCAGTGACTCTTGGGGATGGTATGAGGATCAAAGTGTGAAAGCACTATGCAAACACCAAAACACTATGCAGATGTTCTTATCCCTGCTTCTCTTTCAGAGGCACCCTAACAGGAGTAGGAAGGCTTTTCAGAGATTCTGGTTCAGGATATTCCTTGGAAATGCTGTATCGTGGCGTATGTGTATTTGATCTGAAACAAGAAAGCCCTGAAGAACATGTTGCAGATTTATTTCGCACCTCAAAAAGTTGTGACCCTACATTTCAAATCCAGCTCCTACCGGCTCAATGCCCAGCCAGTTATGGCCCCACCTACAAATTGGAGACTAGACTATGGCCCCTCCCCTGAGCCTTTCTCCTGTTGATCTGCCCTAATGGTCACGGTCTATTTCATCCAGCTCCAAGTCTGGCTGAACCCCAAAGGGATGTCTCGTGATATCTTTCTCTTTTGCCTGACGATGTGTGGCCTGGAGGTGAGATGCATGAATCTGCTCTGGGCCAGATGTGTGGTCCTTCCTAGCTGTGCTTGGATTTCCTTGCATCTTCCAAGATCTTTGTCATTATAGACAGTCAACAGCAATCAACCTTATTCTTTTAATTTATGTGTAGTCAGCTTTCAGTTTTTCTCCTTTATTGAGGATCACAGGAGCGTAAATAATGAGAAGACAGACTCGCACAACAAAAAAATGTTACCGCTTTTATCTCTGGGGATGTCTGACAAGCTGTCCCTCCTCTTTGCCTCCGTGTGCCTTGGTCACTGTGTCATAAGGTGGCCCGTGGCAAAACAGACACTTATCGAGTAGACTGTATTTTACCCATAAGAACAGTGTTGTAATTGGGAAGCCAAGGAGATCAAGGACTAAGCACCCCATAAGTTATGGTTGTGACCAACTGTGTGTCATAAAATCCAGAGCAAGCAGCAAAGGCCCCTAGAATAATGTGAAAGAATGAAGCTGTAATTAGACACTGGTAGACTTGGAAAAGATATTAGAGACCATCTACTCTGAGTCCCATGTCTTTCAGATGAGAATGTTTGATAGCAGACCAAGGTTCCTGTAGCTCTACTATTCTTTGGGGTCACTGATTGGAATGAGGCAAACCTAACCTGGAATCCCAGCTCTGCTATGTATTGTGACCTTGGGCAAGGTTATTTCACTTCTTTGAGCCTCAATGTCCCCATCTGTAAAACTGAGAAATCAATACTGAATTCATGTGGTTGTTGTCAAGATTAAATGAGATGATTAATGTAAGAAAAAGACCTAACCAATGGCTGAGACAACAGTAAATAATCAGTAACCATTATTATGATTATGCAAAGGGCCAATATATCATAAAGTACACATAAATCACTCTAGTATGACATAAATTTGGCCTAACTAAAATGAATTTCCCAGCAATTCTAGACTAATCTCTCAGCTTGTTCTGCCTTCTCCTGGCCTTTGAGTAGTTTTGAGAAGTAGATCTGGGTTATGTCTTTCAAATTCAGGCCACAGAAACTGAAATCAATTTCTCCATTTTATCTTTCTAACTTTCTCAGCCATAATTAGTCATATTGGAGTCTTTTCATAAATCTGAGACTTTTACTTAAAATTCAGATTAGAGAATCCAAATATTTAGAGACCTCACTAAAGACGTTAGATTTTGAGGATTTTGAGTGTATGTCTCTCTGGGTCTAGTCTCCCTAATCTCCCCCGTCCCCCGCACCCCCCCTTCCCATGCCTCTTTTTTTTAAAACCATCAACAATTTCAGGGCTACTTTGAGAGGAGTACTATCCCCGGACCACCTTAGAGGGACTGACAGAAAGCAGGAAGGAGGGGCACACCAGCTGTTTGCCTTGGTGGCAGCATACAAAGGCCCCATTGGGTTCCAACAGCATTGGCCGTGGACCAACATGGGCTAAGGGCACCGAATGGGGGACGTCAGGCTGCTGAATTCCAGTGTGCTGCAGGAGCAGAGCAGGGAAAGGCCTAGTGCTGAAACACCAGGAGGCCTTGTTTGTATCAGATTAGAAGGGGCAGCTGACTTCCCTTTGGTTCTGTTCCTTCCGTGTGCTGCTTGGCAAGACCCAGAGTATGAGCCACAGCAGGTGGAATCCATTTCGATTTTCAGCCTGGTCTGAAAATCCCAGAGCATATATTCACACGGGGGCATCTGAGGGTGTGCTGAGCTTTCTCTTCTGCACCACTCAGCCTTCTGCAAACCCCGGTTCTTTCTCCTGGCCATGCTTCTTAGAGGCAGGGCAGTGAGAGAGTTTCTGTTTTGTTTCTAAAGAAACCGACAGACAGAGACTTAACTAGACTTAAATTAGCAGGTGTAGCTAAACCCTGGCATCAAGAGTTTCTGTCCCCCCGTGGTAGCATCTTATAGGCATTGTGCATAAATATCCTGTTAACCCTCAGCTATCGGAAAAGTGCTCTGGTCTTAGAAAATGCCAGACCAGAGATCCCGCAAAAGTCAAACCCATGACTGGGGTGTAAGTCATGCCCTTGGGCAGCATCTGTCTGGTTAGGACATAACTGTGGCCATTGCAGCATTACTAACCTCTTGCTCAGCCATGTATTGAAGCCATCATTCTTTGGGAAACGGGAGTTGGACGCTTCTCCCTTCTGAAATCCAAAATGCCATCAGTGATATCCTTCTCTGTACTGCCCATTCTGTCAGCTTGTGGTGTCTTACAAGTTGCTGAAAGAATGTTGCCCGGAGGAAGGCTTTCTGGGTTAAGACCCGTTATGGATTGAGCTTTCCGGTGTGTAGTCTCGACATAAAACGGTGATGCAGTATCGGGAAAAACTGATTCTAAAACATTAGACTGCTTATCTGGGGACAACTAACTAGAAATACCAAATCTTGGGCTCCACCCCCAGCCATTCAGATTCAATATGTTCCTAGGGCAGGCCCAGGAATCTGTATTTGTCCCAAGTGTCCCAGGTGATTCTGAAACAGGACATCATGAACTCTGCTCCATGAAACACTTCTCAAGACAATGTAGAGTATTCATGTTCCTTCTGATTCTGAACTTGAGTAAATCTGGAAAAACTAATGCCTCAAGTGCCCTCAAGACCTTGACGGCAATATGGATGAGTTAAGAAAATGGCTGCCTGAGCTGAAAAGACTCACAGAGTGTTTCAGTCTTGGCCCCACTGCAACCTCTCCGTCCTCTATTTTCCTGTCTGTAAAATGAAGCATGCTGTACTTGCAGTTCTTCAGAGGAAAGGTCCCGTAGGATGATAGAGTTGAGTTGGTAGAACGTGTGCTATCTTACACTACACTTAGATACAATTTAATAATAGCTTTCACTTTATCTTTGCATTTCACAATAACCTCAATAGAATTTCACAAAAATTCTTTCTGCATAAAGATGCTGAGACACAGATGTGTTCTAGAGCCAACAGTGACACCATCATTCCATTAGCTGGAGAACTGAACTTAACGTTGGGGTCCTGCCTTCAAACTGCCCGTTGGAGCATCTACGTGGTTGAAGGCCTCACCGAGGAGTTGGGCTGCAGTGTTTGGCTATAAGGAGGTCTCGTGAATTTGGTCCTGATGTTCTCCATTTCTTTGCCCAAGCTCTGCCCAAGCTCTCATGGAACTAGACCTGGAACTTGTACACAGTCCAGTTGCCAAGGCAGTGGTTTTCCCGGTAGACCCTCCTGCCTTTCTGTACAAAAGTGTCATATTGGTACTGACTATTGGAGATAGATGTTGCCACTGTTACCTTCATCCATAGAGTTACCAAAAGAAAGTTTTAAATGACCAGGTAAAACCTGTAAGTCTTTTATGTGATCAGAGTCTGAAATTGTACCAGCTATAGCTAAATAGTCTACTTCCATTCTCTTAACACAGGTATCTCATTCTTGGCATGGATTATGATGGGCATTAGGAGAACTGAGTTCTGGTCCAATAATTTGGCCAATAATTTGCTGTGAGCTTGGAAAATTTACTAATCCCTTGGAGTCTCAGTTTCCTCATCTATACAATGAGATTTCTTGACCCGAGCTCCCTTTTGGGTCTAATATCCTTCAATTTAACTCCCACCAATCCACTGGGAATACTAGGGATATGTGAATAAGTGCCTTCGCCCAGGAGCCAGCCTGAGAATAAGAAATCTTCTTAGTGAATTTCCAGGGATACAGAAAGCAGAGGGCTCAGGGCATGGGGAACACACAGCAGTGGGATATGTTTACATTGTCTTGCCCACTGGGCATATACAGATGCCTTCAGCTTTTATTTTGCTTCCTGAGAGAAGCCCAGGACCTCTTGCAGTCAGAGCAGGATATGGTGAGGGGAAACTTACTGAGGAGACATTGGATGCTTTGCTACCTGGAAGTGAATATGAAAGTGGTGGACATTTCTAGCTACAAGCAGGCTTGGGCTTCCCGGGCCATCTGACCTCATGACCAGGCATGGGAATGTTGCTAAGAACTGATGAATCATAGGCTGAGCCTTCCCAGGCACCTACTTCACCTCCAACTCCAAATATATTGGCAGTACATTTGCTAGAATCTGGATTTAGAGTAGGTCAAGGGCAGGGACCATGCTTCAATGATATCCCCAGAGCCTTAGTAGTAGGTACTCAATAAATGCCTACTGAGTGAATGAACATTCTTGGCAGGATGGATCATAACAACCAGAGACAAACAATCTATTTACCCCTGGGTACAGCTGTTCCTAAGCCTGGACCATGGACTGCCAGGGCCAAGAGTATGAGCTCAATCTTGTGTTGGTCCCAACTTTCTCCATTATAAAGACCTTCGAGGAAGAAAGGTGGCTGAGGACCAATTTATTTAAAAAATTCTTTGTGGTAAAAACACACATAACATAAAACATACCATCTTAATTATTTTTAAGTATGTAGTTCCGTTGTGTTAAGTATATTCATATTGTTGGGAGACAAGAACTACCTTTTTTAAAGAGTAACTCCTGAGACCTGAAAAAATGCATAAATTTTTAGGAATGAAATGTCATAGGAGAAGTGGGTATGGCATTTCTAAAATTTAAATTCAATTTTCTAAAAAATTATTAAGGAATTGGTCCTATGATTTTATGATTAAAAAAAAAAATCCTTCAATAGTTGAGTTTAAAAGAAAGAGTTAACATGGTGGCCATGACTATTACAGATGCCTTTGTTGCATCTTTCCATTTTGAGCTTTCTCTTATATATGAAATCTTTAGCTATCCCGTTGTTGCTTATTTCCTCTTTGGTTAATCAAGCATCTTCTGAGTCAAAATAAAGCGATGAGTTCTGGTAGCACACGTCATTAGGTGCTACTATTTGCTATAATAGTAAAGGGACTGAAAAGAGCTGAACAAAACTTATTTCCTTCTTCCTTTCTTTCCCTACTGGGTGCCAAGTTCTATGCTAGGCCCTGCAGATACAGCCATAAGCAAGGGAGACGTACAAGTCATTATAATAGGAGGCAGTAGGTTTAGAAGAGGGGGAAGCCCAGGATGCTGTGGGAGGACCAGGTTGCTCTGCTGTGGCGATGCAGGTGAGGCATGAAGTGGCCTGCACCAGGGCAGTGGTCTTGGGGTTGGAGAGATTTGGGTTCGGAACAACTTGGTGGGTTCATGTTTCTGTGGAGGCCATGGATCCCAGAGGCCCTGACCCCTTTGATCACTGTCCGCCAGACGTAGTAGAATGGTCCCTTGCTGACCTGTTTGGTTTGGCTCACATGGTCCTCTGTTTTCATTGTGCATTACTTGCAAAAATGAAATACAGGCTTTTTAGCTTCTCATGAAAAGATTTGATTACACAAGGGATGGGAGAAGGTCTAGCAGCAATTGGCTGGAACCAAGGCATGGCAGCCCTTTCAGGTGGGGCCTCAACCTCTCAGCCAGCTTGTTCCCACGTTTGGGTTCTTACGTGTTCCATTTGAACAGGGCTAGTATTTAGTGGGTGTGCACTGTACACCTGAACCAGTTGTTAAATTGGTGAAACCTTCCTGTTCTATTGGTAAATAGCTTTCCTGAGCTCCCTTAGTGTCCCTCTTGCTCCAGGGGGGACATTCCCCAATAGCACTTCCCTACAATCTGACTATGAAGAGGTTCCATCTGGTGTCAAGAACCTGCAGCTCCCCTGTTCCAGCAGCTCCCTGCTCCAGCTCTAAGTCTCACATCCGTTTGCTGACTGTGTGTTCCCTCGCCCTGAGCCATTATGGCTGTTAACTACTTTGACTATCACCCCTGCATTCAGGCCACGAAGTCGTGGCCCCTGGGCTGGACCATGCAATCTGGCCTCCTGGAGCTGGGGATGTGTTCAGTCACAGATGGCTTTGGAGTTTGGGTTGATTTAAAAAAATCTTTTCATTGTAAAAGCTGTTTTATTTCCAGAACTGTTTACATTTCCATTGTACGGTGCTGAATGTGATCAATCTGGGGATGGTTAGGTAAATTTTTATAACCTAAGGGAGACAGGAAATTATTTTTTATTTTTGCTTGTTCTGACACATTAAGATAATGTGATATTTTTCAGCCACAAAATGCCATTCCAGAGACATATGTAAGTTCCTTGCAGTCAGCATCAGGTAGCAGTAGAGCTAAAATAATAGTAATAACAATAAATAATAATAACAACATCTATTTGTACTTTCTAAAACCAGCCTGTTTGCCTTTCCTTCACAAACAGCCCATCTATGTGAGACCTGAAGGCCAACTTTAGAGGAACCTGTAGCGTCTCCTCCAAGAAATCTTTCTGCAGCTAGAGAAACACTTGTTCGTTTTAATTAGAAACTGGTAGGGCGCTGGGCTGGCTGGCTGGCTGAGTTCAGGCCAGGGAATCTGAGCATATCTTCAGGGTGAGATATTTGATTACACAAGGGATGGGAGCTGATTGCCAGTCCTCCCATCTGGAGAAAAATCTCTGGGTGGCAGGAGCTAAGGATAGGGTGAAAGAAAGTGATACACTGAGGAGAGTGGGGTGAGGTGAGGAGAAGAGGCTGGGCCTTGGCCCGGTCTGTATCAGCTTCGAGGAGGCCAGCATTGACTCTCCCCTGTGTCTATCCAAAAGGGAACTCAGCGGGACTAAACCAATGTGGCGTTCAGTGTTCTTTCCCACTGGTCCACAGCTCTCCCTCTTCACGATCACCCAGATAAACCCATTTTTCACTGCCCTGGCTTCTGGGCTAACTTATTGGCACCTCCCTCTAGGTTTTCCTGAGATGATGGAATGGAAGGAAAGGCAGGATCTTCTTGAAACCCCTCCCGCCAAAGCAGAGGTCGTAGCTCCCTCCATCTTTTCCCCCACAGCTGGGATTTACGGTAGTTCCCCCATATCGATGTGGGATGTGTTCCAAGACCCCTAGTGGGTGCCTGAAACAACAGGTATTACTGAACCCTATATATGCATACCTTTCACTGAAAGGACACATGTTACGACTTCTCTTTGGCATATCCGATTGCCAGCATCACTACTCTTGTGCTTTGGAGCCATTATTAAGTAAGAGCTACTTGAACACGAGCACTGAAATACCATGACAGTTGATCTGATCACCGAGATGGCTACTAAGTGACCAACAGTAGAATAGCATATGCAGTGGGGATACACTGGACAAAGGGATGAGTCACGTCCCGAGCAGGATGGAGGACAGACTAGGACGGTGCAATATTTCATCACGCCACCCAGAACAGTGCGAAATTTAAAAGTTATGTATTGTTTATTTCTGGAATTTTCCATTTAATAATTTTGCCTGCAGTTGACTGCAGGTAACTGAAACCACAAAAGGCCAAACTCAGATAAGGGGGTACTGCTTTACTGCTTTTAATACCTCACATCCCAACTGGGCCTACAGCCCTGTCTCCCCACTAGAATGCAAACCTTCCACTTGCTTGTAGAGCCAGTACCTCACACCATATCTGGCACAGGGTAAATTGAATAGGTTCAGTAAGTGTTTGTCGACCCAAGGAAGGCAAAATCCAGGCTGGTTGGAAATAGCATTGACATTATCACGTGCGTTCTCCACAGTTCTGCTGCTTTCAAGGATCCAAAGCATAGCAAGACCTTAAAGTACTGGGGGAATCATGAACGCAGAATGAGTCATCCAGGGAGAGCAGAGTGAGGCAGACACAACCAGTACAATTTTAGATATTGAATCGCGTAAGAGCTTGGAAATTGGTTGTTGCTTTATGTTAAATAATAACTCAGATATGTGTGTGATCCTGAAATGTCAGTCTCAGACATTCTGGGCAAATCAGAGTATACTATTTGTACAACTTATATTCCCTTACATTCCATTGTGAACTTTTCATGTACTCTGTTGGAACTGGTTGCGACCACTTGTTGAGTTCTGGCCAGGAGCCACGCCCGTGTGACCCACTGTGCAGGTGTTAACTGTCATGGCGGTACCGCGAGGCCGAGATCATCCTCCTTGTACAGGTGAGGGACCCAAGGCTCAGACTGACCCTGTGCAGCATGACAAGGCACCATGACCCTGTGCTCGGACAGACGCAGGTTCCAAACTCTGCCTTTTATGATTATGGGACTTTAAGGGAGTTCTTTAACCATAGTCATTAAAATCAGAATATCTGGAAATAACTGAACGTTTGTGTTGGCCGGACCACCTGGGTCAGTGCAATTAGAAGAGCAGTGGTACGTGACTGTCTTGTGGCCTGTTGGACATGCACATATTGACGTGAACTTTGTGACCTCCATGTTCCCTTTCTTTGGGATAGGAGGAGAGAAGACTCTAAGGTCAGGCATACTTTTAATTGTGCGAGTTCCGGAGTTTGGAAGAGACTGTTCAGCTCACAAGCTGGACTGGCCTTTCTTTTGGACATGAAAGACTTATGACCTGTTCAGCCAAAAGCCCCACCACAGAAACCTCATTGAGCTTGTTACATATTATATTCCAAATATCAACTCAGATGAAAAGGACTGTCTGGCCCACAGACAATTATCCATTGGCATCTGTACAGTGTGTTATTGTACAGCGCTTCCTCACGAGCTATAATTAGGTGATTGTGTAAGGAGTCCACAGTGCACGTTTGAATAGCGACTCTATTTGGCCCATGATGTCACTCGCTCACACTAGTCCCTTCTCATCATATTATGGCCTTCGCCGTGGTGTGGTTGGAATTCAGTATGCGTGAAATCAGATCTTCATTGAGTTTTCCATCTATGGATGGAAGTAATGATAGCCCTTAGGATGAATCACTTGGGACAAGAGCCTTTACATACCTGAAATAATTATGACGTCAGAGCTGAGAGTTCTGGGGAGTTCACTTGCTAGCTCTTCAATCTGGATAAGTTCCTCAGCCTCTCAGAGAGAGACTGCCTTTGTTCATCTGGAAATTGGGGCTCATGGTACCAGCAACCCCAGTAGGCTATAAAGTATAGAGCATAAATTACATCGCTCTTTCTCCCCTTTCACACCGAGTCAATGACCACATCCTGACCGTTCCACCTCTTAAGTATCTCTCAAATCCTTCCATGTTTTTCTGTCTCCATGGCCATTGTCTTGGTCCCAGGTACTGCCCTCTCTTGCCTTAGACGCTACATCAGTCTGTTGACTGCTTTCACGGCACCCACTCCTACTGCCCTCTAATAGACTTGTTGCTTCCACGGTGATCTTTCTGGACATTCACTTGGGACATATCCTGTAGCTTAAAACTTTCCAGGGGCATCTCTGTGCTCTTGGGATAAAGCCAAAAGCCCAAGTTCCTCATCTTGACCGATTTAAGCCCCTGCGTGATCGGTCCGTCTGTGTCTCAAACCTCACGTCATGCCACTCTCCCTCTCACTGCCAGCGTTCCAGCTAAACCAGCTTATTTTCAGCAACTCAGATACATTAAGAACTCTCCTCTTGAAAAGACCTTAGCACTGGATGTTTCTTTCACCTAGAACATTCTCTCCTCCTTTCTCAACTTCCTCCTATGCCTTTCTAATTCCAGATCTTCCTTCAAGAGCTAATTTGCAATGCTACTTCCTTGAGAAATCCTACTGAGAGAGACACCCTCCTCCATTATATAATCCCCTGATAAATGGTCGTATTCCTTCATAGCACATGTCACAACTCCAACTAAATAATTACTTTAGAAAATATTTGTTTACAGTCTGTCTCCCCCTCTGGGCTGTTTCTCGAACTGAGTCTTCTTCCCAAGATACCATGTGGTACGTGCTGGTTCATCGATTAACACAGTGGAGGGGATAAAATTCACTACTCCTCTCTGAACTTAATTCTGCCATTTTTTACAGTTGAACATCCTTTGCTGTTTAATCTCCAGCCTCCTCTTGGTTGAGAGGGCAGATGGCTCTGTGTGGGGGAACCCCATCTCTGGGTTTTCTTAGCCGCCAAGGGTTGGTTGGAAAGCGTGGTATCAGTCAGGAAGAGTCATCAACCTGCTAAATGTCAGCACTAGAAAGAAGCTGAAGGTTCAGCGAACTCTATGGCCACATTTTACAGATGGGCAAACTAAGGACAAGAGAAATTGAATGTTATACCCAAGAGCAGAAGTAAGGAATGGATCCAATGTCCCCAAAATGTTCTTTTATCATGCTTAAATACAGATATACAAAAACATGTACTTATACATGATTTGTAGAACATTTTGTAGTTTTCATTTCTACTGCCTCATTCATCCTCATAGCAACCATGAGAAGAAAGTAGGGCAAGCATTGCTTATCCTCATTTTATAGATGAGAAAACAAGAAGAGAGAGTATAGGTGACTTATACCAATGCCCAAGGGCAACCCAACTTACAAGTACAGAAGCCTGACTAGGTCCCTGAGCTTCTGGTTCTTGGGCGAATGTTTGTTCTACTGTATCACTCTGTAATTCCTACAAATAAATACATGGGAAACTCTGTTTCTGGTAAGAAATACATTGGCCAGGGAGCCACAGCTGTGAACAAAGTAAAGTTCTGCTTCCTTCTCGTCCTTGCTCATGCAGTGGCAATCACATCTGTAACCCAGCCTTCCATCTGTCATGGGAAACGGGTTAACGTCAGAGGGCGTGAGGGGAAGAGAGTGCATGTGCTGCAGTCAGCCTCCACTGGGTTTCAATCCGAACTCTGCTACTTAGTACAACTGGGCGACCTGAAGCCGGTTACTAGGAACCTCAGTGAGCCTGGGTTTCTGGCTGTAAAATGCAGTTACTGATTGTCCCTCCTTAGCTTTGTTCAGGATTAAATGAGGTAGTGCTCAGAAGGTAGAGAGAAAACGGAAGGCACTCCTTTCACAGTATTTATCCTAACATCAAAGGTAGCCTTCAGCAACAGGTTGAGGAGATAAACATCAGAAAAGGCCATCCTCTGGGTAGAAGAAGTATAGAGAGTTGGGGGGGAGGGGCAAAATGAACCCTGCGGGTGTGGGTAACAGGGGAGCAGGTTTGCAGGCTGATGTGGATTGTCTGTTATCTGTAGTCTCCTTGGCTGCCTCCTGGTTCCATGTGTGTCTCTATGTGTCATGGGTCCAGCCCGTTGTGTGTGTGCGTGCTTGCTCGTGGGCGTGGGAAGAGCAGAGCAGGGTGCAGGCAATGTCCCAGCAGCACCCCTCCCCCAACAGTGTCAGCGCATTACGTTTCCTGTCAAAGCATTTGGATGGGGAAAGTTTAAAAAAAAAAAAAGAAAAGGGAGAAAATGTTTATTAATCTGACTGCCTATCTGAGAGTGGTTGCATTCTTAAAGCCATTTGAGAACTTTTGTTTTTCTAAGCTATGACTTTGCAAAAATGTATCCAGAAATGGTGCTTTAAGGAATTTTACTGAGCTATGAACACAGTCATATTAGGTGTACCTTTTTTCCCAATCTAGAAGTAGAAGTCTAAAAACACCATCCCTAAAGATTAAACTAGAAGGTATAGATTGAGGATGGTTTTTCGTTATCAACATTTAAATTAAAATTCTGTGGCAGACTCAGGAGCAAGGAGGGAGGGTTGTGGAAAGTGGTTGCCGATGATCAAAGTAGTGAGACCCAGTTAAAAAAAAAAAAGAGCCCAACTCATGCTACAGAGGACTGTCTGCTCCCCCGTGGCTTCTCAGCTGGGCAGAAGTCATGGCCCTGGGCAATTTACCAGGTCAAACGGCTGTGCTTCAACCCATAGGCTCTGTCACTGCATTTTGTCTGCAGATCAAGGGCAAGTCCAGGGGTGGACCCATCCTCCCCAAGCACCCAAGATTAAAATGAAAGCAGATGCTGGACTAATTTCCAGTGCAAAATCACTATGTCAAGGTCTGGAATCCCACACTGGCTTCACAGGCTGGTTCCCTCCCTGCGGCAGACACCAAAACCAAGTCCAGTCAGAGGAGTCGAATGCCTAACAGAAGGAGGGAGAGAAAGCTTTTGAGTCAGTTCTGCCACCACCAGGGCCCAAGGGCACCAAGTCCCCAAGCCAAGGGTCCTGTTCCTTAGGAGGACACTGCCCACATCTGTATCTGTGAGAGCTCTGCCCTGCTCCCATTGCCACCAAACCCCATTTTGAGGGCCACGTCTTTCTTCATAGGAGAAGGCAAAGCGTTCTCTCCTCCAGTGTTGTATAGTCATATCGTATAGTCCCCAAAGACTGAAAGTGCTGAACTCAAGTTAATGAACGAGATATTCAGGGTGGCAAAGAAATGGGGCATGTACATATTTCTTGAAATATCTTCTATGTATAAAGGACAAGAAAGCAAGTGCTAATATTGCTACACGTGTAGAGGCGGGGGAGAAAGGAAGGTGGTCTCTGGTCTGGAAAATGGGATTCTGAGTAGCTTAGGTCAGTTAAGTTGTTAGTTAAGATCCCACATCCCCGGGATCTCAGCCATCCCATGGGTGTTGGTGACCCTTAATTCTCTATCCCCTTTCCTTCGCCCCTCGCTTGGGGCTCAACTGTCTACTATCTGTGAAGACTTTCACATCCCCAGGCAACCTAAAAGCATCACATCCAACATGGAGAATGCATCACCAACCATTGGCCAGCCCTTCCATCAGTCCCAGCATCCAAACATAAACCTGGGAATAAGTCACAAGCCCACTTTCTCCCTCTGCCCTCAAATCTAACCTGTTACCACATGCGGTACATCATTTCGTCTTTCCATTCATTGTACTGGTCTTCTGCTCTCCTTCCCACCCCAGCTTTTAGTGCCTTTGTTCAGACCTTTACCCACATCTTTCTCCTGGGCCACTGTAATTGCCTCCTGACTTGTCTCCCTGCCTCTGCCCATCTCTCTCCCAATCATACTCCACACTGATGCTGCAGTGATCTTTCTGCAGCACAGATATAACCATGATGCTACCCTCGGAAGGCTCCGTGTTACCTACAAGATAAAGCCCAAAGTCTTCACTGAGGCAGGTATAGCTCTCCTGGATCTGGAACCTGCCTACCTCTCCAGCGTTCTCTTTACTTCACCCCTATAACTTCTTTACTCCATGCATGCGTATTGGGGACCTACTTTGTTTCTACATGGTGCCGGGGATACAGTGGTAAACAGAGCCATCACCCCGCACCTTACAATCCATCTTCGCAAAGCACATGCTGCTTCCTGGCCACGAGCCTGCTGCTCCAGGCTTCATGCCTTCACTGGTTCAGATCTCTCTGCTGCTCTCCTGAGATTACCCGTTCCTCCCCCACTTCTACTGGCAGATACCTACTCCACTTCCAAGACTTAGCTGAGGGTCCCTTCGTTTTTGGAGCTGTCCTAGAACTATCCTTCCTCCATGTCCCAAACTGCCACCTGTACATAGTTCTTTATTTGTGCACTCAGAGTATTCCGAAGTAGGCTCTACCACATCCTACTATGTGGGCTTGGGTGAGTCACTTTGCTACAATTTCCTCATCTATAAAATGAAGACGATAATGATATTGTAGGGGAGGCAAAACTTTGCATCAACTTGTCTTTTAACAAAAAAATTAACAAGAGAAAAACAGTTTATTAATGTGTGCAGCATTCATCACGAGGGAGAAACCTGAACAAAAAGTAACTCCAAGTCGTGGCTTAGAATTTCGGCTTATCTAGCATCTCCGACAAAGAACAATAAATCTGTAGAGAAATGACAGAACAAAAGAAAGCAGTTTTAGGCTTCCAAGTATGGCAAATTTATATCTATCTGTATCTATCTATTCATCTCTATCTATCCATATCTATCTATCTATCGATCTAGATAAGTAGATATAGATAGAGAGATGATAGATATAGATAGAGATATAAATATAGATATATCTATATCTATATCTGTATAAATATATATAGGTATAGATATACATATACATATAGAGATATATAAAGATAAATTTTAACATGAACTGGTAGACCTGACTGCCAAAATTATTCCTGTGACACATTATATATACATATATTTAAATGCTCAATTGTGTGAGATAAGTAAGCCCCTATTTTAAGTCACTGCAGTAGTGTTTTCTATTAATTGAATCTCTGTTGAACTGTCCTTCCCATGGAGTCCATTACAACAGAATTTTAATCTGATAAATGGCATAATTAAATAAAACACTCCTTCATTTATCATGTCTCCATCCATCCATCCATCCATCCATCCATCCATCCATCCATCCATCCACCCACCCACCCATCCATCCATCCAATATTGCCTCTTTTTTTTTGTAAAAAAAATTGAATTGCTAATCCTCTTATTTCTCTCATTTATGCCCTAACTGGTGCCCCCTACTCTCTGCTGTTCTGTTTGAATTGTTGTATGAACTTGTTGTTATGGTCTGACAAGTAAACCAAAATGGGAACATTCATTTCTTTAGCAGTTGGTTGTCAAAATTGATCTGAAAAAAGAGATGCCAAATTGTTTTTGCTGGAATGTGCCATCACAGAAAATGATTCTGTCTTGGACGTCTGTCATTTTTGCCTGCTCAGAATCCCTCTTCCAATATTTAGGTCACAGCCCCCAAATTTCCTTTTCAGAAACTCACCTCCTGTGTTCTTATTCCACATGGTTCAGTGGAGTTGGTCCACCTGCTGGCACCAGAGGTGGGCAGATGTCCTAGGCCAGGACAGAATTATCCATCACTCTGGCCATAGTGATTGGTTGAGACATTGGCATCTGGCTCTAGTTAGCCAATCAGAATCTCCTCCAAGATTCATGGTGGAATTATCAAATAATAAACTCACTATTTCTACTGGGTACCCAATATAGTGGGTTCTAAAGCCTACAGCTTCCATGGGACATCTTCAGCATCACGTGGGGAAAGGCAGTCAGAGAATGAGGCCAACATGGCGGGAGTCAGTGAGGCAGGAGAGCATGAGAGGGGGCCATTCCTCATGATGTCAGTTGACCACCAGGATCTAGCCTTTTCTGAAGCCAGATCCACCCCAGGATTTTTTAGTTGCATAAGCCAATCAGTTCCCTTTCATTGTTTAAGGCAACTTAAGTTGAGTTTCTGTTACTTGTAACCCAAAGTCCTGACAACTACAGATGCTTTTTGAACATCCACTAACTACATGCGAGAGCACGAGCTCAGGGTTCTTCAGGATTCAAAGATGAGCCAGACATGGCCCCTGCACTCAAGGAGCCCTCAACCTAGCCGAGAACATATGCGTAAGACCAGTGCATAATTATCCACAAGAAAAGGGACCCATCCCATCAGCCTGATCTACACATGAAGAGTTTGTCTGTAGGACCACAGGGAAGTGAGTGTTGAATGTCATCTGGTGAGGATTTGGAGCATTCAAGAAATGAGGGACTTTATTCCTGGCAGAGGGAAAGGCTTGGGCATGGTTCAACCATGGAAAGTGTGAAAAGCTCAATGTACATTTTGAGATTCTATAGGTTATCCATAGTGACCAGAAAGGTAGAGGTTAGGTTACAAAGAAAGATGTGGGGGGCAAAAACAAAACTAGGGGAAAGATTTGTTTGAAACAGATTGTGGAGGGTCTGATTGGAAGTTTGAAGGATTTGACTGGCAGCAAGAAAGTCCAGAGGGATTCTGAGTAGGGGAGTAAGATGAGGAAGAATACTTTGGCAGCAGTGAGCAGAGTGGAAGGGGAAGGGTTGGGAGGCGGGGGACCTGTGAGGAGGGCAATGCAATTGTGCGTTGAACCTCAGTGCAGGGCTGGAAAGGACCAGATGGAAAAAGAAGGCTGGAGGCAGATGGAATCCCAGCCTCTAAGAGAACATTCTGCGGAGAGGCTTTGGCCATATTTGCTCAAGAATCTTCCTCGTGGTATCATTTGAAAGCCATACTTTTTATTTCATGCTAAACATTGTCAGAGGGAGCAGTGGCAGATTCATCCTGAACATGAGCCAACTGGCCTGGCATGCACACTTTTAATGGCATTCCAGACCTTGGAGCCTGGCAGACTCCCTTAGATTCCTGCCCCTGCACTGGCTCTGGCCTTATGCAGTGTTAGGATGTCAGGAGGGAGCGTCTCTCCTCTTACTCGGTGACCTTCCCAGCGGGAAAGGTCCAGGGTGAGACTCCAAGTCTCCCCTACCTGAGACACATACTGGCCTTCAGAGAGATGCCACTGCTTTGGCTTCAGACTCGGTACCATTCCGATCGCATCTTCATGCCTCTCGCTCTCTTGCCCTCCTCATACCCAGTCCTTCAGCATATCCTGTTAGCGCCGCCATTGCTAACCCTGGTCCAAGATGGTGACTACGGATCATGGCAGTGGTCTACCTCGTCTCCCTGCTTCTCTTTCTGCCCCTCTACAGTTTCTACTCAACAAAGCATCTAGAACAATCCTTTAAAATCACAAACCAGATCCTGTCACCCCACTTCTTAAAACCTCTGATAGCTTCCTGACTATTTCTGAATAAAATCCTAAATCCCTACCATAGCCCCAAAGATGGTAAATGACCAGTGATTACCTCTTCAACTTTATTTCCTACCACTGCCCCCTTCCTTTGAGCCTTTACGCTTGTGCTCTCCCTACCTCTGCTGACTGCTCTCTTTCTCTTCATGGCCCGTAAGAGTCTTATCATAATAAAAGTTTGTATCTGTCAGGATAGGTAAAGACATACTGTGGTAACAAACAACCGCTAGATCAGTGGCTCAGATAACAAAGGGCTATTTCTCTTTCACCACTCCATGCCTGTTGTGGGTTGGCAGAGTAGCTCTGTTCATCATAGTCGCTCCAACTTGACAGAGCAGTCACCATCATGAATGTTGCTGGTTGCTATCCTACAGGAAAAGAAAGAGATTCTCAAGGATCTCATAATGGCAATTAAATGTTAGGCTCAGAAGTAACACATATCATGTCTGTTCATGCTCTTTGTCCAGTCGCTGGCAAGGAGATCCAAACACATAATCTTACCATGTGGCCAGGAGTGCAAGGTCTGTAATTATTTAGTGACCAGCCCTAATCATGACCACAATGGCTGATTTTTCTGTGTGTGTGGCATAGATTAAACTCCTTGGAGTGTCTTCCAGACCAGCAATAGTGAAATATGACAGGGTCAACTAAGTGGGGTTAGGGTAGAATGTGGGTGGAGGACAGTAGAGAAGAGTTGGTTAACTCAGCTCAAGCTCAAGGAAAAATGAGAACATGGCTGAGTTTGGCTGCTCACTGGACCTGTCCAATTGATGCGTGTAAGAAGATGTGGTGGCCATTTGTCAGGTCCTTCAGGCCAAGGGTACCTTATACTGATGGTGGTTTGGAAAGATACCCCTGCCCAGAAATAACTTACCCCCTTGTGTCCACAATTTTTCCATTAGAGATTCATTCCTTTGATTCTAAAGTAGCATTTCCCAAGTTGTGTCCAGCAGAACACTTCTATTAGATGTCAACAGATGCTCCTTGGTCAGATAAGAATGCTGAGTTAAACCAAATTAAACAGCTTTTGTCTGTAGGCTTTCTTAGGGCCTTATTTAATGTGCTGACGTGTATTGTCTCTCCCTGAGAGGAGAACAAAATGTGGAGAATTTCCCCAATTTTTAGGAATCCCTTCCTCCATAAATGCCTCCCTAATGTTCAATGAAGCAGTTTGGGAAATGCTGTTCTGGAGGCCTTTTCAGTCCTATTGAGTCCCCTGTGGAAAGTAGATGTTCCCTGGAAGGGCTTTTTGTGGAGAATGAAAGCAGTGCAGACAAGGCCTTGAGAGAATGGGACTCGAGAGAGAAGTTTGGGGCAGCAGAGGGTCTGAAAGGGAGAGGTCAGGTGTGAGGAACGAAAGCAATCCTTTTCCCAAGGATGGCCACTGAGCTGGAGCCTGGCAGAGTAAGAGCTCCCTGTCTCCCATGCTTTTCACCACCCCTGGCCTCACTACTTCCTTCCCTCTCCTTCCCAATGAAGCTCATTAGTCCTGCTTTCCAAAGCTCTGGACTTGTCCCCATCTCCACTTTGCCCAGCCAACTGCACACCAGGATATGTCTAGTCTTGTTGGCTTAGTTCTCAGAGTCCCTTCTGCCTGTAATGCCTCTCTTCTCCCAACTCCAGTCTGGGAAATTCCTACTCATTCTCTAATAATCCGTTCAGGCAGCCACCTCCAGGAAGCAGTCCCTGATACCTTTGCCTCCTCCAGCCTCAGCTGGATTTTTTTGTCCCTTCTTGAAGCTCCCACAACATACTGTGAATTTTTATCACCACCCTCCTCATGTGTATTTTCATTCTCTATTTGTGTCCCTCTAATCTGGGAGCCCCTCAGATGAGAGCTTTGTCTTAATATCCTTTTATCTTTATATCTTTATGTCCTCCCCTGGTAGGAGATAGATGCTCAATAATTAATTGAATGAATGAGGCCCAGGCACGGAACAAGAAGTGGATTAAAATCCTCTACATAGATCACTTTAAAGAATTGCCCAAGTTAAATGAATCCACTCCACATGTTTATAAACCTCATCCTTGCTCGTCATCACCGACTGCTGGTTCTCTGCCTCCCTAAATCCTGAGGTCTCCTCCCTCTCTCACCATCTGCCTTCTGTCTGATCTGTTCTTCTTGCCGTCACATCTCCTTGACTGTCGGTCTGCTCTGGGTCTCCGGGTTCATGTTGTCCTTTTTCAAAGACAGTGAACGAGTCTTGGAATGTTACTGGCCTGCCCTTAGGTTTGTTTCCCTAAGGAGGAAGTAAATGCAAATATCTTAGGAAGACGATCTAACAGGAAGGGTGGGAAGAAGGTATTTTTAAAGATGAGGTTGGCTTTAGTGATTGAGCGAGAAAGGGAAGACTAGAAGAAAACTGCAAGGAGCGGACACGGAAAGATTGTTAGTAGCAGCACACTAGGTTTGCAGTGTGACTTTTGTGGGTCCTAGACACTTTTGCCTTTGTGGGCCCCTTCTCCATGAAAAATAGTAAAAATTATATGACTGTGTTGGTATGTAAAGAGGAATATAATCCAGGGTGGATTTGTTATTATAGATTCATTATAGTTATAGTCATTTTTTTCTGATTTTAAGAATATTAAAATTAAAACATTGTTTTGAACGTCTAAAACTCTTGTGGCCCCTGGGCAAGGCGTCTGCTCTGCCTGAACCCACTGCCCTGTCCACGGCTCCTGGAACACACAGTGCCCTTCAGTCTTTTTGGGTCGCACTGTTCCTTCCGCCTGGAGTGCCTGTCCCACCCCCACCCTTTGCCCCCATCCACCTGACAGATTCCTGCTCATACTCAAGACCCAGCTCGAATGTCACCCTCTCTTGCCAGATTTAGCAAATTAAAATGCAGGATGCCCAGTTGAATTTCAGATAAACAACAAGTAATCATTCTAGTATAAGTCTGCCCCAAATATTGCATGTCCCAAATCTTGCATGAGACAGTTATACTAAGAAATTATGCATGTTTATCTGAAATGCAGATGATCTGGCAACCCTACTCTGTAGCCATCTGATTCATTTTCCTTTCAGGTTTTTTTTCCCCACTGCTGCTTGGCGAAGAGTGTTCTAGCACTCTGTATGCACCCATCACCACACATCCTCGACCTCAGTCTGTATTCCCATCATGGTTACCCTCACCTGCCACTGGGCAGGATGTGGCAATGCTTTAGTTGTCACATATGAGTAAATGGGTGCTTTCCTTTTATTTCCCCCACTATCTAGTTATTTTCAGGGGTGACTTGGCAGCATTCAGTTTTAATTTCACCCAGGATATTGTGTGGTAAGACACAGGTTGAGGTAACTCTTGCATGGGATCAGGTTAACTCTTCTGTTAACAAAGATGTGTCCCCAAAAGATACTTTGGGCTCAGACGTTTCGTTACCTGATAGAAGAAAGTCTGACCTGCGGCCGACACCTACATCCCCTTCTTGCTGCTGCTCTGAGAAGCAGAGGTGGACAGTGTGAGGTCTCTGGATCCCTCACTTGGTGATTCTGGGATCAGATAGCATATCAGCTATGGCCCAAGCCGGACCCTGCGTGTGAAGGCGGGGGTGCTTCCTGTGTTTGAGACAGGTTCAGGAAACTCTGATTTTCCACCCTTACTTTGGGAGGTGATTTAGTTTTTGAAAACTTCTTTTAAACCTTTACATCACTCATCATTGGGAGAAAACCAGCCTGCGATTATCTCATGGGCATAGCCACGTGAGACTGTCAGTGTCTGGTGTCTGGGGTCCTGATCCAGTGCTCTCACACTATTTCCAGTAGCAAGGAATTCAGAAGCCCAAGGAAGGCAGCATTCCCTCCGGGAACCACTGCAAGGGGCACTCAATGCCTCCGGACTGGGAACCAGCCAAAGCACCAGCGAGTCAAGACAATATGAACCTGGTGAGGGTTTTCAGTAAGTGTGGTGAAAGTTCCCTTTCTGATTGCTAAGAAGTTCCCAACTTTCAACACATTCTCCTTTTCTTGGGAGAAATGCATTCTCACATTCTCCCTTTGGAAATGAAATTTCCCAAGTTGACCACTGTTTAATCACGCTGAGTGAGAAACCACCATGCCCCCAATGTCCAGAGTATGTATGTTTTCATGGAGGTGTCCTTCCAGTGGGAGCTGCCCAGTATTTTCCTGCTTTGTTTTACAGATCTCTAGCCCCCTTCCCCACTCATCCTGATGCTTATGTGAGAAGGCAACATGGCCCAAGGTAGTTTCAAGGGACAGTCAACAGGTGTTTTGAGAAAGAAAGCAATACCACAGGTGGTTTCCTGGTCCCAGGCACCTGGGGAATTCGCATGCTATGCCCCTCCTGGACTGTCACAATGTTCATTAGTCTGATAAAGGCTCTGATAACTTCCACACTTCTCTTTTTAACTTTTAAAAACTGTTTGATGTTATTTAACTCAACGTTTTGCAAACTTATTTGATCAGAGAACCACACCATCCTCCTTTTTTTTGAGGATAATCTTACCAGGTTATTCATCCTGGGAACACACTTTGCGGAAAGGGCTCTAAAATAGGAGTGGAAATAAGCAAGCATTTTACAAACTCTTACATTTCCTCTCCAAGTCATTAACTTCATACCAGAATTTGGCATAAACAAAATACGGCTGGCCTCAGCACTGCCCTGGCAGAAGGACTGTCAATGCCCTAGCCCACAAGTGGGTACCTGAGACCCCATCAAGCCTCAACATGGGGAGTCGGCGAGTATCAGGAAGGAAGAGAGTTTTAGGCAAATCTGAGTGCTGTCTGCTGGAAGGCCTAGGCTGGCGGCCACTTCGAAGAGTCATAAGAGCATCAGGGTTTTGATTTGGGTTTAAAACATCACACAAGGCCACCTTTTAATAGTCACAAGGCCGCCTGTGATATAACACGGGGTGTGTCATCCGAGGAGGAAGCATGTTTTCCTCCCCCAACCTAGGGCACTGGCATTTCCTCTCTTTGGTGTGTTTTTCTTGCCACCAGAATACACTAAGCTCAAGGCCCCCATTTGCACAATTCCAGGGATTCTGCTACATTGCCACATAGAACCGATGTGAATGGCGTCACCCAGAGTTGTGCAAAGTGGTGGCTCCGTCCAAGCATTTGCCTGCCTCAGGGTTTGCCAGGATGCTCCTTATTTGTTGGCACTCTTTCTTAAGTCCTGCCTCAATGTCACCTCTAATTAAAGCAGGCTCTCTGTTATTTTATGTTATAATATCTTGGTTGGCGTCTTTATAGCAATTATCATCACTTGGATCACTACATATTTTTACTTATTGAATATTGTCTCTCTCCACTCAGATAAAATATCAAATCCATGAGGGTAGAGATTTTTGTTTTGGCAACTTTTGAATGGCTGGTAACTTGAACAGTGAGTGCCTGGCATAGTATAGGCAAAATGTAAGTATTTGTTGAGTGAAGAAATGCAGAATGATTTTGCAAGTTTTTCCCCACCTGGATAGTGATTGGTTGTGGAGAGTTGATGGACAAGGTTATTGACCAACCAGTGGACTGTGTGGTGGTGAAGGGGATGGCCTTCTAACCTATGGCTGGCTGATAATAAATCCTTGTGGATGGCTGTATGGTCCAGCCATGGTCCCCGGCCACTCAAGGAAGTATGGAAGTATAGAAAGCAATAGAAATTAGTTTTTATTTGTAAAAAGTTACAAAATGATATTGTACAAAAATAAAGTCTGTAGCGAACTTTGGTTGAATAACACAAACGACCGACAGAGAAGTCAGAACTTCCAGAGAAGTGATCTCCTTACTGGATCAGGTGGTAATTGTAACGATTAAGAAAAATCACAAACTTTACCCTTTTGTGGATTTGGTAGAGCGATTTGCTTCCGTTAAAACCTGCTTATGGTGTGTAGGTGACACTGGGAACAAGTTGTCAACACCCACTGAATCCTAGAGGCTCTCTGGGCAGGGACTCTCCAAAGGGAGCTAGGGGCTGAGTTGACATCTGGGGACACCAGCCATCAAACCTGCCAGGACTGTCTGAATAGGACAGATGATCCTGGGGAGACATCAGATTGTGCTTTATGAATGACCAGACTGCTAGGTCTGTCACTACTCTAAGCAGGCTGCTCCTTGCTGAGCAAGGTCCCATTCTGGCCCCGGGAGATGGGGAGGGAGGCATTTTCCTCTAATTTTGAGTTGTGCAAGGGGAGCAGAAAGGACAGAAAGGAGCAGAATGATGGAGAACTTGGGATTTTGGGGCTGCGGGGAAGGGATGTGTAACTGCCGCCTCTTGGTTACTTCGAAAAATTAATATGATTATTTGAGGGAGGCCAGTAAGGTCATTTAATTGCTAAACCTGTCATACTTTTGGGTTAATAGCCTTGAAGATAGTGATAGATGATCTCCTTGACAAAAATTCCTTTTATGAAGTATGTGACAAGCTCTATTACAGGGCTTAGTGCATTGTGCATGGGTCGGCTGCCAGGCAAATCCACGATCTGGGGCACATATGAGGTGGTTGTTCCCATCCTACTCTCTCCCCTCTGAAGATGTTCATCATAAAGGTAGTGCAGGGTTGGCCTGCTGGCTCACTTGGTTTGAGCACGAGCTCTGAACAACAGGGTTGCTGGTTCGATTCCCACATGGGCCAGTGAGCTAGACTGAAGACAATGAGCTGCCACGGAGCTGCCAGAGGGGCGGCTGGATGGCTCAGTTGGTTAGAGCATGAGCTCGAAAACGGCAAGTGGACTTGGAGCTGAGCTGCGCCCTCTACAACTAGATTGAAGGACAACGACTTAGAGCTGATGGGCCCTGGAGAAACACACTGTTCCCCAATAAAATAAAAAAAATAAAGGTAGTGCACTCTGCGAGCTCGAGCCTTGGTGTGTGGCCAGGCCAGACGTCTTCCTCGTCCACCCTTCTGGGCCACCTTCTTCCCAGGAAGGGATCAGGTGTACAGGAACAGCAACTATTGCCCTGAGATGACAGCCAACGGGCTTTTATGGCAACCAGCAGATCTCACTTCTGGAAGGCCAGCAGTGTACTCCTCCGCTGTACAGCACACCCCTGTTTCTCAAGAACAGTGGGTGGAAGGATGGAGGAAGAGTGTCCTCTCTGGGCGGACTCCTGGCTACCTGACAGGATTTTCACTTTTAGGTCAACATTGAATCTAGGACTACCTACTAAAAGAACTTAACCTTTCATAAATATGGTTATGCATATCATAAATAGATATATGTGGAGGGGAATAAGAGCTTAAAAACAACAGAAAATGGAGCATATGGCATTTCTGTTCTGAGATGGAGCAACGAAGAAATAAAACCAAGTGCCAACAGTCTCTGCACATGGCTCCCGAAAAGGGGCCTGTCAGAAACATTCCTTCAGACACATTTCTTTTGTTAAAAAGAAAACTAGGGAAGATGTTGAAATGTGGGGAGATTAATGAGGGCTTTTCTTAAAAAGGTAAAGTAAGTGATTTTTGCCTAGTGAAAAACGTTTTAATACTTTGAAAAGCATGGACCCTTGTTCCCAATTAAAATTTCCTTTGTCACCTTTCTTTGCATTTTGCGAGCACATATACTTTGGCACCTTTGAAAAGAAACTTTAATAAATAAGGGAAGAAAGAGAAACTCATTAGTGAACGGTAATAAATAACAATAACTTAAATCTCAATAAATATCTTCTCTATATTTCTGTATCTGAAATAGATGCATTGCATCGAGTAGCTTCTCTGGTCACTGGTGACCACGCATAAACGGAGCTGCGGTGTATGTAACATCTGTCTCTCTGTAAACCGACAGGCCGGTGGGTCTCCCTGCCCCGGTGAGCGGGTAGCCTTCTCCACTCGCTCTCCTGCAAGAACGCTGCCGAAAACCACAACTGGTTTTCTGTTTCCAAGGACATGAAGGAAATACCTTCAGGTTGGTTTTTAGTCATGAGGACAGCCTTTTTTGGTTCCTAGCCAACTTCTTCCCACCCCACACACCATGTTCAAAAATCAATCACCAGCCATTCACCACATGCTGGTTGTAGTAAACCTCAGGCCTCAACTTTCAAATTCAAAGGTTACTATCTCGTGTCTTTGCTTTTTTTCCCCGCCCCCTCTTTTCCGGGGTATGTCTCCACTGAGTGACAGAAAAATAAACCTTTCTTGCTTTCAGCAGTAAAACGTCAAAACAAGGAATGACACCGGGCTTACGTTTCCCTGGTGTCTCCAGACGTGTGAAAACAAACCACAGGAGATACACTGGTTTGGTTTCAAGTGCATCCGCAACTGTGCCCGTGACCGGTGATGGTGGACTGTATCAGATGAAACGATGGCAACACCCAACCAGGGACACCAGCCCTGAGCTTCTGGTGGCATCGGCTGCCATCCGGAATAATCCAGACGGCCGCTTTCTCTCTCTCCTGTCCAGTTTGCTGTGGCTGGATCTCCCTCTACCAGGCTCCCACAACGGCTGCCTTCCTCCTTCTCCTTCTCCTCCTCCTCCTCCTCCTCTGCTTCCTTGGTCCTCATCTTCCATTCTGGGCAAACATTTCCTGGGAACCTTGGTCCCTTTCTTTGCACTGTAGCAGGAATGCAATACACAGCGGTCTCTGGAGCCGGAGTCAGATACATCCACACCTTTTAGCGGAATGCTTTCTTAGAATATGGTAAACCAGGTTATCATCTAAAAATGACAGGTCGTCATCAAAGGCGATGGGTCTGCAGCAGGCCTTCCCTACTTTGTCACTCACCAGCCTTTTACTTTTTGATAAGTTTTTTAATATTTTGTCGTACATTGTCTCAGCAGCATCACAGGAGCCGCTGCAGTACCGAAAAATCAGTTCCTCCTTGGTTTCGTAGCCCAAACCCAAGTCAGTGACATTCAAATGGACGGCAGTTAGGACACAACCCCGATTTTTGCCCCTCTGGCCTCGCCGACCTTTCCCCCTGGAATTCTCCATGTGGGCAGTGGCAGCCTGCCGATTCCGCTCTCTTCTGGGAAGCACTGCCATTTGTTTGTCCGGTGACCTTTTCAGTCTTTTGATGGTGGCTTGAATAAAATCCATGACATCGTCAAACTGATCAGGATAATCCTCCGGCATATTTGCTGTTCAACAAGAAAACAGAAACAGCCACGTGAGACAAAAACAATGATCATTTCAAGCCGTCCTCCAGATAACAGCACCTCCAGAAGTGACCTCCGACTGGACCCACAGCGAAACTACAGCCTGTCAAGCTAAGTGACCTCTGTAGTCCCCCGAGAACAGAAGCTAAAATCCGCCCTCCAAGACTCCGCAGAAGGAAAATTATTCAGTTGAAAGAGGAGACTAACATGGTGGCTGACACACTTCCTTGTTGAAAATAAATTCTTAGGAGCATTTCCATCTGACTAATATCTGCCATTGTTAACAAGTCTGTATGGAGGCTGATCCTGGAAGACCATTTTTCTTGTCTATTAATATAGCTTAGAGTAGTGGTTTGTAACTTCAGCGTGAATGAGAATGACCTGGGATGCTCAGTGAGACACAGATTACTACCCTCAGGGGGAGGTGTGGGCAGGGGCCGAGGAATGTGTATTTTTAACAAGCCCGGGAGGAATTCTGATGTAGCTGATCCACAGGCCGTACTTTGGAAATCCTGAAAAAAGGATTATTCTTCCAACACGGCTACTTTCTTCGGGAATACCCAGTTCTCTTCCCTGAAATCTATCTCAACTTAACACCTCTGCACGCTGAGTGGGACAAGAACCATTTTGATAGAACAAATGAAAAGTTCGTGAACTCAACTGTATTTTAAAAAATAAGAGACTGATGAACAGCGTTCTTCTCACTAACAAAAGGACTAACTTACCACTTCCTTGGAACAACAGGAATTAAAAAATATGGTAGTACTGTCAGATGACATAGAAACGTGCCACAGCAATAAGTGGAATGAGATGCTATTTGTGGATCGATATAGCCTGACCCCCAGGATAGGGTCCAGCCTTTGCGGCAGGCTGTCACACAGGCTGTCACATGACTCTCACCGTCTTTGGTTGCAAACAGGATAAGACATGTACTTTAAGACCATCACAGGGAGGAATGATGAGGCAATGCTGCTAAGATATTTGAGACCTTTGGGTAAAAGCGGGAATTAGGTGTCTCTTGGTGTTTTCTGCTGCGTTTCAGCATTTGCTTTGGCTGATCAAGTAACAGAAGACTAACTATTTGAACAATTTAATACATTTCTAAAAAAGGAAATCAATTCAAACACCTGTTATTAGGTACTAGACCTTTCATGCTCCCCTCATCCCATTTTCAGTTAATTTAGTATGTTTAGGGTTATAGTGGCTGCAAGCAATACACCACAAAAGAGTTGTTAGCAAGAGGGAATGAATGTTTTTGGCCAAGACCATGTTAAAGCAGAGAAGGATCATATTGTGCCTAACCCACATCCAATTGTTTTGTCATGAACTGATTGTTAAAATAGATGATCAGGTATCCTATTGCATAAAACAAAATACAGCTAAGGCGACTTAACCACATAGATAGATAATATATGTAAACTATATGGCATATAGGAATGAATAGAGTGGGGATTGTGTGAAATAGCCAGAGCTCCTCGTTGCCTGATATCTAAAATTTGGCCTTGGGTGGTTCTGCTGCACAGAAGTCAGGAAGCTGCTTCCGCCTGGTCTGAGCCCCATTATCTCTTGCCTGTTTAACCTCAACAGCCACTGAACTCCCTTACCCCTGCCTTACTGTCCTTCGGTCTATTTTCTACTCAACAGCCAGAACGACACTCCAAAAACTTTTAATGCAGCTCACGTCCCGCCTCTGCTCCAAACCCTCCGCATTTCTCTAGGAGGAAAAGCCAAAGTCCACAAGGGCCTCAGGCCCTCCCTGGCCTGACCACCGCCTCTCCCCCAGTCTTTGCTGCCTCTGATTTCATCTTCTAAGTCTCTTCTCATCACTGTTCTTCAGACATGGTTTCTCAACCTCAGTTGACAGTTTGGGCTGGATCGTTCTTTGTTGTGGGGGGCCGTCCTATACATTGTAGGATGTTTAGTTGTATCCCTGGTCTCTACTGAAGAGATGCCAGTAGTACCCCTTTCCTATCCCAGTAGTGAAACTAAAGTGCCTCCAGACATTGCCAAATGTCCCCTGGTGTCAAAATCGCGGTGGATTGAGAATCACAGGTCAGACTCAGGCACAAGCAGGGACTCAGGGCTGTTTTCTCTCTGCCTAGAAATTGTTCCTCAGAGCACACAGTGGCTCACTTCCCATGTCCCCTTCAAGTCTTGGCTCAAATGTCCCCACCACCTCCCTGTTTAAAATGCAATTCCTCCCCAAGCCCAGATCTAGACCCTCCTGCCCTGCTCTTCCCTCCCCACCGTAATACTGCCTTCCAACACTTGGTATAACTTATTTGTATTTGTGATTTATTGTCTGTCTTCTCTGATAGAATGTGAACTCCAGGAGGCAGGGACTTTTGCGTGGCTTGCTCACCAATGGATCCCAAGTGCTTAAAATAGGACCTGTTCCCTGGAGGCCCTCAATCATTTTTTAATGAATTTAGGTCACCATAAGAGGGAGGAAAGAGTCAATTTTTCAAGGGGGGCACTTGAACTTCAGCTGTGAACTACACCATTATGAAATGAAAGGCTCCAAGATAAACAACCCACATCACATAGCCGGAAGCGTGCCCTGACTGGCACAGTCGTTTTCCTCCTGAGAGTTGAATAACCATCTCCAAGCTGACTTTCCCTCCCCAGGCCAGCTTCCTGCAGCTTTAAAGCATTAGCTCTCAATGCCTACTTCATCCTGAGTGTTCAGAAAGGGCTCATGCTCTCTGGGAGCAGTAACATTTTCCCTAGGAGAACTGGAAGAGGGGGCGAGCATTCTGAATTTGTCATTTCCTCTGAACCACTTTCTGACTGGACTTTCCTTAGAAAGTTTTCTGTTTTCTTCAACAACAACAACAAAACAAACTTTAAATCACTCTGATTTTAAAAAATGAACTACTTATTTTGAAAATTGGGCTGCTTATGCCATTTTTGATTTCTTTCAATAATAAGCTATAAAAGAAGAAATTAGGTGTGCTCAGTTTCAAAAATCCATACTTGTACAGAAATCTGAACTCCTAAAACTGATATATTAGGGGTGATTAATCAAAGCACAAAAAGTCTTCAAATTCCAAAAAAGACCTTTGTTTTTATAAAAAGACACACATTGGGGTCCCTGGAGCCATTTAAGAATTTCTGAATTCTGTTCCCAGTTAGAAAACTGGGAACATAGAAATTTAAAATCAATGAAGAATCAACTGAAGATTAATAAGAAATGAGAACTAAAATTTTAGCATAAACTAATGGGAAAACATTTGAGTTACAAAAGTTCAACTTACACTGGTTTAGAGACTCATTAATTTATATTATATGATAATTCACATCATTTTATAGGAGTAGAGTTACAATAATGATTTGAATTGGCATCTACAATGTTCTTATTTATTGCCAGATACTTTCAAAGTTCCTGAAAAACATTTTCCCTCATTTTTAAGACATTTTGGCTACACAGTTTAATCCATTGGCTTTGCTTACCAGATAAAATATAAAACACTTAGTTAAATTTGAGTTTCAGACAAATAGCAAATACATTTTCAGCATGAGTAGTCCTCAATCATGTTTGGGACATACTTATACTTCCTTATGACAATGTTTAGTCCCTTTTCCTCTATTTTAAATTCCTTTTCAGGGTGATGCCTGTAGCAGTGTGAATGCACCAACCACTTAGGCTTTTGGATGAGGTGGTGAACAGATTGACCCTGAATTAAAAGGCTTCCTGGCACCGGGGAAGCAGTCAGTAAATGTTGAAGGGTGCAACTAATGAGAACTTCTCCTTTTGATGGGAGAATCTCCCTCATACCTTGTTGTTAATGTGGACATTTATTTAAGCCCTGAGTTCAGGTCATAGGCAATTCTTATTGAGCTGAAAGATTCCCCTCCTCCCTTTTCTTCTCCTTGAAAAATACAGCAAAAACATATTTATGCTGAAAAGTTTTACGTGGATATAAATTTTGGAAACCAGAAAAGGGCAACATTATATTTTCCAAACCACAGAGCAAATACTACTGTTTCTTCCAACTAAATTCCTAATTCTAGGCATTTTGATGCTGACTTGAGTTCATTCGTAGAGAGGTCTCAGTTTATCAACAGTAGGCATTTGGGGGGGCATCAGGAGCCATGCACCTCACTGAGCCTGTCCTTAAAAATTCTGCAGAGGCCTCCAAACCTGCCCAGGCAAGTGAACTCCCGGTGACGAACCAAGAATCCCACAGCTGCCTCAATCTTCCAGGAATTCACCAAGCTGAGGGAAAAGGTGTTTGGGTTTGGATTATTTCCCTAAATTAAGACTTAAAATCACATCACTTTCTTCTTCATCCTATAAAGGACTTGGCAGGAAGTCAGCTACACAAGTAGCCCTCATTAGTATTAACTTTGATAGCAAAATACTTGCAAACCACAAAAGAGGAGCATCATTTTTTTAAAAGGTCAAACATTTGCTCATTTCCCAGACCCACTTGGAGGAGAGATCTTGGAAAACATGTCCAACTAAAAGCTAAAGTTTTTGAAAAATCAAAATGCATTTAAGTCACCGTTCAGGGTGCAACCAAATATCTTTGGCATTATTCTATTTAAAATACTTTAACTTTGATATGCCCTTTGTATAAACAGTGTTGTTTAAACAAATGAAACCTTGTACTGGGGCATGACTCTAGGAACAAACGGTTCACTGCAGAAACTTTGCTTCCCTTGATTATGGGGAGAAAAATACGTCACCTCAAGAACAAAGGACTGAGATATTGACTGTTTTGTAAAATTAATTGAGATTTTATAGGAGCGATTGTGAGGCCTCAGAGTATTCCCTGTAGTAGCCGAACTAAAAGGTATATAATTCAAAACATTATCTTGTTTAGGCTGGCATTCAGTGGATAGGGTAGTCTCCTAAATGTTAGAGTTCTCTTAAAAACAGTACAGGTTAATTGTATTTTAATTAAAGAGGTCCTTTTACACTTGTATCGGGTTGTCCCCTCCTCACTTCTGCCAGGCTGGGGGTGCTAAGCTGGCCTTCAGCCTATCTTTAACCTGTGGGCCCAAGAGGAAGGCAACACAAAGTTGTGTGTAAGGAGATAACCCTTACCCGGAGAGGAAGTGGGCTCCGAGGACAGGACAGAGGAAAGGTCTCTGTGGCTCTGGGGTGGCAGGAAAGAGGGGGCTGGATCCTGGTACCCACAGTGGCCCTCTCTTAGAGGAGCCATCTTAGAGGCCAGAGCTAGCCTCAGGGCCACAGGGGCCACAGAGCGAAGGCCCAGGTATTTCTCGCTCTGGGGAGGACCAGCCTCTGCACTTCACTGGAAAGCATTCAGCTTCTGTGTATTGCAAGGGCAAGGGTAGTATGCTGAGGTCCACAGAGCTGAGCTATTACCTAAGCCAAGGCCACACAGGTGAGACGTGCGTCTGGAACGAGTGCCCAGATGCCCTCACTCCAGGTAGTGCCCTGTTCTGAGATGGGCTGTGCCTGGGGCTGCTGAGGTGCTGGGGAGCCCGTCCTCACATGGAAAGCCTCCCCTGAAAGGTTGTCAGCAGACAGGAGGCAAGTGGAAAACCTCCTGGGGTGAGGGACATTTAATCAGATATTCTTTGTCTCCCTGTACCCCAGGTAAAGTACAAATTGCTCTGTAGACCAAGTATTATGAAAAATGGAAGTTCTCTCTCTCTCTCTCTCTCTCTCTCTCTCTCTCTCTCTCTCTCTCTCTCTCTCTCTCTCTGTATTGAGGTTTTTTGGGAGCAACCTCATACACACATATGTATGTATACACACACACACACACACACACACACACACACACACACACACATTTATATGAAAAGATCAGCCTAAGATTGAAATAACCCCTTGAGAAAATTCCCAACTAATGTCATTTTTTAAAGAATAAATTATTTTTACTTTTCAATAAGGTAGAAATAAGATTTTCTTTCACTACAATGGAAATACTATAAGAACTACATGATGGAGGCTTACCTTTATAATTCTACAATTACAAAATTTCATCATTTTATATTTAAATAACAGCTTCTGTGATGGAGTTAAAAATGTTAACAATATAAAAGTGGGATGTATGCCGACTTTCACATATTAACTTTAAATCCAACAACATGCCTGCAACGCTAAAGGAGGGATTGCATATTATCTTCCCTTTACAAATTGGAAATTGAGGCTCAGGGAAGATCACTATTTGCCCAAGCCCACGTGGCTTGAAAATGTGGACTTGGTTGGTTTGGTTTCGAAGCTGCAGGCCACCTATTTGTTTTTAAGGAAAAGCTCGACTACTATGCAACTTTCACGTCTCGAGGCATATGGGAATTTACTCTAGAACAAGAGGAACGAGATATGCTGATTTCACCTGAACACATGCACGCACTTACCAAATTCAGAACACGAAGTGAGAAGTACGCTTGTATGGGGAAAATTCAGTATGAACTGAGGTACACTGAGCAGATTCTGAAATTAGGCTGCCTAATTTACAGAATGCAGTAAATTGTCCCCAAAAAGGGAAAAGCCATGGCATTCAGGGGCATCTCTTCCATGTCCTGGTTCTTACATATCAGTCTCAGGCAGATCTGGCATTTTCCCAGTTAAAACCGGAAAACCGGCAGCCAAGGGTGGCGGCAGATTCAGACAGAGAGGCCCCATCTCCGGAAGCTCCTCAAACGGACTCTGGCACCAAACGATGAGGCTGTTGCTGCAGAGCTGGAGAGGACACGGCCCGGGATTCCAGTCCAGGATCAGTCCCTGCCCAGCCTCGTGACCTTGGCCTACTCACTCAACCCTTCTGAGGTCAACTAGCCCCCCTCTGGGGCCCTTCCTAGGGCTAAATCCCTAAGATGCGGACGGTCTAAGTCTCGGTGGGAAAGTGCTGCCAGACATTCACTTTCAGTCAGCTCTGTCAAGGAGGTGGCCGCCTTGGCTAATGCCCTGGCAGCCTTCTGCTCAGCCACCAGCATCAGGGGCCCCATGAAACCCCACAAGAGGTAGTTTAGGTTCTAGCAGTTCTTCGCCGTTTTTAACCCTTTGACTCAATGTCTCAGTTACGTTTGAAGTAATCACCACCAAATGTCTGTCAACTCATCAAGTTGTCCTCCTAAGCCCTACTTAGGAGAGGTGGAAGGATGTGAAGAAAGCCCTGTATTTGAGTCTCAAAACAGCCAGGGGCTAGTGGGAGGGAGACATCCTTCTACCTCATTCTCTGTCTGTAAAGGTAAAGATGGCGCCAATGGCTTCTGAGAGGACATCTTAGGACAACGTGCTGCAATTCTTAAGTCTCTATCACCCAAAAACCAAATACAACGTGGCATTTTCTTAAAATCTCTATTGTATTCATTTCTGTTTTTTCTCCTTGAAGTATATTTAGGTCATACCCAGCTCATGACCCACTGCAACTGCTACCAAATCGATCACGAGAGCCTCACAACTTGCCTTGGAAACTGTTGACCCTTGCTCTTCTGTGACCTTCAGCAACATCTGAAATATGTAGTGTTAATCTATGAGAACGTTCCAGTTCTCTGAAAACTTCTACACAGTTTTGTCATCACTTCTATTTAAGAGAGTTAATTTTGCCATTTATTTGAACTAATTTAAAAGAAGCCCATAGGTCACTGAGCACCGGAACGCTGTGCATCTCACACTATGTAATGACCATCCTTGCTTTGCTATTTTGGACAGAGTACCCATCTAGCAGGAGATAGAACATTCTGGTCCTAAGCTACTCTTGGGCTAACTTCAAGAGGGGTCCATGGCACCTCCTTTCCTAAGAATAATCACCAGCTGAAGCAGTTTACTGAGTCAGGTGGCCATTGCCAGAGCTACTGGTGCAGTCTCTCCATGACCACTGGTTTGTTGACAATAAGGCATGACATGGGTTTATTGGAAAAGTATTTGCACTGTGAAAACACCAGAGTTTTGTTATTTTTTTTAAAAAGCATCCCTGGATCCTCTCAAGGCAGAAGAAAAAGACCAACCAGAATGGAAATCATTTCAGAATATTGAAAAAGGGGCCTTGGGAATACTTTTAAAAGCCACATTGCCCACCAAAATGTCATTTTATTTATTTGCTATCTGCACCTATTGTGACCAATGTCGCACACACTTATTAGTTATACTGTGTCTTGAAACTTTATCCTACAACTTAACTAAGAAAACTTATCATAAGTATAATGGAAATTACTTCATTGAATACAAATAGCCAAAAAAGCCTTGCTCAGGGGGAGACAAACTGTATTTATTTTGTTACTCAGGTTCTAATTTCCCTGCTCTGATTTCCACCTAAGTGCTCCATACTGCTATTATAGTTACATTAATAATTTTACAGTAATAGAGCATAGTTCTCCTGGGGAGAAAATGTTCTTTCTCCTGCTTTTAAGTAGGGAGAACACCCACCAGGGTGTCCATTTGTTAGCTAATCCAAGCACACCTGGTGTGAGCTAAAAGCACTGGCAGTCGGCAATAAACACCCCATGCTAAAGAGTACACATCATGAGATCTGCTACTGCCCTTATAAAAATTTAATGGGGGAGGGCGAGAAGCTTACCCAATAAAATAAAGTGCACAAAAAGACACTTGGGAAAATAATTCTTGTGGTGTTATCAGAGGCAGGCTGTTTTCAAGGGAAACCCCAATGGAGCCTGGAAGCAAAGGAACCTTCGCTTCTTATTCACACAAAGCCCTGCCAACAGCCTGAGAAGCTCCAAAATTGCTGTGGGATTTGCCTTCCCTCAGCCCTTCCCAGGGGCCAGCTAAGCAGTGGGTAGAAGGGCCTGAGGGCCTTGGGCAAGAAGAGGAGGGACTGAGAGATGAAAGGAAAATAAAGGGGGTGAAAGCAAAGTGTTCTCTACCATTTGAGCCTGTCTCATAGACCTGTGGTCAGAGGTGAGGAAGGACCTTCTACCCCCACCCAGTGAATATTGGAATCTCAGACTCTACAGATAATCCGCTATAAGTATCATTCAAAAATGACTGCTTCACAAAACCCCAATTCCTGACTTTTCTTCTTGCTGACTCTCTGTCATAGCCAGGAGAGTTATGTAGCAGTGTCCTGAGCTGGTAGGAAGTGATCCTGTGGCACAGTCACAGAGTGCGTGCTGGGCTCAGGCTGCCCTGGGTCCGGAGTCCGGCTAAGTTACTTAACTATATGGACCCCCAACTTCCCCTTAAAATGGGGATAGTAAACCTTTACCATAACGGAAGAAAAGTTTTCAGCTCAGTGCCTGAAAGCATTTAACAAACGGTGCCTAAAGTAAATCCTTATGGTTACCATGTCTGTGGTAATTCTTCAACGATGTCTACATAGAGGGTAGCAGTGTAAAGATCCACTCCACCAGCTCTCGGCAAAGCAAGATTACCCCAAAGGAGACGCAGACTCTGGTCCCTTGTCAGTCTAGCTGTTCCACAGAGGAGAAGGCCTGCAGCCCCTGGCATGGTGGTCTGTGGGCAGAAGGAGCAGGCCTGTCTTGGGAGTATCTACTGTGTTGTGTCTGTGTTCCTAGAAATGACCCAAAATTAACCACACAAACATCAAGCCCATGAACATTATTTTTGTGTCCCCTATGGCATAGATCAGTGTCTTCAGACTGAGGCATGTGTCCTTCTGGCGACATATAAAGACTTTCTACAGTACTTATAGGTAGTTTTAAGAGAATCAGTTTCCACACGTGCTGCTTCCTAAAACTGGTCTCCTGCAGCTGGTTCTCCTGACCCACCTGTCTGACCGAGAGAGGTGTAGTTCTCACCCACCTCACTCATTTTACTGGGAAGCACAGTCCAGGGGACAAACTGAAATCGGTGGTTCCTGATGTGAGGACACATCATCATGAACTTAGTATTCAGAGGATGTCCACCTGAATTGAATCACATGGAAACAATCACATAAATTGAAGGGCAGTCTGCAAAACAGCAAGTAAGATCGCCTGGACTTTTCAAAAATGTCAATGTTATGGGGAAAAAAGGCTTGGGAGTATTTCTAGATTAAAGGAGAATAAATAGACAAGACAATCGAATGTAGTTTGTGATCCTCGACTAAGAAAAAAACTATAAAGGACATTATTGCCACAATTGGGAAAATTTGAATATAGGGTATCAATTGGATAACAATAGCGTATCAATTAAATTTCCTCAGACGGATAACTGAATTGTGGTTATATGAGGTAATGTCCTTGTTCTTAGAAGGTACCTGCTAAACTATTTAATGGTATGTTTGCAACTAATTCTCAAATGGTTCAGAAAAGACAAAAAAGCAAAATACTAACAAGAGGTCAGTCTTGGGGAAGGGTGCATGGGGGTTGCTTGTTACTATGGACACCTACTGAGGGAAAGTCCCGTATGAATAAACCAAGAAATATCGAAGCAGGTGTTTCCATATTTCATTCTGGCCTGGCACTCCTGGCAAGACTTGGTGCTTTATGCCCCTGTCTGTCCATCCACCCATCCATCTATTCATCTTCTAGTTAGGATCTAGAAGTATGATAGTTTTCGTGGATGTGTATTAACATGTGTATTTGAATTGAAAATGAAATTGGGCCTTTTCTGACCAAAAAGTCAATTTATTTGGGCTGATTAGTTTGATAGTTTTCTGTGAATTGAATAAGCTAAATCTGTAGCTCCCAGATTTTACCCAAAACATATTTAAAGCACATATATAGTTCCCAAATGGGCTGGAAATTATATCTGATACAACTAATTAAACTTATGATAAAAATTTTTAGAAGTCACTTTTAGAAGTGTGCAACAGTTTTTAACATTACTGTTGCAGTTTTGCAAAGCAAAAAAAGTTTGAAAACTTAAAAGCACGACTTCCCACCTCTGTTATTAATGCCATTCAACAGTGGGTTTTGTCTCTACTGAGCTAACTAGTTGTTTCCCAGTGGTCACCCAAGCTCTCTCTATGCAAACCCACTCCTATTCCCACTGTGGCAATGGTCTGGCATCTGTGCAGTCCCCTGTGATTTCCCATGTGAACTCTCCCTTTCCCTGGGCAGAACGGGAGTGATCTGAGAACAAGTACCTTCCCCAGTGCTTGTCAAATGGCTTCCCAAATGCTGTCAGCCTATCAAGTATTCGAGAAGGCCTCGCTATGTCCTAAACAGTTAGGGAGACTCGTCTCATTGCAAAAGGTACCAGCATTATAGGAGTATGTAGAGATATTCACATATCTCTCTTTAAAACGCCCTGCTCTGGACTGTGAAGTCACCATTAATAATACAATCTAGGCCCACTGCAGCCCAAACAGAAATCAAAGAAAGGGCCTAAAGGAAATCTAATACTCTCTGCTTCTTTCTGTTAGATTGCTCATTAGATTTTCTTGAAAATCTGTGTTTCAGGTTTAGGGAATATTTTCAGCAAGCCAGTGTTTATGTTTTCTTAATCTACTGATGTGGGAGCACAGTCTACGTTAAGCTAAAATGCTCGGCTTTGGGACTAGAAATTTGAGGTTTGAATATTGGCTTCACCACTTACTGGATTTGTGACCTTGCTTGAGCAACTCTCTAGGTCTCATTTTTTCATCTGTAAAATGGGGACAATAGTATCTTCTTTTGTCTGATAGAGCTCAAACGTACTTGAGTTTAGGAGATATAAAACCTATTTGTTAAAAACTGGGTTATCCAAGTGGATAACTAAGAGGTGCTATTATGATACTAACTTTAATATTAAGTTTTATTTGTAACTATTCACTTACTTGAGAATTCACAGGTTGATTTAATTGTGCCTATGCCTAGAAGCTTTTTAAAAATAAGGGCCCAATACTTCAATACTGAAAATTACGCCTATGCTATGGATGCCCCTCATGAGCAGCCTGGGTACTTGAATAACTTCTGCCATACGACGGCTTTGCAGCCAGATCCCATTTGCGGCCACCTCTCAGCTCGAGGTGCTCTGGTGGCACCCCGTTGCCATCAAAAACACAGCAAGCACCTTCTTTTCCTGGATTTTACAGCATCTCATAAACTGGGTATCACCTACAGAGAGATCCTAAATTTCACACCACTTCCCGCCACCTGTTCCCAGTTCTTGGCGATGGTCTGGCCTCCTCCAGTATCCACCACCTGCCCCTTCCCCATATGGTGGCCACAAATTCGCCCATGCTTCTCCTTGGTTTGGAATGTGCTCTTTTCCCTCTCCCGCCCTTTCCTAATACCCGTCTTTCAAGTACAGGCTCAAACCCTCCCTCTCCCCCGAATCCTTTCCTGCTATGATCTCCAAACCCCAGTGACTTCATTGCTAGGAATTCTTACCATGACCACAGCTAACGTAAACCTTTTGGCAGACATAGCTATCTGTCTGACAATCCGCCCACCCACCCACCCATCTGCTCATCCATAGTTTACAACTAGATCATAAGCTATTCAAGTTCACAATTTTGCCTTTTAGATGCCACACAGCACCTAGCACATGGAAGATATTTAATGCTTGCTTCTTGGTTGATTTCAAGTGATTAATTAAAGAAAAAGTATTTGAATTGAATAAAGGTGCTATGGATCATTAAGTGCTAAATAAATAAAGACAAAAGGAATGTTAGGAGGGGAAATTGCCAGATAGCTTTTATTTTTGTATCAGCAAAAGTAGCATCTTTTGAGCATAATTCTTCGGCTGTGGATCAGCCTAACTAAGGTCCTAAGACTGGCAAATTCAAATTAAGTCTGAAATAGATTCCTCTAAAGAGTAACAGTTTGAAATAGGTCTCTACACTGGGGCCAGACTGGGATGTTGGTCTCAGCTCTCAATTGAGGAATCAGTGCCTCCTAAAAGTCTGACACGCAATTTCTTGCTTCCAAATGGCAGAGCCCCTTTCCAGCTTAAGTAGTTACTGTATTACAGTATTGCTCATTCATACAGTCCTAAAACAATAAGAAGCAATAGATACATGGTTTTTACTGTGTTTCCCTGAAAATAAGGCCTAGCTGGACAATCAGCTCTAACACGTCTTTTGGAGCAAATTTTAATATAAGACCGGGTCTTATATAATAAAACATAATATAATGTAATATAATACAATATCGGGTCTTATATTAATTTTTGCTCCAAAAGATGCATTAGAGCTGATTGTCTGGCTAGGTCGTATTTTCGGGGAAACACAGTATTTATTCTGAACTCTATATCCCATAACATTACATTTGGAAGCTTAACATTTAACCAGCTGGTTGCACTAGAAGCTTCCTTAGCTAGATAACAATGGGTTTAAAGTCTACTAAAGTTCACTAAAAGTTTTTTGCGGGGTTTATGAAACTTCTTAATTTAATTTAAATGACCCAGCTGGGATCATTTAAAACAGAAACACTCTATCTCAGTACAGGTGGCCTCCAATTCACGGACCCCTTATCACTTGCATATAAGAATCTTAGTCTGACCTGACTCCCTTCTCCCCATGGGGGAAGAGGGTCTCCCTTACATGATCCTGGGAATTTGGTGGGAAAAATTCTATAGGAACTATGTGGGATCAGAAAATGGGGAAGGGAAAACTGGGAAGAGCCAGGGAGAGCTGACCCGGGGCAGAATCCCAGGCAAGGCTGACCTGCCTACGTGCTGACCAACCAAATGACTGCGGGTCCCAAAATAGCCTCCTCACCCAGCCTGCATTTCTTTCACTCTCCGTATTATGTTGTGCTGCTTGAAATTCCACCATTTAGAGCTGCATCTTGGCAAAGGCTGAAGTAAAAGGCTGTGGTGGCAGAAAAGGCACTCGTGGGGTGACAAATAACCACTATAATACTTATCTCTGGGCCAAGGGCTTTACAAAGCATTCTCTGAACCTTCCCAGCAACCTCATGAGGCAGGCTTAATATTATCCCTGTTTTATAGATGAGAAAACTGAGGTTTCAGAGACATTAAGTAACAACAGCTGATTAAGTGGCAAGGCTAAGATCCAAACCATAGTCTGATCTGAATGTGTGAACTTGAGATCTTATTTGTTGAAACACCTTGATTTCTTGCTCTTTGCCCTCCTTCTGCAGATTAAGGGAACTAAACCCTGGAAGAGACTCTAGCCTAATAATGGTGTGAATTATATTTTAGTCATATAATTGTTTACATAGATTTTTATGGACTAGCCTGGAAACTTGATAGCTTGATTTATAAGACTGTTTCTACAGGCAATTTTGTGACTTGCTACCAAACTGATGGAATATAATCCCATTATTTGATGACAAATTGTGGGCAACCTGTAATTACAGTTTAACGATGTTCAATGTTTCTTCTAGTTGGCTTCCAGTCACACAAAAAGCCCATTTCACCCACCCAAGGTTTTCCGTGTTTAGTTTTAGCTTCCCCAATTGTACCACACATCATCCATTTACTAGATACCATGTTCCATGAAGGCAGGGGCTTCTGTCTATTATGTGTACCAAGGATTCCCTAGCACCTAGGACAGTGCCATGCAGGCACACATCAATTATTTGCTGAATGAATATGTGCTTTTAGATCACGGATTTTTTTTTTAAATTAGAGTTTATTGGGGTGACAATTGTTAGTAAAGTTACATAGATTTCAGGTGCACAATTCTGTAATAAGATCACAGATTTTTAAAGCCACATGCACTTTATACTTTTCCTTGTGAAGTACATTTAGAGCTTTCACACACGGCTGAGTCTGGCATGTGACTATGATGAACTAATAAATTCTGACAACCTTGTGCAACACGGTTTTAGTCATTAGTTGAAGACCTTCCTCCCATATAAAGTGTTTTTCCCCAAGGTAGCAAAACCGAATGCTCTGCATGCATTTCAGTGGTTTGGGGAAACTCTGGTGCCGGCTTCCGCAGACCTGCGTCCTGGCACTTGGACAAGCTGCCTTATCATTTCAGGCCTGAGGACCATAAGGAGTTTCCTTTTAGCTCTAAAATGCTATGACATCTGTGAGTTTCACCTTTTAGATTCTTCATGCCTGCTCTAATCGCCCCTTGGAGAAGATACTGGCAAAAAGCAAAATAAAAGAACCAAGAGAGCTGAAGGGAAAAGTCTCGGATGCCCCCAAAAGAAAATCACAAGTCCTTGAGTTTAGACAAACTCGAAGTTGCTATGGGAGGCAGCCACAGCACATTTACTTTATAGCCAACCTCTAGGGAAGCAAGTGAGCCAATTATGATTTCTATTTGGTTTGTTCATCCTAGGAATAGAATTCTGGCTGTTTCATTTACATTGGAACCAACAGAACACATGCAACCTCACGGGTGAGTGTGTGGATGGGGTACAGTCCAGTCCTTTGAAGAGCACAGAATGATATCAAGGTGACATGAAAGACCCTTTGCTTAATCACTTAAGTTGCAAGCATTTGAAAAGAAGAGCAACCAGTATTTATGGTACTTTATGTTTCCAAAGGGAATGAGTGACTTAATGTTTTTCTACATAAGCCTTAACCAGTTGCATGGTGTACAGTGCAGGATATAAATGTCAGCACTGCGACAGGGGCGTGTTGACATGGTCAAGTGTTCAAAGTCTGCACACTGTCATTATTCTGCCTCCCCTGCACTGACAGCTTGCTACCGAATTGAACATACCTGGAAAGAAGTCAATCTGGCTTAGAATGCAGCTCAGTTTCTCTTTGGGAACGTTTCTCTTTCAAGTTTCCTCTGGGATCTACTGGGTCTTCCCATAGATAAAACAGAATTGGGTATGTTCTGCTGGTTCAAATGTAAATAGAGTAGTCAGAATCTTGTCCAGTGATGACTTAGCATCAGTTTTGGAAAAGGGAAGTCATCTCCCTTTCCCCACAACATACCCCCCACCCCCCCGACACACACACCAATCAGTAGGATTAATACGACTTTGCTTGCTTTGTGACTGGTGGTACCTTATATGAGGCACAGATTTTCTTAGGGTATTATTAGGTCATAGTGATTCAACCCTGACTGCACATTAGACTCACCTGGGGAATATCTACATATCCAGATGCCCCAGTCACACCCCAAACCAATTAAATCAGAATCTCTCAGGGTGAGCCCCAGCATCAGTATTCATTAAAGTTCCCCAGGTAATTCCAGTGAGAAGGGGTCTCTTCTTATGAATCTCTTCCCAAAGGATGGGTAGGGCAAGGGCATGACGGCCAGGGGGCAAATCTCATAGCCACTGGCATTTTGAAGTGGAAAGGTCTCCCTTTACTATACAGTTTTAAATTGTTTGTTGAGTTCTGAAGTAAGTAAGTCACTTGTCCAAAGTCACAGTTAGTTGAAAGCAGAGCCAAAACCAGGAGCCAGCACTAAATAAGCCTAGGTAGACAGGATACTAAAATGCTAACTAAATCTCCTTGAATTAATCAGCGTCATTATCAGGCAGGCCTTTTTCTCTCCTGCGTGCGCTGGTTAGAGAACTATTATCTACCACTATGTTCCTGTTATTTAGGCCTAGGTTGTATGACTGCAAAGCCACTTAGCTCTCTTGGGCAGTATTCGGAAGACAATGGTATAAGAGACATTTTAAATTTAATTAAATTTAATTAAAGGGGCAAAGTAAATTTAAGTTGGAGAAACATTTATAGAGACTAAGATGGAAATACGTGGTTGAAATCAAATAGGTTTATACAATACAACTAATTGACAGAAACTCTAAGAACAGTCACTTTAATTTCAAGGAATCAACCATGTTCTCTTACTAACCCTAAGTCACTCTTGAAGTCTTAATTTGCCTTAGAAAAAATGCACTTTTTCTTTTTTGGGGGACTTCTGGCAAAATATGCTTTTATTGTTGTAATTAAGCATAAAATAAACACATCACATTTCCTAGGCTGTTCTTAGCGCAAGGCCACAGAGTTTGGGGGACTCTTGGCAGACAGCTGACCTGCGGGGTCCTTCTGCCATGAATAGGACCACAGTATATTTCAAGGGCAAAATAGCTGGAGGGGTATGGGGAGGGGGGAGTAGCCAGGGTGACATCCTGGCCACAGCTCACTACTTACTGCTTTATTTTGGGATTGTGTCACATATTCTACCTTTGTTACCTACAGATCTCCCCAGTGGCCTCTAACTTGTAATGCAGCATACCTTACTTTATGCAACAGATAAACTTCTGAAGAGTGGAGGGTACATTATATCAAATCATAGCTGACATGCCCTACTAAAGTGCTTTCTAAAACATTTTTGAGAGGCAAAATCACAGATTTATTTTCTCATATGAATAACCTGGTCTTTTCTTAAGAGTTAAGATTGTCATGTGTGGAGTGAACTACAGCTTCTACACCCCCCCCCCCGCACCTCCCCCCCCCCCCCCCCCCCCCCGCCGTTCCAGCTAGCACCATTTACCCTAAGTCTTTCTAGAACCCGAACTTTTCTGAACAGGTTTGACTGTCCAGATACTTGTTCTGGAAATCCAGGCCCTTCTGTGTTTTCTCTGACTCTGGCTTGGTTTTGTAAAACCTCAGCCTCTTCCCTTGCAAGGGCAGTTTAGGATGGAAGTGCAATTGTTTTCAGAAACCAGCACAGCGGGGCACACCCAGAGAAAGGGCTTTGGAAGAAGGAAAAAAACGGTGTGTGTGTGTATATATGATGGGGAAGCAGAGAAAAGGGGACAATTGTGTTTTCCTGTGGTGGTGTTGGGGAAAATATCTGTTCATTGGCATGCTAAACCGACAGCATAAAAATCTGATACCTTCTCTGCTGGGCAACCCAGCACGTGTCGTATACAGACTAGGCGTCCCGGGCCTTTGGGCAGCTGCGGGCAGCCACGCACCAGAAAGGGCTGCAGCGCCAGCGCGGCTCTGCCCGCGGGTCGGGGAGGCAGTGCTGCTGTCCAGGCTGGCTTGGGGTGCGTGCGGGCGGCGGGTGGGGGTAAGTGGGGGTCCGCCGGCGGGCCCCCCGCGGGGAGGGAACGGTTCTTACAGTCACTGCTCAGCGCGAAGGGCGCGCGGCGGCGGCCGAGGGAGCGGTCTTCGGCGGGCGCCTCGGGAGGCCTCTTACCGGCGGGCAGCGGGAAGGCGGACGCGGTGTGGAACAGCACCAGGCAGACAGCCACGACATCACATAACTTCATCTTAGAGTCCCGTCCGGCGGCGGCACCTGCGCCCGCGGGCGAGAGAACCGGAGAACGCATGTTAGGCCTGGTCGCCGCCATGGGCGCGGCATCCCCGCGGGACCTGGCGTCCCCTCAAACTCGTCACCGCCTACTTCCAGGCCGCCGCAGCCCAGCGGATCCCTAGGCATCCCCGCCCTCTTCTAAGTTCCCTACTAGCTCCCCTCCCCCGCGCGCCCCAGGTGCGGCCCTCGCTCGGTGTCCAGCCACAATTGCCCTTCTCTTCCGCCATCCGATCCCAGGGGTCAGATTTTTGACCAGGGCCGCTGCCCCCGCCAGTCCCACTACGACACCAGGATTCCTGACCAGTCCCCACTACTGGCTCGCAAAGCCCACCCCCATGCCCTGAGGGGCAACCGGGAAGCCCCCATGCTGTGTCCTCCACCCCAGCCAGAGACCTCTGCCTCCCCTCCCAGCAGCTCCCATAAGCTCCTGAAAACCAGCTGTCAAACACAGGCAAGCGACTGACCTTTTATATTAGAATAAAATCAAGCGCACGCCAGCCCGGGGGTCCCGGATCCTGCTCTCAGCAGGCGGGTGAAGGCTCTGTGACACCCCTCATCCTACCTGTTCCCCCCGCACCCCCGCGCGTCATTCTTCCCACGTATTTTGTCGTCGGAACAAGAAGTTAGTAGAGACTTGGAGGCTTTTGGCCGGTATGGGAATATCTACGTTAAGTTACATAACTCCCTGAAGCATCAACTCGGTTTAAAATACTAGTTGCACCTCTTAAGGTTAGAGCATTAAATAACGTATTTTGAAAAGGCCCACAGGAGCATAAAGTATGCGTTTAATCAATGCTTTAATATTGCTGTTAGGTAGGGATTGCGTTTGTCCTGAAATTTTAATCCTTCGTGGTATACCCGAACACCTCTGAATGTTTGCAGTTTTGCGAGATTCCTACGCTAAATCCCTTCCCATCCCAGAGGAGTTTCGAGCTCCCCGCGCTCCGGTCACGGTCACTCTTGTACGATTGTACCCGGGTCCCGGACGCCGTAGCGGCGCACCGGCACCCGAAGCCCTAGGCCACGAATACGCGCGGGGCGGGGGCAGCTCTTCTCAGCGAGGGGGCTCCGTTTGGCTTCTCAGTCCTCACACTCCTGCAAAGGAGGGCCGTGCAGCCGAGGGCGGGCGAGAAAACGGTATGGTCAATTCTGGGCCAAACTCCACCCAATTAAGAGGTGGGGAGGAGGCCAGGGGACCTTAGCGTGCGGTGTTACCCAGTATCTTCCCAATGCCAGTGTTCCAATATCCAAGGGAATTTTCAAGTGGAAACTACGAAATTCATGCAGTTCATTATGTCCTCTACTACAAATAAAACGGACTCTTAGGAAAATTTCCTTGAACTTTTTCCATGGAGAGAGTACTACGACAGTTTCCAGGTAATGCAAAAACCTGGGCGCTGTTCTCCCTTATTTCCAGGCTCGCCCTCCTCCCTTCCAAAGGCAGCCGCCCCTTCTTCCCCCCATCTCTACCTAGAACAGCCGCCCGGGTTCGCGTGCAGGCCACCCGATGAAGCGTTTAATTCGGCTGCTACTTCCAACTGCTGCGGAGACGAACGCATTTTCCACCCCTAGGGCGTCTGTTGGTTCGCCGCGCAGCTGTTGGACTCGGCGAATGAGTTGGTAGGGACTAGGAACTCCCGACAACCTGCAGCTCCGCGAGCCTCATGCCGCGCTGGCTGGTTCACAACCCCGGCAAAAAGCAATGGCTCTGGGTTCGGGCGCACAGACCCAGGCAATACTGCATCCAGGCGGCGCAAGATGAGCGCAACGAGGCGCGTTAGCAGAGAGGACTTGGGAGGACGCGAGGCCTCCTGCCTCTTCGCCTGGATGCCAGCTGCCGGGTGGGTGCGTGCGAAAAGGCTGGCGGCCCTGTGAAGCAGCGAGGCGCGGGTTAATGCGCCATTCCAAATCGCCGTGCCCGCCAGCAGGAAGCGACAGAGGCACCAGATTTCCCTTCCGCATTAAGAGGGTTTTTCCTTTTTTTTTTTTTTTTTTTCCTGCTTGGCCGACGGAGAGCTTTTAAAATTGGACGTGGAGATCCTCAATTAGAAGTGTGGCGAAGCTGGCAGAAGAGAAAACGGTGGAAAACTCCCTGCATCGCCAGAAGTGACTCCCAGCTCCCGCTCTCGCCCTCCGCCCGGTGAGGCACACGCCCCAAAAGAGCTCTCCCATCTCCCCCGGTACAGGGAGCGTGCATTCTTCCCTCTGAGCACCGCCGGGGCCTGCTCCAATCGGAGCGGCTCTTTAGCTCCCGGTATTCGTGGGCGGAGGAAGAGGAGGGGGCCTAGGGGCTGGGCACACACAGAGGTCTACAAGGACGTTTTTCTCATTGCGCGTCTGGGCACCCCACACAATCCCCACACCCCCCGCGGCTTCCCTGTTTGTCTCTTTATCGCTTTGTCAAAGCACATCTGCCCGACGTATTTCCGCCGCCTTTAATTTCTTAACTAGCTGCCACGTGCGGTAAACAAGTTGTGGCTCAGAAGTCGGCGTCCTTGTACCTCACAGGCTGGTCCCCCTCAGGGCAAAAGGGAGACCTCGTGGGCGCCTGCACCTGGTGGTCCCCAGGCCCGGGGCTGAAAAAACGCGCAGGAGAGCCGGAGGGCTCGCAGGAGCCGCCGATTCTGAGTTCCCATCACCAGGGGGCACCAGAAACCGCCTGAGTCTCGTAGCGCTCACGCAGCCGGGAGGCTGCGTTATCATTTAAAGTATAAACCCAGTGAACTAGCAATCCTCCTCAAATCCAAATTATCCCCGTAATTTTTGGATGTCCTCACCAGCATCCCCTCTTTCCAGGCTCCTTCCCTCCATCCTCTCTTCCTAGTTTGTCTCTTCCCACTTCACCTGAGCTGGTTTCCCTGCAACCTGCACTTAGAACTTCCCCTCCCAGGATTCCCCGCATCACGGTGACAACTTCATCGTGGGTGAGCGCTCCCGCCGCCAGTGCCCCCGCACCTTCCTGTGTTTGGCAGGCTGGGAGTTTTGTTTGGGCTTTGCCTTCAAGATCCAGGTTTCAGCGAGAGAAAACGGAGGGGCGGGTGTGTGTGTGTGTGTGTGTGTGTGTGTGTGTGTGTGTGTGCCATCCTGTAACTCGGAGTTTTCTTTTGGGGTAGGGACAGAAGTTGCTGAAAGATGTATTGCTTTTCTTAACTGTGCCTCGTGTCCTAGAATGTCAGAGGACTTTTTGCTGAACTGTTGGGTCCGAGACTGAGGGAAGGAAAAAGAATGAGGGACGCCTTCTGAGGACAGTCTAGGGAAGTGGTGTCTGTTAAAGGGCCCGAGGCTAGGTTTCAGGTCGGGGGGCACTCGAACCCCTTGCGAGAATGGGCTGGGGATGCTGCGGGGTTCCCGGACACCTGACACTTGTCACTTGTTGAAAAGGACGCTGTCTCCCTACCCCGCCAAAGCGAAGGCGTGGTGAAACAGCGAGGGCGAGACCTGACTCGGGCCGGGAGGAAGCGCAGCAGCAACCACTTGGAGGCTTCATGGGAAGAGGTGTGTGCGTGAGGGTGAAAGCAGCATCTTCCTTGTAATATTTAAGTGTAGGTTCAAAATATTGAGGAAGAGAAGGGCGCGCGCTAACGTATCAGCGGCAGGGGCCCGAAGATTTGTTTGTCCCGGCCAATTAGCAAAATGTTGGGAGCACGGGGTTGGAAAGCACCCTCACCCTCTGGGTACGCACGTCTGGTCTGCGGGCTGGTTCGCCACAGCCGAAACTAGGGAGGCGCCAGCAGGCTGGGGGTTCCAGAGAAAGGCTGTTCCCCGCCCAGATGAGGGTTCATTTTCACCGGGTGGGCCAGAAAACCAAACCGCGGCGAAATCAGCTCTGAGGGGGTGTAAAGTAGTGAAGGGGGTGTTACTGGGGAGGTGGCACAGAGTACAGGAGAAAAGAGGTCATTAAAATAATCACTTCGATGGCCTGGCGGAGACCTTGGGGAGTTTCAAGCGTCTGTTCGAGCTGGAGACCGGGGTCCTGGACTGTCCAGGGAGCCCCTCTCCTAACTTAGACGGGGGTGGTTAGTTAGAGTTTCTGGCATTAGGATAGTGCAAAGCAACCGGGTTCCGAAAAGGGCGAGGAATGTAGTTTTGCTAGACCGCGCCGGGAGAGGGGGGCCCTCTATTTTTAGCTTCTCAGCACCTTTGCATCAGTCCCTACAGGGCCTGCGCTTTCCCTCGGAACAGACCCAAACTCCCAGTAATGATTTCTATGCAGCTGCACGTCCAGAGAGGATACTCTGTGGTAGCGGTGGGTTCAAAGATGACCCCAGCCCCTTACCGTCCCGGGACTTGATAGAAGAGCGCCCCACCAAGTCCGGGAGGGAAACTACCCCCTGGGACATTACGAGGTCTAGAGACAGCAGGGGCACCAGAGATCTTTGCTCACGTGGAAAGGCAACCTTTCCCTCAAGACCAGCCTGTCTCCCGTTCAACTTCTCTCTTTTCTCTGTCTTCCTAGGACCTCTAGTCTTTCTTCTTTACAATTTCACAGCCTGCTCTGGGGTCCAGCCGCACCCCCAGCTTCTCCAGCGACACGCAGCCCTCTGTGCCCGCCGGCGACTTAGGCGCCACCCGCCTCCTCCACCCCGGCCCGCTCTTCCACTTACCTCGGATCTGGTCTCCGCAGACCCCCAGTTGGACATTAACTCCAGGAGCCCCAAGTCCCAGCCAGTACACCCATCCGGGCCGAGGGCAGGAGCGCGGAGCCCCGCCCCACAGGTCAGGGGCACTACAAGTTCGCAATCCTGGGGCTGCTCCGGGCTGCGACGGCGCGCGGGAGGCGGCGGCCAAGGTACCCGCCGCCGCCGCCGCGAAAAGGGCGAGGGATGCCGACAGCTCCCCGGCTGGTTCCCGGCACCCGCAGAAGCCCAAGTCAGAGCAGCCGGCGCTGCCTTGGGTGGGGGGTGACACGGCTGCGCGCGCTGAGCTTTTGGCAGGGGCTGCGTGGGCCCGGGGCGCGGCAGGCGGCTCAGCGGCGGCAGCGGCGCTCTGCGTCTTCTCCGGGCGCAGCTCCTGGGAGCTCGAGATGGGCCGGGCTGATGCTGCCGCCGGAGCTGAGGTCTTGCCTGGAAATCCGAACGAGACACCACGTCAACCAGCGCGGGGAGTCGCGTGAAGACATGAGGGCGCCAGGAGCGCAGGCTGGTCGTTGAGAGCCCGGGCCGGGGGGCCGGGGTGGGGGAGGGGAGGCGCGGGGCCCCGGGAGGGGAGGGGTCGGGAGGCGGCAGTGGAGGAAGGAAAGGAGAGCAGCGAGGAGGCGCCCGAGCTCCCGAGGCGGGGGCCGGGGGTGCGAGTGGGTGACGCGAGGCGCTCCTCCCCGGGGTGCAGGGAGAGCGCTCAGCGCGTGGAGACGCTGCCCGGCTCGCGCCTCCTGCTCGCAGGGTAGATCCGGAGAAATGTGCGGAGCGCGGTGCAGTCCAGTCGAAGGGGGCAATATGAACTTGACCGCGGCGTGCGCGCTTGGGTTCGCCCGCTCGCCCTGCTCTCGGAAGGAGGGCGCTTTGTCAGGTGGAGGGTACACTGGGCGTTCCTCGAGCCTGTCGGAGGCTTTCCTTTCTCCTCGGTGTCTAGCCCTCTTGCTTTTCTGTAGGGCAGAGGCCAGTGGCCAGGAGAAGAGCGGCTGGCGGGAGTTCTCCCTGCACTACGAAGGAGAGGTGTGGAGCAGCCAGTGAGGGAAGCCGAGTGTTTGCCAGGGGACGCTGAGAGTGGGGGTGAATTTATAGGGCTCTCGCTCCGTGACGTGCCCTCCAGTGGCTTTTCTGATTCGCTTTCTGACCTAAACACACATTAGTTTAGTCCCCATGCTGGGCCAACACGGTCTCCAAATATCTGCTGGCTGAAGTCAGAGGCTTGCATATCATGTATTACATGGCAGGCAATGAAGAAGGCTTCTGAGGCTGGCCGGCTCCTCAGTCCTAGGCTCCATTTTCATGCTGTTGTAATATAATACCAGACATGGGGTAGGCACATACATTCAAAATCCCAATTCCAGAGGCGTAAGATCACTTTTATCAGGAACAGGTTGGGGCGGGGGAGGGGGGGGTGAGGTTGGGCTAAACTTGCATTTATCTAGATTTTCGAAAATGCAGCTGGGAAAACTTAAGAGAGCGCTCCCTCGTGTGCTGAGTTGCCAGTGAACAGGGGCCCAGCTCCCATTCCTGATCTCTGTGAGACCTTTTGGGCATTCCCTTTGTTGGTTAGTTACCATCAGAAGCAGCCAGAGCCTTCTTTTGTAGAGGACATGAGGAGGGCAAGTCCTTACACACCCTGCACATGACTCTACCCATAAATATGTTTCATTCACACAGGTCATGAAATTAGCTCTACCTTTAAAACACTGTACCAAGTAAGGTACGTCTTTGCTAAGCAGAAACCTGCTTTCCAGAAGCCATTGGCCCTGAATTCAGTGGGACCTCTTTTATTTTATTAGCTGGGGCCAGGGAAAGCGTAAACAGGCTCAGTTTACATCCATGTACCTCTTATTTTATGACTCATGTGGTTGTTGGGGAGTGTGTGTTCTTCAAGTAGCTGATACAGACAATAGACAGGGGAAATGTGTGGCAATGTCGGGGGAACATCACATATTATTAAACTTCTTCAGAGTCAAAGATCAGCTACTTTGGAGGTTTGTCAGTGAAGCTAGTGTGGGAGGAAAATTGTTCTTATTAACATTACTGTGATTTAAGATTTAGCAGAGTGAAAAATCAAGTCATCCAAACATACTTCAGCTGAAATTAGGATGCTCACTGTAGTTCTGCGGAATGTGACATGTCCTTTGACAGATTTATGGTAGAAATGTAGATGGCTTTGGAAACAGGAGGGTGGCATACGCTTAATCTATTTATCCTACTTTAGCATTGTTTTTGGAATTTGAAGGTGACTCTAGGCAATGTTCTTCACCATGAATGATTTCTTCATTTTCAGAAGGCTTTTTACTGGGTCTGGTCATGATATCCAAGCACCTGCAATGATTTAGCACTTGTTATGTGCCGGGCAAAGTGCTAGACCCTGGGAATTGTGTTGACTGGGCTTTGGGGGATGCAGAGAACAGACACCACTGAGTTTACCCTTAGTAATGGGAGTTTACTGTGGAAGGAAGGCTGACCAAGGCTGACCGGAATCTCCACCACTGAGCCACGTGTCTCCGAAAAGCCTTCCGGAAAAGCCACCCAGCCAGACCTCACGAAAACTGGATTGAAGTTCAGGAACTGGAAGGTCATTCAGGATGCAGCTCTGTGACTGGGTTATCTAGCTGCCCCCTGAACAGCAGGCATCTGCCTGCGAGCCCTACCCACAGGCTTAACCGCCACCGTGATTTAGCTCCTCTCTCTTGCTCTTTTTCTCTGGGTGTCTCTTGGCTTCTGCTCCTACTACCAACTGCTCAGCTCTCTGTTGATCTCACATGTAAACTCCATTAGTGAAAGGATCTAATTGGCCCTGTTAGGCACTAACCAGGTGCTAGAGTTGGACTGAGCTTCTGCGTCAGGCCTTCAGTGGGTTACTAGACACCCTGTTGCTCAGCAGACCTTGGTCAGGTGCTTCTTCTTGGGCTAATCACCCACGTCCATGTCGTTGGGTCACATGGCGCAGAGCCTGGCCAACTTTACTTAAGAAACTTCCTAGGGTTCTTCCTTGACTTCCCGCCACAGGATTTGTGCCTCTATGGCAGGCATTTGGAGCTTAACAAACCTCTGTCTACTACAAGATTCAAGGATGAATAAGACCAACTCCTGGCTCTCCTAAGCTTGCTTACCATCTGTAAGGGGAGGAAGACATGCACAAGTAATCATAGGATAAAGTGATAAATGCTCAAATAGAGGATATACGAGGTACTCATACGTGATCTTCACATGGCCAGTGAAACCCTCGGGAGATTACAAAACATACCCGTGCCTAAGCCCTATCCTTGGGCCATTAAATGAGAATCTCTTGGGTAGTGGAGTCCAGAAGTTGGTATTTTTTAAATATTTCCCGGATTGCTCTAAGTGCAGTCAGAGCTGAGGTATCAATTAGCTTGATTCCCCCCCCCCCCATGGTTATAATCACTTTATGATTCTTTTTTTTTGAGAGCAGAGCTAAGAGACTCATCTATTTTGATAGGTTCTAGGACTAAGATTCTTCCAAAATATTAAATTCCTTTTGAAATACTACTAATTATCTTGAAACAGTAATATAAAGGAAAATGTAAAATTTAGAGTTAAAGCAAATACTTCTAGTTTTGAAAGAACATTCATTTGCGTGATTACAACATTCAGATGACTGCAGAAAAGGTGAAAAGTTCTAAAATTTTCAAGACATCCTACTTCAAAGCCCAACATTTAAATGCACTATAATTGATATTGAAAAACATCTCCTCAGACTCACCTTTATAGACAAGGAAAACAAAGTTTCCTCCAGTGACTGCCAAGAAGCAAGCATTTCATGCCTTGGGGACAAGGGGATGGCTTGATAGTCACAATCTCAAAGCCCCCAAATGCTGAAAGTAGAGACCGTCATAGCTCCATGGCTCCATCTTTTTTCTTGAGAAAACAAAGATTGTTTGGTTTGAAGGTGTTCTTCAGCAAAGTCCAGAAGAGAACAATTTGCAGCACCATTTTTGCTCTGAATAGGTAGATTGTCCACTGATAAAGTAACAACAACACACTGCTAAGAATTCTCACATTGTCCCTGGATCTCAGCCTGTCATCTGGAAAACCCTGCCTGACAATCAGAAAGAGAGAAGCAAGTATTGTTCAAGCATCTCATCTCCTCTTAGAGAGAAAAGGTTCAAAACCCTACTAATTTCCCATTTCGCCATTATCATCATCTTCATAGAAATTTATTGTGGATCTCTAACTGATGGCTGTGTAAATGATGGGTGCTGTCTGTGCTCAGGGATCTTACAGTTCTGGGAAAGAGAAAATACAAACATAACATGATAAAAAATAGTACAGACCATGGGCTATGAGCCTTGAGTAAGTATTACCATATTTGGAACTCAAATAAGGCCTTGTTTAGGATAGGTAAGCAGAGAGTGACTTGGGGGTCGTTCTGGAGGCTCAATGCTGAATGCTGCAGTCTGTAGGGGCGGTGGGGCTGCGGGTCAGCCCTTGGCCATTCACACAGTGCCCTCGGCGAGCTCCCAGTGGGGCTCTGCAGCTGCTTTGCCTGTAAGAGCCAGGACCTGGGCCCCTGGACTCCCTCATAACATGGGTCATGACGTCTGAAACAGAATCCATCACTTGAACAGAGCAATTTCCTTTTCAAAGTCACTACTTTATTGGGCAGGGATTTATTTCTGTAACAGTCATTTTCACCAATGATACTGTTACTCATAAAGAAAAGATAAATTTGCTATCTTTCAGAGCACTTAAAAAAAGAGAAAAGAAAGAGAGGAAAATGAACTATAACGGCCTCTTTGCAAAGTAGTAGTAAGAAAAAAATTCTTGGGAGTAAATTGTTTCCTCATAAGATATCACTTCTGACATGGACATGGTAGATTTGTCAATGATTTCCGGGAGTTTCTTTTATAAGGATCATATTATTTAATTATCCATTAAGGTTGATTTTGGTTCTTGAGGTAACTTTATGAGACTCATCTTTTCCAGGAAGGAAACATCAATCAGGTGAGAGGGTTATATTAGACTTTGTTAGTATGCAGATGGTTCGAATGGATTTGATCTGGGGTTGGCAAACTTTTTCTGTAAAGGGCAAACATTTTCTGTATAGATAGTAAATATTTTAGGCTTTGCATGCCATACAGTCTCTGTTACAGCCACTCAACTCTATCCTTGCATTGTATAGTATAAATGTATTGATAATATATAAAGGAATGGGCACGGCTGTGTTCCCTTAAAGCTTTATTTAGGAACACTGAAATTTGAATTTTCCATAATTTTCACATCATTGATTTTTTCCCCCCAAACAGTAAAAAATGTAAAACCCACTTGTAGCTTATAGACCATACAAAAGTAGGCAATGGGCAGAATTTGGCTGTAGTTTGCCTACTCCAGCTTAGGTTAAAATTGTAACTTAAAGAGGATATATCAGCTCTAGAATTATGAAATTCCAGACCTGAAAGAGACTTGATGCTTCTAATCCAATCTCCTTATTTTACCAGGAGAGAAAACTGAGGCAGAGAGTGGTTAAGTGCCTTATCCAAAGTTACTCTTTGACTGAGTGACATACCCCTACTGTACAAGAAAGTGTGGGATCAAATTACTTTACTGGCGTGTGTGTGTGTGTGTGTGTGTGTGTGTGTGTGTGTGTGTGTGGTGGCAACGGAGTATGTGGGAGTTGTGTTGTGTCATCTTTCACATTGTGATTTAATATATTTTGTTGAGGTAAGAAATGTATCAAAATACAGATAAATCAACTGGAATCTTTACTGGTGGGAGAGGCTGACATCAGGTTGAATGGGGAACAGAATTTTGAAAAGAAGTTGATCACTGCGTTTTAGAGCATAGCAGAGCTCCCAGGCAGAGTAGAGCACTAAATAGATTATTTTTCCCTCCTTTAAAGGCCATTATATTTCTGTGATTGGTTTTTAGACAGCAGATACACAGGATCTCATCACAAGGGCACAAAGACATGAGAGAGAGAGAGGGGGGGAGGGAGAGAGAGAATTTGATTGGGGAGTCAAGATACTTGTATCCTGTTTTGTTTGTAGACCATTTAGTACCGGTTGCAAAGCTTTTGGAACCTTCCTAAAGAATTGAAATTCACAGGCGATAGGAAGGATACTGCCACAGAGGAGAGCTGAATCCTGGACAGGGACTCAGCGTTTGGACCTTCAAGCCAGAATATTCCAAGGGACCTCATTGCCATGTATTAATTACACAATACGAACTTCAGTCTAGACTCTTCTCTTCTTTAAAATAGGTGAACTATTTGACCATTTTCAACTCTGACAACAAAACAGTATGACAGTCTCTCTTCTCCACTGTTTCTCAGTGTAGGAAAACCAATTAATCAACTAATGAATCCCCGTCAATATTTGTGGGTTTAATAGAATCAAGTAGTCAATGCAAGTGTGAATTCTGTGGTCCCTTAGTAGTTTCAAGCAATTACCCAACTATCCCTCATTTAAATTAGCAGCAGGGCTGAGACTAGGGGAGACAGCTGAGGCTTTTACTTTTGCACTGTACTCACCTCTATAGTCCTCACCCCGATTAGCAGAAACTTAAAGCCCAGAGCCCCAAATCCTGAAGCCACTAATTAGAAGGAAGTCACGCCTACGATCAGGCGACACAAGTTGAACCTCTGCCCCTGACAAGCTGTGGGAGCTTGGGAAACTTCTAACGTCCCCAGCCTCACCTATTTTTCTCTTTGTGCTCTCTCTCTCCCTCACTGGGATACTGTGTGAATAGATGAGATAATAAACCAGATTTTCTGAGTTCATAAATTACTCCCTGGGAATAATTTATACCACACGTATACTTTCTGGCCACTGGGGTACTATTCAGTAAATTACTGCCCTCCTGCAGTGCTTTAAGTGGAACCCTAGTGACCCCAAAGAGTTAACGCCTCCCTCTAAGCAATTCACTTACTCCTGGGGCATAATTTACACTCTGTGAGGACCTGGCTGACCATATGTGAAGTGCTCTGAGTTCTTTGAAAGAAAGTCGGCTCTAGAAATGTAAGGAATTCATATTACAAAAGGCACATTGATAGGCCATTTTTCAAGGAATCCGTCATGTAAGTTTCCCCAGAACAATTCTGTGAGGTGGGTCATTAGCATCCTTTCCAGAGTCATCCTTTAGCCAATGAAAGATCAGTTAATAATATACCCAACATGAGGTTAGGGAATAGCATATTTGGAAGATGACTTCACTATTTGAGAAATAATGGATGAAAGATTGGGAAGTGCATTTTAGAAATCTGAGCAAAGGAAAAAAAAAGCAAAAGCTGAAAGTAAGGTAAATGTATTATAATAAAGTTTATCTGCTTTACAATGTTGAACAGTAGGGATATGACAATATAATGGATCAAGTTTTATATAGACACAGGAACACTTACATATTAAAATATATCAACATGGTCATCACCTGAGGAGACTATCTGCATATCCTAATATGCAGCTGTTGCTCAAAACACTTGTATGATGTGTGAATGGATTTGTTCATTCAACAAGTATCATTTAGGCATGTCCCTTCCTAAGGTCCTGTGTTGGCAGTTATCAAAGGATATAAAAAGGTATGAGATAGCATCCCTATATTCAGTAGTGACAATTGTCTGGATGAGTTTAATCTGGGGCAAAGGCCAAATCATCTGAAATAAATTCTAGTGAAAGAGGTGGGTTATAACCATGAGAAGGTAATTAAGACTGTTCTTCTGGTATGGCGTGGTGGCAAACTGCAATGATGGGCTCAGTTCTTCTCCCTGCTCTCTATTCGCATTCTTTGCCATATGATTTTGCAGATCTTTTTACTAAAGAAATGGTGTCCATTTCCCCATCCCTTGAATATGAATTGGCACTCAGTGTTTTTTTTTGGCCAGTGGAAAGCAGTGGTAGTGAGGAAGGGCCACTATTGAGACTATGAGCCAAGAGGCTAACAAGCTTTTACTTACTCTCGCAAACCACTGCCATTACCATGAGAACATGCTTGGACTAGCCCACCAAGGATAAGAGACACGTGGAACAGAGTAGTGTCAGTCTGATTGTCACAGCCAAGGTCAGCTTAGATCAGCTGACAGTCAGTTGACTCCCCCACTCCAGACATGTAGGTGAGTCTAGTAAAGATCAGCAGAGTTGCCTTTCTGAACACTCGAGATAGAGGAGCAATATATACTTCTTATTGTATGGTACTGGCTTTTTGTGGTTGTTCCACAGCACAGTTACGGCAGTAGATAACTGATACAGCTTATAAACGGATTCCAGAAGAACTCCCAACGCTGAACAAGAACAATGTTCCTGGAATACGTGGTGTCTCCAGGTGACTGCTAGGAGGCTGCAACATACATTTGGGGATATCTGCCCCAGTGTTTATTGGGCATCCATCCTCTGTTCCTACTGTACTTTGCACTCATTGCATGGGGTTTGCTTGATGCATACCGAATGTCCTGCAAGGGCAGGAACCGCTTTTCTTTTTGCATCCTTGGCCTCTAACACATGAATGGTATTTGTTAAGTGAGGAAAACTGAAGAATTTCATTAGAAGTTATAACTTGCATTGTGTGCTTTTAGTAGCTTTGGTCTGTTCATAACGAGTTTGGTGTGTAATATGTAATCTTAAAAACTTAATTAATGAATGCAATTACTTGACTAGATTATACATGCACATGTCACACCTTTCAAAAAATGCAAAGCCATTTTCCGTGATAAGTGATTCTTTCTCTCATGCCATCTTCAAGTCTTCCATTTCCCTGGTAACACAATTACTAAATTCTTACTAATTCTTCCAGACAATGTACAGTCATTAAAATAAAGCTTTTGTCTAGGAAAGAAAGAACATTTCCAACCATTATATTATAAAATCTGCACATTTTACAATCCCGCCCCCCTTTTTTTGTTGCATGGTTGGACCTATTGGACGTAGCCTTAGGTTCTTTCTAGAATGTTGGGAGAGCTGTTTACCTTGAGTTTGTTCCTTTTTGATTCAGCAACTTTTCCTCAGCTTGTGTTAAGGTTTAAACATTGCTGGAATTAACGCAGCTGTTTGTGTTTACTTTTTTGCTTGTATGCTTCTATCACATGAGATGTCAGCCCAGGGGCCTGGTAAGTACCATGGAACCAGGCAGCAGAGGGAGCAGATAACCTCCAAACGTTGAGTACTGTGGGTGACAAAGAGGCAGGAGTTCTGAAGCCCTAAAAGGAACCTTTTATCATGGAGAACCCATGCCCCTATTTGATGATAGTGGGGTGAGTATAATTTTAATTTAAAACTCTTAAAGGAATCTTTACAAACTAACATGTTGCTTCTGCTTTATAACAATGCAAAGATTTGTAAACTGTGGCAAAATCATGTCGGCATAACCATGTTAGCTGGAATAGAGCTGGCATTGTAACTTTTAAAGCGTGCTTTAGGGGTTCTATGAAGTGGTTTAAACCAAAGCCACAAAAATGACAAAAAAAATTTATTGTCAGATGAATTTTAGTAGACTGCCGACTCTTAGCATTTATGTGCTAAAGATGCATACTTTAAAAAAAAAACTATTTTAACAATTAAATGGTTTAAAAATATTCCTCCTCATGATTCATGGAATTTCAGACCCAATTAATTTTTGAGCACAAAATATGTGCTAGGTACTGTTTTAAATGTTTGTATGCATATTTTCTCATCCAGTGAAATATAATTGTTCATTAAATATGATGTTAAAAATATCAAAACAAACAAACAAAAACAAATAGGAAATAAAATGATGTATTTGTTTCATATCTGCCTTTTATGGTTTGTGGAATCTGGGTTTGCATGACATGGTTGCCCATAATCTCTTTATAGAGGGGAGTCTTCTGTATACTTTACACCAGATTCGGATGATTCATTTACATTCATCTGATGGCTGCTCTCAGATGAAAACCTGCTGCAGAGTGGCATGCATGAGATGCTAGTATTTTCTTTATGATTGAGGGACTGTTTCATCAAAACATTGTTTCAAACAGATGTGTCCTGGTGTTTACTGAGGGGAGAATTTAAGCCAGACTGATTAATTAGCAGTTAGTCAAGATGTTTCCCTACTCCTATCTGGAAGTCTGGGGATTATGAAGCTGTCAGTAGGTTATATTCAGATGATGAAAAAAATGACAGCAAACCAAACCTCAGATCACTATGCTAGCGTGTAAAATATGGTGTTCTAACCACACTACATGGTTTTTATTGAAACATGAGTCTTTTGGAGTGTGCATGATAGGACCAACACGGGGTCATCATTCTTTTCCTGTAAAGGGGCAGGTAGTAAATATTATAGGCTTTGTGGGCCATACAGTCCTGTCACAATCACTCAGCTCGGCAATTGTATCACTAACGTACTTGTAGACCGTATGTCAATGAATAAGCATGGTTGTATTCCAATAAGACTTTACTTATGGACATTAAAATTTGAATTTCACATAATTTTCATGTGTCACTAAATATTATTGTTCTTTTGATTTTTGTCCAGCTATTTAAAGAGGTGAAAAAATTCTTAGTTTGCCAGCATATTATTTCGCCCATGGACCATAGTTCGCCAACCTTTGGCAGAGTCTTAAATCCGTTTTAGTCCTGGTTCTTTTTGTTTTTTATATACAAGACTGGTTCTTTTTTAAATCTTAGTTTTTATATTTGTAAAATAAGGGGTAATAGTAGTTGCACTATCTCTTCCCAGAATTGTTGGCAGGATTAAATGATACAATGGATGTGAAAGTATTTTGAACAATGTGAAGTGCCATGCTGATATAAGATATTGACTATGTTATGATTTGCATCAGGAATGTGTTTGGTTACAGGTAGCTGAGAACTGGCTTAACAGTGGCTTAAACCCATGAAGACATTTATTGTTCACTTACCTGGACATACAAGGTCCCAGGATTGATGCAGTGGCTCTACCATAATGTCACTCAAGACCCGATGTTTGCTCTCTACATTTTGCTAAAATCCATGTGTTCATGAGACCTACATTCACAGTCCAAGATGATGTCATAACTCTACAAGTCATGTTCTCACTTGACAGTGTCCCAAACAAGAAGGAAGAAGGAATCTTCTTCCAGCCTTCTCTCCTCTAGCAAGAGGAAAATCCTTCCTGGTCCTCCCCCAGCAGGCTTCTCGTCATATCTCGTTGATCAGAACCGATTCACTTGCCTCTTCTAGCCTGTGACTGGCAAAGGGGAATTGATGTGCTCAGCTTGTAGACCAACCATGAATCAGCTTCTGGAATTGGGTACAGTACTGCCTGGACATTCAGGGTTCTGCTAGCAAGGAAGATGGGGGGGCACCTAATGGTGTCTGCCACACTATTTCTCTCCCCTATTATGAGTTGTGTGACTGTCAAGTTGGGGGTGTAGCTGGTGAGCTAATTCCCTAAGAATGCTCAAAGATGAATCCTTCAGGTGCCATACAAGCTGTTCCCACACGTACATACAGACAAAAACCATCGTAATGAGCTGGCAGAGTCTGGCGAGGAGCTGAGACTGCATGAGTACAGAATTTCCACATCAACCTGTATTAACCTGAGAAGGAAGCAAAATAAGGGAGGAATTTGAAGGTCATCTCCATATGGCTTCTGGAACATACTAGAGAGAACCAGTTCAACCCCCGCCTATTATACTTTATTATGATAAAATGCTCCACAATCTTTTTTTCTGAGGAATCCCTTTATTCCTGTATAGTCCAGTATTGGAAGTACCTTTGTCTCATTTTCAAAAAACTCAGATAAAAAATATGGACCCAAAAACACAAATTAGGAGTTAAATAACCTAAAGTTTAAAATATACTTCATTTTATAGAAGAATTTACTTTATAATCCCTTTAAATAGTGAAATACTTTGGTCCACTTTAAATGAATTTACTGAAGAAAATATGATTTCCACATACTTTATATGTTTTTCAATTGCCGTCTGTGTATTTGGCCCATGGACCACAGTTTGCTAACCATTGGCAAAAAGTCTTGAATCAGTTTTAGTCCTGGTTCTTCTTCTTCTTTTTTTTTTTAATACAAGATTAATTCTTTTTAAATCTTAGTTTCTAATCAATAATTTATCATTCCATGTAAAATATATGTTAATTTATCATTCTGTGTAAAACATGTACACACACACTCACACACGCACACACACACCCCTATTAAATTGCATTGAGCTATGTAGACCTATAAATTGATTAAAAAGAATGAATAAAATAATCTTGTAGAATAAAATCATCACTGATGTGAACTAAATTAAACATCTTAGGATTTCAGGGTACCAGGGTAAATGACATTTTCCAAGGAATTAAATACCTACTTCAAAAACAAGTTTTACACAAATTTTACATTCTGTATACAAGCCAAATGTCATGACAATGCAGAGAGTGCTACATTGTGTGAAAGTTTGAATCAAAGGTCCCTTAAAACTCTAAGAATCTTTCATTTTGTGAGTATAATTTGACCTTCAAGGTCACTTCTTTTCTTAAATACTGCAATTCTATGATTATAGTAGAAATGTCTGTAACCAGGTTCTAAGCTCAAAACCCACTATTCGTCCATTCACCTATGCATTCATTTATTTGTTCATTCTCTCTCTCTCAATCTCTCTCTCTCTCTCTCTCTCTCTCTCTCTCTCTCTCTCTCTGTCTCTGTCTCTGTCTCTCTTTCTCTCTCTCTCTAAGACATGGTACCTGCTGTTATGGAGTTTACATCCTAGAATGAGGAGATCAACATAAACATCTATCTGATTATACTGATAAATGAATAAGGACATACAGATTAGTGCTCTGAAGAAAGGCACACTGCACTGTAAAATGACAATGAAGGAACATGAACTTGACTGGGGATCGTGGAAGACTTCTTTGAGGAAGCAATGCTTGATCTGAGAACTAATGTGTGGGTAGAGTTAATTAGTGAGAAAGGTAGAGTGGGATGGAAAGAGCATTCCTAACAAAGGTATAGTGTGTTCATCTGTCCATCCGTCCATCCATCCATCCATCCATCCATCCATCCATCCATCCATCCATCCATCCTGTTTTACAAAACAGTATAGTACCAAGTGATCATAGATAGAGTTGCAAACAAGTAGAAATCATCTCTGTTTTTGAAGTCTACAAGTCCATTTGTGAGATCAGAGATGTACATGTTAAAAAAATCTTCAGAAAATGTTACGAGGTTATTTTAAGTAATACTAGATGTGAGGCAATTTCAGCCCTTACTCTTGGTCTTATTGGAATGGGATTTGCCTGAGTGAACACCCAGAGGCAGCTTTCCCAGGTATCAACCTCACTGCTTTTTTCCCATGGAGAAGGTGCAGAGTACAGAGGATAAGACCTATATGCCAGCAGCCTAACACTGCTTCCATGGGAACTGCAATTTGCAGTTAAAAATTGAAGCAAAATCCTGCATTAACAGGGGAATTTATCTAATTTTAGAGTGAGTTACTTTTTTTCTAGTGCTTTTAGGATCGACCTAAAAGCAAAATTCAATATTTAAAAAACGGGAATTAAATTGATATCTATTCTACACAAAGAGATTTCACCATCTCATTGTGACCTCCAAGAATATGGTTGCTTGTACATCAGAGGTGATGTGAGCTGGCTTTCAGTGGTTAGCAAATTTCTGTTTATGGTTGTCAAGTTGATGGTAAATGTTCCACCGAGTTCACAGAATCTTGGCCTTCAATTTATACCTGGAATGAGCCTAGCGATCCAATATAACTCCCACCTCACACAAGAAGAAATCGAAAGACAGATGGGTTAAGTGATTTTTTTCAAGCCACTTAAACACTTACGCCTCACATGACTCCACAGGCTTTTGTGATGGCTGTGCGAGCAGCACACAAGCTGGATCTAGGATCGTCTAACTCCTGGTTCAGTGTGAAGGGCTTTGATGTCTGACTCTGCACTCAAATCCTTGCTATTTACTAGCCTTGTGACCTTGGAAAATTCTTTAACTTCCCTAAACCTCAGTTTCCTCACGTATAAAAGGGGATAATAATTCTAACTACCTCATGGCACTGTTGTGAAGATTCAAATGCATGGGAAGAGTCAGCCTTGTAGTAAATGCTCAGTAAATGCTTTGCCACATGTCTTTGGCCAACAGAAAGGACAGAAGTGACGATGTGTCAGTTCCAGGTGGGAGTTTGTGAGCCTGGGCTACCATAGTTCCCTCTGTTCTCTTGTGCTCTTGGACTCGACCATGAGAAAACTATGTCCTGGGGAGTCAGTTATTGCAGGGATAGTAGACAGATGGAACAAATCTGAACTATAATGACTAATGTCACCAGGAATATTCTTGTACAAGTGTTTTTGTGTGCATATGCATTTATTTCTTTTAAACAGATACCTAGGAGTGGAATTACATTAAAAGTGGCCAAACAGTTTTCCAAAGTGGTTGCACCACTTTACGCTTTAACAAGCAACATGTGAGAGTTTCAGTTGCTCCACATTCTCACTCACCCTTGATATTGTCAGTCTTTAATTGTATCCGTTCTGGTGGATGTGTGATGCTATCTCGTTGGCAGCTTACTGAGTTGATAAAAGTTTCTTGCTTGTTTGAAAACTTCTAACGCTAGCTTCTAGGTCCTCTGTTTCACCTAGAGCACAAAAAATGTGACTAAGCCCAGGCCCAGATTTGTCACTCAGCCTTGCTCATCTACAGTACCAACTGAGAATTGGCCAGACCAAGCACCCCATCCCCCAGAAACATCCAGTTGGTTCACGAGAACTCGGTGCACCTTCCAGGTGGCCACACTGCCTTAATGCCAAAGTTCCTGGTGCTGACGTGGCAAATGTCTGTGAGTGTGATGGAGAGGTAGGGGAGGTCTCTTCTACACCTTCTGTGTATTTAAAGAACAGCAAAAATTGACCTTTATACTGGACTAAAATCATATTGTCTTTGTGTAGCTCATAGAGGGTTTTGTCAGGGATGGGGAGAACAGACGGTAACTGCAATGAACTTTCTAAATCATCTTCCTCTTCTGCCCTATCTACTTCTATTTCTACCATCTCCCCTTCTTTCTGCTTCCTCTCCTTTTCTTTATCCTTTTTCTCCTCTTCCTCCTTGTTTTTCTCCTATGAGCAACTGAATAAGAATTGCACAAAACATCTGAACACAACTTTGAAATCACCAGAAAAATGCAAACCCTTGAAACATCATGTGTCTGCCCATGTCCCTTCTGAATGTAATGTAGTCCTGATTTATTTCATATATCATTTTAATGTGTATATTATTAAGAGTTCTATTTTGTCCTATTATCATTACTTCATGTAACTATTTCCATATTTCTAGATAACCCGCATAATTATGATTCCTAATGTCGACATAATAGTCCATATATTAACACACCCGCCTTCTGAGCCTTTCATCTAATGGTAACATGATATTCTAGAGTATGGATATAGCAGAATTTATTTGAGCAATCCCGTTTCATGGGACAGTTATGTTCCTCATAGTTTGAAGCATTAATAATGATACAGAAAATATTCTTTTCTATGAATATCTGCATTTTTCCTTTTTTTCTTTAGGATTAATTTCTAGACGTAGAATTACAGAATCAAAAGGTAATGGACTTTTTAAATGTTCTTTGTACACATAACAAATAATGTTCCAGAAAGACCTGACCAACTTTGTTACTAAAATTAATACATGAGAATGCCTATTTCATAGCAAATGAAACTTTAAAAAAATTGTATAATTAAACAAAACAAAAATCTTTTTGTTACAAAGCAATACCTATATCTGCTTCCCAAACCTCAGTCTTATAGAAGTGCATGTTTATTTCTGTAAATGTTAGGATGAAGACGGGACTCACTTGGGGATCTACCCTCTCATTTGCAGGATTCTATAGTCAGTGGTAGATGCTGCTGACTTAGGACAGCAGCCAGGATTTCTCAGTGTGTCTTCGTCAACAGCAGTCTACTGCTGGCCTCTCCCTCCCTTCCTCCATCTTGGTGGTCAGTAGTGCTATTCCCCAAATCTTTCTGGCTTTTTGACTTCCAGGTACAAGGCAAGATTTTACTTCCTGGCCCTCAGATAGTTGAGTGACTAGCAGTTGGGCCAGAGGATAGTTCTGGGCAGTAAGATGTGAGTGGAGAGGAGGTGTGTCACCACAAGGTCAAGCCTGTCATGGCCGGTGTGAGGATGTACAGACTTGTCTTTCCTCTCCCACATGGCTGGCTCCATGTGAGGGAGAGGTAGTGGAGTGGGAAAGATGCCTTTTTTTTCTGTGAGATTTTGGTGGTGTTTGCTACCACAGCATAAACTGGCCTGTTCTGTGTGCGCTCCCATCACCTCTCTCCCTTCTCCTGACGTTTTGAGGGACTCACCCATAACCATCAGAGTCCTGTGGCCTTTGCCCTGACCCTACGGGTTGGGAGACAATAGAAATAGATTTGAATCTCATGTTACACGATTGACATAAAATGCTTATATACAATTACCACTTAATTTTTTAAAAACCCTAGTGGATGGCAAGGAAACAAAAAATACCTTTGTTTATTCAGAGAGGCTCAAGAACAAATAAATGGATGGTTGCAGGGGTGGAGGGAAGGCAGTGGAAAGAGAAGAGATACTGACGGGCAGCAAAGAGAGAGATGGAAGTCTGACTTTTAATACTCAAGAACCTGCCAAAAGAGTTTTCTGCCATGTGCACAGATAGGCAGGGTGTGTGAGAAATGGTGAAGAAACTACATGCCCAGTGGAAAATGATGCCCCTTTTAAACAAGCTGAGCAGGTCTTGCTGCAAGGCAGTGTGGTCTTGCTCCTTTGTTTACAGAGGAAGCCTTTCATGCAGGCATGATATATCGAGGATTTAAACCCTTGAGATCCTTTATGCTAACAGACCGTTTGTCTTGGATTTTCCAGGTTTCCAGCTTGTCTTCAGGAGTACACCATTGACTCTGAAATTAGCTATTGTGTGGACAGATACATTACAGGTCTCTAAATTATCTAGCTGCAGGAACTTGTCATTCCAATACTTTAATGGAGTCTAGCTCTGTTTCAGCCCTCCCTCCCTGCTGTCCTTAGCCGTTGTCACACAGGCAATTTCAGATCCCTTTTGCTTTCAGAAGTCAGAGCCTCTGCTGCTCCTTGCTTTCCTTTAGCATCAACATTCCCAGGCACTATTTCCTACTTATCTTTCTTTTTGTGTCTGTGATACATCCAAACCTCAGATTTTCCCTGAAGGGAAAGTGGGTCTTTTACTGTAGAAGTGGATGGCTTCCCAAATTGGGCTCAAGGGCCCTTTTCAGACTTTTAGGGAGCTAAAACACTTTGGTTGCTGGAGTGTGTGTATGTCCTTTACTGTCACAGAAAAGAAACATATTTAAATTAAAGTAAGTTGAAATCTTTTTAAGGATACTTGAGAATTTCCCCAAAGAGGTGTCCCAGGCTGGCATCAACTAACCCGATGTGGGAATTACTTTCCTGGAGACACTCAGAATAAAACGTTTTTTCCTTCTAAAATGATTTCCTTCTAGCCCAGTGCCTCTAACAGTTTATCATCTGAATCACAACCACCAGGGTGGAAGTTACTATGCGGAGTCCTGAGTTACACCCAAACCCACTGAATCAGAGCCTTTGGGGGCTAGGAGCTAGGAATCGGCGTTTTACTGGCACTCCAGTCTTAGAACCTCTGCCTCCTAGCAGATCTCCCACTAACTGGAAAGCATCGTCAATCTACCTCACTTGCAACAAAGCTGGACTCTTCTGTCTCAGAGCCAGGGGCTGGCGGGAGGGCAGATGTCATCCTGCCTCTTCCAAAACTCTCCTGTATGGCTGGGCCTAGTGTTTGCGAATGAGAAGGTCATGCAGGAAGGTCAGTGAAGAAGACTTAGGAAATACACAAGGAGTGAAACACAGATGTCAGAACCTCTTCTGGTCAGGGATTAGGAAACTAAGCACCATTTAGTTTTTTCATTCATTTGTCCTCAGATATGTATTGTTTACTCTGTGCCAGGCACCAGTCTGGCTACATTCCACCAAACTTCGCATCCCTCAGTTTTTTTGTCCGATATGAAAAATGAAGCTGAGCTTTAAGCTCCAATTAGGCAGGAGCGGCAAAACAATTAGGAGAATTAAGATAATTCTTGCCTTTTCCCTCTGTGTACATACCTCTGTGTCTCTCACACACACATATGGGGGCTAGGGACTTTAGCTTGTGTTTTCCAAACTTATGTGTATAATTTATTTTCTTCTTTCATTCGTGCACTTGCTTATTCATTCAGTAAACGCTCATCCATTCAGTCATCCAACTAGTGTCTGTTGTAGACCTACTGCAGTGCCAGTCCAGTTAGTAGAGATACAGTGATGAACGAGACAGTTCTCAGCCTCATGGAGCTTTTCTTTCAGTGTAGGCAAGGCTCTTATATGCTTACTAAATAAATAAATCCGATTTTACAATTTACCTTCCTACTAGAAATTGGCAATTCACCACCATGCAAATTAGAGCACAGAAGCCCCGCCCCCTTGCTTTCCTCTTCCTGGCTTTCTTTACAAACGTTCTTTGCAGCAAAGTTGCCTTTCCAGACATTTCATTACATGCTTGAAATATTTATACACATAACTGGGGAAAACGAATTAAAACTGTGAACTCTACATGACACTTAAGTCAAAATAGGAAGTTGAGTTATTCAGCTGTAGATTTTGACTGCTTCCCATTAGAAAACCCCTTTCAAGAAAAACCTTCACGGAGCAACACACTTCAAAGAGGTTCCCAGTAATGTTGTGTTTGAAACGTGTTAATTGGACCTAATTGCAAACAGCTGCCCAGTTTAGCCACTGTTTGGGTTGGCATTCATCCACTCTAGATGTAGGTCATCTTTTTGGTTACATTATATTCATATTGGGATGTTCATATATTTGTTATAGTCTCAGAATGTGTCGCTATCCAAAGGATTATGAGATAAATAAAAACATGGAGACAACATATTTGTCAAGTTTTGAGGTCACTGCCAAGTACGAAAGCACATGAGAGTAGATACCCTATTAGATACACTGTGTGGAGTCATGTCATGTCACCTCACTTAAACATATGGGAAAATTTCCAACAAAAACAAAAAAATCTGTGGTGTTTGCTGGCTTTTGTATGTGGGTGGAAGCATTGAATGATCTTTTATTGTCTATTCTCCTCCACTTAACTATTGAATTTTAGTGCCATTGCAGGAAGAAGGAGGGGAAAATAATAAATATTTCTCAGTTTATTAGGTGAAATTGCTGTTGGATCTAGTTTTATAGAATACTGATGTTTCTCAAGTACTTGTGGGAACAACTCATTGGTTACAAGGAAGAAGAGGTGGTTTTCAAAATATTTATTAAATAGGAAAGCATGAACACTGAGCCATTAGAAGGAACACTCACTGGCCATAGTAACTGGCACGGCCAAAATCATGCGGGCGTGTGTAGCATCCAAAGCGTTCATTATCCGACAGGTTATCACCGAGGGTAGCTGGAACGTGACCCTGTCGGGATTCAGTACAGAACATACGCCTCGGAGTTATCTTGCCCTAGGAGTGAGAGTGCTGGGGTATTTATACCTACTCCCATCTGACACTGGTTGAAAGCTGCTTCCTGAGCATCAATTCTCCAGCACCTCTGTCTTGCTCTTCAAGTGGCAAAGTGGGCTTTGGAAGACTGAGGATGCCCTTATGCAAAGACATACTGGGGCTGGCAACTGGAGGTCACGCTTCTGATACTGAAACAGTATATGCCCAGAGGTATGGGTGGGGCGCCTGCTATGGTGGTAGCGGGTGCTTTTGAGCATATTGGTGGGGCCAAAATGGGGATCATGAAGTATTTCTCTTTGTGTGTTGTACACATCAGTAGCGATAGCCTTCCTGAGATTGTTTGAAACAAATTGGTCCTCAGAATATGACTTGTAAGTTAAATGGGATTGGAGTGGGGGACGTGGAGTATGTAATGAAAATGATGATGACCATGAGAATAAGATAAGCAGTTATTACTCATTTTTATTTGTTCTCACTGTATGATAGCCATGCCTTCCCCATTTTCCAGATGAGAAACTGAGGGTTAGAGATGTGAAATAACTTGGCCCAGGACACACAGGTGGATTGGTAGAGACAGGATTTGATTGGCCTTTCTGACTGTGTCACAAACTCCTGAAAGTAGCAAAGGCTTAACATAGGTCCTTCCCTTTCTCTTTTCTTCCCTCCCTCCCTTCCTCTCTTCCTTCTTTTCTCTTTCAACAAATATTTGAGTAGTTATATGTGCCAGACACTGTTTTAAGCACTACACAGCAAAGAAGCAATGTGGTTTCGATCCAGAGAGGGGGTCCCATCCTTGCCTTAAAAACTATTTTCCCTTCCCCAGGCCTTCTCCCTAACTTTTGTGGGGCCCTGACAAGTGTGTAAGTGGAGGCTCATATACCATATCTAAATATTTAAAAGTGGTAAATCAAGCTGACAAAGTGTTAAATAAAATGTTTTGCTCTCCTGCCTCCACAAGTGCATCTGCACGGAGGGCAGGTTTGAATGAAGAATCGGTGGACTCCTGGGGCGCCATGCGGAAGGTGGTGGCTCAGTGAGTGTGGACTCCCAGCCCACGGCCTGCGCCTGTCCTCACCTCTTCCTTTCCTGGCAGCCCCGCATGAGAAGGACAGTACATGTGTGTGGACATCCCAGCCTGCCCATCCAAGTCCATCCCTGCAAACAGCCACCCTGTGGCCACGTCTTGGTCTTAGGGGTGTGCATACTGGAGGTGTGGCCTGCTCCTGACAGAACCGGCCTGGGGAAGGCCCTGGAATTGGGCTTAGGACCATTCAGGCAGGGGATTCCAAGGTCTGGCACCCACAGCATGGTCTGGCAAAGGAACTGCATGCTTCACGTGGGCACGCGTCCATGGCCTGACACACTTCACCTGTGGAAAGGGGCACAGCCAGGGGAGGACCCAAAGTGGGGGATCCAGGCGGCCCCTCTTTCCTGGGCCTAAGAGTGTGCTGGTCCTCCCTGTTCTGGTCTTTCTCCTAAAGCTCAGTCACATGCCTTTTTTTTTGTTTGTTTGTGTTTTTTTTTTGAGATTTGGCCTTCTGAGGTTTCTTTCTTTCTTTCTTTCTTTCTTTCTTTCTTTCTTTCTTTCTTTCTTTCTTTCTTTCTTTCTTTCCTTCCTTCCTTCCTTCCTTCCTTCCTTCCTTCCTTCCTTCCTTCTTTTTTTCTTTCTTTCTTTCTTTCTTTCTTTCTTTCTTTCTTTCTTTCTTTCTTTCTTTCTTTCTTTCGGTAAAGAAAATGTAGAATTCAAACACTACTTATTGAACAGAGGGAGGGTCCGCTGAGGTGGACAGATGGTAGACATTCCAGAAAGAATAAGAGTGGGATTGTGGAGAAAGATCCGCTGGCCCCTCTCTCTGAGGCCTGATAAACTTCTCTACGTTCAACAGCTCTATAGAGGAAAGATAAGCTTCCCAGAGCTCTGTCTTGAGATCTTGATGGGCTCACCCCAGGCTTCTGGAAATGAATGAGATTTCAGTAGTATCAGCTCCTCACCCTATGTGCTTCTCTAGCCGTGACAACCTAAAGTTCTGGATAAACTCCAGAAATACGCACACACGCAGTGCCTTTACTGAGTCAGGTTATCCTGGGGGAGCGACACAGAAGAACATCTGAGCCACACAGCACATGTCTATGCTGGCGTGTGTTCCCCTCGCTGCCCTGGGGAAGACAGATGGTTTCCTACGGGCATACCTCAGAGATTCTACAGCATCGGGTCCAGACGACCACAATAAACAGTCGTAATCTTTTTGCTGGTGGAGCGTCTTGTCTTCAGTTTGTATAAAACCAACATCTCTGAGGTGCAAGAAAGCAAAGCGCGATAAAGTAAGGTATGCCTGTATTTATGAGAACCAGGACTAGAACACGTGCTGACATGTCCAGTAGGTGAAAATGATCTTTATTAATTCAGTTAGCGCTAAAGGCAGGTGTATGTAATGTTTGTGTTCCCTCTTCAGGTGATTATTGTCTCCTGGGCACAGGTAACTGCCAACAGGTGTGTGCCTTTTAGTAGATCCTGGATGGCATTAGCTTATTTAACATGCCGGCTTCAGTGCAGCGGCTGGCAGGACGCTGCGATGGGAAGGGTTCTGCACTCACACCCAGGCTCACTGAGCAGAAGTTCTACGAATGCCCCGAGTAAACCCAGCTGGTGAACTTACCAGGGAGCTGCCACAGGGGGACAGGATCAAATTGGAAACACAGCCAGACCTCAGGGGTATGTGACTCCGGTGAGGACCTAAGTGGAGCTCAGTCAGCAGGGGCCTGGCCAAGCCAGGAGAGCTCAGAGCAGACCTCGAACAGCCACAGACTTCAGCATTTTGGCCTTTCTGGGAGGGCTCAGAGGACCTGGATGATGGAATAAGGACCCCCCCCCCCTTTCATGCCACCATCAGATAAAGTAAACTTCTCCCCCAGGAGCTGTCTTGGAGAGGAATGGGAAAATGGGTGAGGAACATGGCAAGCTTGAAATATCTGGGAGACTGTTTAAATGATTAGATTGGATGACATTTAATTTTCTGTCTCTACGTAGTAAGGTGAAGGGCTCAGGAGAAAGACTCGATCAATCATAGAAAATTACGAAGCTACATTGTCTTTGTGTAACTAAATGTAGGGTGATTTTGAACTTGCTAAAATGGTCTTTGCCCAGCATCTGTTCACCCGTGCCTGCATGCATGCATGCACATATGTGCCCGCACGCACACACACAGATGGCACTTCTATAAGATTTTCCCTGCCACCACCTCCCCCCTAAAATCTATACCCACAAAAGCAGTAGTGAGACATGTAGGCATCACTGAGGATTTCAAAAGGGAGATGAAGGAGAAGGTTTCATTGCACACTCCACAGTAAACAGGTTTATAAACCCACTTGGATACTGCATCATTTCCAGGATGCACTTTTTTTTAAAAAGATTTTATTGGGGAAGGGGAACAGTGTGTATTTCTAGGACTTTATTGGGGAACAGTGTGTTTTCCCTAGGGCCCATCAGCTCCAAGTCAAGTTGTTGTCCTTCAATCTTGGTTGTGGAGGGCACAGCTCAGTTCCAAGTCCAGTCACTGTTTTTCAATCTAGTTGCAAGGGACGCAACCCACCATTCCATGCGGGAGTCGAGTCGGCAACCCTGTTACTCAGAGCTTGCACTCTAACCAACTGAGCCACCCGGCTGCCTTGGGATACACTTTTTTCAAATGTAAATATTTGATATCTCTGAATCAGAATCTGTCTCACTGTGATGGTGCGTCATAGTATATAATTGGCAGCACTTTCACAGCAACACATAAAATAATGGTGTGTCTTATATTGGCACCTTCTGCTATCTGATGAAATCCTTGGAGCCTTGGGCTTTGCTGCTGAGCTGTGACCAGAGGCTTCCCCAATGAGGTGGTTGAGTAGAGTGGTTCAAAGCACAGGTTCCAGGTCTGACCATTGCTCACGAGCTCTGCCATGCATTAGCCAAGTGACCTTGGGCAAGTTACTGAACCACTCTGCTCTGGGCCTTTGTTTCCCCATCTGTGAAATGAGGATAATATTACTAACTGCTTCATAAGGTTGTTGTAAGAGTTAAATGAATTGATACGTACAAAGAGATTGCAACAGAGCCAGGTAGAGGTAGGCACTAGATGAGCAGTTAGTCTTATAGTTATTACCTCTTTCGTCTCCCCACAGGCCCAGACCCCTGTTGCCTACTGCTTTTTTCCTTCTTTCCTTATGAATAGTAATTCAGTGACCACTGTTTGCTATTTGAACACCCTTGAGATCTTGCTTTTCCTCCCCAAGTGGTTTGCCTAAATATTTCCTCCAAACAAATCTGTTCTCTTTTTAGAGGAGTTCTGAGAGATAAAAATTGTTGAATGTGATGACATGTCTTTGTCATCATTTCTGAGGTATCTATGGTAGATGCAAGAGGAAGTGAGGTTTGAGTCTGCCTGGAGTGGAAGAAGTTTGTTGAGGGGCACTAGGGGATAAGGCGGGAAAAATGGGTTGGAACCAGGTGGCCATTTGAAGGATTAATAGGACACTTTTCTAATACAGCCTGTGTGTTTGACCACAGCCTTCCATGCTGTGGATACCCACTCACACTGGCCAGCCCCGAGAGGGTGGACAGGGTATTCACACTCACTTCAAGTCACTCTGTATGGGCGGCAGCTGGTTCTGCGCACCTATAAATCTGGCCCTAGAAGGCAAGTGAGTGGATGTGAGCTGAGAGATTAATGTGGGCTTCGGTGAAAGGCGGAGATTCAGGAACAAAATTTCAGATATAGCGGCCTTAGAGAAAGATCGACAAAAACAAAGAAACACTCCAGCACATCTGGGTCCGAGATGTGTCACAGGCCTGCATGCCCTCGTAAGACTTTCCAGACCCTTGGAACCGGAGTGTGAATGGCTGTAGCCTTGGTTTCCTCTTCAGAGAGGCTGGACAAAATCATCAACTCTAGCAAACGGAAAATTTCTGATGTGTGGGGTTAGCACTCCCAGCTCCAGAAATCAAATATACAAAAAGCAGAGTGTGTCTTGGCAGGGGGTGACCAGTACCCCAACTGGTAAGTACTCCACCCTGTTAATTTATTTTGCTGGTGATCTTTTCTGCAAGAACAAATATCTTTCTAGCTGGTCACTTCTGGAACAAACCAAGAGTCTTTGAATGGGGATTAAAAAAATATTTTTGGGGTTTGTTTTGGGTTTAATGAGTCAATGCTTTATTTTACTAGGAGTGTTTATAACCAAACCTAAATGTGCGTAGGGTATTGAACCTCCCTCCCCCGAAAACTATTTCCTATTTGTTTCCAGAAGAATTCCAATGCCAGATTTTGTCATAGCAACCAGAGGCAAATATCAAGACCGCAATACAGAACAAACTCAGGGAAGGGTTTCCCTGCAATGCAGCTTGAGTTTCTGTAGGGCATCCATCGTCTGTGCGAAGTCTGGAGGGCCAGAGTTGGCCCTGCGGTTCTTCGTGGGGGGGTCTAGTGGAGTCCAGCTTTGCTTACTTCCGGAATGCAACAGGAAAAGCATCTCTCTGTTGGCTGGGCCAGGTGCAGAAAGACTGACTTGCTTGCTCCTCAGGTCTTGCACCTGTGTGTGAAGATCTTTATTTTTGTATGTCAGGTTTTCAAAATTAAACATATTGAATTATTATTATTCCATCATGCTTTTCCTCTGAGAAGTTTAATAAACAAACCAGTTGCTTATTTCCTGAATAGTCCCCTCAAATGCTCTCTGGAAGAAGGCTGGATATATATAAATAAGCAAACAGAACAATAAGACACAATAGTCTTCCAATACCTGCCCACAATGTCGCTTGTACTATTCCTTTCCTCTTTGTGATCGCTGTCACAGTGATGCTGTAAGGTCAGACTCCTTGCCCATAGGAAAATCATATCTAGTTTCCCTACAGTCCAGCCTCTTGCTGAAAACACCTTTTGAGTTTTGAATCCGTTTTTTTCATGTATTGGTTCTGAGTAGCAGTGTGATGGTAAATGCTTAACAACTAGTTCTCAGAGATAAAATTGCCTTCATTTATAGAATGTGCTGATGTCTGTGGTGTAAATATTCCCTCAATGGCCACTTTCAAGCTACCAAGTGACCCTATGAATGTGGAACTGGAAAAAGATGCACACAATTGACTAGGGAGCTGGTAGGAGCTGGCAGCACCATGCCACCGATTCTGTGGACGAGGCCAGGGTTCTCAGTGTCGGTACTATTAACACTTAGGGGCTTGATAATTCTTTGTTGTTGATGGCTAACCTGTTCATTGTAGGATGTTTAGCAGCATCTCTGGCTTCTACTGGGTGCCAAGAGCATACTCCAACCCCTATCCCCCACCACCTTAGGACAAAACTATCTCCAGATGTTTCCAGATACACCCTGAGATGGAAAAATCCGCCCCCAGGTCTGGGTCATTCTGCATAGATGATGTTTAGAGGGTCCATTCAGTAGACAATAGGCCTTTACCAGTTGTTCTCTATGAACCACCTGTAACATGACCACCTAAAGAGGTGGTCTTTTGGAATTTTGAGCATAGTACTAAAAGAAAAAACACTGTATGCTTCCTTGAGGAGTCTTGGGAAGAGTGATGTTACAAAGAATTAAGGCACCAATACATAACATGGCCACTAGGGGAGAATCGAGGTAACGCTGTGAGACTGGAATCAAGAACAGGAAAGATCATGATGGACTGTAGGGGTCCCTAGTCCAGTCTTTTCTTTGTGTGGGAGAGAAATGAGACTCAGAGGCAAGAAGTGACTTGTCCAAGGGCACAGAGCAAGCTGTAACATGGCTGGGGGCATCACAGAAGTGATGCGATAAATGCTGTGAAATGCCTGTTATGTACTGGAGTTGGGACTGATTCCACTTTGAAGCTATAAGACTTTTCTAGGCTTTACAATATTAGGTTTGATGGCCATATTTTGACATCTCCCTGTCCCTAACTTCTACCCACTGCCTCCCCATCCCGGAAATATCTTCTTATACAAAGCACTTTATAATGAGGTACTTCTGTTTCAGAAAGAATGATGCCCATCAGCTCCAGGAATGAGTAGTTTATTCAAATCTTCTGTTCAGGAGGGTCAAGCTGCTTATCATTAAAGAACAAATGTTGACGATTGTCATTGATTCCTTTCTCCTTCCCACATCTGCTCTGGGCCTTTTCGTTGATAAAGTATCTCAGGCCATTCCCAAAATGCTTTAAGAGAAGGACTTATAGAAGAAACTGACTTTCCAGTGGAAAAGTTAAGACCACAAGATTAACGGGATAGGAACTAAGAAAGCCCTTGCTAGTTTGTGTTTTCAATGCAAAGAGGTGCCCAATCAGAAAGGAAATATTAGGGAGGGATTATTTCCATCGGTAGAGTTCCTTGGCTTTGGAAGTTCCAGTTTAATTAGGGCAATTACATACCCATAAGTCAAAACACTTCAAACGCCAATCAATTGGGTAATGAGGAGAGCAAGTCTGCTTTTATTAGGGGATTGAATAAAAGTGGAAGGAGTGCTTCGAATCATGGATCTTTGAAAACACATCAACATTTGAAAAGAATTAAATGTGATTTTGTGTGGAATAATTCATCACTTCACTCCAGATTAGTTTTTTTTTGCAATAAGAAGTGCTGGCTCTTGAGGAAATTTCCCATAACCAAAGTTCATTGTCATTCCCTCATGCATCTCGTATTGTCCTTTGTCACACCAGGTCCACAGCGATCATGCAGACCAACCCTGTGGCCCCTGTCCATTTCCTCGCATCAGGGTTACCTTACACCCGTCCTTCAGGGCTCTCTGGGCAATGTGGACCAGTTAGATTTTTGCTTTCTTTTCACAGAGGACAATTTGGTCCAAATGTCTTCATTGAAAGGGGTCAATAATAAGGGGTGTCAGGCATGGATAAGGATAAGAGGGGGAGGCATTTTGGGTTATGGGGAGCATTTGCTACAACTCTGTACAACATACCCTACTCAGCAATATTCAGGCCACACAGCCCCACAAGGAAAGGCTTCATGGGCCACCAAAAAACGTTTTCTTTCTTGGCCTGGATTCTGAATGGATCTCATCTTGATTTTTTTAAAAAAGCAGTTAATATTTTAAATCTTTTAGAAACATTTTAGGCATATATTGTCATGAACTCTTCAAAAGGCTCATTATATGTTTTGCCAAATTATTGTCCAGAGGAATACACCAATACACGTTCCTACCTACTGTGTATGAGCACCTGGACTAATGTAATTGAAAAAGTACTATGTTGGGAAATATCTCACTCTCATTTTTGTTAGAATTTATATAACTAATGAGGTTGATTACAGTCATTTTGCATGTTGATTTTTTAAAGACTCTTTTGAGAGCAGTTTTAGGTTCACTACAAATTGGAGGGGAAGGTATAGATATTTCACATATATCCCCTTTCCCAACACATGCATAGCCTCCCCCATTATCAACATCCCCCACTAGGGTGGTGTATTTGTTACAATGGATGAACCTATATTGTCACATCATCATCACCCAAAGTCCATAGTTTACATCACAGTTCACTCTTGGTGCTGTATAGTCTACATATTTAGACAAATATATAATGGCATGTATCCACTATTATGGAATCATCAAGAGTATCTGCCCTAAAATCCTCCGCACTTTGCCCATGCATCTGTCTCTCCCCCTCCCAACCCCTGGTGACCACTGTTCTTTTATGATTTTTCTTTTTTTCTCAAAGTGCAAAAGGAGCAACAGGTTTCGGTACTGAGGAAAGGTCTTATTAAAATTCATAAGCCCTGAAAACTAAGGCTGCAAAATTGAGGAGCAAATAGAGTACAGAATTTGATCTATAGTATTTGCCCTTGAGCTGACACCTGAGTCTCAGGACTTAGCACTGTTCTCTTGTGACACTGCCCACGCTACAAGAGCAGTACCAAAAGATGTCAAGACATGAGGGATATTGGTCATTAGAAACAGCTGATTCCAAATAACTGTCTTGCTAGACTATTCCTTCTGAAGATTTGTTTGTGCCAACTACTTGTCTTTGTCATATGATCCTCCCTGGCTCTGCAACACAGATGTGAGAAGTGAAGAGAGCATGCCATTGGATTTCATTTCTAAAAGTGGAAAATATACAGTTAACTTGGGGACTTTAAAAGTATTACTGTTATTCCCCATATGTGTCCGTAGCCATATGTAGAAGTAGATCTAAAGGTTGATATAAAATGTACATTGCTTCTCACTGTAAAATGGTTAATAAGCCTAATGCATTGTTTCAGGTCATGTTGGGGGTTGGCTGGATGCATGGGCCAGGATCTGGTCCTCAGTTTGTAGCCTGAATGCTTTAATTTAGTCTGTGCATTGAAGGTGCTTAAGTGTTGGGGGTTCCACTCGCCCTGTCTACATTCACAAGCCTATTTTATTCATTAGAACAAGTTATTGGACTGTGAGACCCTTGGGGATAGGACTTACAGCTTATTTTGTATCCTGAGTGCCTAACAAAGTGCCAGGCATGTAACAGGTTCTTTTCTTGAAAAGTATTTTACAGCTTATTGAAGTATAAAGGATGTAGAATCAACTGCACATTTTTAAAGTTTTTCATTTGATGAGTTTTGATATATGTATACACCCATGAAACCATCACTACACTCAAGATAATAAACATGTCCATCAGCTGTGACGTTTCCTTGTGTTCCTTGGCAATCCTTTCTTCCTTACTCCTGCTGTTCCCAGACAACCACTGTTCCACTTTCTGTCACTATAGGTTAGTCTGCATTTTCTAGAATTTTATTTAGATGGAATCATACAACATGTATTCTATTTTTTTGAGGGGTGGTGGTCTGGTTGCTTTCACTCAGCAAAATTAGTTTGAGATTCCTCAATGTTGTTCGATATATTAATAATTTGTTCCTTTTTGTTGCTGAATAGTATTCCATTGTATGAATCATAATAGGTATTTAACAAATGTTTGTGGTGTTACATTGACTTGAAAATTAACTTTTAAAAATAAAATTGAGGGAAGAGTCAGGAAGGGGGATACCACTCTATTTCTGTTGAGTTGGTCCACTTAGGAAGTGAAAACAGAAATCAGGAGGTGAGTTGGCATGGCAGGAACTCTTGTTGTTATTCAATATCTGTTCTTCCTTCTTTTATACTAACAGAATGCCTGAATTCTGGCTGGGCACAAAACTGTCTGGACTAAAGACTACATTTCCCAGGATTCTCTGCACCTAAGTGTGGTCATGTGACTAAGTTGTGGCTAATATGATGTAAACAGAAGGGGCATGTGAAACTTTTTAAAAGTTACCTTAAAGGAAAGGGGATTTCCTTCTCCTCTTCTTCCTCCTTCCTGCTGTCTAGAATGTAGTCATAATGTCTGGAGCTCTAGCAGTCATTTTGAATCAGAAGTGTCCTTGAGAATAGAAGCCACCATGGCAGAGCAATAAGGTAGAAGAAGCCTGGGTCCCTGAAACCGTGAGTGCTGTGCCAGCCCTGGACTAACTACCTCTAGGCTTCATCAGTGAGAGAGAGAAATAAATTTTGGTGAAGTGTAAGCTTTTAAACGCCTCTTTGGTTTTTTCTGTTTCTTGCAGCCAAAACAATCCTAACTGGTACAGGTCGTAAGGATAGAATTAGAACAAGAGGGAGTTTAATGTTTCCAAAAGGTCATTTACATCATGATAACATGTCCATCTTCACCCTAAGGATGTTTCTGAATAGAAACCTGGCATCAGTTATTGGAATCACTTTTGGTGAGTTCTGGAAAAATACTGATAAATCATTGTTAACAATTCTGCTTTTCCCAACCATGCAACACACTCTCATCTATTTGTATCCATCATTCACATTTTAGACTTCTCAAAATTAACTTTATTTTACATTTATTTCCTTTGAACTTGTTGGCTCTCTGGTGGGATATGGGATCAGCCTAATCTCATTAACCTTTTTTATAAACCATAGTTATGGTAGCTTATTTGGAAATGTTTTCTATAGCTGTCTAGTCTCATTCATCATGTATGAATTCTTGTTATGTTTAATTTCTAGTGATGTTTGGTTTGTGATTCATTCTCTCTCTCATTTGAAATAGTTCAAACATATAAAAGAGTGTATGTGTAGATGTCATTTAACTGGAAACTCTATGTAGAATAGTAGCTGTCAACTTTATTTATTGATTTAGCAGTGGAACCCTGTTTTCAAATGGCACTGTATGTAGAACCCCATTATATAAAACATATCAGAGCTTCTCTGGTTGAAGTGGAAGTGGAGAGATTGGAGATGAAGCTCCCCCTTGCCTACCTCCTCCCCCCTGTGTGGGGCCCCTGAGATGTGCTTACAGAGCATGGAGGCCCTGTGAATGTAGCTGAAAACCACAGGTTTGGAATATGTTCAAGATCCAGAGCCCAAGCTAAACACTGTTCTCTGATCACTCAAAATAAGTGACACAATGCCCAAATGTTTAAGCCCATACAGTTAGTTTATAAAGGAGCCTGTAAGACTCTCATTCAGATTTCTGTGTCATGATTCTAGGCATAGTTCTCGCAAGCTTTATAATATGGCTTCCCAGTCACAGAAGAATAGAACAACTCAGAGGGGAAGATAGTCAGACACAGCCGGACACTACTGCTAGCAGTTGGACCAATCACAGAGGAGGGAAGGATGTTTAAAAAAGGTAAACACAAGGCATTAAAAACCACCTTTTGAGGTCATTCAGGGTAAACATAGTCTCCTAATATATTCCAGTGGGTCACAAAGGCATGATTTTATATATTTATATATACAGAGGGTGCCAAAAAATGTATACACATTTTAAGAAAAGAAAAAAAACTATTAAAATTGTAATACTCAATTATATACCGATAACAAAAGATAAATACAAGTCACATTTGATGTCTGCCATTACAGGAGGTGCTCAAAGTGGTTTCCATCAGCGTCCAGACACTTCTGATTATGGCAAACTACTGCTTGAGCAACATTGATCATCTCTTAAAATGTGTATACATTTTTTTGGCACCCCTGGTATACATATAAATTTGTTTAGTGTTTATGATGATGACCCTGGAAAGAAAAGCCTCATTTATCTTTTATATTTTAAATTTGGTTACAGTGATAACAACAATACTTATTGAAATGTGCCAGGCACTGTGCTCGGTGTTTTTATATAGTAATTTAATCCTTACCACAATTTTATGGAGTAGGGACTATCCCAAGACACAGATAAGTTAAGTCCGTTGCCCAATGTCACACAGCGTGCATGTGGTGGAGATGGGATTCAAACCCAGTGTGCTGGCTCCAGGGCCTATGCTCTTAATGTATACCATATCTTAGGAGAATTTCCAATATTTAAACAATAAAGTGCAAACATCTTGTAGCTGGCAAATTTCTCATTTGTCTGGAGCGTACACTTATCTAATAGGTGGAAAACTCACTTGTCCTCCAACAGTCCTGGGTAAATCAAAGAACAAATTGAATTGAAACTGGAACCCAGGTCTCCTAATGTCATTTCGTAAGTGCTTTCCCCTCTGCCACATGACGCATCACGAAGGCCACAGAGAAGCAGACTCACCTGAGCTGGTCTGAGTAACCAGAAAATGTCCCACTGTCAGACTTGGCAATGGAAGAGAAACAAATGGACCCAAACCATCTGCAAGATTTTTGTGTTTTCATTTGTAGTGTTGTTATCTTCCTTGTGACTCCAGAGGTATTTTGGAGTTGACATAAAAGCTACTGTATTTTTTAGAGGGATTTTCTTTCTGGCCTGTGTTTATATTGTGGTGGAAGAGTCAAAGGCTTCAGGCTTCAAAAGTGAATCTCGTTTCAAGTTACGAATGTGTCAGGATGTGGGGTGTAGTTCAGCAAATGTCACTCAGGCCCTGGGACTGGCTTGACTTCATGTGTGACTTCTGTTCTTTGTGCTTGGGGTTGACACAGAAACTGCTTTGGCATTTCCTGTTGTTATGCCTGTAGGTACAGACTCATTTCCACCTTTCTGGAATGAAACATTATTTGAAGGAAAGCTTCTGATTATAAAAGGTCTGCACAGTCCGAAGGAAACCCAGGAGCACATTTTCTTATAGGGCTGGTGTGTCAGTCAGTTCAGTCTACTACAACAAGATACCATAGACTTGTTAAACCACAAACATTTATTTCTCACAGTTCTGGAGGCTAGAAGTCTGAGATTAGGGTGCCAGCATGGACGGGTTCTGGTGGGGACCCTCTTCCTGGTTTATAGTACGATGCCTTCTCGTTGTGTCCTCATTGGCAGAGAGAGATCATTTCTTTCATGTTTCCTTTTATAAGGGCACTAATTCCACCATGAGGGCTCTACCCTCCTGACCTAATTATCACTCAGAGACCCCACCTCCACATACCATTACACTGGGGATTAGGGCTTCAATGTGTGGATTGTAAGGCACATAGCAGTCGGCGTGTTAATTTATTATACATTTCTCCTCACTGTTATGCTCATGATTGCTATAAGCAGATGAGTCAACATGCAACATATACTGCACACGTACATATGGTCCATCAACCAGGCTTTAAGGCAATACTTTTCTTTCTTTTTTTTTTAAAGAAGATAAGTTAATCAAAACTCGAATAAACAAAAATGCTTAGCACATTTACTGAACTCTTAGCAAAACCAAATTCCTGATAATTTGTTAGTTGCACATACTGTTTCAAGCCAATCCTACTTAATCCCCTTTTCTGCACACTTGCTTGCCTGGTGAACTCCTATTTATCTTACAAATTCCAGTATTTATGTGACCACCTTTGTGCTATTTATGAACATTGAATGTATCTCTATTACAGAATATATCTCATGGAGTAATTATTGTTTGTTGCATATCCACTGCCCTTGTTAGGAGGTGAGTTCTGTGAGGGTAGAATTCATAGCTTATGTATCACCATACTCTTGCACATAGAAGGTGTGATGTACAGAATTCTAAGATAGCCCCCGAGATTCCTACCTCCCCCACGCTCCACCACCCATCCCTCCCACCCGCCGGCGTACACACTTTATATAATGACCTGTGAATGGATGTCACTCCCCTGATAGGATGTATTGTATGGCTAAGGTAAGGGGTTTTGCAGATGTAATTAAGGTCAAATCACCTGATTCTGAGTTAATCAAAAGGGAGATTATACTGTGTGGGCCTGTCCTAATCAGGTGAAAGTCCTTGCATGAGGACTGGGACCTTTCTGACGGCAGAGAGAGTCTCCTGGTGGCTTTGAAGAAGTAAGCAACCATGTTTTAAGAACATGTGCCCATATGGCAAGGAACTGAGGGTGGCCTCCAGTAGTTGAGAGCAGTTCATGGTCAGTAGCTTTCAAGAAAATAGGAGCTCAGCCACACAGCTACAAGGAAGTGAATTCTGCCAACAACTTGAATGAACTTGGAAGTGGATTCTTCCCCAGTCAAGCCTCCACATGGGAATGTAGCCCCACTGACACCTTAATTATAACCTTATGAGAGCTTGAGCAGAGACCCAGATTACCCATGCCCAGACTCCTGACGCATAGAAACTATTAGATAGTAAATATATGTTGTTTTAAGCCACCAAAATTGTGGTGATTTGTTACACAACAATAGAAAACTAATACAGCATGCATTGCTTAATGTTTGTCGAATTTAATTTAACCAGGGAAATAGAATATTTAAAATGAAACTTTACTATGAAGTTTTGGCCAATTTTGAGAATGTAGACATCTTAAAGATTTTCTGTCTGTCTTTGAGTCTTCTACCCACTCAGTCAACTTTACACACTTCCAGGGTTTCTATAAATACCAGCTTCTGATTATCTGGAAATAGGAAGTGCGATTCTCTTCAGCCATCATTCAGAATTCTTGGGAGATAGAATGGATAAAAATTGATGTTGAAATGAGACCACCATCATTTTTCAGTCTGCTCACTATGTACAGAGCTCAGGATGATTAGAAAATACAAAACACATGTGACTGGCTCAAGCCCCTTTAGTAAAATCACATTTACATAGATCAGTTTTCCCAAAGGATATAAGTGAGCTGAACTTAAGCAATTAAAAAAAAAAAAAAAGACAAACCCAAAACACAAAACTAGAACCTCTTGCTAAAGCCAAAAAACATGGATGAGTTAAACCATATCAGATGTAATGGTTTGTTTTGAGAAGTGTTTGGTTTGTTGTCTATCTGTGTGCGTGTTTTTTTTTTAAGGCAGGTAGAAAAGCAGAACTCGTAGGTCTTTAGCTGCTGAGATAGAAACCCAGTATCCGAGGTTTAGTTCCACCGCAGCAGTTGATACCATCAGGATCCCCCATGATACAGGTCAGGGACGTGCGGCTGGCTCTCCATTACATTCCAGAGCCACCTTAGGGGATGTGGCAACAGAGGGACTGTGAACTGGCTGAAAACAAAATTGGACTCAACCCTGGCCTTGGTGTTTTACCCAGAATAAGTTTTCAGGCCTTGAAATATCACCTGGGGGTGGAGGGACCCTCCTGGCTGTTCTGCCATGTGCAGAATACGAACAACCTTTGTTCCCCCAGAGTCTCTCCGCCCCCCCCACTGCCAACATTTTCAATTCCACTTGCCCTTGGCTAAATGTAGCTTCCTGTTTCTAAGAAAAGAGTCTGAAAGAGCCTTTTGAAGGCCTCACAGGCAGTCTCGGAAGGCTTCTTGCGCAGCAAACAACTCTTAGCAAACAACAATTTGATGAGTTAAGTGTAAACGGATCAGAGACATATGGATTACATTTTTGGGGACGTACACATGGGCTTACAATGTAAAGCAGGGTAGTGGGGGTAGGGTGGGGTGGAGAAGGGAATGCTTGGAAAAATGTGGTTTGGGTCTTGCCAATTGTACAATGTTAGAAACAAATAATTTGAGAAGTTTTGCCCAACCTAGAGCACGGCTGGATTCACCCCTTCCTTCTATTTACGTGTCATTTTCAGACTCAGCACACATGCTAGTGCTGGTTTGGGTCTTGGGTGGATTTTTTTAAATGCAGTTATTTTGAAAGATCCTGGCATGTGATTGCTGTGTTGCCTCTGAGTGTGAAGGGTGGGGTGGTGCTGGGGAAGAGCTAGGCATTGAGAAACATATCTCTGTGTTTAGGTCAAACTGGTCCTAAGCCTCTCTGGTATATTCACTTCATTTGTGGAGGTTCCAAATCCAGGCTGTGCTAGTGAGATGTGTCAGCTTGAGAAAGTTACTTAACCTCAGTCTCCCCACCTGCAAAGTGGGGAGAGTACCTAGCCCAGGGAGATAGAACGGTTGTATGGTGTAGTGTAAGGAATGTGGTCTCTGGAGGCATATTCCTGGGCCACACATCCCAACTCTGACACCTGTGTGAATTTGGGCAAGTTCTTTAGCCTCTCTGTGCTTCACTTTCTTCACCTGTATAATGGATAGAATGTTAGTATCCATCACATGGGGTTACCTTGAGAATTACAAGAGCTACTACATGTGAAGAACTTAGCACAATGCCTGAAGTATTTGGTAAGTGCTAATAATTGCTTTCATTGTTTATAATTTCTCTTGTTGCATTAAGCATTTGGGCACTGTGAAAAATAAGACAATTTCACCTCGAGACTGGGGACAAGGGTCACGCCCTATCCCACCTGTGGGGGTCTCCTCCAGCTCACACGCCTTTTCTGACTGCTTCAATTTATAGATTAATTCTTTACTTCTTCTACCCCCAAATCAAAAGCAGGTAGATTCCTCAGTCCAAAATTAGGCTCATCTTTTTCTCTATCCTGAGATCCTTTTCTCTCATCTACTTTACCACCATCTAGTACCCAGAGTCTAAATTATACTTGAGTTTGAGGGAATTCTGGGGGCTCACCTGGAAAAAAAAATCATGAGCTTAGAGTTGTTTTGGTTTAATGCATTGCTTTTTAATTCTTCACACATTAGGGTGAACTGGAGAGTATTAAAAAGAAAGAGAGATTTTGAGGATGGAGCTTGGGCATTCGTAAGTTTTAAAATTCTCCAGATGCTTCTACTATGCAGCCAGGGCTGAGAAACACTCTGGCTGAGGCATTCAGTGGGCATTTCAGGTGCTTCCCACTTCTGACCTTCACCCTTTTGAACTCATTGGCTCTTCCTTCAGAAGCCAGATACAACCTGATGTCTGTCCTCCATGAAGTGGACAAACTTTCCTCTGGGGCTCTGTCTTTGAGGTTTGCAGAAGCAAGGCCACATCTCTGAACCCCAGGCAGGCTTCGGGTCAGAGTTGCCCCCCACCCCCCGTTCACAGCTTTGCTCTGAGGGCTTCTCTGAATCCACCCCTTTGCTTGCCTAATGCCTTCTAGCTGTTGTTTCCCCAAAATTGTTCTCCAAACAGTTTTGCTTCTTTCTGTCCTTTTTGCTCATTGACTGCCACCCTCTTTTGCTCTGTCAAATGTCGTCTCAGAGGCTCCTAGTCTCAGAGGCTAGTGTGGTGGAGGAAGAGGGAATTTGGAGTTCGACCCAGGTTTACTTAATCTCTCTGGGTCTCAGTTCCTCATCTGTAAAATAGGAATAATCTTAACTAGATGATTATACTGCTCTGAAAATTAAGGGAGACATACCCTGTTTCCCGGAAAATAAGATCTACCCCCAAAATAAGCCCCAGTTAAGATTGTCAGCCAGACAGAAGCATTCAGTACATTATGACAATGTTCCAGAAGAAGATGTCATGACTGTATTTGAATAAATGTAGATTGTTGTACATGAAAAATAAGATATCCCCTGAAAATACACCCTACTGCATCTTTTGGAACAAAAATTAATATAAGACCTGGTCTTATTTTTGGGAAAATATGGTATAAGACCCAGTCTTATATTCAGGGAAGCATGGTAATTAGAGGTGATGGTTGTGGTGGTGGTTGTAGCAGCAGGTGACAGCAATGGTGATGGTGATGGTGGTGATAGTGGTTGTGGTGATAACAGTGATGGTGGTAGTGGCGGTTTCGGTAATGGTGATGGTGGTTTGGTAGTGGTGGTGACCATGACAGTGGTGTTGTTGGTGGTAGTAGTGATAGAGATGGTAGTGATGATGGTGATGGCGGTGGTGGTGGTGCTGATGGTGGTAGTGGTGGTTTTGGTGATTCAGTTGGGGGTGGTGGTGGTGGTAATGACCATAACAGTTGGTTGGTGATGGTAGTGGTGATAGAGAGGGTAGTGATGATGGTGATGGAGGTGGTAATGGTGGTGATTGTAGCTGATAGTCCACACTAAAAGTTCAATCAAGAAAGCTGAAGCTTGGAGGAAATGCCAATGTTTTGTTTAGTGGAGCCACATGTGACAGAAGGATCATTGTTTGCATTTGCTGAGGCAATGGGAATAGCTGGTTGTATCAATTAGCATTTGATCAGGACAGCAGAGCTACTCTGAGTGACAGCAATAAGAGACTTGTTATAGAGATTACGCTTAGTCCATATGAAAGCTAGTGAACAGTCTATGCCAGGCTGTTGCCTCTGAGTGTGGTGTTGAACCTGAAGTTTCTTCAGATCAACAGTGCCTGCATCCGAGACAGAAAGTTGGATGTGAAGTGGGAGCAGCGAGAGCAGACTGTAGCCTGCATCTGACTCTTACAGCCTCCAATCTGACAACACAGGTGACCTCCAGGAAAAGCAGGTACCCATCGTCACAGAGCTGCACATGTATCCAGTCCAGGATTCAGAGAAACCGGAGGAGATCCAGCGAGAACTGGAGATGCTATGGGCCCAGCTACTGTTACGCACCACCAAGGTCTGAGACAATGTGTGTGGGCTGCCACTGCACCTGGTATCCTAACCCGACCTCTTGAGTATAAGGGTCACTGCTTCACTCCACCTCCCAAATCTCATGCAGATTTCTTGTGCATGCAGCCTTAATCCAAAACGACACAGGAAAGGAACTCTGGGAAATGTAGTTTCTGCTTAGTTCTTGTGACACAGCACAAGATCACCATAGTAAGGGCCTCACGTAGGTTAGACCGATGAAAAGCTTCAGTATCTGGAGTGGCCTATGTATCATACTCACCCTAGCATTTCAAGCTTGGAGAGACAAGGATAACCAGAGCTGAGATAGGGCCATGCAGAAGACTAGACAGGGAGCCCTTTGGACTCTGAGATCAAGCAATGGCCTACCTGTTTCATCTCATTCCTGGATGCTGGGGTGTTTGGGCATCTCCCCGGCCCTCTAACCCTGAGGCAGCCCATCCCTTGTACCAATCCTTGACTTTGCAATTGTAGGCAGGGAAGGCTGAAAACATCTGGCCCTCTTTGGGATTCTGATGTGTCTCCAGCTTTACCAGGGAGTCTCTTTAAATGGCTCTTTTTCTTGGTATTGACTCAACTCTGTTTCTTTCATCTATTTCTGCTAAATCCTTTAGCTGGACCTATAGGGAGGTCTCTTTGGTGGCCAGTATCCTCCGAATATGGGTGTTCCCTCTGGTGCTCCGGAGTTACTGCCTTGGGAAAGCTTCTACCCTCTTCCTAATACTCTAGCTTCTGAAGGCTTCATTTACCAACAGGTAGAATTATGATCTTATTTTTATTTTTTCATTGGAAAATTTTTTTCGTCATAGACGCATTTAGAATTTAGTTCAACTATGCTGTCTTCCATTTTGTCTGTCACTGCTTCACTGCTCTAGCCTGCATCAAATCACGGATGGTTGGCAGGAATGGAAGTAGTCGGTTCTGAGGTTTATACTGTGAAATGAGTAGTTTGAGATTCAGTAGTCGGAATTGTACTCTCCCTTCCCCCTTTTTATTTATTTACTATGTTACCTGGTTTGTCAACATTTTTCTCCAGCTGCAAGCAATTTATACAAATTGTAAACTGTGTAACTATTATCATCTCTGTAACTGTGAGTAGAGGGTGGAAAATCACCTCTTGTCAGCAGATTTGAAAACTCCTCTCACTTGTGGCCTCATGTCTGATACTTCTCAGATTGTGGCCAAGTTACTATGATTGTTTGCACTTCAATTTTCTTATCTGTAAAATGAGAAGGTTGTCTTGCATTTCATGTGGTGTCCTCTGAAGCCCTGGGGGTTGGCAGAGGACTCATTGGGAATTTGGGGCGGGGGGAACGTGGGGTCTAGGCTCCCCTCATCCCTCATTTAACTAGCAAAGAGCCACGTATGTCTATTTTATATGGTTTCTGCAACAGATTGGCTCATTGGTCAGCAAATAATCACTCTCTTCTATTCTCCCTTTTGGAGCAGACGTCACTCCCCTATCCTTCTAACTTAGGGCTTGGCCATGTAACTTACTTTGACCAATGCAGGGTGAGAGGATGTGATGTGAGTAGAGGCTTTAAATGTCGTTGCGTGGTTTGGCTTGCCTCTTGTGCTCTTCCGTTTGTTATGAGAATGTGCCCACTGGTCCAAGGAGAAGGAGAGAGCTGTGGAGCAGACCTAAGCACAACCTGTAGCCTGAAACCGAGCTTCCTGGCTGAGTCCTGCCTAGGCTAGCTTACTGTCACCTGCAGATCTGTGAGCATGAGAATAAATGCCATTCCATTTTGTTAAAAGCCATTCTATTTTGGTGGTTTGTCACATGGCATTACTACAGCCATAGCTAAATACAGTTTACAAATAAGGTTTGGTCAATAATCAGATCCTTTGCATTAAAAAAAGTTTGAAAAGTAGTGGGTTTGCTTGTTTTTTTCAGGTCCCCCATCCAGTTCTAATATCCTGTGGTTTGTTCTCTGTGTGTATATAGGAGGCAGAGGGAGAAAGAAAGGGTCTTGGAGACAAGAAAAGTCTTGTGGAAAGAAAGAAAAGATAAGATAAGAGAAACTATAAGTTGTTCTTTTTGAGGAAAGAGGGGGTTGTTAGGGAGCAAGGAGCAGAGATGGACACATCCATACTTTTATGTTTTATTTCTTCTTTGAATCCTCAAATAAACAGATTTCTCCATGGGCATTATTCGGCACTGTTCCATTATTTTGTCCATTTTTGTGTTCCATTTGCACAACCTCTGAAATTCAAGGAAGAAGGCGAAAGAATAACATTGTACGTAGCCCTGGGCCGTGCTGTGTTTATTTCACGATGGACCAGTCACTTGGGCTTAACCTCAAATTGACCTTTCTGATTCCAGACAAGACAGCAAAACTTTGCTAACAGATTCACAATCATACTCTGAAGGAACAGAAACAGCTCACTTCCCTGACCAAAGATGTTTCCATTTACATTATTTGTGTCCCTGGTCACAAATGAGGTTCCATGGAGACCATTTCTAGGAATTCCTAGAGTACGTCACTGCTAAAGCTCATTCATGGATACCCTGGGGTCTTAAACAATTCCACCCTAAACTCTGGATATATTAGCTGCAAGATGGAGGGAGGGAGAGGAAGGTCTTAGGCTATTTTCAAGCCTGTGTTGCTCCAGACGTTTGCCCCATGGTTTCATTTGATTCTTAAAGTTTTAAGACCATCTCAAATGTAAATGTAAAACCATTGTCCAAACCCAAGAGTAAGAGATATTTGGATGACTTCTGTTCCAGGGAGTATTTAAAAGGTTACCATATCATGTTTGACGGTAGGTAGCCTTTTCAAGGATGAACTACATTTTGGATCAGATTGTGGAAGGATGTTTCTATGTCCCAGAAAGAGAGTCTTTGTGAGGTTTGTGAGGCCAGCACAAGGCAGGCTGGCCTTTGTCTATGGCAGGGGCTGAGTTTGAGGTCATCTCTGCCATCAGCCTATTCTCAGGTTGTGTTCTACACTGATGGCCATCTGAATTTGGGTATCAAGTGATGTGTTTGATTGTTTGTACTGGATTGAATGCCTCTGAGGACAACAAGAGCTGCTTGATATTGTTGAGCCAGCACTCAGTACCACCTGTGCATAGGGAATTCTAATGCTCTTGGGGACCCGAGTCAACGACCCACAGTGCCACGTGGGGAGAAGAGGGTTCTAGGAGACAATTTAGTTTAGGTTGACTTACTGTAATCTCTGTAACTATGTACCAATAGTTGTAGTTATTGAGGGCCAGAAGATTTTATAATTAAAGCCCTTTTCTGGCAACCTCTAAAAAGAATAGCGAAAGACATATTTTCCTAGTTAATAGGAAGAGAACAAGGAATTTGAAAAAAGATAAAATCTATCTAAATAAAGGCAAGAAAAAAGGGAAAGGAACACAGAACAGTTTGGACAAATAGTAGGGTAGGATATTTAAATCCAAATGAGTCAATTAGTACATTAGATGTTCATGAACTAAATATTGCAATCGAAACGTAAAGGTTGTCAGACTGAATAAAAAGCAAAACCCAAGTATATGTACCTTGCAAGTCACATGCCTTAAAATAAGTTCACCTGTGTCTATAAATGGCCGCAACGTTTTGTTAAAGCAACATAGTGGTATATACTAACAGTCATAAACTTGCTCACACCTTTTGATCTTATAAATCATTATGAGTTCAGACCTCAGAGTCTGGAGTAGGATAGACCCACATTCAAATCCCATCTCTGCCCTGTACAAACTGTGTGACCTTGGGCAAATGACAATCCTTCCACTTTCATCTTAAAAATGAGGATAATTATACCTTTCTCATAGGGATGTTGTGAGGAGTCAGTGATATTTTGGGTGTAAAGTGCTTAGCACAGAGCCTGCTATATAGTAACTGCTCAATAAGTGTTAGCTAATATAATTGCTGCTGTTTTTCTTAACTGTTTATTAAAAACAGTTTTGGTTAAAACTGCTGCTGCTGCTGTTGTTATTAGATTATCAAGATTAGCCTTAGGAATCTACGTGGTGTGGCAACTAAGTTTGTGAACTTGTTGCAACGATGTTGCTAACCTTTTTTGATATCAGAGGGATTATTCATTATGAATTTGTACCAACTGGACAAACACTTAACGAAGTTTACTATTTGGAAGTGCTGAAAAGGCTGCGTGATAAAGTTAGACGACCTGAATTTTCGCCAACAATTCATGGCTCTTGCATCATGACAATGCACCAGCTCACACGGCACTGTCTGTGAGGGAGTTTTTAGCCAGTAAACAAATAACTGTATTGGAACACCCTCCCTACTCTCCTGATCTGGCCCTCAATGACTTCTTTCTTTACCTGAGGATAAAGGAAATTTTGAAAGGAAGATATTTTGATGACATTCAGGACATCAAGGGTAATACAATGACAGCTCTGATGGCCATTCCAGAAAAAGAGTTCCAAAATTGCTATGAAGGGTGGAGTAGGTGCTGGTGTCAGTGCATAGCCTCCCAAGGGGAGCACTCTGAAGGTGCCTGTAGTGATACTCAGCAATGAGGTGTGTAGCACTTTTTCAAAGACGAGTTCGTGAACTTAATTGTTAGAGTTCGTATGTCAGGGAACTGATTAAGCTAAAGAAAAACATTACATGCATAAAGATGCTTATTGCATGCTGTCTATAGTAATAAGAAATTAGAAACAATGTAAAGGTCTCATTCATCCATTCATCCAGTCAACTCAACAGCTGTTTATTGAGATCCTATTATGTTTGGGATACATAATAAATGAGACAAAGATACTGCTTTTGTGATGGGGAATGTGTGGCTAAACTGTGCGGTGAAAACTCAATGAAATGTTTTGCAACTATTAGAACATTAGCAATGAAGACATGGGACGGCGTGGTATCATGTAAAATCAAAAAGCAGACAAGGAAAACACAGATGCTTTAAAATATATGTGTGGGAGGGCAGAGACTAAAATGGAGCATTTGAAAATGAAAATGGTTTTATAAGAGTGATGGGATCATGTTTTTTGCTTTTTAATAATTTATGAAATGGCTTTACAATGTTAGAAAAAAATGTCATTGAGAGAAGTGAATTGGCACAATGAAAAGCTTCTTATGGTTTAGGAATCAAAGTGAGGCCTGTAGGCAGAAGAGGAAATTGCCTATGTAAGAGGGAAGAGAAAATTGCTATTTCAAAACAGAAATGACTGTCACAGCTTCCCTGAGCATGGATTTCATGCCAGGGGAAGGCGGTCCTTGGGTAAGGAAACCGTATTAAGCAGATGAGTAAGAGGTCATGAAGCCCCTGGAAAGGGGGTAGTTCAGACTTAAAACATGTCTAAATAATAAAGTAAGAGAAATTTTCATTTCTTCCTTGGCAGTTTAGGGATGGAAGGAAGCATTTGGAGCCTAGATAACTGGGAAAAGATGAGCGAGGAAAGAATCCAGTAGAGAGGGTGAGAGTCATAGGGTTGAATAGCAACTTTAAGAACACTGATGGCTAATACTCAATTTTAAGCTATTTTCTGTTCTTTTTTCCCCAAACCTCTGTCAAAATGTGATTATGTACAACAGTGATTGTCCATTCATTTGGGGAATGAATTGGGGGAAGGGGTAGTATCTGAGGGGAGGAGAGTACAGTCAGATGTACAGGGAAGACCAGAATCGCAGGAGGCAAGATGGTGAGCACAGACCAAGGAGTCCCTGGAAAGGAGAATTTAAGTACGAGGTGGCCAGGACACCATAAGTCCCCCATTCGCCCTCCCTTAGGAGTCTGGAGGAGGGCACTGTACTCCCATGAGATGGAAGCTCAGGCCATTTTGTTTGGATGTTAAAAGAAGCCTAGTGCCATAGGACATGAAGCCTTCACATACACAGAGTCAGAGGGTCCTGGCCAGAGGCTACCTTGTCCATATTGACCCTTCCTGGAACCTTGAATTGCTTCATTGCCACCTTTGGCAACCACATCTTTAGCAAATGGACACCGCTCTATGTAGGGGTCCTGGAATTTTAGGTGCAGTGAGATCTAGAAATCCTGCTTTTCCACGAAGGCCTTAGGGAGCATGAGTTTGGTGGATCAGTTAGCCACTCAGGCAGGAGGCGGGGCAGGTTTGAATGGTTGGTGGGGTAGGGAGAGAAGGGAACACCAAGCAGACATGAATAAGAGTGATTTCAGGGTGCCGAGGCAAGGGGGGTGCGTGGGTGGTGGTGGTGGTGTTAGGGGAGGCAGCACCAACACTCCTAGAACAAGTGGGGAACAGTCTCTAGACCCTGCCTGACTCCTGCTCCCAGGGGACCCTGTGACAATGGCCATTGTAGGAATGGTGCTTAATATAAAGGCTTCTAGAATAGCAACCCTGTGTGTCCTTGATGTACCAAGACGGGGTTGGGTAGGAGCCATTTGCCCCAGGTGCAGGCCACAAGGGGAAGAGGAGGAGAGTGCATTGTCTGTAGACTATTTAGAAATAGTAATAAAACACACCGCTTTTTATTATATTCATGTGCTGACAACTCTAAGCACTGTGGTGATAAAATACTCCTCCCTGCTGGGACAGATGGTTTAGGCCATCCTGTCCCCTGCACCACTGCTGCTGTGGGGTGCAGAACAGCTGAGGTGGGGAAGCCAGAGGGGCACATGCAGGACAGAAACCCAAATTCCTCAATCTGCTAAATAAGAGACTTCTCAGGACTGAACTTGAAAAACATGAGCCGGGCCAAGGGCGGGACAAGAAAATCCTCAGAAGATGGCAGCTGAGCAGAGGTTAAACAAACATCGGTGCCAAGCGGGTGGCAGCTCAGTAAACAGCAGCTCACATCCTCCGCAAGCACTCAAGATTAGTGTCTTTTCAGAGAAATGACAAGACTTAATCTCAGTTGTGGCAGGGAGAGAGGGCTAGAGCCTCTTTTGTGAAAGATCACAGCCCCAGCAAGCTTTGGAGAGAATCTTCTAAGAAAGGCTGGAAAAGGTGCACTTGGCCATCCTAGAGCCCCGGGGCATTGCCCAGGGATGGGAGTGGCCCAGCCCTTCTCAATCCTAGTGTGTATAGGGGATGGAGTCCAAGAAAGTTTAGCGCAGTGGGACCCAGAGTGTAGTCCCAGCACTGCCAGCAGCAGCAACACCTGGGAAACTGTTAGAAATGCAGATTCTCAGATCCCACCCAGACACACTGAATCAGAAACTCTGGGGCTGGGGCCAGAAGTCTGTGTTTTAATAAGCCCTCTTGATGACTCTGATGCTCACTAAAGCTTGAGAACCACAGGTTGAGAGCTAACCCTGGGGTTTGGCTTCCTCGGTGAGGTGGTGGCAGCTAACACCCCTCTCCCCTCCTGCACTTGGGCACGTAGGCTTATGGGGCTGCAAGGTGAGTGATACACAGGATGGGTGACAAAGATACAGGTCTTTTGGAAACATTTGTGGGGGACAGCTGGCTAGCTCAGTTGGTTAGAGCGCGGTGCTCTTAACCACAAGGTTGCCCGTTCGATCTTCACGTGGGCCACTGTGAGCTGCGTCCTCCACAACTAGATTGAAACAACTACTTGACTTGGAGCTGATGGGTCCTGGCAACATACACTGAAAAAACAAAAAACGAAAAACAAAACAAAACACACACACACACACACACACACACACACACACACACACAACATTTGTGAATAGCATTAGTTACCTATTAGTTACTTACTGGATTTGTGGACTGTCTTATGTAAGATTCCAAGGAAAGATAACTCGATAATTCGGTTTCATGCTTCTTCTTTTGGGAAATTTAATCCAATGGTCTAACCCAATTCTTAAGGTTTGGGCAAGTTTTTCTGATTGTCTAATCCAAAGCTCCTCTACTGTACATTAAATCTTAAGGTAATGCAGCCCGAGAAATGACAACTTTCATCACAAGGTTGTTGATCCCAAAAGTCACAGAAAGAACGGGAAATGAGAGGGAAAGGGCTGGCTAGCAATCACATCCCATGGGCTGGGCCCAGGCAGCCCTGTGTGTAGTACACACTCCCGGTCACTTGACGAGGCCTGAGACACGAATAGTGGCCTATATCATCATTGTGTTGGGAGACTGTGTAATGAGGCAGAAAATACATCAGTTTTGAGAGTCAGACAGGATGAAAATGTCGCCCTCCTGTTTATAAGCTATATGATCTTGGGCAAGTTTTTAATCTACCTTGAGTTTCAGTGTGCTCATCTCAAAATTGGGGTTAACTCACCAGAGTGTGGTGCAAAACCTTGGGGGTGAGGTTTTGATGTGGTTGTCCACTCTGATTGGAAGGTGCTGGAAGGAGGGGAAGCTAGAGCGGTGTGCAGGGGCCAGATGGTGAGGGTGTTGTATATACCACCCTTTGCAGAACCACTGTGGACAGAGTCCTCACATGCAGAGCCACCCCAGTGGATGGAGACATACTTCATGTGTCAATGTAAAGTCCTGAGGTGGTGGGGTGAGATGGCACATTATGTCTCCGAGGGCTTTCTCAGAGCCTTCCAGGGCAGTATCTTAGTGTTTGCCAGCTTATCACCACAAATGGCATTATCCCTCCTGAACGCGGAGAGACTCTGGCTGGGATGGGAGAGTGGTGGGGTGAATGCAGCCCAGGCTCTATGCTGAGGGAGGATATGTAGGACGGGAGAGTCCTGATCAGGAGGGTTATGTTTAAGAATAGGCAATCAGACGGAAGGTGGATGTGAGTCATCTAAGGTGACTGGGTTTAAAGGCCAGTTTGTTGGTCAAGTTAGGCACTTATTCATGCATCAGAACCTGCTGACTGCTGTCCATGGTCAGACACTGGTTAATAAGAGTGGAGGGGTCCCCTGTTCAACTGGCTCAATGTCCAAGGCGGCCCCAGGTCAGGGTTGTCAAAATGTCTGCACTTCCTTGTGTAAAAATGACATGAGGTATTATTCAGTTTTCACATTCTAGGCCCACAAAAGTGCACGAAGCACTCGAAAGTTGCCCTTCCTGTCCTCTAGGTGCTTGTGATCCAAGCCCCCTCTTCTGCCAATCCCTCAAATCAGGGAGACCTTCCCTCTCTGCTCCCAATTTCTAGGCCCATTTTTTTAAAAATAAAAAAATGATACAATTCGTAGGCCCTGGGGTTTCAAATAGCTCTTGGTAGATTAGACTCAGTAAATATTTCATTGTTAAACCCGAAATAGCAACCTGCCACTTCCCTAGTAGTAAACAGATTGAAAACGTCTCCACAGTGGGAAGTGGTGGGAAAGAAAATCACAGCAATTGAAGACATATGTGGATAGAGTGGTTTTACCCTCTTGGCTGTGTCAAAGAGACAGACTCCTAAAGTATATTCAAGGGTGACCTGCCAATATCAGCACTTTGTCCAAATAAATGGCAAGGCCTAGAGTCAGAGGTAAAACACACATATATGGCTGCAATTTGGGGAGGTTGTAGCTCCCAGCCCTTGAGATTGCTATGTCTATAAGAAGCATGCCAATAAATCAGGACTAGCTTATATGCACTGTCTAAATAAGTCTAATAACCCTCTCTGACTTGACTTCAAGTATCAAAATTAGGAACAGTTGATTGAAACTGGTCCCTTCTGTGGAAGATAAAATGGATGAAATAGAAATATCCTTCTGAGAAGTTAAAAGCCTTCCCATTTACACCTGACCATTGGGGACATTAATAAAGACAGAATTCCCCAAAACGCAAATTACTCACCTTTTCCCTAGAAATTTGTTCGTCTATTATGGATTTGCTAATAGTTGTTTAGTCCTGGCACTTAATAACGATCACAGGTGGCCAGGGGAGTACTGAGCCATGAAGTAGAAGGAGGGGGGATTTGGAAAGTACGGGCTTGGGCCGGCTCCCATTGGCCATTGACCTTCCAGGACCTGTTCTCTTGCCCATCAGATTGTTCTGGGCAGCCTTTCCCCAATTTGGTCCATTCTGCAGAACTCTAAGGCAAAGCTGGCACTTTGAAACCCCAGTTTTATGAATGTCTCAGTTACGGATTTCTGGTCTTAATTACGGGTTGGAGAAGTGATGTGTGTTTTCTAAGATTAGCTTTTACACCAGCTACTGTAACTGGCGAGGCTGGAGCTCTTGCAGAAGCAGCCTGGCAGCTGGAGAGAAATGGTTTTATGTGTTGGGGCAAAGAATCATTGGCGTGTTTGGGGAAGCTTTTACAGAAACCCTTTTTACTGTGTGGTTTACGTGTGCTGGCTGAGGATTTTGACTTGGAAAGGAAAAATGGTAAGTAAATGATAGTTAGTTATATTTTTAAAAGTTTGGAAGTTAATGATTTTGTGACCATTCTGAGCACTGTTCCATCGTAGGATCTCTTACAACCAGTTGTTTCCCTCAACCAGCACATACCATGTTTCCCCATAAATAAGACCTAGGCGGACAATCAGCTCTCATGCATCTTTTGGAGCAAAAATTAATATAAGACCCGGTCTTATTTTTGCTCCAAAAGACACATTAGAGCTGATTGTCCGGCTAGGTCTTATTTCCGGGGGAATCACAGTATTATTGAGTACCTGTGACTGTCCCTGTGCTTTGCAAAGGGGATACAATGGTGATCCACCCAACGTAGTCCCTGCCCCCATGGGTCTTGCAGTCCAGTTTTTGCCCAATTGTTCTCACCTTATTTTATTAAATTATTAAATTATTGCTATACAGTTTTTAGTGTGGGCACTTTTATCACTTATCTATTACCACAATAAAGTGTGTAACAAACCACCCTGAAACTCAGTGACTAAAAACAACTGGTTTACTAAGCCTATGAATAAACTGCAGGATGGCAGTTTAGGCTGGGATTTTCTGGGCAGTTCTTTTGTTCTTGGTTGGGCTCGCTAATATGACTGATAGTCACCAGGGCTGGCTGATCGAGGATGGACTCAGCTGGAAGTTTCTTCTGGTATCAGTGGAGTTCACTCACATATATTAGGTTGGTGCAAAAGTAATTGCAGTTTTTGCAATTTTTAACCTTTTAAACCACAATTACTTTTGCACCAACCTAATATTTCTGGCTGTTGGCTGGGGCAGATGGGGTCATTGGACCATATATTTCTTATCTTCTAATGCACTAGCCTGGCATGTATTTCAAGCAATCACAGACAAGAAAAAAAAAAAAAAAAAAAAAAGGGAACACTCGAGTGCTTATTTTTAAGCCTTGGCTTATGTCAGGTCTGCCCATTGGTCAAAGCAAGTCATAAACTGAAGTTGAAGGAGTGGGAAAATATGTGCCACCTTTTAATAGATCGAGCTGCCAAGTCACATTGCAAAAGCTGAGTATCCAGAGAGGGGTGAAGGGTTGGAACCTCAGCACAATCAGTCTACCACAGTGCTTATTGATGATATGGTCAGCTTTGTCTTCTTATTAGCAGAAAAGACAATTATATGTACCTGTGGTTATTTAAATATGTTCTTGTTTTGGTTGCAGACTAAACACTGTAATCCTCAGTAGGAAAAAATAATTTGTCAATGAATACTTATTTAATAAATCTTTTTTAATAAAGAAAAAAGGGACATAGAGGAAGAAAGCTTTAGAAAGTTTGGGATAATGAGTAGACTTACTAGCTATGAAAAATAATTTGTTCTGGAGTAGGATGGGGGGAGGAAAATAAAGGTAGAAAGTTAGCTTGGAAATAGATTATTAAGGACGTTGATTTTCAAGCAGAGGAATTTGGACCTTTTCTTTTCATATGAGTAATGGGAAAATTTTTTTTTTTTTTTTTTTTTTAAATCTGAAAACTGGGATGACAGTTGAAAGTGACATTGAAGTTAAATAATGTAGAAATCCCTTAAAAAAGGAAGATGCTTTGTCTAACTGCTTGCTTTCTGCTTTTATTGAAACACTAGTGTCAATGGATGGATGGAAATGCTGTAGTATGTGCTTCAGGTGGCTTAGAACAGTTTTCATAAAACAAAGCCCCCAGTTTAATCCTCTGGTGGGTCCAATGACTTCTTCTTTTTTTGTTAGGCTCAGTCTTCATAAGAGGAGGAATTACATTCCTTCAGGTTTACATATATTTTTATTGTCTAATTCTTTAAAAAATTTTACAAACATTTTTAATTACAGATGACATAAAATATATTAGTTTCAGGTGTACAACGTAGTGATTAGATGTTTGTATCACTTACGAAGTGATCACCCTGATAAATCTAATACCCATCTGATCCTATATATAGTTATTTCAATATTATTGACTATATTCCCTATGCTTTACTTTACATCCCCATGACTATTTTGCAACTACCAATTTGTATTTCTTAATCCCTTTCCCATTTTCACCCACTCCCACCCCTCCCAGCTAACAACTCTCAAAATGTTCTCTGTATCTTTGAGTTTGTTTGTGTTTTGCTTGTTTATTTTGTTTTTTAGATTCCACATATAAGTGAAACATGACATTTGTCTTTCTCTGACTTACTCTACTCAGCACAATACCCTCTAGGTCCATCTATGTTGTTGCAGATGGCAAGATTTCATTCTTTTCTATGGATGTGTAATATTCTATTGTATATATGTACCACCTCCTCTTTATCCATTCATCCAATGATGGACATTCAAGCTGCCTCCGCACATTGGCCATTGTAAATAATGCTGCAATGAACATATGGATGCACATGTCCCTTCAAAGTAGTGTTTTGTGTTTCTTTGGATAAATATCCAGAAGTGAAATTACTGGGTCCTTCTTTGTCTCTTATTATAGCCTTTGTTTGAAACTCTATTTTGCCTGGTATAAATATTGCTACCCAAGGTTTTTTTTCTTCATTTTCATTAAACATCTTTTTCCATCCCTTTGTTTTCAGTCTGTGTGTCTTTTGATCTGAAGTGAGCAGGCAGCATATGTAAAAGTCTTATTTTTTTATCCATTCAGCTACCTTATCTTTTGACTAGAGCATTGAACACATTTACATTTAAAGTAATTGTTGATAGATATGTAATTTATTTTATTATTATTTTTTCTGTCTTAAAGAAGTCCCTATAACATTCCTGTAATACTGGGTTGGTGGTGATGAACTCCTTCAGTTTTTTTCTTGTCTGGGAAGCTCTTTTTCTGTCCTTTGATTCTAAATGATAGCTTTGCTGGGTAGAGTAATCTTGATTGTAGGTCCTTGCTTTTCACCACTTTGAATATTTTGTGCCAATCCCGTCTGTCCTGCAAAGTTTTTGTTGAGAAATCTGCTGACATTTTTATGGGAACTCCCTTGTAGGTAGCTAACTGCTTTTCTCTTGCTGCTTTTCAGATTCTCTCTTTGTCTTTAAGCTTTGGCATTTAAATTATGATGTGTCTTGGTGTGGGCCTCTTTGGGTTCATCTTGTTTGGGACTCTCTGTACTTCCTGGGCTTGTATGTCTATTTCCTTCACTAAGTTAGGCAAGTTTTCTGTCATTAGTTCTTCAAACAAGTTTTCAATTCCTTGCTCTCTCTCTTCTTCTTGTACCCCAATGATGTGAATGTGGTATGCTTGATGTTATCCTGGAGGACCCTTAAACCATCCTCATTTTTTTGGACTCTTTTCTGTTTACCATCTGATTGGGTGTTTTCTGCTACCTTAGCTTCTAAACCACTGATTCGATCCTCTGCTTTATCTAATCTACTGTTCATTCCCTCTAATGTATTCTTTATTTTGGTTATTGTATTCTTTATTTCTGAGTGGTTCCTTTTTATATTTTCTGTCTCCATTTTTATGTTTTCTATCTCTTTGTTGAATTTCTCACTGAGATCACTGAGTATCCTTATAACCAGTGTTTTGAACTCTGTTGGGTAGATTGCTTGTCTCCATTTTGTTTAGTTCTTTTTCTGGAGCTTTGTTCTGTTTTTTTTTCATTTGGGACGTGTTTCTTTGTCTCCCCATTTTGGTTGCCTCCCTGTGTTTGTTTCTATGTATTAGGTAGGGCTGCTATTTCTCTTGTCTTAGTATCGTGGCCTTATGGAGTAGGTGTCCTGTGGGGCCCAGTGACGCAGTCTCCTTGGTCACCTGAACCAGGTTCGCCAGGTGTGTCCTTCGTGGGTTGTGTGTGCTCTTCTGTTGTAGTTGAGCCTTGGTTGTCATTTGCACTTTAATGGGAAGGATTAACCCTCAGGCTCATTGGCTGTGAGGACTGGCCATGACTACAATGGAGGAGCTGCTGTGCGGGGGCTGATCCTATGGATCAGAATTCACTTTAGCAGGGCCCTGGTGCCTGCCCCGTCTGCCCTTGGGTGTGTTGTCTATGGAGGCAGTTGGGTGGTGCTCCAGCTTGGTCCAAAGTCAGCCAACAGGTGTGCAGGTCCCATGGCCTCCTGGGAGGGGCCCTACTGCAGGCCAAGTTCAGCTGCAGCCTGTGCCCTGCCTGGACCCACCTGTCATGAGCCACAAAGCAATCTGCAGGTGGAAGTTATGCTCATTGGGCTTAGAATTGCTTTGAGAGGCCAAGCTGTGAACCAAGGACGGCTGACAGTAATGCCGGGCTTGGGGCAGTGCCGCATGAGGTATGGGGTATGCCAAGGCCAGATGCTGCTTATTTGGGTTTTGTGAACCTTTGAGAGATTTTAGGAAAGGTTGTAGCAGGAGCGAAGACAGGTTGTTTGTATGGAAAAGCCACTGGAAGCAACTTCGGTGTGCCTGTAGTTTGGGCAGATTGGGGTCTTAGGGAATCACCAGGGCAGGGAAAACAGTATTAGCCAGGCTGATAGAGACTCAAATATGGTGGCTGCCTAAGTCTGCAAGCCAGGAGGGCACACACAAAGAAATAATGGTGCAGGGCTCAACAAAGAAATAATGGATTCTTCCAGCACTTCTGTCTGGGAGAAAGCTGCCCCTCCAGCCCTTTTCCCTGAAGCCAGATAATTCAGTTCTTCCCTGTATGTCTCTGGCACCTTTTGAGCTGCTGCCCCAGTGCAGGAACTCAGTGTGAGCGCATCAATGAATAAGTCTGTGTGCAGGCCCTTTAAGAGGAGTGCCTGGGACTGCAGCCACCCTCTGTCTCACTCTGCTACAATCTCTGTTGGTTTTCACAGCCAAAAGTTGTGGAGACTTCTCTTCCTAGCACTGGAATCCTGGGCTGGGGAGCCTGGTGCGGACATGGGACCCCTCACTCCTCCAGGTGAACCTCCATAACGGGGATATCCCTCTTGATTTTTAATCACTGCACGTAGGTGTGGGACCTGCCCATTTTATGTCTCCACCCCTGCTACCAGTCTCGAGGTACTTCTGTGTGTTCTCAGTTGTAGGACTTCTGTTCAGCTAGACTTCAAGCAATTCTCAATGATGGTTGTTCTTTAGTTTAGTTGTAGTTTTGATGGGGTCATGAGAGGAGGCAAGCACAGCATTTATCTACTCTGCCATCTTGACCAGAAAAATTGACTTTGTTCTTTACTGTAACTTCTTGCACACCTAATATCGTATAGCTACCCCACAAATGCATGAGTTTCTTTACAGAGAAGACCAGGTGAGTAAGCAGGGATAAAATGAACTGGTGGTCATCTCCTTCAAATGCAGAAAAACATTGAAAAATACATATGGTACCACTACCACCAGAAATATAGCTGTATCTCTCTGTCTGTACTTAAACCTAGTAAATGAGGCTGTACCTGAGTGTTCATTAGTATGTTTATATTTCACACAAGTTACTTTTTAGGGTTGAGGTCCATGCTCAGCCAAACCTTTCTGGTTTTTGTAATCAAGACAAAATAGTTTTTGTGGGGGCGGAGCCCCAGAGAGTAGTTTCCAGGCTCTCGGCCTCACATAGACAGGTGCTGGCTCAGGTAGTAAATGGCCAATTGTGATTGCATGGCCATCAGCTGTGGCTAGTTGGCCGTCAGCTGTAACCAGTGAGCCATTGGCCACTAATATAACTGCTGTGGCTACGCTAGGAGAAAGAGAGGGAGAGAAGAGAGAATGGGGGCTAGCAAGAAGATGGCGGCTGGGCTGGCAAGCGTGGAAGGCGGTTTGCGGACAGTGTGGATCCAGCCTCCAGTGAGAGTATAGTGCCGCCAGAGAGACTATAGTGGTATGACTCCCCTACCTATGGCTCCGTGGGTGTTCCTTTTTGGCCTCACCATATCCTGCGTTCTTGTATGGGGAGCGGGAGCAGAGACCCCACCGGACGCCCTGCACGACAAATGGCGCAGCGAGCAGGGTCTTCCGCACGACAGTTTTCTTTTTCTTTTTTTTTTTCCAACTGAAGCAACAAACTCTACTGCAATGGAGCAGTTGTTCTCAACCCAAGCTGCACATTAGAGTCATTCAGGGAACTTAAAAAAAAAATCCCAGTGCCTAGAGTCTCTGACGTTAGGGCCCAGGCATTATGAGTTTTAAAAACTCCCAGGTGATTCTAATATACAAGTAAGGGTAAGAACCACTGCAAAGGGCGAATAAGCAAGCTCAGTTTGTGAATATCCCTGCTGTGGGCATTTTCTTTGTTAGGTTTTTAGCTTTTACAGTGTGTTTTCTGCCAATGCATCTGCATTGGACGAACCACCCCATCCCTGATTGTTAACCCTCCCTGTAGTTGTAGTATGCCCAGGAAGCCACTACAAAGCAAAACAAATTCCCTCAACTGTGCTTTGAATTACCCTCCATTGGTTCCTGCTGCCCACCTACTGCCTTTCCTGTTGGCCTCCACTCACTTGTTATCCACATGTGAAGTTGTGGTACAGAGCAATGCCCTGCTTTCCTGGAGGCCAGCACACTGGGTGCCATAACTTGGTACCCGTGAACCTGCACTGGGGTCCCTTTCAGTCAGGCTTACAGTGAAGGTCACCCTTCTAGGGTGTTGTGAGGACTCAACAGGATAACACATGCGTAACCAGTGGATCGAATGAGCTGGACTCAGTGGGGAGAAGCAAAGAGTCGTGCTTTTTTTGCTCACGATTAATTTCAAACAGGTTCTTTTGGCTTTTCCTTCCTTGTTCCTGGAAGATTCCATAGATGTTTGGTCGGGTATTTTAGTCTTGCTTTCTGGTATGAAAAAGTTATGATCCAAGTCAAAATTTCATTTTCTTTCAATTCAGAACTTCCAGGCCTGACGGGCTTGGAAAGTTGCAATGAGGAAGAGCAGAGTGTTTTGTTCTTCTATGATTTTTCTTTCTTGTTTCATTCCTCTCCTGCCTCTTACTGTGCTGATGTTAGTTCTTTGTGGATTTAGACTGATATTAGTGCAGTTGTACGTATTCTAGTGTTGAGGCCCTCTGAGTGTTGGATATCCAAATGCTGGTGTTCGCTCTTTTGGGGTGCTTTTGTAGGTCTGAGGAGATCTTTCCTTAAAGAGGTGACAGGTACTGCCCACTATCTTGTTCCCAGACTCGGGGACTCACCCTCCTCCTGACCACTTATGGTTCCTGTCATGCAGGGATTCAGCTCCCGCTCCCTGCACAAGAACTCAGGATATGGTGAGGCCAAAAAGGAACACTCACGGAGCCGTAGATAGGGGGGTCATACCACTATATTCTAGCTGGAGGCTGGTCAGAGACACAGGAAGCAGGAGCCACACAATGCGCAACCTGCCGTCTGCTTCTCTGCCAACCAGCCAACCACCAACCAACCAACCAACCCCTTACTAACTGCAATCCATGCTTGCTAGCTCAGCCACAGCAGTTATATCAGTGGCCAATGGCTAACTGGTTACAGCTGACGGCCAACTAGTCACAGCTGATGGCCGCCTACTACCCGAGTTAGCACCTTTCCACGTGAGGCCGAGAGCCTGGAAACTGCTCTCTGGGACTGTCCCCACAGTTCCTCTTTCCCTTTTCTGATCTCTCCCTTCTACCAAACTTCATGCTGTTGGAATCCCCTTGCCTTTGAGGTTGGATCCTTTCAAGGTGGCTCAAATATCACTGTCCCCCATGATGTCCACCGCTCCTTGGAGCTATTTTGTATTGGCTCTGTGAGTTTCTGCAGCTTCGCAAACATCACGCTGAAGGGCAAATGCCAATCTCTCTTTCAGGTAGTTACACCCACCCTCTAAAGCTTGAGTCGGGGTGGTAAATGTCTCTTCATACCCACCCGCCCCCCAACTGAAATGAACAGGATTCTGTAAATCAAGGTCACAACTCTCTTTGAGTAATCCATGCTCCCCAATCTTCCTTTGATTATTTTTATTTCCTTTCATGTATTGGCTGAAGGTAAGTAAGTGATGAACTATAGGTCCTAGAACCAGCCTTTCCCCCAATTTTCACATCTTGAAACAATTCCAAACTTTCAAAAAAAAGAAAAAAGAAAACAAATGGAAGATCATTGCAAAGAATTTTGCCCCCTGAACCTTTTGATAGTAAATTTCCAACCTGTATTCTATCACCCTGAAATATTTTAGAAGATGTTTTCTACAAAAAAATGAAAGGCATTTTCCTATTGTGGGGGCAGAGCCCCAGAAAGTAGTTTCCAGGCTCTCGGCCTCACATAGACAGGTGCTGGCTCAGGTAGTAAATGGCCAACTGTGATTGCATGGCCATCGGCTGTGGCTAGTTGGCCGTCAGCTGTAACCAGTGAGCCATTGGCCACAATATAACTGCTGTGGCTACACTAGCAGAGAGGAGAAGGAGAGAAGAATGGGGGCTAGCAAGAAGATGGCGGCTGGGCTGGCAAGCGTGGATGGCGGTTTGCGGACAGTGTGAATCCAGCCTCCATTGAGAGTATAGTGCCGCCAGAGAGAATATAGTGGTATAACTCCCCTACCTATGGCTCCGTGGGTGTTCCTTTTTGGCCTCACCATGTCCTGCGTTCTTGTATGGGGAGTGGGAGCAGAGACCCCGCAGGCCTCCCCGCACGACAAATGGCACAGCGAGCAGGGTATGGTGCCGGCCAAAGCTCCCCGAAGGACGGTGGAGCAGTTTGTGTGTATGAACACTCAGTCTCTGGAAGACCAGGAGGAGCAGTTGCCGGAGAGCTGGACCCCCGTGGAGGGGTGGGAGGACATGGACGGTTCTCCCACCAGCACAGGAAAAGCCATGCAGCTGCTGGAGAGATGGAGCCCCGCGGAGAGGTGGAAAGATGTGGACGGTTCCCCAACCAGCACAGGCCGGAGAAAGCGAAGGTCGTTGCGGCCCTGTGGGCCGGGGGGGGGGGGGGGAGGGGTTCCTGCTCGGGCAGCCCGGATGCAGGACTTGTAGTCCCAGGAGGTAACGCTTGCTGAGTCCTCCATGGGAGATGAGGGTGAGGTCACGGTCGTCCCTCACTCCCAGGACAGCCCTGGCGAATGACTATGGACTATGGGGAATTGCCTTCCATCCCTAATTTAATGGACCGCTTGACTGTTTGTTTGGGAACTGTTGTTAGTGGAACTGGGGGATATTTGCTTTTGTCTCTTGACTGGCCGCCATTGAGAATATGTAAGCACCTTGATTGTGAGTCGCTGTTGTTCCAGCAGGGTACCCTGAGAGGCACAGAGAGTGGCAGTGCCCTGAGAGCCCTGGCTGTGTCCAGGAAGTGTGGCTGTGCCCACAGAGAGTGGCAGTGCCCTGAGAGCCCTGGCTGAGTCCAGGAAGTCTGGCTGTGCCCTGAAGATGCCCTGGCTGTGCCCAGGAAGTCGGGCTGTTCCCAGAGAGAGTGGCAGTGCCCTGAGAAATCCTAGCTGTGCCTGGGGAAACTAGTGGTACCCTAAGAAGTCCAGGAAGTCTGGCCGTGCCCAGAAGTACTGGTGGTGCCCTGAGAAACCCTGTCTGTGTCTGGGAAGACAGGTGGTACCCTAAGAAGTCCAGGAAGTCTGGCCGTGCCCAGAAGCACTGGTGGTGCCCTGAGAAACCCTGTCTGTGTCTGGGAAGACAGGTGGTACCCTAAGAAGTCCAGGAAGTCTGGCCGTGCCCAGAAGCACTGGTGGTGCCCTGAGAAACCCTGGCTGTGTCCGGGAAGACAGGTGGTACCCTAAGAAGTCCAGGAAGTCTGGCCGTGCCCAGAAGCACTGGTGGTGCCCTGAGAAACCCTGGCTGTGCCCAGAGAGCCTGGCTATGTCCAGGATATTGCATTCACCCCCAGGCTCCTCGCACAGGTCCCCTCGCGGAAGATGCTTGTCGCGTAGATTGTGAGGCGAGAGCCTGTAGGGGTGGAGTGTGGGGGCAGAGCCCCAGAAAGTAGTTTCCAGGCTCTCGTCCTCACATAGACAGGTGCTGGCTCAGGTAGTAAATGGCCAACTGTGATTGCATGGCCATCAGCTGTAACCAGTGAGCCATTGGCCACAATATAACTGCTGTGGCTACACTAGCAGAGAGGAGAAGGAGAGAAGAATGGGGGCTAGCAAGAAGATGGCGGCTGGGCTGGCAAGCGTGGATGGCGGTTTGCGGACAGTGTGAATCCAGCCTCCATTGAGAGTATAGTGCCGCCAGTGAGAATATAGTGGTATGACTCCCCTACCTATGGCTCCGTGGGTGTTCCTTTTTGGCCTCACCATATCCTGCGTTCTTGTATGGGGAGTGGGAGCAGAGACCCCGCAGGCCGCCCCGCATGACACCTATGTAACCACAATATAGCCATCGAAATCGGGAAATTAACATTGATACCTGCTATTATCTAATCCTCACACCTCATTTAAGTTTGGCCAATTGTCCTAATAATGTCCTTATAGTGAAAGGATGTAGTTTAGAATCATGTTCTGCATTTAATTGTCATGTCTCTTAAGCCTCTGGAATATACCTTGATTTTTATCACTTTGGCACTTTGAAGTTTATTGATCAATTATTTTGTAGCAAATTTCTCAATTTAGGTTTGTCTGATGTTTCCTCATAATTATATTCAGATCATGCATTTTTGGCAGAAATACCAGAGCAGTTATGTTATGTTCTTGTCATTGCATATTATCAAGGGGCACAGATGTTTCTTTATGGTATTACTGGTGTTGTTACCTTCGATCACTTAAGTTAATGTCCTCTAGACTTTTCCACTGTAAAGTTACGCTTTTCCCCTGTGTAATTGATATGCATTTTGTGGGAAGGTATTTTGAAACCATATAAACATCCCATTCCTTATCAAACATTCCATTGATTTATCTACTTATTTATATCTCTATAGACTCATGGTTTCCTATAATATAGTATTAATTTTAATTCTTCTGATTTATTTTGATGCTCACATTGGCCCTGGTTTCACCAGTGGGATCTCATTCAAACTGGCTTCTGTATTCCTTTCACATGAACCTTATCTTTCTTTGAGTGCTTCCTTGCTTTCTGGCACAGTAAGATGCTCTAGTCTCACCTGTGCTTTCTGTGCCCCAGTCCTGGAATCCGCCATTTCCTCATGGAGCCTGGTCTCTTTAGTAGAAAATAGTATTTAGAAGCCAAGATCTGAGTGCTAGGTGTGCTTATTGTTATTGGGGGATTGCTGCTTCCAGTTCTGCTCAATGGCCAGAACTAGTGTGTATATGTGTGTGTGTGTGTGTGTGTGTGTGTGTGTGTACACATTTCTCCATTGAAAAATGTGAGTTCACACAGATGTCTCCAATTGTAATACAACACCAAGGCTCATTCTAGCTTTCCCCCTTCCTGTATTTGTAACTCTCTTTTCCAACAGTGAGAAACCTTGCTTCCGTTATTAATATATTTATTGATTTGATTAATGTCCTTGTATGTAACCAGTCTCCCATCCCTTTCCTGACAGGCCCATCTTCCTTAGTCTGTTGAAACTCTGATATGCCACTCAAAGCCACTGTGGCTTCCTTCATCCCTGCCACAGAACTACCTTGCTCTGCCCCAATTAATGGCTTTAGGACTGAATTATTCAGGAAGGACCTGGAAGCTCAAGGGGCCTGAAACCGTTTTGAGTCACCAGTTAGCAAGTCTCTCATAGATACTCCAGCACAGTGTTCTTAGCCTGTCTGGTGTTAATAGAACCTCCCACCCCAACTGCCTCCCCTCCACATGCACAAAGTGTCCATGTAGAAAATTCAGAGGGTCTGTGAACTTTGATGGGAAGTCTCTAATTTTGATAGGAAATAATCACATTTTTATTCGCTGACTTCCAACCAAATGTTGCCATCTCCTTCAGTTATAAATGCAGGCAGCCCCCCAGGAGTATGGACAGTGCCTGTGACTTTGTCAACAACAGAAATCACACATATTGTCATATCATATTCCAGTTGTTGCAGAAATTCGTATTTATGCTCATTGCTATGTTACAATGATGGGCCTTCTGAGACTCCTTAGATCTCATTATTTGTTGTGCTAAAATAAAGAAGTCTGTGTATTATGATACCACAAAAGTATTTTTAAATTATTTTGATAATTATCTTTCAGCATATTTAATATCCTTTATAATCCTATATATTTTATTTTATGCCTTAAAAATAATTGTCCTAAAGGGAGGTCCACAGTTACCACCAGATTGCTGGAGTCCAAGGGAACAAAAGTGGTTCAAACCTTAGCACTTCTGTTAAACATGAAATTATATCTCCCTCTTACTTTAAAATTTGGGGCCTGAACCAGATGAGAAAATTTCCCTCTAAGAAACTGTGTGGCGTGCATCTGAAATTATTCCCCCTGGTAGGTGGTGGTTACTTCAGGGGTATTAACTGCCCAGCACATCTGGCCTGTTCTGCCTGTGGGCTGAGTGTGCTTCTGAGGATAGAGGAGATACTCAGGCAGGGAGTCGCAGGCGGTCCTTCCGGAGAGACCTGTCTGCAGGTGACCTTTGGCATAGGCTGAAGAGATATCAGTGGGCTACCAATTGTGTTTGCCGCCCACACTCTTCTCTCTGGGCCTCGGCTCTTTCCTCTGTAAAATGAAAAGGGACAGTCTCTAAGGTTCCTCCTTGAACCTCTAATACAATGTGAAGAATTTGCTTGGCCCTGGAGAAGGACACAGGGCACAGCTGGAATGGAAGAACCCGCCCTACCTTTTGTATCTTCTCAGGTGGCAGGTTGAGTGTGTTGCTCTGGGCCTCCCTTATAGCTCACATCCTCTTCACTGAGATGCCTGAGTTGAGGAGAGGGGAGGAAGGCCCCAGAGCGCTCAGAGAGTGCCTGGTGGTCAGCCCACTTGGGGATGAGTTTGCCCCTCCTCCCCCTTCTCTGGGCCCCAGAAAGTCTATTCTGCAAATGAGCCATCCCATCTCTGATTGCTCTTCTCCAGATTGGGTTTCCAGACCTTCATGACACTCAGGTTACTGCTTGGTCTAGTTCAGGGTATCACTTTCTATAACATCCTCTCCATAAAGCCTCTTCAGCACTGTCTCCCCAGAGGTTCTTGACCTACATACTCAGAGAGCAGTTGGCTCTCCCTGGCAGAAAAGCAACATAAAGTGAGTCGGTGAAGCAGAAGGTATAGCAGAGGACCTCCAAAGGACACTATTCTACTATTTCTGTTTCTACTACTGGGACTCTGTGGGACTAGCAAATATGTCAGAACTTATGCAGCCAAGTGGGTGTTGCCCTTCCAAGGGGCTACATTGGGAATACCATTGCTTAAAACATGAGTGTGGCTTCCCCCCTTTCTCAAAATTGTTTTATAGAGTGGGTTTATGAACCACAAAAGGGAACCTCTCATGTTGTGTTATCTTCTCATCTTGCTTTTGAGCAGAGGCACTGTTGCTTTATTTACCAGGTTTTAGTCCAGATGGTTTTTTGATTATTTCCAGAAGTTTGCTTCACCCACCAATGTTGAAGATAATAGATACCATCCATCTAGTTCTTCGTGTTTTCTAGGCACTGTGCATACAACATGAATTTTCTCGTTGACAATCCTGTGAAATAGTCATGATTTTCAGATGCATAAACTGAGATGTAAAAAATTTAAGACACTTACTCAAAGTCACACAGCTAGTGGAAGTTGAATCTAAGATTTGAACCGAGCACTAAGACCAGAGTCTGACTCTTAACTACTGATGAACTTCTTATTAATTGATTGATTAATTTATCAATTCACTAATAGTATGTGTCAGGCACTGAGGGTTTATCAAAGAACAGGACAAACAGAAATTCCTGTGCTCTTGGAGCTTAAATTCTAGTGGAAGAGACAGAAATAAAGAATAACATACTAGATAAATAAATACATAGTATGTTTGAATGTGATACAGAAAAAAAAAAAAAAAAAAAGCAGGGCCAGAGTTATTGGATGGCTACCCAAAGGTGATTGCAGGTACAGACAAGAGATGATGGTGGTTCAGACCATACCTGGAAGACATGTCTATGCATCCAGGAGTTGCATTTGAAGTTGCTACCAGGTGTGTGAATTTGTCTTCAAACTGGGTAAAGCCCAAATAAAGACAATTTGGAGGGCCTGGGCATATCTCTCTATAACAAAAAAATTTAGAAGCAGCAGGGTAAGCAAGAGAACGTGTTTGGCAGAGAAAATAGTCACCAGTGTGGTGTTCACCAAGTTTTCAACAGAACCTTGGAACAGGAGTTGCATGAGAGGAGACTGTAGATTCAGACTAACCTAAGAAAGGTCAAGAGAGGACCTCCAAAAGACTGCAAGCTCCACATTGGGAAGGTGGAGAAAAGTGTAAAACAGGGGGAGCTGGTAAGCTTGTAAGGGTTTGGTTTCTTTGATTTCATAGGACACTCGTGTCAATGCTCCTACAGTAGAGGAGGGCCCAGGTCAGGCAAGGGGCACAGGCAGATTGTGGCCAGAGATCGGTGGCCAAAGGTCCAGTACAGTTAGGAAGGTAGAGCAGAAGAGGAATCCTAGTGTTTGGACATGGGACAGGCCTTGGGATCCAAGGTTTGGAGAAACAGGTAGAGCGGAGCCACCAGCAGTACATCTGAGCTCAGGACTGTGGCCTCTGTCCTGGTTTTCGGGAGCTTTCCTTTGGGCGTGGCCTAGCCATGGGCATGGGGCACGATTATATGCAGCTGCAGTAGACAGTGTTAGGACTACACCAGCCCGGCCGAAATGCAAAGGTTTTGAAACATTCCTAGGACGAGTTCTGGTTCTTGTTATCTGCACAGGAGATTTAACTAATAACTAACATGGGGTTTGTGGTTATCTGTCAATTTCCTTTATCCATGCTCTCTCTTTCCTGTTACCAGGGAGAGAAGAAAGGTCAGGGAGCTGTTGGGCTTGGGAATGCCAAATGTGGAATTGGAAGACCCAGAGATCACAGAGCTGTTGGTAGAGCAATGATTCTCACAGGGCTTATTCCAAAGTTTCCTCATGGACATGGGGCTGGAAGAAGGGAGGAGGAAAGGAGAAGAAAAACTTGTGTTATATTGTCAGAGGAGAGCAGACTTAGTCATTTTTATGCAAAGATGATCTGCCTTACTGCATGTAAACCACGTGCCAAATCTTGAATAATGGGAACAGACGTGAAGGAAAAGAAAAGCGGGCACTGACAATGACTGAGAGAGTTGTAAGATCCCAACCTAAAGCCCTGGAAAAGTGTGGATGTCTGGTACACGGCCGGTGCTGGTCATGGGGCTGATGTGCTACCTGCCTCCTCAAAGACTCAGCCTGCTCTACCTGACATGCTGCCTTCCTGTGATGTTGATGTATCTCCACTTACTGGGGTAAGGGCTTGGGCACTCGGGAAAACCTCCCTCCCAGGATCTAGGTCAAAAGTGTTTCTTTGGTTCAGAGGGCTTTGGACACCACTTTCTGGTTTTGCTGATTCTAGCTTTTCTGGGAGCTTCAAGGAACGTAATCATGGCTCCAGAATCTTTGAGCAGGAAGGAACCTTGGCAAGCATCGTAATTGGAATCTCTCATTGTAATGATGAGAGCTGAGATCCGGAGAGGCCCAATGGCTTGTCCAAGTATCTACAGCTTTTTGGTCCCAGAACATGTACTAGAGCTCAAGTTCAGTAGTTTTAAAAGCTTATCTTGGTTTTCCTTTCAGCAAATATTTATTGAGCACATGTCAGATGCTAGGCACTGTGCTGGGCATATCGGTGAGAAAGGCAAAACCCCTGTCCTGAAGGGATTCTCCCCAGTCTGGTGGAGGAGAGAGTCAATAACAAAATGAACTCATACATAAAACAATTACAGATGGTGATAAGAGCCATGAGGGAGGTGAACACAGGGAAGAGTCAAGGAGTGGCGGAAGTTGTGCGGTGACTGTTTTCGAGGGAGGTCAGTGAAAATCTCCCAAGACTACTGACCTCCCCTGGCTTCCCCAGGTAAAGGACATCGCCATCTATCCAGCTGGTGTCTCTGCTTCGACACCTACGAGTCATCCTCAGTGCCTCTCTTAACTCATCTCCCAAGTCCATTGTACCAGCAGTTAGATCAGTTAGATCAGTTGACCTGAAACTCTCCCCATCTCTCCACCTCCTCTGCAACCGGCACCCTTAGCCCAGGCCCCGATCCTCTCTCACGTGGACCACCACAGTGGTCTGATGCTACTCTTCCTCATACAGTGTATTCTCCACACTGCAGCCAGACAGATCTTTGAAAACATAAATCAGTTCTTGTCATTCACCCAGATAGACACCCCCAATGGCACGTCATCACACCTAGAATGAAGTCCAAGTTCCTGACCACACCTGCCTCATTTCCCACTCTTCCTCCCTCTCTCTGCTACAGCCACATTGACCTTCCATCTCTTTCATGTGTATTCTAAGCATTTGGCAAATAACAACAAAGGCAGTCCCTTTCTAATGCTTTATTCTCTCATACATAACTGGTCATTAAGGGCAATCACATGGCTTGGCCCAGTATTAGCACCCTCTTTTACTTTGAGCCTTGTCCCAGGTTAGGCCATAAGTTATGTGGTCATCCTGTCATTAAGGATTTGGGGGTAATCTCTACATGGCTTCCTTCCTCTCTCCTGCCCTCTCTCTGTTCCTCAAATATATGTAGAGTAGCTACTAAGTACCACACATGTACCAAGTGCTGGAAGGTGGAGATACCTGAAAATAAATGAGCCTTGGTTATGCCCTCAGGGAACTTTCAAACATCTGCACAAACACTGAAAAATCAAACAAAACAAAATTACAATGATGTGACCTAGACATTTTCAGATTTGATGTTTGCTATTCTATAGACAAAATGGCTTGCTATTGGCTTAAACATTTTACAGTTTACCCAGATGTTTGGCACCACCTAGACACAGCCTGATTTCCCTCTCCCACCAGTGGCTGTCAGCCCTCCCTCTCTTTCCTCCCTTGTTTGTTCCCATTACTCAAGGTTTGGCAGGTTGCATGCATGCACCATGCCAGAACTTCTTCACATGGAACATGATTAAGACCAAGGCCTTGGGTCTTTCCTGCCTCTGACAATTCACTATATAATTTTCTTGTTCTTTCTCTGTTCCTTCCAGACCCCAGTCAGCCAGGAGGGATCTAAATCAGCTTCTTGATGGCCCTTGTCTTCTTGCCAAGAGTGTTTTTGATTGCTTGGCCTCCAAGTTCCGTGTATTCCAGCCCATGGTAGTGCCCCTGGGGGAGCACACGGAGGCTCCCAGCCCCAGGAGTGCTGTTTGTCGGCTGGACTCTCCTACTGCAGAGTCAAGAAGCCCACCCTCCACGTGGGAGCCGAGAGAGGCTCCATGTGTGGTTCTGAGAGAGGGCGGGGGTGGGGGTGAAGCTCAGGAACACTTAACTCAATCTTTTCGGAGAAGTGCTTTCTGGTGGTCATCTCTTCCTCCTCCTCGCTTTGCTGGGTATGGAGTTGGTGACCATTTACACGGGATGGCACCAGCAGGCCAAAATATTACTCCTCTATCAAAGGATTCCTCTTGAGCCTACACTGGATTCTGAGAACCCCACTTCTAGTTATACCTTCTATTGTTCTTGACGAGGCATCACCCATTAGCTAGCAAATGCATCAGGTGATAATTCAGTTAACATACATCATCTCCCAACACCTCTGGGGACAAGGGACAAAAACATTGATATGTTTTTTGATGAGAATGGAAAAGGTTTGAGGGGAAGTCAGGATTGTGGGGCTCCATTGGGCACGGGAGTGTCTCTGGGCCGAGATTGTGAGGGAGGGTCCCAGAGGAGATGCAGGAGGGAGAAGGGCGTGGTGGAGGCATTTTAAGGACAGACTGCCTCGGGCCTGTGGAAGATGAACCCTGGTACCCTGCTAGCTCTACTCATAGCATGGCCGGAAATGGAGTGGTGGTGCTGTGAGCAGGAAAATTCATTCTTCTTGTCTCTCCTGAGGCTGTGGAAGTGGGTGGTGGAGAAGAGACTGCATTCTGTGCTCAGGAGAGCTCTCCCAGGCTAAAGAGAAATGGAGAAGCGGGGCATGGAAGAAGGTGCATCCGGCTTCAGGAGAGTGGGCACATAGAGGGACACAAACCCTTCGCCAGATAAGGTTTCCAACATTTTCTCAAGGGCAGCAGGGTCATATTTATATAAAAGTCAGAGCCTCTGTGACCCTGGGAGACAGATGACTTTCACCAGGAACGTAGCGGCTGTGACTTAATTCTGGCCACAGAAGGTACTTTATTACAAGGTGTTATTGGATCCAGATGTCACATGTCCCATAGATGCTGTCTGGTTGAGCCTTCCCACCAAAATCTGCATTCTACTAGGGAAGACAAAGGCCCTAGGGAGGAAGGAGTTGGGACTGATACAGACAGTCACCTAGGACAGGGATGCAGCTGCCAGGAGTGTCCACGGAGTAGGATGGTGTGAGTCATGTCCTGCAAAAGTAGGAAGGACTTGGCTTTTCCCAGTCTGGGCAGGTGATCTGGCTGGGAGCAGGGAAGGAGCTGGAGGTTCAGCATTTCTTTACTGAAGGAAGGAAACAACTAGGGGATAATAAAGCATATAAATGGAAAACATGTTTCCTAAAACAAGGCCTTATGTCAGCTACAGACAGGGCTCCTGAGACAAATTCTTTTGTGAGGATGAAGCTTCACAAGAATACACTCACATATTGTTCACACACATGAATTGTGCAATGCCTGCACATGTGCAAATGTCCACCCAATATACTCTTATACATAGAAATACACATCAACCCTGTGTTTATATATACCTGGATACACACACACACACACACACACACACACACACACACACACACAGTACTGGCATTGATTTCCTACATATATGTACATAGATAAGCCAATTCCCAATTACCTACCCTTATCCACTCTTTTATCCACCATGTTTTTCATCTGAGAATGGCTACTTTCTCTTACTGTGTGATCCCTGGGTCTGTGCTTATGGAATGTGATTATGTTGTATTTGCCATTCACCCTCACAGAAATACTAAAGATTGATTAACTGCAGAAGAAAAGAAGAAAAAATTTCGAATCCAAATGCCAACTTATACTATTTATTCTAAAGTCAGACAAAAATGAAGTTTGTAGAAATGTTTGAATTTATTTGCATCTTCTTAATAATTGGTACTTGCTATAGACTGAATGTTTGTGTCCCCACCCCACCCGATCCCCAAATTCGAATGTTGAAATCCTAACCCTCCAATGTGATCTTTTTTGGAGGTAGGGCCTTGGTAGGTGATTAATGGAATTAATGTCCTTATGAAAGAGACCTTGGAGAGCTCCCTTGCACCTTTGGCCATGTGGGGACACAGTGAGAAGACGGTGTTGGTGAACTAGGAGTGGGGCTTTCACCAGATACCGACTCTTCTGGGGTCTTAATCTTGAACTTCCCAGCCTCCAGAAGTGTGAGAAATACACTTGTGTTGTTTGTAAGCCACTCAGTCTATGGTATTCTATTGCAGCAGCCTGAGTGGACTAAGATAGCACCGATATCTTGGTAAGTTGACTGGGTTTTATTGGTGCTTTAAAGTCTTTCCTTTTTCCCCTTTTCTTTCTGGCATAGACGAACGGACTTCCACAAATTGGGAATATCTTTGATATGACAGGCAGAACCAGGTGTGGGACATGGCTCCTAATCCTCCTACTTGCTTTTGTACACACACACACACACACACACACACACACGCACACATTCACACACTCACACACACACACTCACACACACACTCACACACACACACATACTCACACACTCAGACACACACACACCATACACTTGTGTTTAAATGTCTAGTCTTCAACTTTTGAAAACCTATAATAAAATTGAGGAAGACTTTGTCCTGATGAGTTTTTCAAGACTCTGTGACAGAGGGCTGTCTTCCGCAGTGGACTCTATTATTACAAAATCCATGAACTTGGGGCTGATGCTTGACACCATGTTTCTCCGAAAATAAGACCTAGCCAGACAATCAGCTCTAATGTGTCTTTTAGAGCAAAACTTAATATGACCCGGTATAATATAATATAATATAATATAATATAATATAATATAATATAATATAATATAATATAATATAATAATATAATAATACCGGGTCTTATATTAATTTTTGCTCCAAAATACACATTAGAGCTGATTATCCGGCTAGGTCTTATTTTTGGGGGAACACGGCACTAGTACTTTTAATGCCAAAAAATGCCTCCTCTTGCGGTGTGCATTCAGATCCTGCAGACAATGTTATGCTGGGGACAAAACAATTAGAAACTCTCTGATGAGACTTCTAGAAATAAATCTGTACTTAGGTAGTCTCTATTCAAACTTAGGAGAACTAAGCTCCTAGGGTGTGGGGGTTTTTCTAATAATTGAATATTTGGAAAAGAAACTCTTTTTGTCTCAACCATTTGGTTGAAAAGCTTGATCGAAAGTGTTAATACCCTTCCTGGTAAATTCCGTGACCATAATTGGATCTTTCTTTCATTATTGAGGCTTGTGTAGAGAGACTAATGCATTGGATAAACAGAAAATAAAGCAATAGAATAAGTTCAGGAGATTCTTTTATTTATTTATTTATTTTTTTCAATTGGGGAATACTGGGGAACAGTGTGTTTTTCCAGGACCCACCAGCTCCATGTCAAGTCATTGTTTTCAATCTAGTTGTGGAGGGCGCAGCTCACTGGCCCATGTGGGAATTGACCTTGGTGTTATGAGTACTGTGCTCTAACCACTGAGCAACTGGCCACGTTGGAGAGTCTTTCTGCAACTGGGATTTTCCCCATTTTCCCCTAAATTCCTAATGTCCGTATGTTTCTTGTTATTATGAGGATGATTATGATTCTGAAGGCTTCTACTGCCATCGTGGCCACTTATCACTTCCTGTGCCCTTTCTCTGTGCTTGCCCCAGTGCTGAGACCTTTCATATGCACCTCATGAAGCTTCATGACAGCCCATTTTCCAGGTAAAGAAACTGATGCTGGGGAGCTTGATAACTTGCTGAAGGTCTTGCAGCTGGAAGGCTGTGCAGTGGGATTCAATTCACATCTGACATCTAAACATATGCTCTCAGTCACTGTAGCTTTGGTTCATTTCCTAAAAGGGAGCAAATGGAGGTTTTGACAAGTTAGGTTAATACGTAGTTGCTTCTCTCTCTCTCTCTCTCTCTCTCTCTCTCTCTCTCTGTCTTTAGATTCATTAAGTGTAAGCTCAAGTATTTTACTGAACTTTTTTATTATTTGTCCCATTACACAGTTAACATCCTTGGATAGGCTGGTGATTTTATATTTCCCCCCACACACACTCCCCCCACCAAACAAAATTTTTTTCTTGCTCTCTTAGAGACCCCCTCAGTTTTACTTTTTATTTTTTTGCTTTTCCATTTCCAGTAAGCAACTACCCCCCCCCCCCCTTTTTTTTGAGTCAGAAACTTTAGCATTGCCTATTGTCTTTTGGCTTAAGGGTGAATTTTGGTGACTTAAGGAGTACCAAACAGATATTTAAAGTTTCTGCCAATTTATTTGCAAATAGAATTTTAAAAATGGAATTTTTTTCTTTTTGTGGCTACTTTCTAGAAGAAACCTAACCTCTGGAGATCCTTGCCAAGCACAAATGCAGAGAAGGTATTGCTTGCAGACCATTGTCCTTGAGTTCAGATAGCTTTCCCCTGTCTCCTGGCCCCAGGGTATAAACAGAGAGAGACACAGAGGAGACTGGCAGAGGTCTTGCTGACAGCCCTTCCAGACTTCCAGAAAAGATGACTTGCTGCCCATAGAATAGTCTGTCTCATGATCAGGCAACTACCCTGTCTCCTGTTGATGACAATTCCCTTTCAGAACAGTGGCCCCTCTGAATGCCCTGGCATCTTTGTTTCTGTCCATCTATCTGTCCCATAGTCAGCATTTATTAAGTACTGGGATGAGGACACGGACAAGAGGAGCTAATACCCCTGGGAGCTGCCAGTTTACTTGAGGAGACAGACACATAACTAGGTGACAACATGACAATATGTCCTTGGAGAATATGGAGGAAGGCCTTGGGAACAAAAGAGAAGGAGCCATAGGTTCTACCTGGGGGTGGCCAGGGGGACCTCCAGAGGAGGTTACATTTGAGCTGGGTCCTGAGAAATAAGGAGCTTATTAAGCAGAGGGACCAGCACAGGCAAGAGACCAGATTTGCTAAACAGGCTATTGTATTTGAAAAATGATGACCTGGTAGATGTAACTGATTAATTCCACCATCCATTTCTATGAAATTCGCAGCTTGTGTTTTTGGGTGAGAAAAGAGGTAAGAAAAACAGAGACTTCCCTCTCCTGCCTAGTTTGGCAGCGTCACCCGGCGCTCTTGTTGAAAGCGTTGAATTGATTTGCTTTCCCCATCTGGCCTTTCAGGCTGAAGCCCTGAACATTTCTGCTCCTCTTCATTTTCTATCTACATTCTTTTTGGAAACTGTTTTGAGAGATTTAAAAGACAAAACTTCCATTCTACTTACTTCCCTTAATCAAAAGCCTCTGCAGCCACTGGCAGTTCAGCATTTCTTCCTCTCTGGCCTCCCCAGGAGACGCACTTGGAGATGGGAGATGGGCCGGAAGTGTGTATAGTGTGAAAAGTGGAGGCCGAGATTGCCTGCCCTGAGCCAGTTCTTCTCTTTCAGTGGCTGTGTCCATCAAGGTACATCAGGCCCCACATCCGGTGAAGGCTCGCCCTTGGCCGACGGTCTGCTCTCTAGCGAAGATTTTCCTCTTCCTCCTTGGAACCAGTCATTTTCTGGGCCTTTACCCTTCTGATGGACCATCAGCCCCTTGCCATCCATTCTCCACCCACTCTGCTTAGTTTGCTATTGTGTTCTCTCCATTCGTTTGGGACTTAATTCTGTGTCTGTGTGTGAGTGGGGAGAGCATGTCGGTGGAGAGGGGAGAGGATGGGATTGTTCTGGATTTGGGGGCAGGACAAGGAACAGAATGTGTAGACTTACGCTATAATGAGAGTTTGGTGCAAGTGACCATGAACTGGCAGTGTTTGTGGAAGGGACCCTTACAGTTAATAACTCAAAAGATCAGCCAGTTTGATATTGCTTGATTTTAGAACGCATTTCTTAATTGACCTTTGATTGTCTTATAGTTTGGTCAGGAACCATGCAAGATTTCAGGGTCTTGAAGTGTGCTGGGTTCCCATCAGTTCCACTGCATCCTTGTGAGGTGATAAAATCAGGAAACTGAACTCATGTGTGGGAGCTGGGAAAGGCTAGGACTGTGCATGAACCTGATCCTTCAGGCCAAACAAGATGCTTTATTTTGGGCAAATCTTTGGTCCAGCCTTGTTTTGTTCAGGCATTCCTTATCAAGATGTCTTACCTGCTCTTTGGGTAGTTGCAAGCAACAACAGCCACGCCTGCCATTCTTATGAAAACAAGTCCTTATACCATACAGGTGGCTTCCTTCGTAGGTGCACAAATGAGGCCCCTATGACACAGCTCCTCTAGTTGAGAGGACATAGAATGTGAGGGGGTTGGTTGAGCCTAGAGCCCATCTGTCCTAACCCTTTGGAGTCCACTTTGTTCCTTAGCTCTTGCAGGGACATGTGCTTAATGGCAGAAATAGGAATAAACCCTGGACTTGCCAATTCCCAGCCTTAAGCTTTTTCCACGTCACTGAGCTGCTGTTCTATGCGTGTGAAAGCTCTTTCAACAACCGTGAAGTGATCAGGTTGGTTCTAACTAACCACTCATTACTGGAACTTCTAAGGGAGTGGTTCTCGGCCCTGGCTCCACATTTGACCAATTGGACCTTAATCTCGGTGTGGGGCCCCAGCATGAGTACTCTAAAATATCTCCCCAGCTCATTCTAAAATGCAGAGAAGATGAAGAACCCCAGTCTCATGTGCAGAAGGAAATAAAGCTTTGCCTAAGCAGCTTCAACTTGCTGACTGGACAACAGTCTAATGCAAACCTAATGTCATTCATTTTCCTGAGAAAATAGTTCTCTCCCGGAGCAGGTTTGAGCAAATTCTTTTCTTACCCCAAATTTGTAAGTGATCCAGGTACTCCATGACTGATTCAAAAGGGAACCTGGTCTCAGAAACCAGAAACAAATATAGAGGATGGAGCTTTCCTTCCTTTCAAAAACCACTTGGAGGACCATCAGCGAGACCAGGGACCCCATCCTCCCCTGTTTTACCCTCCATTGAAATTTGACAGTAAATTTGTTTTACATTAGAGATAATTAATGACAGATCTTGGATCAGTTTGTTACAACAAGGCAGCTATTTATAATACAAATGCCTCAGGGTTTCTCACAACCTGTTTTTTTTTCTCCCCAAAATCCCTACAAAGGTGTTTAAAGGGTAACAGCCTAAGGCCATCACCTTCCCTTCCAAAATTGTTCCTGCTTCCCTTCTTTCTCTCTCTTCTGAGAGTGTGAGAGGAAGGGGACCCTGCTCCCTACACTGGTATGGGAGCGCTGATCTCTCGTGAGCTCAGGGGCATTTCTTCCCCTTCTGTACATTCAATGACTTCACATTGATAGCTTGGAATTGGCCACAGTGTGAGTGTTTGCACCATCAAAATTGGCAAATGCTACACATTGGGGAATTTTTTCGCCCAGGAGGACAGGTTATTAAACATTTTCCAGCATACCACTGGTCACAGGTCTATTTTCTGGTTAATTCCCAAGTAGAAGACTTGAGTGTTGTCACTGGAGATTATATTTTAAATTATTCTCCAAAGAAGTTTCTAGAAGCCTGTGGTATTAACATCACACTTTCATAAGATATCTAAAAGCCATTTCCAACTTCTCATGCCTAAAGTGAAACATCCAGATTTCTATCTCCCGCCACCTCAAATATGTTCCTTCCACAGTCTTTCCCACTTTAGCAAGTGAAAACTCCCTCATTTCCACTTATTCAAGTGAAAATTTTTTGAGTCATCTTTGACTCCTCCCTTTCTCTCACACTCCCCAGACTGTACTTTAGCAAATGCTGTTGAGTTTACCTTCAAAATATGTTCAGTTCTTATTAGCTCCACTGTTGCTACCTCGTCCACGCCACCATCATTCATCATCGGGATTATTAGAATGGCCTCCTAACTGGTCTCCCTGCTTAGAAATAAACCCTTGTCCCTCTAAGTCTGTTTGCCACATACCACAGTGAGAATAATCTTTTAGGCACATATGTCAGTTTATGTCATTCCAAAGCTGAAAACGCTCCAGTGACCTCCCATCTCACTCAGAGTAACAGCAAGGCTTTGCCAGACCCTGATGGCCTTTCTGACTGTGTCTCCTTTCACTCTTCCCCTTTGGTCATTCTCTCTCTCAGCCATGCGAATTTTCTTGCAGTTCTTTGGTTATTGAATGTGTCAAGATGGTTCCCTCCCAGGGCTTTTCCAGATGGTGTTGCTTCCACTTGCAACCCCTTTGCCATAAATATCCAGTGGCTCACTCTCTTGCCATATATCTTTCAGAGCTCTGTCCAAACGTCACCTGATTCAGAAGAAAGAAAAGGTCAGGTGACCTGTTTCTCTGTTTCTTCTGATCCTATATCAAATAGAACACCCTACCCAACTCCGACAACCTCATTATTTTCCATAGCAGTTATTACTGCCTGACATGTATTTGTTTGTTATTTTGCTTCTAGTCAGTCTTAGAAAGTAAGCCCAAGTAAGCAGAGCTTTGTGTTTCTTGCTACTTACTATATCCTCGGTGCCTAGAAGAGCATTTGGCATCTAGCAGACAATAAATATTTATTGAATAAATGAGTATGTATTTGTGAGGGTGTATGCACAGTGAATGTGTGTATATGTGTGAGTGTATATGTATATGTATATTTGTGTGTCTGTGTATATATATATATATATGTATATATCGAACCACATGAAATTGTCAGTATTTGACTATATATTCCAGTTGTTACTGAGCAGTATGTGACCTCAACAACCATTTAACTCAACTCTTAATTTTACATATGAGGTCCTGGAGGCTGCAAAAGGGCAGATGACTTGCTTGGGGAATAGCTAGTGGTGGGAACATGTTTTTCTTTTATAAGCAAAATGTTTTCCAAAGCAGAACACCCAGATAATATCAGTCAGCGGTGCGTGGGATATTGTCCTTTCCATGTGTTATGGTTTTTGTCTTCACCTCTGAGCACAGCTAGGAGAAATGCTTTCAAAGAGACTTTCATCCCCTTTGGGTAGGATAATGCTTTCCAGTGTGCTCTCAGGGAACGCTCAGAGCTGCTCCTATACCACTGTCAACGTGGGGTCCTTGCACACCGGCTGGACGAGGGCCAGGGAGCACCTTGAGCTTACTGTTTTGAGCTTTTGGCAAGAAAGCTTGCAGCTGGGTGCCTTCAGTAGTCAGCTATGAAGTCTAGACTTAACTACAGGTCTTGAGTGAGCGAATAATAAGTTAAAGCATGACTGGAGCCACATGGCTTTTTAATGCAGCAGTCTCAGCTCTGCAAGTTTGTCAGTCCTTATCTGGGCCAAGACCCTCTTCTTGGGAGTCCTGCCCCAGAGGGAGAAAGATCTCAGTGGCCCTCCCCTATGAAAAAACATGAAGAAGAAATGCTGATTTCTTTGGAGTGTCCACTGTACAGTGAATTTTACTAGTTTTAACTGATATTTCCCAATGAATAATGTTTGATGTGAATTTATTGCTTAATCAAATTTACTGGGAAGGAATGGGGTGGTGGGAAGACATTTGGATTGATTTTCAAACAAATTAGGATTTGAGAACAATTTGAGATGAGAACTCTCATGCTGATGCTGAACAAATAGTGGGAGTCCTTTTCAACCAAGCTTGCAGTTCTTTTATGTGAATTATGACTGAATGTTCTAAGGATGCTGAATTTTCTTTGGCTTCACCTGGAAAGCTCTTTGCCCTAGGAGTAAAATTTAGCTACAGACTTGCATGCTCAGCTTTGGGTACTTATGTTAAGAATTTTCCTTAAAAAATGGATACATAGTCCCCTAAAAAACAGGTTCAGTTTGTTGGAATATATTTTATAAATTTTCTCCCTGAATATTGTACCACTGGATTTTTCAAGGCTACAATTTATGTTGGGATAAGCATCCCTTTAGGATGTTGGTACTGAAAACATAGAGCTCTGACTGCTGACATGTGGAATTTTGCCAAACACATTCTGCTCACAGTTGTGGTGAGAGTTAGTTTTTCACATGTCTTGCTCAGTAGCCATGTCTATAATTGTATGGCTGGCTACAGAATTTCCTGTCAGGATTTCATCCTCCATAGGAGCTGAGAACTTGTGTATGGGTTCACTCCCTTAGTAGGCTCCCATTTCCTCTGTTATGAGTTCTGTAATATATTCCCTACAGAGACTGGACTGCTTCCCAACTGGGAAGTATGTCCAGAACATGTGATCTATGCTCCTCACACTATGGTTTAAGCTTGTGAAGGCGTTTTTTGAACCATTATTGCCTGGGTTCAAACTTCAGCCCTGCGAGCTGTGAGACTTGGGGCAAGTTATGCATCCTCTCCTTGCTTCAGTTTTCTCGTCTGTAAAATGGGATAAATAACAATGATAATACTGACTTCGCAGGGGTTTTGTGGGGGAATAAGTGAGCTAATATAGGTGAAATGTTTGCAGTCAATACATAGCAAGCACTCAGGATATATCATTACTGTAATAATATCCAAACTTGCCTGCATTTAACCAGCTTCCTTTGATCATCAGTGATTCTTTGTTGGTTGGCCATTCACATCAGCTCACGAACTGCACACGGTAGCCCATGGCAGCACTCAGCAGCCCATCAGCTTACAGCAGCCCACAGCAGCTTACGGCAGCTTACGGCAGCTTACACCAACCTCTGGCTGCTCTCAGCAGCCCAGCTCCAGGGCACAGCAGCCTAGCTCCAGGGAGAGCCATTGTTCACAATCTTAGCTGTGGAGGGCGCACCTCACTGGCTGATGTGGGAATCGAACCGATGACCTTGGTGTTAGGAGCATGGTGCTCCAACCATCTAAGCCACTGGGCCAGCCCCTGGATCATGCAGTCTTATAGTACTCTTTTGTGCTTGGCTTCTTCTGCTCAATAAAATGTCCATGAGATTCACCCACATGGTTGTTCATATTAGCTGTCTATCCATTTATTTTTATACTATGTTGTATCCTACAATTTATCCACTCTCCTGTTGTTGGACATTTGGATTATGTTCGGATTTTGGCTACTATGAATAAAACTGCTAAGAACATTCTGTACATGTTGTATTTTTGAGGGCACACACATTTATTTCTCTTGAGTAAACACCTGGGAATGGAATCACTGAATACTAGGGTTGTAGATACTACCAGACAGCTTGACAGTTTTCTAAAGTAGATGAACCATTATTCATAATTATGAGAGTTCCAGTTGCTCCATATCTTCCCTAACATGTGGTATTGTCAGCTGTTTAAATTTTAACCACCCTCATCTCATTAAAGTTGTCATTTGCATTTTTCTAATGAGTAATCATGTTAAATATTTTTTCATACATTTACTAGCAATTAGACCTCTTCTTTTGTGAAATGCCTATTCAAATCTTTTGCTCATTAAAAATTAGTTTTTTTTACCTTTCTTTATTGATTTGAAGAAATAGTTTGTATGTTATGGACACAAACCATTGCTCATTGTGGCTATCTTCTCATAGGCTGTGACTTGCTTATTCACTTGGTTAGTTGTGTATTTAATTTTATGAAAATCCAGTTTATTCATTTTCTTCTAGTTAGTGCATTTTGTGTCCTGTTTAAGAAATCTTTGCCTACCTCAGTGTCACAAAGATAGTCTCCTTGTGATTCTTCTGGAATTTTATTGTTTTACTTTCATACTGAGGTCTACGATCTACCTTCTGATATCATTATGGTTCTTATTCCTTTGCATATGTTTTTTATCCTCCTGACAAGTTTTAGTTTTACATTATAACATAGATATTTTGAGATTTCACTGTTATATGCTTTGATGTAGGCCTGTTTTTGGTCACTGTGGATGTATTTAGAGAACCCTTTTAACCAGGAAACTTATTCTGCAACTCTGGGACATTTGGGGGGTATTACTATTATTATTCAATCCTGGGATGTAGTATATTCTTTATTACTACATAAGAAGGATAATAGTAGTCCATAGATTAACAATTACATTATGTATCTAGTGTCAAAATATCATGCTACTGTTCTTTTTAAAATTAGTTTCACATGTACAAAACAATGTAATAGTTATATATTTACACCCCTCACAAACTGATAACCCCCCTCCAATCTACTACCCCTCTGACATTGTATAAAGCTGTTACAATTCCATTGACTCTGTTTCCTATGCTGTACTCCATATCCTGTGACTATGTATATATATATATATATATATATATATATATATATATATATATATATATGTTTATATTAAATTATAGTTGATATTCAATATCATTCAGCTTCAGCTTCAGGCATCTACACCATCCATGAAGTGGTCTCCCTAATAAGATAAGTGTTGGGTATTATTTCTTGATAATTTCCTCTATTCTCTCACTTGGTTCTCTTTCTAGAATCCCTATGAGTCAGCATTTGGACTTCCAGGATTGGTTATCCAAATCTTTAATCTTTTCTTTCTTATTTTCCATCTCTTTGACTTTTGATATACTTTCTAGGAGAGTTCTTCAACGTCACTACTAATTGTTTTATTCCTTATCATTTTTAATTTCCAAGAGCATTTTCATTTTCTTAAGTGTTCTTTGGAGAGTAAGTCAGGCTTTCTGCAAGCACTTATGTTGAGCCTTCTCATTTTTAAAATCAGTGTGCCTTCCTCCAACCACTTTCTGTTGCATGTGTTGTTCAGTGCTATGAACTTTCTTGTTCACTTTGTCATTGTGTGTTTATACCTTCTTAAATGCCCTAATATCATGCTAGCATAGTTTGGGGAGGGAGAAGATATATACACTTGCCATTGATCTAGATTCTCTCCCATTGTTTCTGCTCCCTTCTGTTTATTGCCAGATATATATATTTTTACAGTATATAGCCATCTCTTGAGTTCCAGATACACCAAAATTCCTGTGGGAAAAATATCACCTCAAAGTCAACACATCCATAGCCATCATCACCTTTTCCTAACCTATTTTTCCTTCTGAGTTCTCAGTCTTGGTGAATGGTATTAACATTTTTTAGTTGTCCAAGCAGGAAAGCAGGGAGTCATTCTTAATTCCTCCCACTCCTTTACTCTTACATTGCATCATCCCCAAATTCTGTTGATTCTTTCACTCTCTCTTATCTGTCCCAATTTTTCACTCTCACTGCTATAGTTTAGACCCATGTTACTACTCACTTATACTATTGCAATTACTTCTTCTCTGGTTTCTCTGCTTCTCATATCAACCAACCTCTTCTAATCCATTGCCCATACTGTTGCCACAGTGCCTTTTCTGACACTGACATTTGAACTCCGTAAGGGCAAGGATTTTGTTTTTGTTCACGCAAATCCTTGAACAGTGCCTTGCTCTTACTGTGTTTCCCCGAAAATAAGACCAGGTCTTATATTAATTTTTGCTCCAAAAGACACATCAGCGTTTATGTTCAGGGGATATAATCCTGAAAAATCATGCTAGGGCTTATTTTCTGGTTAGGTTTTATTTTTGGGGAAACACGGTAGTAGGTACTCAATAGATATTTGTTGACTGAATAGATGAGCAAATAAATCTCACACTGGTACAACCTTGCTCAGGACCTTTCAATGCTTCTGCCCCTTTCCACATCATCTGCATTATAAAATCTGAACTCTTTATTGTGACATGATTTAGCAATTGTCAAACCCCCCGCTCCCCCGCTAACACTGGTTAACACTAAATGACTTGCTCCCAGAGAGCATCATGGTCTCTTAGGTCCCCAAGGCTTTGTACATGCCAGTCCCTCTGTCTGGGACACCTCCTATTTCTTTACCTACCTGGCAAGTTGCTACTCATTTTAAAAGTTTCATCACAAGAGTTATCTCCTTGATAGAGGCTCTTCTGTATACTCGAGGCAACCTTAGGCTTTCCTTTCTTTGTGACCTCATCAAACATTGTATACCTCCTGTGGAAGACATGAGTGTTTTCATCAGTTTCTAGTTCTACTCTACTTCTGGGCATTCTTAATGGGTTATACTTCCCTGTCCTTTTGAAGTTATGTATAGCCAGGTGACTCTCTCTGGCCAGAGATATATAAATGGAGTTGTACTGAAGTATACTTAAAAGCTGGATACAATTCGCCATCTCCTCTTCCCTCTGCTAAGACAACGAACTACATTCCATATCATGGAGTTTCTGTTAGTCTATGAGTCTGAATAAGGATGAAATAGAACAGAACCCCCACTTTCTCATGATGGACATGTAATATGAGCAAGAAATAGACCTTTAACATTTTAAGCCACTGAGATGTTAGGATTATTTGTTACTGCAGCATAACCTAATCTATCCTGACTAATACACTTTCATCGTAGCCATTATCCTGTCTCTTAACAACATCAGTTTACCATTTCTTTGAGCCCAAGAACCATATCGTTGTATTATTTTCATAGAATAGGCACTTGAATATATTTGTTAGCTAGTCCTAGACTAGAAAATTTAATATTTTTTGAATGTCTGCAATGTATCTGGCCCTGTGCTAAGGATTTTACCCATGTTATCTCATTTAATCCTTGCAACAACCCTATGAGGTAGACATGACTATTCCCACTTTACTGAAAGCCAAAGAGACTCAGAGGGATTTGGTGATATTTTCAATGTCCCACAGCTGGTGAGAGGCAGAACCATCAATCAAACCCAAGTAGATGTGATTCTTAAACCCACATTCCTTTCACGGCATGCAACCTCACGAGTTAACAGAAGAATGCTCTGCCTGCTGGGAGGTTCCTGTCAAAGCAGACATTCCTGTCATGTAAAGGACAACAAAACAAGCATTTAACAAATGGAAGAGTCAAACAAGTAAGTAAACAAAATTGGAAACATGTTTTTAGCATCTAAGGAAATTCTTCAGATAACTTTTTTAGTTCTTGAGGAAAAGCCAATTACGTACCGTGCATTCACCAAAAATTCCTTCCATAGTGCGATGAGAGCCAACCCAGAGCATTGCTTCCTGGGCCCAGTTCTGGTTAGCACAGTTGACTTCTGGACCACTTTCCTTGGTGGCCTCTATGAACATGTACTAATGATCAATGACGAGGCCCAGCCTCCAGCCCGGGTATGGCATTCACAGAAACACATTGGAGGGTGCACTCGCTGGATACTCACGCAGCTAATAGATGATGCATTGAAGTGGGTTGACAGAGGAATGAAGACATGCTCAAAGCCTCACAGAAGCATGAGTGGCACCATGGTCCACTGAAGGAACAGCAACAACGAAAGGGCTAGTGTCTCAGGCCAGAGGGAGCTTCCCAGAAGAAGGCAATAGCAGCCTGACAGGCAAAGGGGCTGAACACCAATAACTGCCACGTGGAAGGTTTTCCCATGTGTGTAGGAAAACCATGAGTGTGAACCTCAGAGTTGGGCGTGGACCTAGAACATTCTCATTTCCTGTAAGCTGCTCTGCTTAGTTCTCAGTTGATTTTTGTGTTATTGCTTTCTTGCTCCTTTAAACTTTGATAGCACGTAAGATTCATTTGGTATTTTTCATGTATTACTATCTATAATACAATAAGTATGTATCTATCCATATACCAGGGTGCCAAGTATACACATTTTAAAAGATGTTATCTTAAAATGTGTATGCATTTTTTGGGCATCCTCTGTAATATATACAGAGAGTGCCCAAAAAATGTATATACATTTGAAAAAAGGAAAAAACTGTATCAAAACTAATAACATATACTGATAACAAAAGATGAATACAAGTCATGTGTATACCTTTTTTTTGGCACCCTGGTGTACATATTTGGGGAAGATGAATGTCATTTGCACAACCAGTTTATATGTTTTGGAAAGCAAAGAGCAGGGATTGTATACCTCGGTGAAGTTATCTAGCATGAGGCTTCACACATTTGTAGCTTTGTCAGGTAATCCAGTTTATGCCACCTCTTTGGGGAAGCAACAGTTGGCCACCGATAGCATCTTTGATCCTGAGAGCACTAAGGACTCAGAGTACATAAAACAAGTATCCTTTGCTGATCAGATTTACTTTGATCCTAGTTTGAACCATAAGTTTTTTAAAGTTATCTGGTTCCTGGGTTTTAATAGTGAGAAATAGGAGTTTGGATAGCAAGAGTGTTTTGATTGTACCCAGGATTTTATTTATAGAAGTGACTGAGTGATAGCATAGAGAGGGCAAAGCCATCAAAAGAAGAGTTTACTGCTTATGGTTTTCAAGAGGAAGGGGACGCCATGCCATGCAGGGCTTCATGGGGATGCACCAGGGTTGGTCAGGAGGCAGAAAGAGCAAGGGGAAAACATGGGCAGGAACCTTCATTGTGGTTCCTGTGGGAAAGGCAAGACGGGGAAGGGGAAATATCTTAGGATTAGCTAGTTTGAGTCATTTTGGCAGACAGAAGGCTGTAAGGATGGTCCCTAGTGTCTAGTACCTGGTCCTCGGGTGACTTAGGTTAGAGGAAAGATTGGCTTAGTGTGTGAGTTAGATAAAGGAGGTGATTGGGGACATGGGCTATGGATTGTTTGGTCTGCATAGGAAAGGCACACTCCAGGCAAGTGGTTTGCTATCTCTAGGAACTAGCTAACCCTGAAAGGTGTGGTCTCTTCCCTGCTGGCTCGGTCCTGAAGATATCAAAGCATCATAAAATATAGAAAACAAACAAACAAACAAACAAAACATGATTAATAGAAAGGGCCACCTGACCTTACTTCTGTAGGAACTGGACTAGAAAATTCAGAGAGCCCTTTCATCTACCTTTGCCTTCAGTTACTCTTCCCAATAATACCATGAATGGATATGATCATTCCCATTTTACAGATGGAGAAACTGATACAGCTTACTTCAGGCCATACAGCTGGCAGCTGATGGATTTGGGATTTAATTTCAAATTCTGCCACTGCACTTTGGGGGTTTATTGAACCTCACAGAGGAGCAACTTTTGCTCCATCTGTGCTTGAGGCAGCACTGTAGTTGTTAAGGGGCTTGGAATGTGAATGGTGGTAATTAGGCCTCTGAGTTTAGTACAGGCTAAGCAAAGGAAAGGAAGTTCATGTCTGGACTAGCGCTCAAAGCCCCTGCACTTCCTTTATTTGGCTTTGGTGTCAACTGGAAGGGTTGATTTTTTTCCTTAAGCTAAGCTTTCAGTTTGTACATCCATCAAAACCCAGGGTTTCTGCAGATTTAACATGTTAGTAGCTGCTGGAAGCTGCCTGAAGGGCAGCAGACAGGGTTAGGGGGGTGGCAAGGCTACACCTACTGAAGTGTAGCCTTCAAATTAGACCCAGTGGAGAAAAGCCTGGAGTGGGGAATCAGGACCCTTGTGAGGTGTTTGGCTCTAGAGGGAGTGGGCATAGAGTGAATCTCTGTGTTTCTTCCCTTCCCCACAAGGACACTTTCTAGCTCTTGCTGTGTGTTGGTGGCACACTGGTGACTTAAAACTTTGGCATTTATTTGTTTTAGAATGCCATGTGAAACTATAATGTTTGCTTAAATGACTGCCCAGAGGGCACTTTAAAATTCTAAATAGGATGTCTTTGGGTGTGTGACAAGGGCCAGCCTGCCCAGGGGGTCTGCTCTTTAGGAGCTAGCTCAGGCACGTAGGTTTCAGATGTGGGGACTCTGGAGTGCCACTGCTGGCTTTCAAACCTTGGCACAGCCACTTTCTGACTGTGACCTTGGGCAAATGACTTAATACTAATAAGAGCTAACCCTTAAAACTAAATTGTCACAGGCCAGGTACCATTTCTAAGCCTCTTGTATAAAATAACTCATTTAGTCCTCAAAATCATTCAGTGTGGAAGGTACAAGTATTGTCCCCATTTTGCTGATAGGGAAACTGAGGCACAGGGAGGTTATATTACATAACCCAGGTCAAACACTTTAGTCAATGGCAGACTCAGGATTCAAATCTTTGCAGTCTGGCTCCTGAATCCATAGTCTTAACCACAGTGCTCCAGTCTCACACTTGGACTTGTAGAACTTTTGTTTCCTTGTCCCATAAAAGCATATTATCATAACCCCTGCTGCATAGAGTTGTGAGAGATTAATTGAGATAATATGTAGTGAGTGCTCAATATGTGTTTGCTCATTTGTTATTCATCATAAGCCAATGTGTCCACTTCTCTTTTTTCCAGCTGTCTTCCTTCCTGCCCCTTCTTTGCATCTCTAGGATATAGGTGGGACTTGAGGGCTTATCTTCCTAGATAAGTTTACAAAAGAAAACTATCACAGAGCATATAGTGACTGCATGATTGTGCTGTTCTCTCTTGTGCCTCCTGACCCTGGTAAACCTCTGATGGGGGTTGCACGCCACCTTTCAACCATATATAATCCAACCATATTTTAAAACCAACACAGATTCACCCCTATATGGTTTTCCTAGTTGACCTGTGATGACACCCGGGCTCAGGAGAGGGTTAGTCTTTACACTGTCTGCTAACCCTAGCTCCACCCCCAGGTGCCCTCTACGCTAGGATAGGTGACATTAGTCCAGCAGGGGGCAGGAGAATTCCTCTGGGCAGGTTTTACGCGGCCAAAGGAGGAGTCTGGAAATTGAGACAACTATTCTGACTTATTTTCCAGGATTGTTCTAGTAATCTAAGCAGACAACTTACCTCTTTTAACCCCATCCCAACTTTTTTCTTCCCTTGGTTACCCAGACAGGATGAAACAGATTTATATCACTGTAAAAGAGTTTAATGAGATGTAAAAGAAGATTCTTGTCTATAAGACTATTTGAAAGGTAATGAGAGGATGAAAAATCTCCATCCATGAGGACATTAAAATATTTTAAAAATAGTTTTCCTAATTAAAAGACATATACACATTCTTATTTTGAAAATGTAAGAAAATATAAAAATATTTTCTGGATTGTTTCACTGTCCAGAAACAATCCTACCTTATTCTGAAGTGTTTTATAGACCCACTAAAAGTTACACATGAGTATATTTTGTTTTTAAAAAATTGAGATTATTCTGTATTACAGAACATTGTTTTATTTACATATATACTTTATCATAAGAATTTTCTCTTTTGTCATTAACTTTTTAATGACAAAAAAAAGTTTGTTTGTTTTTTTAGAAACACATGGACACTTTAGTATTAGGGCAGGCAGCCAATTGTCTTGGGTGGTTTATGAGTCAAGGTGTTGGTGCAGAAAACTAAGAGGAAATAATCCTCCTCTTTAGTAGACACTCTCTATTAATACTCTTTGTGTAAAGTGTGGTTTCATGATAAAATTCTAGTATCAACTTTAGAAGGTCATTTCTGAGTGTTGGCAGTGTAGGAAAGGCAGAGGAACAGAGAGAAGTGAATGGAGAAGGAAGGTTTCAGGGCATCTGATGGAGTCCTACCAGGACCCGTGGAATTGGGGACTAGGGCTGATCCAGACAAGGTCTGACAACTTACTGGGCTTGAGGCATATCTGTCAGCCCTGTGGGTGAACTGAGAGAACTTGTGGCAATGATCAGTGCAGGGCACTGAACAGTTCCATATCTTCTTCCAGGCACATGGTAGGGTGGTACTTTCCCGCTCCCTTGTGTTTCATATGGCCATGTGACATGCTTTGGCCAATGAAATATGAGTGGAATGGATGTATGTTACTTTTCGATGGAAGCTTTAAGAGCCAGTACATGATTTCCCATGTTTCTTCTGTCTCAGTGACTGGCAAACCTCCAAAGGGTGGCAGACCCATCTGGGTCCCTGAGCAAGGATGACACAGACCAGGGCTCACAACTGAGCTGTAATAGACACTCTTCCTTTGATGGAGGAAGTAGAATATGCTTGTGGGGGATGACATGATGCAGACAGGAGCTCTGGGTAATAGTATTTGTCTCCATGGACCCAGATATTAATTTAGAACAAAAGATAAAAGAGACTGAACCTCAAAAAAGGCCAGAGCCATTCTTCACAGCAGAACACACTAGAGAGAAGAGGACTGGAGGGTAGTAGGGACTTCTAGGAGTCACAGGGGACAGACCTGATATGGGACACAGTGGTAGGTACCACATTAATGCAACTTCAGATGGTGGAGTAGGACCCACAAGCATTAGAGCAGCATGGGAGAAGAAATTCCAGCCTGGGGCTAGAGAGGGTGAGCTAGGATCCCACCTGTGATCGTTTATTTTATGTGTCAACTTGCCTATGGTACCCAGTTGTCTGGTGCAGCACTAGTCTAGATGTCGCTGTGAAAATATTTTGTAGAGGTGATTAACATCTGCAATCAGTTTGCATTATTTTTTATTAAATATATTGAGGTTAAAAAATTATATAGGTTTCAAGTGTACAATTCTATAATACATAATATGTATATTGCATCACGTGTTCACCATGCAGAGTCAGTTCATCCATCACCATATATTTGAACCCCTTTTCTCTGTTCTTCCACCCCCTTCTCCCCTTGCCCTTTGGCAACCACTAAACTGTTGTCTGTGTCGATGAAGTTTTGTTTTTTTTTCGTCTTGTTTCATTTGTTGATTTTAGTTTTCTGTCCCACATATAAGTGAAATTATATGGTTCTTGACTTCTTCTGTCTGACTTATTTTGCTTAGCATGATAATCTCAAGATCCATTCATGTTGTCACAAATGGCAGTATTTCATCTTTTTTTCTGGCTGAGTAATATTCCATTGCATATATGTACAACATCTTTATCCAATCATCTACTGAAGGAAACGTTAGTTGTTTTCATGTCGGCTTTTGAAAAGAGATTATTCATGATAATATAGGTAGGACTTATCTAATCAGTTTAGGAGATTTCTCTTGATAATATGGGTGGGACTAATCTATGTGTCATCATTCCCTCACCTCTCTCTCCTTCACCCCAGCCCAAGCCCCTTTGTACCCTCAGCTTGCCTGTAATCAGTCCCTCAATACCCACCAGTGCCTGGACAATGCCTCCATGCATTTGGACATTTCTTCCTTAAACCATCAATCTTTCCTTGACTTTGGTCCCAAAGCTATTGGGTTTCATCTTCAGGTTCATAACAACAATGAATCAAATGTTCCATGGCTAATGTACTAGCTCATTTCCACCTAACTTGAGGAGTTACCTAGCCCCACTTTCTTTACCACATGATGGAGATCTATGATTGGAGCAGTCACTTCTCAAATTTCAGTCACCCAGTGGTGTGCAGGAGCTAGTTCACATGGGCTCATGAGAAGTGGTAGTTAAATATTCAAGAATTTTCCAAGATGATTGCTAAATGGTAGGTACTTGGAGATTGGCCACAGTAGGAGTATTTATCCCAATGGAAATTGGCAATCACCACAATCAGAGATTTTTTTCTTTTGTAGAAAGCTAACTTACCCACCTGTCACTACATCTATCCCTCCTCACTTACTATAAGGTATCCAAGTGAAGTATCACCCAAAATCTCACTATTCACAGGGTATGGGATGTGAGTTGGAAGATGGAGTGGAGGAACTTCTTGCCTCCTCTGTAGATAAGAAAACCTTTTATCATTTATCCCTTTTGTCCTCATTAAATTTTATCCTTTTGATGACCTTACTTTATAACTATGATCCTCCATGTATTTCTTATTTGAATAACCCCTTAATTGTTTTCTTCTCTATCTTGATGGGAATTTCTTTTTGGAAAGGTGATGTATTTTATAATAAGAGAAATATTTCAGGAGCAACATATCACAATAAAAATTAACATATGCTGAGGGAATTGTGGAACACTAAGGATGACACCTTTTGGGTTGTTGAATGTTAACTAGGGTTGAAGAAGCAATTAAAAGGTAAACATGAGCCTGGGACACTTGTTTACTGACCATCCAAAGAGAGCACCTCAGAGGCTGAGAGAGACCCAGTCCACTTCTATTTTTTTTTAAGCTTCTAGAAAAAAAATGGGTAAATGCCTTTTACAGGTGTTCCTCGACTTAGAATGGGGTAATGTCCTTATAAACCCATGCTAACTTGAAAATGTCGTAAGTCAAAAATGCATTTAACATATCTAACCTACTGAACATCATAGCTTCATCTAACCTGTCTTAAACATGCTCAGAACTCTTAACGTTAGCAGGATGTAACCCCAATGTAAGTCAACGAGCACTTGTAATTGCTTTCCTCTTCTCACCATAAGCAGGAGCTGCAGCTGGGCATTTTGTAGACATGATAGGATGTGAAAACACAACTCACAATATCCAAAAAGTCACTGGCAACACTGCACACTGTAGAGTATTGGTCGTTTACCCTCATGGCTGCCTGGGCGCTGCGGCTCACTTCTGCTGCCGAGCATCAAGAGCGTGTGTCATACTGATTCTCATCAGCCTGAAAAGAGATCAAAATTCAAAATTCAAAGTACAGTTTCTACTGAATACTTTTTGCTTTCACACCATTGTAAAGTCAAAAAATTATAAATCAAATGACTGTAAGTCAGGGATGATCTGTATAGACAGAGTCATTCAAAAGAGTAAGAGGTTGGGTTCTAGAGGAGCAGATACTCCTTATCTAGAACACACCATGGTTGGAACATGGAAACAATGACTTTTTGCAGGAAAACTATTTGCCTACCTGCTGCTTCTCTAGACTGCAGGATCCCTGAGGACTGAAAGTGTATTTCATGCCTGTAATCCCAACTCCTGGTACAGTGCCAGGCACCCAATGGATACCTCCATAAACAATGGTTTAAAGAAAGGTACAAGTGAGAAGAAAGGGCAAGAGTCATCAGATGGTGCTAAAGTTAGTGAGGTCTACCTTCTCCAGACATTGGTTCCTAGACATCAAACTTCACAGGTGAGTACAATTGTTGAATAATCTTGAGGACAAACATAGAATTGCCAGAATTCTTATTTTGTCCAATAGTGCCACTAAAAACAGGTCAAGAGCTACTATCTAGTGCAACTAATATTTTACTAGGAAGAAAAATATTTTGATGTGAAAAATTAGAAGGAAAAGACCCCAAGTAGTCACAGAAATCTTGAGAAAGAAGAACAAAGTTGAAAGTATTAGAATACCTGATATCAAACTATACTACAAGTAATCAAAACAGCACGATATTGGCATAAGAGCAAACACAGATCAATGGAACAGAATAGAGAACCCAGAAATAAACCTACACCTATATGATTAATTAATCTATGACAAAGAGGCAAGAATATACAGTGGGGTAGTCTCTTCAATAAATGGTGTTGGGAAAACTGAACAGATACATGCAAAAAAATGAAACTAGACCATCTTCTTACACTATATATATATATATATATATATATATATATATATATATATATTCATATATATACATATATGTATATATATATGTGTGTGTGTGTATATATATATATATAGTGTATATATATGTATATATATATATACATATATATATATATATATATATATATATATATATATATATATCTGTGTGTGTGTGTATATATATATATATATATATATCCAAAAAATGTGTACAAGCATACAAGTGGACACTTTGGTCAATGTTGCTCAAGCAGTAGTTCACTGTAATCAGAAGTGTCTGGACTCTGATGGTAACCCTTTGAGAACCTGTTGTAATTGCAGAAGTCAAACGTGACTTGTATTCATCTTTTATTATCGGTATATATTGAATATTACAATTTTAACACAGTTTTTCTTTCTTAAAATCTGTATACATTTTTTTGGCACCTTCTGTATATATATTCTTGCCATACATCCTTGCTGAATGTTGGTGAACTTGGATTCCTAAGGATTTCATCAAAAGTCCAAAGAAAGTCTTTAATAAGCCCTACTTCCTATTAAAACAACAAAGAAAAAATTAGGTAATCGTAGTCATCACTTATTGATCGTCCACCTGTTGAGTGGATATAGGTCATTTATTGATTCATTTGGCATATGAAGCAACAAATATGAAAACCAGTGAATGAGATGCATTTCTGAGATTAGACTGCTCCTTGAACATTTGTAAATCAGAATTGGTCTGGCCTTGGGTTCTGAGGATACTGGGAGATGGAAGGCATGGTTCTGCTTCTTAGCCCCACTTTGGATTTACATGAATAAATCTGAGGGTTTCCCAAGAGCCTCAGGACTAAGCATGATGCAGCTGGAATGGCAAACCTAGAGCTCTGAGGGACACGTGGGGCTAGATTCGGGATCTCTGTTTCATTTTCTGTAAATGCAAGAGTTTAATTGGGAGACCCCTAATGTCTATGAAGTTGATGTAGACAAAATTCCAGAGATTTGGCTCAAACAGTCTTAGGAATACAGTGAATATGTAAATCAGCTGTTTGTTTTACTAAAGAGGGATCTGCTCCTACATTTGATAACATATTCTGGGTTTCTTTGTCTGGAATCTTACTTCTCGAACATTATCAATAGACTTGTTGAGTTACCCACTATATGCAAAGATAAATGGTAGACTGTAGGTGACACACAAAAGTAGAAGGTATTCTCCTTACAATCCCTTGGCCATTAAAGCTTTCGGTCAAGTGGAAGAATTGGGATGGATAGATATTGTTTTAAAATTAAAAAAAAAAACCAAAAAAAAAAAAACCCAAAAACTTCCTCCAGAAAATTAGGTATATATATAATGGCAAGTTAAGAGTAGAAGCAGAAAATCTATAAACATTCATAGGAAGCAGAGATTTCTGGCTGAAATGTTTAGGAAAGGCTTTAAGGAGGAGGTAGCATTTGGCTGGGCTTTGAACATTGAAAATAATTTCAAAGGTGGTGAAAGCACCCCAGGTAGGGACTGAATAAGGGGTTCAGGGATAAAACACAAGGTGGGTTTGGGGACAGAGGTTAAGACAACTGGGCCTGGCAAAAGTCTTAGGAGGCAGTGGGAGCTCAGCCTGGGTGGCTGTCCAAGGGCTGCTGGTAAGGAATGTGGAATGCGGGCAAAGGAGAATGGGCTAAGCTTTTCCAGAAATGAGAACCATCACATGCTTTTTTCTCTTTTTTTAAACAAAATGACAACATGATAAATAGAAGGGATTCCACTTTGCATAGACCTAGCTTTCTAATGAAACAGTGCCCATTTCCTTTGGATTGAAGGATATGCCTGTGAACCACCTGACCCAACCACTGAGAATGGGATGGATTAGCTTGAATTCTTTGGATGCTGAGTTCATGCATGCTGGAGTTTGGGGCCTCAATGTAATTTAGAGAGAGAGGATCGCTTTGAGCCTCCCCACTTGATGTGTTTATAAAAATCCTGGAGAATTATTTTCCAGACCATGGGTGGGGAAACCAGTATGTTTAGTAGTGATCCTATAAACACATGAAGAGACTTTGCAATAGGAAGAGACTGAGTGAAATTATTTTTGTGATTGGAGGAAACTGCTGATTTCTGGGATGGCTTAGGCAGTAACAGTTTGTATTTTCCTATGCTGACTTTCTCTTGCAAGGAGAATATTACTTATTTTTACCGGGAACACTTAACATCTTCTCATTTCAAACTCAACATGAATGTCTAGAAATTGACATTGTGTGGCGGTGTGGTTCTCTTGGGAGCTCAGCTACCCTTGAGTGAAGTACAAAAGGGAAAAGATAAGAAGGAATGACAGTCTTCATTTCTCCAGAGCACACCTCATGATTGCAGATCAGAACTGCACTTCAAAGAAATCTTTGTGATATTGAATCTTAAGTTTCTCGTTAATATGATCAGTTTGAGGAACTCTAGACTACCAAGGTTCGTATACTTTAAAAATTACAATTTCCTTCTATTATTCTTTAGAGCAACAACTGGCATTTCTATTTGAAAGTTAGAATGGGTTGAAGCAGAGAGCGAGGCCCAAAGTAGGTTCTCACCGCAAAGTGGGGTGACGATTCAATGGCTAATCCTTTATTTAGACAATAATGTTGAGGTCTTGGCCAGAGGACAAATCTCTCGTCCTATCGTGTCAGGCACTTGTGAGTATTATGGGCCAAGTGGCCACAGACAGACTTGATTTTGTTCATAGATGGACAGAGGATTGTGTTGTGCAGGCAGTTTTACCTGGTGTCTGAAATTCGTCTTGTCTAAAAGATGGGGGTTTAAATGACAACGTTTGATCTGGAAACCTTGACACATGATTGACCAATCAGAGTGGAAGAAAAACTCAAGAAGAATGGGTGGAGGATGGAGGAGGAAGACCCTGAGGACAGCAATGCTGAGGGGCCTGAGCAACCCTCACCTGAGTGCTAGAGACGCTTCAGGCATGAACATCAGAGAAGAGAGCTGCAGGCCACCAGAAGCTCCTGTGAAAATTACCATGCAATCCTACCCCTTGCAGAAAATGCCCCCAGTCTACAGCGTCTCTCCCACTATTGCTCTCTAATGTGATTAAATGAGTTAGCCAGATTTGCTGTTCAAATCCTTGAAGTGAGGGGCCAGTGGGTTCTGAAGTGACAGCGAGAAAGGAAAGTCTGAGTCACCTTGATAGAGGACTTCTGGAATAATCCATTGTTGGCAATAAACATTTAAACTTTTTCCATAAGATGCTACGTTTGTGATATAGTTTTAAGTCCCTTTTTATTAACCCATCTAACAATATGCCAGGCCCAGCATAGAATTCTAAAACGTTAGAGCAAGAAAATGCTCAGTGACCTTTTTGGTCTAGAGGCTTTTGAACTTTTTATCTTTTTAAAGCAGTGCAATTTTTTCTTCCAAAGAAACCAAACTGAGAAGTTCCACATAAAATTTATTTTAAAATGGAACAGTTCTGGTTAATCCCAGGGGCTCTTCTGAAGCAGCTAAGCAGAGAGATGAAATGATTTACCCAAAGTCATCAAAGCTGGGGAGTGATTCAGCCGGCCCCAGAGTCCTGGTCTCTGATACTCTGTTCACTGTACCATGTGATATTAAATAATCATGTGCTATGTGGTATTGAATACTGAACTGACAAACAATTCACAAAGCTGAGTTGGAGGTATGGTGTAAAGCTATGGAATTATTCGTCAGTAAATGTGGGTTTTCTAATATTCAGAGGAAGGAGAGATGAAACCTGGGATGGTGATTCTGGGGACATTGAAAGGATAAGAAGGAGTCACACTGTGCTAGAAGGAAATTCTGCTGCTTAAGTCCTTTCATATGACGATGATTCCTCCCTTTGTTGTTCTGTCCTCGTATCTTTAGTTTTTACATTTATGGTATGTATAAAGCATGGGTGCAAGACTTGCATATGGTTTAAGAATAAAAATATGAAGACCCATGGCTCTTCCTTCCCCACTGCTTAAGAATGAGAATATTTCTAATACTATTGAACCTCTCTGTGTGTGCCCGGCTGCTGTGAATCCCCCTGCCTCCTCTAGTCACCAGTCTGAATTTTGTATATTTTCTTGCTTTTCACTGTAGTTTTACCACCATATATGCATCTTTAATTAATAAATTGTTAGTTTGTCTGTGTTTAACTTCACTGAAATGGAATCATTGCTTTCTTTGCTCAACATCATGCTCTAGAACATCTCTGCACTGCAGAAAGTCCCTAGATATTTATCCATGATTTTGAGTGGAGATTCATCCATACTGTTGATCATTAGTATTCATTGCTGTAGAATGGTCTACTGTCTGAATAACCACCATACATTTATTTTACAGTTGCTGGATATTTGGTATATTTCTACGTTTTTGCTCCTATGAAATGCATCTGTCAATACTGTAACTGCCTTCTGTTGTTAGAGCTGTTCTAGGGTATCCACCCAGGAGTAGACATGCTGAATGAAAGATGAGAATACAGTCAAATTTTACCAGATAATAACTGATAGCTCCCTTCCCTTTCCTCCCTTCCTTCCTTCCTTCCTTCCTTCCTTCCTTCCTTCCTTCCTTCCTTCCTTCCTTCCTTCCTTCTTTCCTCTGTCTCTCATCTTTCTTCTCTCTCTCTCTCTCTCTCTCTCTCTCTCTCTCTCTCTCTCTCTCTCTCTCTCTCTCTTTCTTTCCTTCTTTCCCTCTCTCCCTCCCTTCCTTTCTTCCTCTTTTTCCCTTCTCTCTCCCTCCCTTCTCTTCTTTCCTTATCATTGGACATGAGACACTTAAAATTGGATCAAACACAATCCTTGGCTCATGACACACTATCATTATTGCACCATGCACGGTTCTATCTCTATCTATCTATCTATCTATCTATCTATCTATCTATCTATCTATCTATCTATCTATGTATGCATCCATTCGTCTATTCATCTATCTATTTACCTATTAAAGAACATACTACCCAATGAAAAAGTAGATATTTACTAATTACTTAGGAATTATTTGTATTCTCTTATTGTATCCTAGCCTTTTGCCTCCCCGGTAGAGGTAACCAGTATACTGAATTTTGTATTATAGTTTTTTTTGGCTTTAAAAAAATGTTATTTTTACACACATAGACATGCTATGATAGTTATCAATTGTGATGTAGCAAATTACCCCAAATGCCAATATCTTAAAACAAAAATTATGTATTGTCTTATGGTTAGTGTGGGTCAGGAATTCTGAGAGGGCACAGCAAGGGTGGCTTGTCTCTGCTCCATGATATCTGTGGTCCCAGCTGGGAGACTCAAAACTTGGGAGGCTGGGATCATCTTCAGGCTTAAACGGGGCTGGAGGATCCACTTCCAAGGTAGCTCATTCACGTGGCTCGCACGGTGACCATGGCAGCTTGGTTCCTCTCCATGGGGCCTCTCTCCGTGTGGACTTTCCCACAGGGCTGTTGTGTGTCCCCACAACATGGCAGATTGCTTTAGGGAGGTTGTGAGCCATGGTTTATTCTAGTCTAGATGCTATCTCAGAGAATTACTTGATGAAAATCATCACGTTTCTCAAAGTAGAGGGTCTTGAATTTTGGGGAAAATAATCTAAACTACTCAAGTGCAATAATAGGCTCTGGATTACCAGATTCAACCTAGAAAAGGGTATGTGGCTAGTGAAGACATTGGCTGCAAAAAGCTAACAAACTCTGGTCATCATTGAAAGGTACTGGAAAGTGAACTTATTATTATTATTATTATTGTCCTATTATTGTGGAGGAGAAAGATGGGTTCACCCCCGGCAGACTTTGTGTTGTGTTGTGTTCCAGCACTGTGTCACAAGAAAGAAAAGATGCCTTCTGAAAAGAAGACTATGGGAAGATAAATAGAATCTAAACATAAACACAGGAGGGTGAGAAGATGGAAGGGGTAGAGAGAGGCAGGGGCTGTACGAGAAAGGAGTGAAAAGGTCAATATGTTTCAGCTAAGAAAGGTAAAGGCTGAGAGGATGCAATCATGAACAGTTCACATATCCTGAGTTTCTAAAGGAGTATTTGTTGACAGGTAAACTTGTTATAAGGAAGTTCCATTTCATAGAGTGGGTGATGTACATTTGTTTCTTACTACTCAAGAATTGAGGCAAGCTCTGAAAATTCAAATTTACAAGGCTTATGTGTTTACAGTTGGTAGAGCTCGCTGTGGAGGAAACAGAGAGATTTTTATTTTTTTAAGTTCTGATCTGACTTTTTGAGTTCACATCAAAAAGGACAAACAACTGTGCCCTTCTATCAGATGCTTCTTTGGGTCTCTGTTACATAGTATCCTGACTCAGAAGGGTAGCTCTTCTGTTTGTATAAGAGGATTCACACATATCTTAAGTGTCTTCTGATCTCCCGGTACTGAGTATGCAGGAGAATCCACAGATGACGCTCGCACTTTGGGGTAGTGATATGTCTAGTGTTATGACAGCAGCTGGCAGTTCATACTTTTTTGCTAAAAACTAGATTGAGGAGAGCCAGCCCCCAGAGGTTGGCAGAAGTCACAGGGAATACTGTGGGTTCAGAATTACTGCCAATATCCAGTGCCACTGGCCACCAAGTTTGAACTCTGTGTGGATAGAAGAAACATTGCGACATAGAGTAGGAAAGAAAAAGCCAAAGCATCCTGTCAAACAAGCCCCTCTTGGACACCAGTCATTTCCATAAAGAGACTGATAAAGCAATGGATAAGAGTGAGACTATCTTACGTATTTAACACGCAGCATTCAGAAAATCCAAGGACAATTTTGTCTTGGGTTTTTAGCTTCCTTCTCTAAAATAATACATAACTTCGTTTAACCATATGATTCAAGGATCCAGGTGTATTGCGATGCAACAAGCACATTTTCCTAAAATGTTTTGTAAATGATAGAAGCATCTGAATTTTAATGTCACAGGACATTTAATATCAATTTAAATGGCGTCTCCAAGCCCCAAGAGGGCAGGTCTGTCTAGTTCATCATCAAGTCCCGGTACCCAGCTTAGTGAATGGCCCATAATAGATGGCCCACGAAACAATTGGATTGATAAACTAGTAAGTAATGCAAGAATGGCATGGCATTTCCTTTCTAGTTATAGTTACATGTATTAAGTAAAACTGTTGGGCTTAATTTATCAACACCCATGTAGTGGTTAACTCAGATAAAATGGTGCATGGTTTGCTTTGTTTCTTAAAGAAAAAAACAAATGAAAATAAAGATTCCACTAGGTAATTTTGGTGTAAATGAGCATCTGGGGAGATGGAATTGGATTCTTAATAAGAGGCTCTAAGAACATTCATGCTTGAATTCTTCTGGGGTGAGAGAGTATCACCCTCCAGATCTTAAGAGTTCTTAAAAGGGAGGTGTAGTATTTCAGAAACAACCCTTTCAAGCCTTAATGCCTTTCATCAAAGGCTTTTAAAGCACTTTGCCTTTAACAGGGTCCATGTCTACCTCCTGCCCAGCTTACACACATGCCTCCTTTTGAGGTCAGTAGAGGCGACCAGTGCTGAGAAAACAAGCCAGTGTACGCAGTGGAGGCTGCAACCTCGCCTTCATGTGAGCGGGCACCTGAGACTTCAAAGAACTCCATGGAGGCCAAAATGAAATCAAGCATGAGGGCCAAAGAAAACCAGCTGCCCGATGAAGGGATCTTAGGTCTCATAATTAGAGCCCTCTCAAAACGGAATAGTCTGCCATGGGATGTAGTGAGGTCCTTGTCATGGGAGATATTCAAGCTGAGGGTGACTGACCGCTTGGTGGCAATGCTGTGGTAGTAGGGTGAGCAGGACCTACACTCTAGGTGGAGGGACTGGCTTGATGGTCTCTAACATCCCCACCTCTTCATGTCTAGGAGTCTATGAAATCAAGTCTGCCTCTCTTTCCTGGCATGGGTCGTCCAGAATCTGTGATTTACTTGGACTCTCACCCACCCACGTTTCCTCCCTATTACTTAGGTGTAGTGAGAATGAGATAAATGATTTCACCCCCCAACAAAAGAGCAGCAGGAATTGGAAAAGAACTGAAAAGGTGAATGGAACGAATAGCTTCCAGGGTAGGTTTGGGGACTAGAACGCATTCCTGTCTGGTGTTCCAAAGGAGGACCCTGAGCCTGGAACGAGTCTGAATCACCAATGATTCTGCTGAGTTTCCTAGTCTCTGCTTGTCAAGGCAGGACATGGCACTGGTAGATTTTATCAGGGTTAATCAAGCCATTAATTGTCAGTGTTGACATGGGGATCTGTGTCAGAATCTTAGCAGCAAGTGGCTCCCAAGCCTCACGGTGTACCAGAATCGCCTCCAGGCTTGTTTAAAGATAGACTGTGGGGCCCCACCCTCAGATTTCCTGATTCAGTAGGTCTGAGATGTGGCCAGAGAATTTGCTAGTTAGTTTAGCAACTCTTCAGGGCTATTAGTATTCTAATGGTGCTGTAACAAATTACCACAAATTGAGTGGATTTAAATAACACAAATTTAGTATCTTATAGGTCTGGAGGGTGGAAATCCAAAATGGGTCACACTAAGCTAAAATCAAGCGATTGGTAGGGTTGTGTGAAGACTCTAGGGGGAGAGACCATTTTCTTGCATTTTCCTGCTTCTACAGGCTATCTGCATTCCTGGGTCCCTGTCCCCCTTCCATCTTTAAAGCCAGCAATGACTGGTTGAGCCTTTTCTTGTGATGCCATGTCTATGGTCCTTAACTCTTCTGCTTCCCTCTTCCCTGTTTAAGGATCCTGCTAGATACATTGGCCTCAACTGAAAAATCTCCTTATTTTAAAGTAAGCTAATAAGCAGCCTAATTTCATGTGCAAACTGAATTCCTCCCTTGCCTTGTAACATGATACATTCACAGGTGCCCTGGATTATGACATGGACATATTTGGGGGCCCACTATTCTGCCTACACTAGGCCAGATGACGCTGATGCTGTCGGCCTGGGGACCAGACTTGGAGAACCTCTGGTTCGGTGACTCAAGGGACTAATTAGAGGCTGATAGTTATGGGGAGGATTGCTTGTCAATAAAACTGGGCAGGAACACGCATGTCTTATAGAAAATCAGTATTTTGTGTGGTTTACGATTTTTATCAAACTCTTAAGCAAAATACTCCTTTGTAAAATGTAGATTCCAATATCCTTGTGGACATTCAAACAGGAGGACAAAACCAAGGCCTATTTCCCCTGACTCCAGCTGTCTGCCTGGCCCGCGTTGGTCTAATTCGCCCCTTGCACCTGTACACATTACCTTTGTTGCTGTCGTGATCATTACCTGCCAAGTTGGTCCTCTTCTCTTTACCTGTTGACAGCCTGCTCCTCTTTTGAGACTCAGTTGGAGGCTGCCCTGCCCCCCACCTTGATGCCTCCCCTAATTGCTCTCGCGACATGTTATCTTGCCAGTTTACTAGATACCCAGATGAAATCATCTATTCCCCATAACAATGCTGTGAAGTGGGTCGTTTTTCCATTTCACAGATGTAAAGAACAAGGCAACAGCAAATTTTAGAGAACTGCTCAAGTTCACCCAGAACTCACATATCTGGGAACTCAGTCTCTGAAATAGACTAAATGTTCATGTCCCCCCAAATTCACATGTTGAAAACCAACCCCCAACATGATAGTATTTGGAGGTCGGGCCTTTGGGAAGTGATTAGGTCTCTTCCACCCTCATGAATGAAATTAGTGCCTTTAGAGGAGACCCTAGAAAGTTCTCTGGCCCCTTTGGCCATGTGAGGACACAGGAGGAGATGACTGTCTGTGAACCAGGAATTGCGTTCTCACCAGACTCAGAATCTTCCAGCACTTTGATCTTGGACTTCCAGGCTCCAAAACTCTGAGAAATAAATGTTTGTTGTTTGAGCCACCCTGTCTATAGAATTTCTGTTATAGCAGTCCTAACTAACTGAGATAGTTCCTCAAACTGTGACACTAATCTGAGTATGCCCAGTACTGTGAAGAAGGACTGGCATTTTTAGGGAAACGCACAGCTTGTGAATTCCAGGTTGACTGACCAAGTCTTAGCCTCAGGTGGGTAGGGTGTCCTCTGCAGGCTGTGACTTCCTTTTAAGCTCCTTTCTTGTCAGGCTATGCCAAAGGAAAATTCTCCCTCGTTATGCTGCTCCTTATTGGGTAGCATTTAAAAAAAAAAACACACAAAAAAAACCTCTTGTAAATGGAAATGGAGTTCCTTGCTTGTGAATTTCACTTGTCAAATATAAATGCCATCATTATAATTATTATGTGCAATTGAAGTGAACCGCTGTCGTTCACAGCTTCATTCCTGGAGTTTCAAAGAAAGAGACTGTTGGAGAGATGAGAATCACAGATTTGGAGAAAGGTTGGTTTAAAAAAAATCGAACATCAGCAGCCATGTGTTTTCTGCAGTCTGTGGACTTTGTATACCGTGACAGAGGAGGTCATTAGTTTTTCTTTCACTTAAAAATACATCTTGATCATCAGGACCATGATTCTGATCTGGGTGAAAGGTTATATCATTAGACCAGCTCCATGGGATACGAGAGGGAAGAGGAGGGCCAAAGACCTATGACAAATTATAACCCTAGGGTAGTAATTTTGTAAATCAAGTGCATGTAAGTAGATGATAATTCAGCACTGGTATTTTTTTTAATTTATTGGGGTGACAATTGTTAGTAAAGTTACATAGATTTCAGGTGTACAATTCTGTATTACATCATCTATAAATCCCATTGTGTGTTCACCACCCAGAGTTAGTTCTCCATCCATCACCATATATTTGATCCCCTTTACCCTCATTTCCCACCCCCTTTACCCTCTGGTAACCACCAAACTATTGTCTGTGTCTATGAGTTTTTGTTTCTCATTTGTTTGTCTTGTTCTTTTGTTTGTTTTTGGTTTATATACCACATATCAGTGAAATTATATGGTTCTCTGCTTTTTCTGTCTGACTTATTTCGCTTAGCATTATACTCTCAAGGTCCATCCATGTTGTCACAAATGTTCCTATATCATCTTTTCTTACCGCCAAATAGTATTCCATGGTGTATATATACCACAACTTCTTTATCCATTCATCTTTCAAAGGACATTTTGGTTGTTTCCATGTCTTGGCCACTGTAAACAAACCTGCAATGAACATTGGAGCACACATGTCTTTATGGATAAATGTTTTCAGATTTTTTGGGTAGATACCCAGGAGAGGGATTGCTGGGTCATAGGGTAATTCTATTCGTAATTGTTTGAGGAACCTCCACACTGCCTTCCATAATGGCTGCACCAGTCTGCATTCCCACCAACAGTGTATGAGGGTTCCTTTTTCTCCACAGCCTCTCCAACACTTGTTACTATTTGTCTTGTTGATGATAGCCATTCTGACTGGGGTGAGGTGATATCTCATTCTGGTTTTTATTTGCATTTCTCTGATGATTAGTGATGTTGAGCATTTTTTCATGTGTCTATTTGCCATTTGTATGTCCTCTTTGGAGAAATGTCTCTTCAGGGCCTCTGCCCATTTTTCAATTGGGTTGTTTGATTTTTTTGTTGTTGAGTTTCATGAGTTCCTTGTATATTTTGGGTATCAGCCCCTTATCAGAGGCACTGTTTGCAAAAATCTTCTCCCATTCAGTTGGTTGCCTCTTTATTTTGTCAATGGTTTCTTTTGCTGTGCAGAAGATTTTAAGTTTCATATAGTCCCATTCATTTATTTTAGTTTTTACTTCCCTTGCCTTTGGAGTCAAATTCATAAAATGCTTTTTGAACCCAAGGTCCATAAGTTTAGTACCTATGTTTTCTTCTATGCAGTTTATTGTGTCAGGTCTTATGCTTAGTTCTTTGATCCATTTTGAATTAATTTTGGTATGTGGTGACAGATAGCAGTCCAGTTTCATTCTTTTGCACGTGGCTATCCATTTCTCCCAGCACCATTTATTGAAGAGGCTGTCTTTCCTTGTATGTTTTTAGCTTCTTTGTCAAAAATTATCTGTCCATGTTTATGTGGTTTTATTTCTGGGTTCTCAATTCTATTCCATTGGTCTATGTGTCTGTTTTTCTGCCAATACCATGCTGTTTTGATTATTGTAGTCCTGTAGTACAAGCTATAGTCAGGGAGTGTGATACCTCCAGTATTGTTTTTTTCTTAAGATTGCTTTGGCTATTTGGGGCCTTTTGTGGTTCCAAACAAATCTGATGATTTTTTTGTTCTATTTCTTTAAAAAATGCCATTGGGATTTTGATGGGGATTGCATTAAATCTGTATATTGCTTTGGGTAATATGGCCACTTTAACTATGTTGATTCTTTCAATCCATGAGCATGGAATGTCTTTCCATTTCTTTGTGTCTTCTTCAATTTCTTTAAGAACTGTCTTATTGTTTTCAGCATATAGGTCTTTCACATCCTTGGTTAAGTTTATTCCTAGGTATTTTATTCTTTTTGCTGCAATTGCAAAAGGAATTATTTTTTCTATTTCTTTTTCTGAGATTTCATTGTTAGTAATAGGAATGCAATGGACTTTTGTACGTTGATTTTGTAGCCAGCAACTTTCTGTATTCGTTGACTGTTTCTAATAGCTTTTTGGTGGAATCTTTAGGATTTTCTATATATAGCATCATATCATCTGCAAAGAGTGATAATTTAACTTCTTCATTCCCAATTTGGATGCCTTTTATTTCTTTCTCTTGCCTGACTGCTCTGGCAAGGACTTCCAACACTATGTTGAAAAGCAGAAGTGATAAGGGACAGCGCTGTCGTGTTCCTGAATGTAGAGCAAAGGGCTTCCATTTTTCACCTTTAATTATGAGATTTGCTGAGGGCTTGTCATATATGGCCTTTATTGTGTCAAGGTATTTTCCTTCTATACCTATTTTATTAAGTGTTTTAATCATAAATGGATGTTGTATCTTGTCAAATGCTCTTTCTGCATCAATTGATATAATCATATGATTTTTGTCCTTAATTTTGTTTATGTAATGTATCACATTGATGGATTTGCGGATGTTGAACCATCCTTGTGCCCCGGGGATGAACCCCACTTGGTCGTGATGAATAATCTTTTTAATGCATTGTTGTATTCGATTTGCTAGAATTTTGTTTAGGATCTTTGCATCTGTATTCATCAGAGATATTGGTCTGTAGTTTTCTTTTTTTGTGTTGTCCTTACCAGGTTTTGGTATCAGGGTAATGTTGGCCTCATAAAATGAGTTAGGGAATACTGTCTTTTCCTCAATTTTTTGGAAGAGTTTGAGCAGGATTGGTATTGGATCCTCTTTGAAGGTTTGGTAGAATTCACTAGTGAAGCCATCTGGTCCCAGACTTTTGCTTTTGGGAAGGTTTTGGATGACTGATTCAATTTCATTACTGGTGATCGGTCTGTTTAGATTTTCCAGTTCTTCATGGTTCAGCCTGTGAAGGCTATATGTTTCTAAGAACTTGTCCATTTCTTCTAGGTTATTGAATTTGGTGGCATATAGTCCTTCATAGTATTCTTGGATGATCCTTTGTATTTCTGTGGTGTCCGTGATAGCTTCCCCTTTTTCAGTTTTGATTTTGTTAATTAGTGTCTTCTCTCTTTTAATCTTAGTGAGTCTAGTCAAGGGTTTGTCAATTTTGTTAATCTTTTCAAAGAACCAGCTCTTTGTCACATTAATTTTTTCTATTGTCTGTTTGTTCTCTATTTCATTTAGTTCTGCTCTGATTTTTGTTGTTTCCTTTCTTCTGCTGACCTTGGGTTTCACTTGTTCTTCTTTTTCTAGTTCTTTAAGGTGTAACATGAGGTTACTTATTTGGGATTTTTCTTGTTTCTTGAGATAGGCCTGTAATGATATAAATTTCCCTCTTAAAACTGCTTTTGCTGCATCCCAAACATTTTGGAAGGATGTATTTTCATTGTCATTTGTTTCTATGTATCTTTTGATCTCTCCTCTAATTTCTTCTTTGACCCAGTCGTTCTTTAAAAGTACGTTGTTTAATCTCCATGTACTTGTGTTTTTCCCTGCTTTCTTTTTGCAGTTGATATCCAATTTCAAAGCCTTGTGATCAGAGAATATGCTTGGTCTGATTTCAATCTTCTTAAATTTGCTGAGGCTGATTTTATGTCCCAATATATGGTCTATCCTTGAGAATGTTTCATGTACACTAGAAAAGAATGTATAGTCTGATGTTTTAGGATGAAGCGCTCTATATATGTCAATTATGTCCATTTCGTCTAATGTGTCATTTAGGGCTACTATTTCGTTATTTATATTCTGTTTGGATGATCTATCCATAGCTGTCAATGATGTATTTCAGTCCCCTAGTATAATTGTGTTTTGGTCAATTTCTCCCTTTAGTTTTGTTCGTAGTTGCTTGGTATATTTCAGTGCTCCCTGATTGGGGGCATAAATATTGATGACTGTTATGTCTTCTTGTTGTATAGTCCCTTTCACCATTATGAAATGTCCATCTTTGTCTCTTGTTATCTTTTTCACCCTGAAGTCTGTTTCATTTGATATCATTATGGCTACACCTGATTTTCTCTGGGTACCATTTGCTTGGAGTGTCAATTTCCACCCTTTCACTTTGAGTCTATGCTTGTCCTTTTAGCTGAGATATGTCTCTTGGAGACAGCATATGGTTGGGTTTAGTTTTTTGATCCAATCTGCTACTCTGTGTCTTTTTATTGGTGAGTTCAGTCCATTTACATTTAGGGTGATTATTGATATGTGAGGATTTCCTGTCATTCTGTCTTTAGTTTTCTGGTAAGGCTGTGTCTCCATTGTTTCTCTGCCTTTTTGTTTTTGTCTATTGTTTCTGTGTGGTGGTATTCTATGATGTTTCCCTCTGTTTCTTCTTTTATTACAATATATATTTCAATTCTGGATTTTTTTGAGTGGTTACCCTTAAGTTTATGTAAAAGAAAGTTTCATATTTAGAGTATTCCATTTTCTTCAGCACGCTTACTTTCTCCATTCCCATATTCCGGTTCAGGCCTTTACTCTCCCCCTTTTTGAGTTTTGGTTGCCACAAATTGTCCCTGTTGGTGGTGGTCGAATAGCCTCCTTTAGTTTTTGTAGTGCAGGTCGTGTATTAGAAAATTCCCTCAGCTTCTGTATGTCTGGAAAGGTCTTTATTCCTCCTTCATATCTGAAGGATATCTTTGCTGGCTATATTATTCTTGGCTCATAATTTCTCTCTTTCAATAGTTTGAATATTTGGTTCCATTCCCTCCTGGCTTGTAGAGTTTCTGCTGAAAAATCTGATGATAATCTAATGGGCTTTCCTTTGTAAGTTACCGTCTTCTTTTCCCTGGCTGCCTTGAGAATTCTTTCTTTTTCGTTGATTTTAGACTGCTTCAATACAATGTGCCTTGGAGAAGGCCTGTTGGGATTGAGGTAATTAGGTGTTCTATTTGCTTCTTGGATTCGAGGGTCCAGTTCTGTCCAGAAGTTTGTGAAGTTCTCATCGACAATTTGTTTGAATATATTCTCTGTTCCCTTCTCTCTTTCTTCTCTTTCTGGTATGCCCATTATTCTTATATTGCTCTTTCTGATGGAGTCAGAAAGTTCTTGTAGAGTTATTTCATTTCTTTTAAGTCTCAAGTCTCTTTCTTCTTCCATCTGTGTAATTTCCAGGTTTCTATCTTCGATGTCACTGATTCTTTCCTCCATCTGGTCAACTCTTCTACCTAAGCTGGCTATTTCATTCTTCATCACTTTTATTGATCTCTTCATCTCCAGAAATTTGGTTCTTTTTTTAAAATTTCAATCTCTTTCGTAAAATGCTCATGCTGTTCTTTGATTGTGTTTCTGAGTTCATTTAATTGCCTATCTGTGTTTTCTTGCATCTCGTTAAGTTTTTTCAGAACTGCAATCTTGAATTCTCTGTCATTTAAGTCACGTATTTCCATATCTTTAAGTTCCTTTTCTGGAGACTTTTCACTTTCTTTCTGAGCTGTCTTGTTGCCTTGGTTATTCATGGGAATTACTGATTTACTATTTCTCTTCCTAGACATCTACAGGAGTGGCTTCTGCAACAGGTTGATAGGAAAAGGTCTTTCTTTTGTTTTCCAGTACTTGTTGGTAGAATGTTTTACTTTTTCTCCGACTGCAGCGTTTTTTTTCTCTCTCACATGGTAGTGCTATGTTTTCTCTGCACTATTCCAGCTTCTCACACAATGGGGGGATTCCCTGGGAGAGCTTTTGAAGTTCCAAAGCTCTTCCTGCACCAGATTCAGAGCCCCTATGTTTCAGCAGTTCTGTTTACTCCTGCAGGGATCCGCCCAGATAGGTGGGGCCAGGGGCGGGGTGAGTTGTGAGAGGTGGCCCAGAGCAACGGCGGTGACTACCACCACAGCCAGTCCTGCTTCCACAGCTCCCTCCCCTTTGCCGGAACTAGTTGAGCTGTGAATCTGTGTCTGCGGTCCACAGTTCTCAGAACAGCAAATATTCTATTCTTTTGATCTGACACTGCTACTGTTCTGTTTCTAGCACCGGGCAGGTGGGGGCGGGGCAAGCTCTGGGAGGGGAGGGAGGGGGCGGCTAGTCTCAGTGCCTAAGCCTTCTGTTCTCTGCGGCAGTGAGGGCTTAAACCACCATTTTCAGCCTTCTTCCCTCAGTCTTTTCTCTGAGGTCTCTGCCGTGAGCGTTGGGTTCAGCCGTGGTATATGCTGTTCCCTCAGCCCTGTGGGCTATAAGCGGAGCCCTAGCAGTCCGAGTTCTTCCCTCTCCCGCAGCTGCGGTAGTTCCGGGAAGCAGCAAGCTTGGCGCACTGAGCTAGGTCTGCGTCCTGTGCCCTCGGGGCTCTGTGTCCACACTTCTCCCTTCCCTCCTCCCCCACTCGCGCGAATCTCCCACCTTAGGTGATTTTGGTAGTTGGCCTCTTAGTCTTGCCTGTCTGCTGTGCAGGGAGTCCTTTGTGGAGTTTTTGTTGTTCGATTAGTTGTAAATTCCAGGGGAGCTTTACAGAGGCACATCTCACGCCGCCATTTTGATGACATCAGTACTGGTTTTTTTTTTTTTTTCTTTTTTCTTTTTGGAAAATATATATTTAACTGTTGGGTGGGTGCATTGGTGAGTGGGAGCAAAAAAACGGTGGACAGACATGGGATTATGACATAGATCCTAATGCCTTCTTTTAGTCTTTCTCACCTCTGGTCTTCCCTAGGAAACTCCCTGATCCCTCTGCATTCATTTTCTTGAGGCTGTGTGTGAATAGACTGGGACTGATGTTTATCTGCTGGTTAGGAAAGCTTGTTGGGTCAGTTCCTCTGAGTGGTTATGAGACAGTGCCCAGCCTAGCAGGTATGTCCCTGAAGTGCATCTGTCATCAGAGAAGGAATTCCTCCTTGTTGCACACAAAGGGTGATTGCTTGTCAGGTGACTGAGCACTGAGGAGCCCTGGGCCCCTGCCAAGCTTGTGCGAGTTTGGCAGTTGGAGTATTCTGGGGTGTAAGAGAACATTCCCTTGTAAACTCAGGGAGTGAAAGTCACTGTAATGCAATTAATACCATGATGAAAGATGCATCCGCTTCATATTCTTAAGTTATGCCTTGAACATCTGAAGAAATGTTAATTAATTAATTAAAATATCAAAATTCAACAGAAGTGCTCCACCATGTCCTGAAGCATTGTCAGAACATGAAATGCATATGGTGACTTTCCTCCTCAGTAACAGCCAATGAGCATCCACAAACTAGACTTCCTAATTTTTCACTGGTTACCAAATCAAGACATTTCTAGAACAAGAGACCTAGTTTCCAGATCGATGGGTAATAGTGACTTTAGGAGATGGTGTCCTCACTCTGCACAATGATAGTGAAGAAAATGATGATGAAGAAAATGATAGTAATTAACATTTGGAGAGTGTTATTTACATGTATTACTACATTTAATCCTTGAACAGCCCAATGAGGTAGGTGCTATGATGCTCCTTATTTTATTGATGAGGAAATTGGAGCTTGGAAAGCTTAACGAAAGTGCACAAAAGTGCCTCAGGTGACACAGCTAGTGAGTTCAAGAATTGAGATTCAAACCAATCATTTTGACTTCAGAAGCTGTGTTTTATTTCCCATCTCCTCAGACTGCCAGGAATAAATTAATTCTCTCCCTCCCTTCCTGAAGACTTCATTCTTTTCCATTTCTGTTCACTTTCTTTATGTTATTTAATTTTCCTAACATTGAATAAACACTTGCTATGTGCTAGGCATAACTTTAAGAGGCAAGGATTTAAAGAGGAGCAAGACTCAGCTCCTGCAAGTTTCTTGCAGGTATCCTTGCTTCTTTACTTCCCCTTTCTTCTCCTCCTCACACTCCTTCTTTTCCTTCATCCTTCTCCTCATCTTCTTCATCATTGGTAGACATAGCAGACAATGGGCTATTCTACCAAGACTTAAGAATTTTGCCTCTGAGTGAATGTTAACCGCTGAAAGTAGAAAAAGCTGGAAGGCAACCATCTATCACCTTCTCAGGAAAATTCTGATAGGAGAAAGGCCGACCATAAAGGAAAAGTTGCTAAAAATACCACCAAGACGTGAAGGACAGACTGACAGCCAGAGTCTTTAGAATGAGACAGCTGGAGAAGGTGAAAATAACATTTGGTCCATGATAACACCCAGAGTGATAATGATCTACTTCTGTGTGTCCACAGGGTGTGTGTGCACAGAAAATGAGATGGTTGGGCAGAGTTCTTCAGATTAATCCGCCAGGAAGAGTAAGGTGGTAAGGAAGGGAGGAAAGCAAAGATTGATTGCAATTTCTAAATAGATTTTCTTTCCCCCTGGTAGACTATACATGTCATTTCAAACTCTGGGCCTGCTCATGAAAACCAAGGGAAGATTTCTTGTTTGAGTTATTTTAGACATTCACCGTGCTTTTACTATGAGCTGAATGACATGGATTATTTAAAATGCATACTGCCCAGGGATCTGGGAAAATTCCTATGAGTTCCAGTGGCAGAACACAGCCTGCTTTTCCTGATGTTTTATTCCATTTATCTCAAGTGACCAGAATTTAATGAGAATTGAGTTCATGACTATATTCCTGAGAAGTACTGCCAGATCAAGTGACATCATGCATGTAAAAGTACTTTTTCAAGGATTAAAAGTGGACAAGAAATTACTTTAAGATCCTGACCCTGAAAGCCTTACCCTTTCTGTTTGAATATTTTTTTTAAAATGATCTGTTCTGAGCTTGTATTTGTAATTAGAATTTTTACAAAGGCCTCTAAAATAAGTGTTACAATGGGATTTCTGCATTTGTAGATTTCTGCTTTTTTTTTTTTTTTTTTTTGGATTGCCACGAGTGACAGTACTCCTGGATGTGCTTCTTCCAAAGAGAGGCCTTGTGGGAATGAGGAGGTTTCTCAGCAAGCTTCGCTCCATGTGACAGGCTGCAGTTGTCAGATGCTGTATCAGTCAGCATTCTCCAGAGACCAGAGTCCATAGTATATGCTACACGTATTATATTGCTGAGTGTGTGTGTGTGTGTGTGTGTGTGTGTGTGTGTGTGTGTGTGTATGTGTGGAGAGAGGGGGGGAGAGAGAGAGAGAGAGAGAGAGAGAGAGAGAGAGAGAGAGAGAGAGAGACAGATTTATTAAGGAATTGGTTCATAAGATTATGGTGACTAACAGGTCTGAAACCTGTAGGGCTGGCCCACAGTCAGAACACTCAGGCAGGGTTTCTATCTCACAGTTTGGAAGCAGAATTCTTTCTTTAGGAAACCTCAGACATTGCTCTAAAGCCCTTCAACTGATTGTTGAGGCCCACCCACCTTCCATAGGGCAGTCTGCTTTACTTAAAGCCAAAGGATTGTAAACGTTAATCGCATCTTAGAAATACTTCCACAGCAATATCTAGACAGGTGTTTGACCAACAACTTAGTACATTGGCTTAGCCAAGTTGACACATAAAATTAGCCATCACAGGGGTGCCTGGGGATCATGACCAGAGCAGAAGGTTAACAGGGCTTGTCTTAGAACCAAAGTTAAACTCAATGTCGTGGTGGATCAACCTAATCAATCCACAGGACACAGCTTGAAAGTGGGAGAGATGGAGCATCTGAGGTTGCAGCATGGATTCATGTCCTCAAATCACAGAATGTTAGAGGTGAAGGTCCTTAGAGGCAGAACCTTTTGTCAGCTTTGTCTAAGTTAGAAAAAGGTGCCCCTTCCTCTGGGTGGGTACAGCCCCTAGCCCAGATGCACTAGATGCCATCCCTCACTAGACACTTTAGCCAGGTGTGCTTGTGCAGTGAACAGCTCTCCCGGTTTTATGTGTCTACTTGACTAAGGGAGAACCAAGCCCCAATTTATAAATGAGACATTGACCTTGGATATTGATGAACTTGCCAAAGTGTGTACCCCAGGTAATCTCGAATTTAGACTTCTAGATTCTAAAACTAAAGTCTGAGTGGCTAGACAACATGAACCTTATTTTTGGGGTGAGGGAGCCAGGAGAGGTATGGACAAAAAAGAGCCCTCCTCTCCAAACTTCCCTCTTACCTGTCAGCTCATCAACTCAGAATTACTTAATGTGATTGTAAAATAAAAATGCCCTCTGAGAGTCTTGCCTCATTCACATGTTAGCACAAATGACTTTACTCAGGCGATGATGATAATTCTTTACCTCGAAAAAACAGCTAATGGTTTTCAAAGACGCACAGTATTTTATTCCTAAGCTAAGTCTTCATGGCTTAAAGACTTCCTTGAGGGAATTCATAGTTAATAACTTAAAGAAGCATTAAAAACGTGTTTTCTAAGCATAGTTTTGATTGAAGTATAACAAACATACATAAAAGTGTGCAAACTGTAACTGCAGAGTTCAGTGAGTTTTCACAAAGCAAGTACGTCTAGGTAACCCCTATCTAGACCAAAAACTAGAGTATAGGTTTTACCCCAGAAATCCCTTCCTCTAAAAACATTGATGCTAAGGTCTCCCTTAAGACCCAGTGTTCAAAGAGATCATAACTCCAAAATAAAGTCTTGGGGTGAGGATGAAGAATTATAGTCAAATTTGTGCATCAGACCAGTGTTAGTTTAATCTGTGCTCAGCAAGTTAAGAATGAATGAGATTGCAGCATTATTTATGATATCCAAGATATGACAACTACCCAAGTGTCTGTCAACAAGTGAATAATGGAATATATAATAGAATATTACTCAGCCACAAAAAACAAAGAAATCCTGTTATTTGCTACAATATGGATGGACTTTCAAGGCATTATGTTAAGTGAAATAAGTCAGACAGACAAACACTGTATGTTCTCACTTATATGTGTATTCTAAAAAGAAAAAAAAACTCATAGAAAAAAAGATCAGATTTGTGGTTACCAAAGGAAAGGGGTGGGGGGAGAGGGGATTTTAGAAAGGTGATCAAAAGGTACCAACTTCTAGTTATAAAATGAATAAGTACTAGGAATGTTATATACAGCATGATGACTATAATTAACACTGATGTATGATATGTAAGAAAGTTGTTAGGATAAGTCCTGAGTTCTCATCACAAAGAAAAATCATTTTTTAATATGTCTTTTTGGTTTTCTCTTTTTATTGTACCCACATGAGATGATGGATGCTTACTAAAATTATTTCAGTAATTATTTCAGAATATATGTAAGTCAAACCATTATGCTGTACACCTTAAACTTATACAGTGGTGCACATCAATTATATCTCAATGAAAATGGAAAAAAAATTTTATTAAGAAGAAATGAGAAAGGTACTAAATAATTCCTGGCCTTTATTCCTTTTAAACCTTTTCTAAATTTTAGTTTCCTTTGATTCTGTGATTTTGTTTCTTGGAATCTACTAGAGATTCAGAGAGATTTCTGTAGAAATTGAGAAGTTGGGTTCAACCTAAGAATCTAGCAATGAGAGCTTGGTTAAATCAATTTCTTTAGACTGGAAAATGGAATAGAATGCAATGATTAAACAAATCAGAATCTTTGCTTAAATGCTCATGATACAGTGAGAAGTGAAAAAGGCCAGATACAAGAATTGTGTACATATTAGACAATAAAGACTCAAGTTTTGTTAAAAATGTCTGAAAAAATGGAAAGAAATACATGAAAATATAAAGACTGATGGTTGTCCCTAGGTGTGGAATTATAGGCAATTTTATTTTCATGCTTTTTATTTTATTTACTTTTTTATAATTTTAAAATTTCTAAATGTACATCAGTTTAGTAATAAAATATTTAGTACTTCTTTTTTTTGTATTCGCAATTTGTATATATATTTTTATTAATATGTGTTATAACAAATTGTGTATTGTTTTGTGTGCCAATGTGTCTTCTTTCTGCACCATCCTACTTAAAATAGCAACTCCCTCCACACCGACGTTCCCTGTCCTTCCACTATTCTGCTTTTCTGCCACCTGACAATCTATTTCTTTATTCATCTTTTTTATTGTGTCTCCCTGCAAAAAAAAGTAAGCTCGACAAGGGCACACGTTTTTGTCTGTTTAATTTGCTGTTTATCCTCCGTGTCTGCAGTAGTGCCTGGCTCATGTTTGCTACCAATATTTGTTGAATAAACAAAATTTTATTAACCAACACCCAGGAGAGTGCCTACACATGTCAGCACTGAATAAATGTTTGCCAAGAAAAATAAATGAATGCAACACCTTTGGACACAGCAAAAGGGCTGTTATTGACATCATAAGGTAGTATTTTATAGGAAACCATGCAAATTATAGTGGTAAGCGCTTGACATTTATCCTCACAATGCTGAGGGGAAACTATGAGCCCTGTTTTACAGATGAGAAAAGAGAGATGGTGAGTTTTATGACATGTTCAAATCAGGGCTTGAGTGTTTGACCACTGCATTCTGGGGTCATGGGCAAAAATGTAACAACAGCAACAGCAAAGGGCACTGAACATGGGGATTCATGGAGGAAATAGGACAGGATATTGGTGGACAATAGGGTCCAGGCATGGAGACCCCCTTGGGGTACTGAACCCCATCACTCTACCCCCTAGAGTGCTGTTGATCTTTAGTGGGCATAGGGATTCAAAACCTGGGAATATTGGCAAAGGCTGGATATTGACAGAATGTGGGCTGTAGGTAAGGATAGGACATTTGGAAGGCCCGGAACTGCGTGAGCATGAACTGTTATGAGGACCAAATATTAGCTGTGATGAGTCAGTCATTCAGAGGGGCATAGAATGTTGTTATGGCAGAAGGTTGTGGGCACGAGAGAGTATTTTCAGAATGAAATGTCATGGGAGTCTAGAACCTTCTTGAGTACAAAACAAAGAAGGATCAAGAATGTTGGCAATGAATAAATATCTGAAGGGGTATAGGAGGTCGTCAGGGATGGTCCATTCACAGGAATGGGGTAGAGGTGTGTTTAAGTGTCCCACAGATAAAACATTTACATGGTGATTTGGGTTTATGTTCAAAGAGTTGGGATATTCATGGGACGGGGATGTTTCAAAATATGTGGGCTTTTGTTTCCTAGTTCTACAAAGCTGATCATCAATACAGATTGTGCTTGGTAATTCTCAATCAGAACATGCCATTCCCCATTTCTGTTTTTTTTTTTTTTTAATAAAGTTTATTGGAGTGACAATTGTTACTAAAGTTACATAGATTTCAGGTGTACAATTCTGTAATACAGGATCTATATCTCACATTGTGTATTCACCACCCAGAGTCAGTTCTCTTTCCATCACCATATAGTGGACACTGTTTACCCTCTTCTAGAGCCCCCCTTCTCCCTTACCATCTGGTAACCCCTAAATTATTGTCTATGTCTATGAGTTTTTGTTTCTTCATTTGTTTGTCTTGTTCTTTTGTTGTTTTAAGTTTTATATACCACATATTAGTGAAATCATGTGGTTCTCTACTTTTTCTGTCTGACTTATTTCACTTAGCATTATATTCTCAAGATCCATCCATGTTGTCACATATGGTACTATTTCATCTTTTCTTACCGCCAAATAGTATTCCATTGTGTATATATACCACAACTTCTTTATCCATTAATTAACTGAAGGACATTTTGGTTGTTTCCATGTCCTGGCCACCGTAAATAAAGCTGCAAAGAACACTGGAGCACACGTGTTTTTATGGATAAATGTTTTCAGATTTTTTTGGGTAGATACCCAGGAGAGGGATTGCTGGGTCATATGGTAATTCTATTCTTAATTTTTTGAGGAACCTCTACACTGCCTTCCATAATGGCTGCACCAGTCTGCATTCCCACCAACAGTGTATGAGGGTTCCTTTTTCTCCACAGCCTCTCCAACACTTGTTACTATTTGTCTTGTTGATGATAGCCATTCTGACTGGGGTGAGGTGATATCTCATTGTGGTTTTTATTTGCATTTCTCTGATGATTAGTGATGTTGAGCATTTTTTCATATGTCTATTGGCCATTTGTATGATCTCTTTAGAGAACTGTCTCTTTAGGTCCTCTGCCCAGTTTTTAATTGGATTGTTTGTTTTATGTTGTTGAGTTGTATGAGTTCCTTATATATTTTGGATATTAGCCACTTATCAGAGGCGTTATTTGCAAAAATCTTCTACTGTTCGGTTGGTTGCCTCTTTATTTTGTCGATGGTTTCTTTTGCTGTGCAGAAGCTTTTAAGTTTCATATAGTCCCATTCATTTATTTTAGCTTTTACTTCCCTTGCCTTTGGAGTCAAATTAATAAACTGCTCTTTGAACCCAAGGTCCATAAGTTTGCATAAGTTTGTTTTTTTCCTATGCAGTTTATTGTCTCAGGTCTTATGCTTAGTGCTTTGATCCATTTTGAATTAATTTTGGTACATTGTAACAGATAGCCATCTAGTTTCATTCTTTTGCACATGGCTTTCCAATTCTCCCAGCACCATTTATTGAAGAGGCTGTCTTTCCTCCATTGTATGTTTTTGCATCTTTGTCAAAAATTATCTGTCCATATTTATATGGGTTTATTTCTGGCTTCTCAGTTCTTTTCCATTGGTCTGTGTGTCTGTTTTTCTGCCAATACCATGCTGTTTTGATTATTGTTGCCCTTTAGTACAAGCTAAGGTCAGGGAGTGTGACACGTCCAGCATTTTTTCTTTCTTTTTTTTTTTTTTTAGGATTGCTTTGGCTATTCAGGGTCTTTTGTGGTTCCATACAAATCTGATGACTTTTTGTTCTATTTCTTTAAAGAATGCCATTGGGATTTTGTTGGGATTGCATTAAATCTGTATATTGCTTTGGGTAATAAGGCCATTTTAACTATGTTGATTCTTCCAGTCCATGAGCATGGAATGTCTTCCCATTTCTTTGTGTATTCTTCAATGTCTTTTAAAATTATCTTGTTTTCAGCGTATAGGTCTTTCACATCCTTTGTTAAGTTTATTCCTAGGTATTTTATTCTTTTTGTTGCAATTTCAAAAGGAATTTGTTTTAATATTTATTTTTCTGAGATTTCATTGTTAGTATATAGGAATGCAATGGATTTTTGTAAATTGATTTTGTAGCTGGCAATTTTGCTGTATTTATTTATTGTTTCGAATAGCTTTTTGGTGCATTCTTTATGGATTTCTATATATAGCATTATGTCATCTGCAAAAACTGACAATTTAACTTCTTCATTCCCAATTTGGATGCCTTTTATTTCTGTGACCCAGGAATGAATCCCTCTTGGTCGTGATGAATAATTTTTTTCATGCATTTTTGCATTCAATTTGCTAGAATTTTGTTTAGGATTTTTGCATCTGTATTCATCAGAGATATTGGTCTGTAGTTTTCTCTTTTTGTGTTATCCTTACCAGGTTTTGGTATCAGGGTAATGTTGGCCTCATAAAATGAGTTAGGGAGTGTTGTCTCTTCTTCAGTTTTTTGGAAGAGTTTGAGTAGGACAGGTATTAGATCCTCTTTGAAGGTTTGGTAGAATTCACTAGTAAAGCCATCTGGTCCTGGACTTCTGCTTTTGGGAAGGTTTCAGATGACTGATTCAATTTCCTTACTGGTGATATGTTTATTTAGATTTTCCAATTCTTTTTCATTCAGCCTCGAAAGCTGTATGTTTCTAAGAACTTGTCCATTTCTTCTAGGTTATTGAATTTGGTGGCATATAGTCCTTCATAGTATTCTTGGATGATCCTTTGTATTTCTGTGTTGTCCAGGATAACTTCACCTTTTTCATTTCTGATTTTGTTTATTAGTGTCTTTTTTTTTAATCTTAGTGAGTCTAGTCAGGGGTTTGTCAATTTTATTAATGTTTTCAAAGTACCAGCTCTTTGTCACTTTAATTTTTTCTATTGTCTTTTTGTTCTCTTTTTCACTTATTTCTGCTCTGATTTTTATTATTTCCTTTCTTCTGCTGATCTTGTGTTTCATTTATTCTTCTTTTTCTAATTCTTTAAGATGTAACATGAGGTTATTTATCTGAGATTTTTCTTGTTTTTTGAAATAGACCTGTAATGATATAAATTTCCCTCTTAAAACTGCTTTCGCTGCATCCCAAAAATTTTGGTAGGATGTATTTTCATTGTCATTTGTTTCTATGTATCTTTAGATCTCTCCTTTTATTTCTTCTTTAACCCAGTTGTTCTTTAAAAGTATGTTGTTTAATAATCTCCACATATTTGTGTTTTTTTTCTACTTTCTTTTTGCAGTTGATATCCAATTTCAAAGACTTGTGGTCAGAGAATATGCTTGGTATGATTTCAATCTTCTTAAGTTTGCTGAGGCTAGTTTTATGTCCCAATATATGATCTATCCTTGAGAATGTTCCATGTACACTAGAAAAAAATGTATAGTCTGATGTTCTAGGATGAAGTGCTCTATAAATGTCAATTATGTCCATTTCATCTAATGTGTCATTTAGGCCTGCTATTTCATTATTTATTTTCTGTTTGGATGATCTATCCATAGCTGTCAATAATGTATTTAGGTCCCCTAGTATAATTATGTTTTGGTCAATTTCTCCCTTTAGTTCTGTTAGTAGTTGCTTGGTATATTTCAGTGCTCCCTGATTGGGGGCATAAATATTGATGACTGTTATGTCCTCTTGTTGTATAGTCCCCTTTACCATTATGAAATGTTCATCTTTGTCATTTGTTATCTTTTTCACCCTGAAGTCTGTTTCATCTGATATCAATATGGCTACACCGGATTTTCTCGGGATACCATTTGCTTGGTGTGTCAATTTCAACCCTTTCACTTTGAGTCTGTGTTTGTCCTTGTAGCTGAGATGTGTCTCTTGGAGGCAGTATGTGGTTGGGTTTCATTTTTTATCCAATCTGCTACTCTGTGCCTTTTTATTAGTGAGTTCAGTCCAGTTACATTTAGGGTGATTATTGATATGTGAGGATTTCCTATCATTCTATCTTTGGTTTTCTGGTAAGACTGTGTCTCCATTGTTTCTTTGCCTCTTTGTTGTTGTCTGTTATTTCTGTGTGGTGGTATTCTATGGTTTCCCCCTCTGTTTCTTCTTTTATTACATTATGTATTTGCAGTTCTGGATTTTTTTGGGTGGTTTCCATTAAGTTTATGTAAAAGAAAGTTTGATATGTAGAGTATTCCATTTTCTTCAGCATGCTTACATTCCATTCCCATATTCTGGTTCAGGCCTTTACTCTCCCCCCTTTGATGTTTTGGTTGTCCCAAATCATCCCTATTTATGCTGGTCAAATAGCCTCCTTTAGTATTTCTTGCAGTGCAGGTCGTGTTAGAAAATTTCCTCAGCTTCTGTATGTCTGGAAAGGTCTTAATCCTCCTTCATATCTAAAGGATATCTTTGCTGGATATATTATTCTTGGCTCATAATTTCTCTCTTTCAATAGTTTGAATATTTGATTCTACAGTCTCCTGGCTTATAGAGTTTCTGCTGAAAAATCTGACTATAATTTAATGGGCTTTCCTTTGTCGGTTACCGTCTTCGTTTCCCAGGCTGCCTTGAGGATTCTTTCTTTGTCGTTAATTTTTGACAACTTCAATACAATGTACCTTGGAGAAAGCCTGTTGGGGTTGAGGGAATTAGGTGTTGTATTTGCTTCTTGGATTCGAGGATCCAGTTCTTTCCACAATTTTGAGAAGTTCTTGTCGACTATTTGTTTGAATATATTCTCTGTTCCGTTGTCTCTTTCTTTTCCTTCTGGTATGTCCATTATTCTTATATTGCTCTTTCTGATGGAGTCAGAAAATTATTGTAGAGCTCTTTCATTTCTTGTAAGTCTCAAGTGTCTTTCTTCTTCCATCCATGTCATTTCCAGATTTCTATCTTCGATGTCACTGATTCTTTCCTCCATCTGGTCAACTCTACTACCTAAGATGGTTATTTCATTATTCATTTCTTGTATTGAGTTCTTAATCTCCAGAAATTCTATTTGGTTCTTTTTTAAAATTTCAATCTCTTAGGTAAAATGTTCATTTTATTCTTTGATTGTGTTTCTGAGTTCATTTAACTGCCTATCTGTGTTTTCTTGCATCTCGTTGAGTTTTTTTAAGAACTGCAATCCTGAATTCTCTGTCATTTAAGTCACATATTTCCATATCTTTAAGTTCATTATCTGGAGACTTTTCATTTTCTTTCTGAGCTGTCTTGTTGCCTTGGTTATTCATGGCTATTAATGATTTATTATTTCTTTTCCTAGACATCTACATGAGTGGGTTCTGCAACAGGTTGATAGAAAGAGGTCTTTCTTTTGTTTTCCATTAAGTGTTGGTAGAATGTGTTATTTTCTCTCCGAGTGCAGCCTTTTATTGTTTCTCACACAGTAGTGTCACGTTTTCTCTGCACTATTGTGTGGTCTCACACAATGGGGGGATTCCCTGGGAGATGGGCTTCTCATCTAAACAGTTCGCCTGGGTCATAGGGTGCTGCCTCCATGGGGGATGTGGAGAGCTTCTGAAATTCCAAAGCTCTTCCTGCCCCAGATTCAGATCCCTTGTGTTTCAGCAGCTCTGTTTACTCCTGCAGTGATCCACCCAGATAGGTGGGGACAGGGGCAGGGTGGGTTGTGAGAGGTGGCTCAGTGCAATCACGGTGACCACCACCAAACCAGTCCTGCTTCCACAGCTCCCTCCCCTTTGCTGGAACTAGTTGGGCTGTGAGTCAATGTCTGTGGACCACAGTTCTCAGAACTGCAAATATTCTGTTTTTTTGATCTGACACTGCTACTGTTCCACTTCTAGCACTGGGTAGGTGGGGGCGGGGCAAGCTCTGGGAGGGTAGGGAGGCTAGGCTCAGTGCCTAAGCCTTCCGTTCTCTGCAGCAGTGAGGGCTTAAACCACCGTTTTCAGCCTTCTGCCCTCAGTCTTTGCTCTGAGGTCTCTTCCATGAGCGTTGGGTTCAACTGTGTTATATGCTGTCCCCTCAGCCCTGTGGGCCATAAACAGAGCCCTAGCAGTCTGAGTTCTTCCCTCTCCTGCAGCTGTGGTAGTTCTGGAATGCAGTGAGCTTGGAGCACTGAGCTAGGTCTGTGTCATGTGCACGCGCAGCACCCTCTCTGCACTTCTCCCTTCCTTCCTCCCCCACTCGTACAATTTGCCCATCTTTAGATGATTTCAGTTGTTTGCCTCTTAATCATATGCCTTAGTAGAACGCCTGTCTGCTGCTCAGGGAGTCCTTTATGGAGTTATGGTTGTTCAATTTCTTGTAAATTCCAGGGGAGATTTCAAGAGGCTCACTTCACGCCGCCATTTTTATGATGTCATCTTCATTTCTGTTAAATAGGAGAAAGTTTAAATTTTTTTTCCTTTGCCACACCAGTGCATGCTGAGGTTTATGTGTCCAGTTGTTCAATTGGGGTGGGGGTGGACGTGGAGTGGGGTCATGGACTGGGGGTGAGTTTTGCCAATTTGTAACTTTGAGAAAGTGAACAACATTTCATGCCTTCGTTTGCCTCTAGGAAATGAAGCCCAGAGACATGCCGGTTTTTAAGAGCTGAACTGAATTGCAAGCATGTGGATAAATGCTAACAGCAGAGGAGATGGGAAGACAGACCTGCCCTGTCCAGAACTGCTCTGGGAGGGCACTGTCAGGCAGGAGGGAACAAGCCTCTGAAAAGAGCAAACAATGCTTGGGTCACGGTGGAAGGGTGTGGAAGGTGAATGATTTTTTTCTTACAATTGTAGAATGCTAGGGCTCAAAGAATTCTCAGCAATCACCCCACCCAAATGTGTTTTAAGATGGGGAAGCTGACTATAAGACAAGTTAGGGACTCAGCCAAGGAAGGGATCCAGGTAACAGCAGAGGCGGGATTCAAACCAGGAGTTGATTTCCTGCTATAGCATTCTTTTTCCTTTCCACAGTCTTAGGCCTGATAACACTCCAAATGGAATGACTCTCCAAGAGTACCAGTGGGAAAAGAGCTTCTCCATTCAAAGAAGACACTTTATCAGGTAGCATAGCCTTTCTTTAAGAGCTGCAGCCATTTTCAGTAGCCAGTGTCACCTGCTTACTCCTTGTGGTGTCCTAGGCCAGCCGTATAGCTTATTATAGTAACAACAAGGAGAAGAGACCGGTTGTTGAGAGATACAAGATTTGAGGGATAATTTACGGTTTGGGTTTAGCCAGAAGCCGAACCTGAAACAAGGATTTGAGGGCAAGCAGTTTATTTGGGAGACATCCCACGAAACACCACTAGGGTAGGAAGAAGTGGGACAGGGAAGGGAAGGAAGCCAGTAAATGGTATTATCAAACCACTTGCCTCTGTGGGTAACAGAAGCTCTGTTGTGCTTGGGACTCTGGAGACTGTGTACAACATGCATACACCTTAGAGCAGGCTTTCTCAGCCTCAGCATTGTTGACATTTTGACTTGGATAATTTTCTGTTGTAGGGGGCTGTCCTGTGTATTGTTAGATGTTCAGCAACATCCCTGGCCTCTACCTACTGGATGCAAGTAGAATTTCCACCCCAACCCCTAAGTTGTGATAATTCCAAAGGACCCCAGACATGTCCAAATGTCCCCTGGGCAAAAATGCCCAGGGTTGAGAAATACTTAAGAGTTATGTCCTTATATGTATGTATGTCTAAGAGTTATCCTATTCAAGGAATGAGGAAGCTGGGATATATTTATCCTCTGACTCTCCGTTCATCATTGATAGAGGGATGTTTCTGGGGATATTAACTCTCTGAAACTCATTCGCCATGCATACTATTGCGGTCAAAACATAGTTCTCAGGCAGAGATTTGCGGGGAAAATAACTCTTAGGATTTATAGGTAAGTTCTGAGGGCATATGAGTGGGGCACAGACAACACCTACTATGTGTGGTCATCTGGGGATCTGCTTTATTATTCATGCATTTAGTCATCATCTTTTCATTCATTCTACAAATGTTTATCAAAGATATACTGTGTACTCGGAATCAGGCAGGACACAGGAGATTCAACGTTCAATGGCAAGAAAAAAATGAGCATAGTTCCTGTCCTTATGTCATTAGAAGTAACAGCTTAGAAGAGCAATGAGCATTAGTCACCCAATACAAATGAATGTTTTTAATTGCTACTGTGATAAGTACTAAGATCAGATACACAGTATGGAAATAAATTATAAACTATGGCTGTTCCTCCAACACTCTACATTTAGGACCTTTGCATTTATTATTCCCTTTACCTGGAATTATTTTTCTAGACATCATTTCTTGCTCCTTCACTTCATTTGGGGCTCTGTTAAGCACCTCATCTTCTAGAGGGGTGTTCCATGACCACTTTTTCTAAAAAAGTGCTCCTGTCCTTCTGTCCTTTACCCTGTTTATTTGTGATTCATAACACCTATCGTACCTGACAAAGTTTATATTTAATGTTTATTGCCCCTTACTGCTACATCGATTATTTTGTTTCCTTTCTGTTCCCAGGACAATGCCTGGCAATTAGTAGGTATTCAAAAAATATCTGTTGTGTGAATAATCTAGAGCAATTGACTTGGTCAGGGAGGTCAAGGAAAACTTTCTGAAGGCAATAGCAAAGCAAGATCTAAACAGAAGGGTTTACCTGGATGAAGAAGGTAGGAAAAAGCAGGAATAGCATGTGGAATTGCTCTGTGGATGGAAGAAGCACAGTGATCCTAAAACACTAAACAAAGGCTAGTGTGCCTAGAGCAGAGGGAGCACAGAACCATTAGTTAGAATTTTAATTTTAGAGTAAAACCAAAGGGAAATCATTGCTGTTTCAAGCAATGAAAAGTTGTGCATGGGAAAGTGGAAGAAGGGGTGGGTAAATACAACCAGATTTCTATCTCAAAAAGATAGTTCTGGCTCCAGGATCTAGAATACTGGAGGGAGGCAAGAGCGGACACCATCATGGTGATGGGTTTCATCCTCACAAACTTACACCCATCGAAGTGAATATTTGTGCATATATGTGTATATACGTTTTTGAATTCTTAGGGACAGAAAAAGAATTCTTCTTCCCAAAGAGCTTTTGGTGAGCTCTTCTGTCCAGTAGTCCTCATCTGTATTCATGTCTTCAGGGTGCCTTTAGTTTTGGTTGAGGAATGAGGTCCTGTGCTTGCCTCCCTTTCAGAGGACCATTTATCTTCTGGAGTCCTAGCTCCTTAATTAATCTGGGTGAAACCAAGGCTTGTCCTCGATCCTGGGATCTTGTGGAGGATCTGTCTTACTGTTTACAAATATTTGATGCTTTTTCCATGGTAAGGTAATCCATCCTTGCCTGTTAAAATAGGGCATGGTCAGTGGCTTGCTCTGTCTAATGAGGTGAGCAGAAAGCATGTGTGTTATTTCTGATACAGAAGTTTTCAGAGCCAGAACATAATTGTTCGTGTTTCCTTTTGCCTTTGCATGCATACAGTAAAGATGAACAAAAGAAAAAAGGCCTAATTAGGAGTTGAAATAGCCCATGACTACTCCCAGAGTTTGTGTTAACAAGCTGTGACATAATTAGTTTGCTATTCTACTGGTCACACATATTTCTTATGGTTCCTTTTGTTTCTAAGACCCTGTATAGACACTGTAGAAATAAAATGATGGTTTTTGGAGCCTTACTGGAAATGGTGCCCCTGGGGATAATGGGGGGAAAGACTTGGGTAGGGCCTGGGAAGCACTGATAGGTACTTTTGAGCTTAAAAAAAAAAATTGCTCTTCAGGATGGTGTTCCTGAACAGCAGGTTTTCTCTAGAATCTATGTTACTTGTTCTTTCTCAGACTTTCTCCCCATTGAGATCAGAGGAACCGCCAGAGAATATCCATTCCTGCAGAGTGAAGTCTCAGGACTCTTCTCTGAAACCAGGAAATGAGTGAACTGTTCCTACACATTGCTGCTAATTTTGTTTTTAATAGGTGTTCTTTGTAAGCACTATTTTTGGCAACTTCAGTCCCCGGTGGCACCTCTTCAGGCTATAGGAGTCTTAAGAGAAAAATTGATAGCCTGAGTTGTGTTGCGTCTGAGGTTTGTGGGGGACTGTTGCTATCTCCATTGGAGCCAGATGTTTTCCCAGCCCTTAATCTGCACTGTCTCCAAATAGAGCCTCCTGGAACACCTGGCGCCATCTTGCGAAGGTGCTGATACTAACGTGGGTTGGGGCCCCACCAGAAAAAAGCTTCTGCACAGAAGAGGAAGTAAACCTCACAGTGAATTAAGCTGCGGTGAAAGGAGTGGGATACGCATACGCCCCAGAAGACCCCAGTGCGTGGCTGCCTTTCAGCTTCCCTTGTGCTTCTTGCAGCTTGTGTCACATTCCACGGACATTCAGCTTTGCGCTCGTGCATGCAAGCCCCGTCTGCGGTGGTCAGGGGCCTGTTACCTAAACCAGGCGCTGACCTCAGGTCAGGAACTCTTTGAATGTTTAATCTCTCTGCTGTTCATGGCTAGCTGGGTGGCCTCTGAAATATTATTTAATGTGTCTGGGTTCTGATTTCCTCAATTGTGTGGTACCCGGTGACCTTGCGATGACATTTCACTACCTATGAAAAATGGTGCCATATGACTGGTTAGTTTTTACCTAGGAGAAAATATGGAGGGGTTTCTTGCTTGAGAAAGATCCTGTAAACCTAGGGTCACAGTTTATCTTCTCCACTAAGGTAGGGATTATAACCATAAAGGTTATACCTCAAGAAAAAGGAAAGTGTCTTCCTTTCTAAAACTGAAGTTATAAAAAACTTACATTTGTGCTTTTTTCCCCCCTGACTGCTTAGAGCCAAATATGAAATTTAATTGGCAACTGTGTTAATGTTTATCTTTAGTGTATTTTCATTTTCCTTTTACCCTGTAGTCCTATTTGTCTATTTTACTAAACTTATTGATTTGATAGTCGGGTGTAAGTAAATTCAAAAACTAAATTTATGCATAGCTTGAGGGGGGCCTTATGGGTTGTTAAATCTAATATGCACTTTACACATTAAGTAGTTAAGATCTGAAGAGAAGGGGCAGGCACAAGTGTCCTCAGCTTGTCAGTTTCAGAGCTGGACTTGGAAAGCAGGTCTTTTCATTCTTAGACAAATACTAGTTCCTCCATTCCATGATAACCATTCTTAGAAAATGGAGCTTATCTATGACAGTGGGGGAAAAGCTAAACAACAGTCTTTGCTTTAGTTTTAGGAGCAAGATTTTAAAAATTAAACAGTTTCTGGTACATGTAACAAGGAATTCAGTTAATTTGTGCTGATGAGGTCACACTTAATTGTTATACTCATGACTCTAGGTTGGGTTCTTCTGGAGCACTCTGAACCTGATACATCATTTCTGTCTGGATAAAAATGAACAATTGTCCGTCTTCGTCCTGATGAAAATTAGTAGCTGTTCATCTTAGTTTAATTGCTACAGTATACAGCTGTGACAGTAAGTATATTTTCATTTATCTATTTGAAATATTATGGAGTGTCTGTTATAGGTCTAGTACTATATAATGTATACATATAATGTATATGTGTTAAATATTTTTATGGGTAAGATGTTTATGCAGGTAAATGTGACATATTTTGTATATAGATCCATGGATATAGAACACATAAGAGATCTATTATCTGTGCATGCATATATTTTGGAGGAATTCTGTTATCTGTCTTCCTCATATTCCCGTTTCCTTAATTCTCATATTCTCTTTCCTGACTTTCTATTTTCTTCTAGTACTAAAGTAGAATGAGGGAGGATATGTATGATGGAGAAGGTTGTGCACAGCACAGTTCTCAAGGGCTCATCTGTACCTGTCTGACCATCAGCAGCAGCCCTGCAGTTCAAATTACGAACTTGCCATCCTAAACCGAAGGCATAATTTAGGTGAAATAAACCATCTTTTGGGTGCTGAATTTGCAAACAAACATATGTAGAAAATAACAATTAGATCCTAAAAATGAATCAAACTGCTTGGTAATTTTTTCATCTAATATTGGGCAAAGTGACAAGACTGAATCCTCAAGAAAGATACTTAACTCTCCTTATTGGTGCTGCCTGTGAGGACATACTGTGATGTTGTGGTGTGGGAATGGCCATGCTGTGTTGAGATTCTTTCAGTTCTCACTGATATGAAAAGAGGTCTGGGCTGTAGCAGATTGCAATATAGCAAGACTCCATGGTAATTAACTTCTCTATCATTTGGAAAATTAATTGGAGAAAACACTAAGAATTTTGTGGATAATCCCTTTTAATGGTAGTATTGTAAATTTTTAAATATGGTTAACATACTTAAGTATAGCTAACCATATTTAAATGTTTAACATCATAGTAATACCATATATTTATATATCATCCTAACTCCAAGGAGCTCTAAATGATATACAAATTGTTTTTAAATCCACTTACAGCTCCCAGAGTCTCTGGGAAGCAAGCTGGAACAGGTTCTATGAACACTATTTAAAGACAAGGAATTTGAGCTTCATTGAGTGGCAAATCCAGGCTCATCCAATACGTCAATGTCTGACTTAGATGCTCTTGGCATCCATGTCCTTCCTGTTTTGTGATTTTCAGTATGGGCCTAGAGTCTTCCTATTTGATCAACTTTTTCCCCCTGTAGCTTGCTTCCTAAACACCATCACATCACACTCTACTGCATGAAGCTCAAGGCAAAATGGAATCTTTGTTGTTTCAGTAATGGATTGAGACTTCCTTCTGCACTCACAGGAAATTTTGCCAACCATCACAGACACATTGTTCTAGATCAATCTCTTTTTAAATATTTGGTGAATAGCAAAGATTAAGAGTTTCACTGGATTCTAGAATTTTGCCAATGAAGGGAAGTGATGGGGTACAGTGGACAGAACACTTGTCTGTGATTCAGATATCTGGGTTCTAGTATTTAGGAGTTTGGCCTTTGCCAGAGATCTGTGAACTGAGCTGGATCAATGAGAACCTCCCCCAGGAGATAGGGCTTCAGGAAATGAATTTGATTTACAAAGGAAGGCAAAACTGGGAACTTTAGCAATAGATTGTTTCTGTGAATTCACAGTCTTTCCTTCTCCTGCCACTACCACGGACTGTTGGAAACTTAAAAGTAAAGGACAGACTTAGTAATAATTGCTACCATTCTTGGGGCATTTACTTGTGTGTAGTCATTATTCCCTTTCATCTTATGACCTAGGTTTTAACTGTGTGACTTTGGGCAAGTGACTCATCCATTCTGGGTCTCAGGTGCATCAGGTATAAAAAGGAGTGGTTTCACTAGATGTAGTGTTTTTGAATTGGGCCTTGTAAATTTCTAAGAATCAGGGGAGAGTTCTTAGGAGTTTCTGAGAGCATCAAAGAAGCTACATGGGTAGGTTTCCTCAGGGTATCAGTCCTTTACCTCATTCTCAGTCATAGGAGCTTTGCTTTTTTTTTTTTTGACTTTATTTTATTATTATTTTTAAAGGAGAGCTCAGCTCACAATGGCCCATGTGTGTATCGAAGCGGCAATCTTGGTGTTATCAGTGCCATGCTCTAACCAACTGAGGTAACCAGCCACCCAGAGCTTTGCTTTTCAGTCTGTGTTAAATAGTGGCCTAATTTGACAATAGGCTTCTTCCACTAAAAACAGTTTAGTTTTACTTCTGTCAAATGGATTAAAAGAGATTGGATTTACATTTCTACCCAAAACAAAGATATAGGAAACTACAGTTTTCAAGACAGTGGACATCAGCTCATGCATATGAGGAAACTATATGTGAGACTAGAGATAGTACTATCCAAAAGCTTAGAAGGAATGATCTCTGGTGCTCATTCTGGGCTACAAATAATGCCTGTTCTCACCAGTCAGACTGGAGAGTGTTAAAATTCATGGAACATTATTAGGCAAAGTACTCAGAAATGTCTTGTCTCCGTGGTGAGAAATAATTTGCCTTAGGCTAAATATTGCTCTGGTCCTGCCTAACAAGTCTTAAAATCATGAACAAAAAGGACCAAACTGTTTCCTTATAATTTAATTGTATCCCCAAATAAAGCTTAAAAGTATTTATTTATAGGAATGTAAAAATATCCCACACCAAACAAAGTAAAGTTCACGACTAGAATACCAAGCATGTAATAAAGCAGGAAAATACAACTCATAATAAGGAGAAAAATCAATCAATATTGACCTAGAACTGACACAAATGTTGGAATTAGCAGACAAGGACATTAAAGCAATTATAACTGCATTCCACATGTTCAAAAAGTAAAGTAGAAACATGGAAGATTTTTTTTAAGAAAGCTCAGATCAAGCTTCTAGATATAAAAGCTACAATATCTTAGGTGACAAATGCATTGGATAGGATTAATAGCAGAATAGACATTGCAGAAAGAAAGATTAGTGAATTTGAAGACATAGCAATAGCAACTATAAAAAATGAAGCACAAAGAGAAAAAAGAATTAAAAAAAGTACCAGTGAGCTATGGGGTAACTTCAAGAGGCCTAACACATACCTATGTAATTGGAGCCCCTGAAGGGGATGGGGGGAGGGATAAAAAATATTTGAAGAAACAATTTCATGATAAACCCCTATATATTAGTTTCCTATTTTTGTTATAAAAAATTAGCACACACTTAGTGGCTTAAAATGACATGTTTATTATTTTATAGTTCTAGAGATCAGAAATCTTAAACGGGTTTTAGGGATTAAATTAAGGTGTCAGCAGAGCTGCATCCTTTCTGAACACTCTGTTCAGAAAATCTGTTTCTTCTTCTAGCTTTAAGAGGCTGCTAGCAACCCTTGGTTTGTGTCTACACTACTCCAACTTCTTTTATTGCCACATCTCTGACTAGTCTTCCTGCCTTTCTCTTCTAAGGACTCTTGTGACTATATTGAGTCCACTTGGATAATCTAGGATAATATTCCCATCTCAATATCCTTAGTTTAATTACATATGCAAAGTCCATTTTGCAATTTAAGTTAACATATTCGTAGGTATTATGGGGTGAATTGTGTCCTGCCAAAATATATATTGAAGTCCTAACCCATGATACCTGTGAATGTGACTTTACTTGGAAATAGCGTCTTTGTAGATGTAGCTAAGATGTAAATTGAAATGAGGTTGTAATCCAGTATGACATATCCTTATAAGAGAGCAGACAAACATAAAGAAAGGGGGGACACAATGTGAAGACAGACACAGAGGAAAAATGGCCACCTGAAGACAGAAGTAGAGATTGGAGTTATGCTTCCATAAGGAAAAGAACAACTGAGGCTACCAAAAGCTGGAAGAGTCAAGGATGGATCCTCCACAGAGGCTTCAGAGGGAGTATGGCCCTGCCAACATCTTAATGTTGGACTTCTAGCCTCCAGAACTGTGATAGAATAAATTTCTGTTTAAGCCATCTTATCTGTGGCAGCCCTAGCAAAGTAATACAGTAGATTTCAGGAATTAAAATGTAGACATTGTTAGGGGTCTATTATTCTACCAACCATACCACAGATCCAAGAATCTCAAGAAACCCCAAGTCCAAGAAACAGGCAGAAAATTACACCAAGGCACATCATAATTAAATTGTCAAAAGTCACTAATAAAGAGAAAAATCCTAAAAGCAGCAAGAGAAAGAGGCAACTTAAGTACAGAAAAACAATGATAAAGTTATCAACATCTTTCTAATCAGAAACAATGCAAGTGAAAAGACAGTGGCACAATATCTTTAAACAGGAAGTCCTTACTTAACATTTTTGATAGATTCTTGAAACGACATGTAATGAAACCAGTTTTACCATAGGCTAATTGATATAAACAAGAGTTAAGTTCCTATGGCATCTTATCAATGTTATAACAAAACAACATTGAACAAAACAATGTTTTTTGAGGACCTGCTGTACTGAAAGATAAAAACTGTCAACCTTGAATTCTATATCAAGCAAAAATATCCTTTGAAAAATGAAGGCAGATAGACATTTTCAGACATACAAAAGCTGAAAGCATTCATCACCTGCAGACTGTCACTATAAAAAATGTTAACAGAAGTCCTTCCAGTGGAAAGAAAATGATCCCAGATGGAAATCTGTATCTACACTAAAGATTGTGGTTACCAGAAATGGTAACTACATGGGTAGATAGGCAAGTTACCCTTTATTACTAATCTTAAAAATATAATTGTCTGTTACAAATAATAGCAATATAGTTGTTGCATTATAAGATAATGTAAAAGTAAAATGTATGACAATAATAGCACAAAGTCCAGAAAGGGAAAAATGGAAGTAGGTCATTGTTAAGTTTCTTATACTATATATAATGTGGTGGTATATCACTTGAAGGTAGACTGTGAAAAATTAAAGATGTATACTATTTTCTAAAGCAACCACTAAAATAACAAAACAAAGAATTATAGCTAAAAACCCAATAAAGAAGATAAAATGGAATCATTAAAAATAATCCAAGTCAGAAAATAAAAAGTGAATAAATTGTATATCTGCATAGTAGAATACCACTCAGTAATAAACAGGAGTAAACTATTGATACATACAACAATATGGATGAATCTCAAAATAATTTTGCTGAGTGCAAGACCAGAGAAAAGGGTGTACATAATGTATGATTCCATTTATTTAAAATTCTAAAAAATGCAAATTAATCAACAGTGAGAGAAACTACTGGGAGAATGAGGCAGGCAGAAGTGGGAGGCATTGCAAAAAGACATAAGAAACTTTTGGGGTTGTTGGATATGTTCACTCTCTTGATTGTGGTGATTGTTTCACAATTGTTTTACATGAGTATACATAAGTCAGAATGTATTAAAGTATACACTTTAAATATGTGCAGTTTGTTTTATGTCAATTATACTTTTACAAAACTTAAAAATATTTTAACCATCAGACTACTTGATATCTGATTTCTCTTTTTGTTCTAAACAATGAGAAAAATTTCTAATAAGGGACTTGCTGATGGTGGTATAAATTATTACAATCCATCTAGAAAGCAATTTGGCAATATGTACGAGGTCTGACAATTAAGTTCGCGAACTCATCCTAGAAAAAGTGCTACATACTTTATTGCTGTGAATATCACTATGGTCACCAATATGATAGTGAATATCACTATGGTCACCTTCAAAGTACTTCCCTTGGGAAGCTATGCACTGACGCTAGCACCTAGTCTACCCTTCAAAGCAATTTTGGAACTCTTTTTCTGGAATGGCCATCAGAGCTGTTATCATATTTGATGTCCTGAATGTCATCAAAATGTCTTCCTTTCATATTTCCTTTATCTTCAGGTAAAGAAAGAAGTCATTGGGGCCAGATCAGGTGAGTAGAGAGGGTGTTCCAATACAGTTATTTATTTATTGGCTAAAAGCTCCCTCACAAACAGTGCTGTGTGAGCTGATACATTGTCATAACGCAAGAGCCATGAATTGTTCGTGAAATATTCAGGTTGTCTAACTTTTTCATGCAGCCTTTTCAGCACTTCCAAATAGTAAACTTGGTTAAGTGTTTGTCCAGTTGGTACAAATTCTTAATGAATAATCCCTCTGATATAAAAAAAGGTTAGCAACATTGTTGCAACAAGTTCACGAACTTAATTGTCAGTCCTCGTATCAAGGTCCCTAAAAATGTTCATATGCTTTGCCTCAGAATCCCATGGCAATCTGGCTTAAAGAAATAATTGAAAATATACAACAAGTATTATGGAAACCTTTGCAACATTTCCCTCTCACCTCAAATCCTTAGAAACGACAAAATTATTGTTTTTAAAATCATGCTGAAAAATAAAAGTGTCTTTAGTTTGCCAAACAACATTTAATGACTTTCAGAAAGATGGGGTCAGATTGAAAAAGGAAATTGCAGCCCAAAACCCATGTAGGAGAGAACTTCTGGAAAGGTAGATGTGGCTCCAAAGGCTGCTATGAGCCGAGAGGTTGGTTGCTTTTAGAGGCCTGGTGAGAAGTCCCCTGGAGAAACTGACAGGGGTGATGAGTTGGGGTTCTGTAGCAGAGCAGTCAGGTCTGTTGACCATCTATCTGCACTGTCCCTCTCCTCTACCTCTTTCACTCCCAGGAGATGAGCAACCAACATGTCTATTCCCTTAGACGGGAACAGTCAATGAGGAGAGATTGGGTGGGGCCTTTGGTGGCTGTCACGCCCAGGTGGAACAATGAGCTCCCACATCAGGAAATAACTGGTCTGCCCTGAAGGACAGCACATTCTGTTCCTCATCCAAATCACAGGAGACAGGCTGGAGTCACATCACACAGAACAGCATGTCCTGCTCTCTTTTACAAGCAGGTGGAAGACATACAAAGGTTGAAATGAAAGGAGTGGAAAAAATATAAAAGGAAAATACTAACCAGAATAGAGAAAATTTGGCAATACTACTATCAAAAATACTACCACAAAAGAGAATTCAAGGTGGATATTATTAAAATGGTCACAGAGGAATATTTCAGAGAAATAAGAGGGTTTATCAACCAAGCAAGCCTTTGTGACCCTGACAACATAGCTTCTCAATATATAAAAGAGAAGCAAATATAAAATATAAATGTATAGATCCACAATCACAATAAACTTTAACATACATTTTTTAAAAATCAAGAAATCAAGTACACTAAAAATAAGTAAGAATATAAAAGATTTAAATAATATAATGAATAAATTATATATACCCAATTATATATACAAAAATGAATATACATTCATTTTTTTTTTCAAAAGCACATTAAGCATTCAGGAAAAAAATCATCATATATTAGAAAATGTTAATAAATTGTAAAACAAAAAAGAAATCACATAGGCCACATTGACTCATCATGATGTGTTAAAATGAGAAATTGAGAAAAAAAACCAAAACAACAAAAAACCCCAAAGCCAAAAACCAACTATACTCCTTCAAATTAAAAACTGTACTCCTTGAAATGAAAAAACAAAACAAAGTAAAAAACCCACTCCTTTGTAACACTTGGATTGAAGAGGAAATAAAAAACAATTTAGAAATGCAATATAACAAAAGTACATACTAAAACCATTAATATGGCCAAGACAGTACTTGGAGTAATATTTGTTATCATAATTGTACTTATTAGGAAAAACAAGGAAGACAGAAGAATAAATGTACTAATCTTTGAACTCGAGATGCCAGATACATATGAGAAAAATAAGCTCAAAGAGTGTGGAGTGAAGGAATTAATATAAAAGTAGAAATTAATTACATAGAAATTAAAAGATAAGTAAAGAAATTGTAGAGTTGCTCTATAAAATCAAAAGGTAATTCTTTGCAAAGGCCTGTGCATTCTGGTCTCACATGCCAGGGCCTTCTCCCGTGTCCCATGCTTCCTCCTTTCACCCCTGTCAATCACAGGTACTAACAGGGAAACCCAGTGGGTATCCTGTATCTCTACTGAGACCCTGATACTGAATATAACATACTTAACATTCTTGTGGCAGGTGGCATTTATCAGTTTATTTTGTTCAAGTCTACACGTGACATGTTAGAAAATTTGAATGCAGCCTGTAGAATTGTATACACCAGGGATTGTGTGCAAACCCCAGCAGTCTGGAGCCTTTCTGAATATACTGTCAGAAATCTGGTACTTATAAACCCATGGGTTTCTTTATTGGAGAAGAAATCCTCCTTTTGTGGGATGTTACTGAGGGAGTAATATACATTTACTTCAGAATCTGCGAAGCCCTGCCCATGTGGCCAAAAGGGTTTAGGTGAGGTGGGCACTCTTTTATTTTGATGCTGTGCATTTTCCTTCTTACCCTACTTCATGCTTTAGAACACAGTTGGCCCTTGGAAAATTTGTGGAGGTCATTGTTGCATATTTTGCCACATTCCAACTCTTTTCATCACCATCGATGTGCGCAGTATTCCCACTTTGGATTCCACTAGGCTAGGATAGGATCCTAAATTCTAACCACTTCCTCTCCTCTTCAACTTATTGGTCCTATGTCTCATTATCTTATATCTCTGTTATATGCAAGAAGCTGATAACTAATTAGATAAAATGATTTAAATTTAGAACTCCTGGATCCTAAAGGAGCCTGAGAAATCATCACAATCACTATCTTCTACTACTTTAAACCGATGCTCCCCACAGAGAGCTTTCTGACTTTCATCTTTTGAATATTTCTACCAGCCAAATGCTTTTTGTTTAGCTTTCCCTTTCACAGTATTTGTAATTAAAACAATAAGAATATCAGCATTCCACTACCCCCATTCTGATGTATTTCTCCTGTGGAGGTGTATTCTCTTAGGGACAATCACACAGTACAAGATTTGGGTTTGCATTTGGTTGTATGTAACAGAAGCACAAATGCAATGAATAGCTTAACTAGAGTAAGGCTTTGTTGGATTTCCAAGTAATAAATCCAGTGGCAGAGAGTCCAGCTGGGGCTGCTGCTCAGGGAAGTCGCCAGAGAGCCAAATTCCTCACCTGGGTACGTTCCCTCCCTGAACTAAACAGGAGTTGTGCTAGTGTGGAAGTTGAGAAGAATGGGTATCTGCATGGAAATTAACATAGCCTAACCTACCCATTTCATAGATAAAGAAACTGAGATCTATACAATTTCAGTGACTTGCCCAAGGTCATGAAGCTATTCAGTAATAAATCCGATATTAGAACTCAGGACCCAAGACTTCTTCTTATTTGGTGTCCTCAAAATCCCCCAAATTTGACATGCTGGCATGTCTGTGCATTTTGCACATGCCATTGCCTTGGAACCCCCGGCCAACATGCCTGCCCATTTCAACTTAACTCTACTCATTCTGATGCTTTCCTTGAATTGAAGGTAGCAATTTCAAGAATTTGGGGAAAGTGGTATTGGGGGTTGTGTTTGGCCTAAGGGTTAAGTCTTCAAAAAGTATAATTCTTAAGCCTCTTCATAGTCTGCATTAACGTAGTGACAGCTCCTCTTTACCCACCTCCCTCTCTCCTTCTACCCATCCACCGTTTCCTTCCCACTGCTCACTGGGATCTGCGTTGCTACTTTTGGAGCCCAATTCCTGCTGTTCTTATACCTCAGTTCTTATACGTGTTCTTATACCTCAGTCTCCAGCGGGTAAATTAGAAGAGTTTTTGTTTGTTTTTGTTTTGGGGTCATTATTATTGCGGGACTCACAAGTTGCTCATAGGAATTAAGCAGAAAACAGAGCCCCTTGTCTTCTCATCATTGGATTTCCCATAGCACTTTGCACAGGTACTCACAGACAGTAATTCCTCAAAAAATCTTTGTTGGATGAATGGCTTCCAGAAAACTTTTAGAGTTAGGTGTGGGGGCTTGTAGAGATGTGCCTTGCCTAATTCCTGGTACCTAGTAAGCTTCCGGATAGGCTGTTTGCAACTTCCTTTCAACTATTTCAGAATTGGTAGTATGATATTATGTGAAAATTGGTTTATGCTGCAATTTAGAGATGATCAGAAACGTCCCCAAACTCTCATGCATTCTTCTTTGAAACAGAGAAGCCTCTGTCTCCTCTACACCTCAAGGGCTACCTGTATAAACCCTTCTTTCCACCTATGTCTGCATAGTGAAGAGCATCCCGCTTTATGGAGACTCGCTGTGTATTCCACGTACCCAGGCTCTTGTCTCTTCAAGTAATATTTGTTCATTTGTTATCTTAGTTGGTGGTGCCTCCAGGCTGTTGGAGGGCAAGACACCATCTTAAAAACAAAGCAAAACAAAACCCAAACCAAAAAACCACAAAATAAAAGAAATATCTTGGCAAACCCAGAAAGCTTTAGCAGTTGGCTGAGGTCAAATTATTTAAATGAACATCAGCTTCTCCATCATGAAGAAGAACCTCCAACTGAAAGTTAAACCAGCCTGATAATAACCATTTGTTTCTTCCTCTGCACACACTGGTTGGCAAAACTGCCGTCTGCTTCTACCCAGTACATTTTATTCATTTCTGGTCGCATTCTTGTCATCCCAGTTCAATATGGAGATTTTTGTTCTGGAGCTAATTAGTTTCAGCTGGTATTTACTCAGCATCATACTTTTTGGAGATAAATATAAGTAGAAGAGCCAGTTGGTGTGATGGAGTCTTTTTTTTTTTTTTCTTGTGTAAGTTCATGCCTTTCTTACTGTCTTCTTTTCCCACATTTTTTTTTTTTTAAAGAAGATGATTCATAAAAGAAAACCGAAATCTTAGGAAATCTGTGTGCGTAGAGGACAAGAGCTTCACAGGAAAGATGAGAGGAAAAAAAAAATCATTTGCCACCCCCAGGGGTCGGTTCTGAAGGAAATGGATCGCTGTATTTCTACCGCAGGAGTATGTTGGATGGATGAAAAAAGGTCCCGCCTTGGCATAATGGGCCCTGTTCGCACTGACAGCTTTGAGGTTTCTGCATCGGGAACCTGAAAAGTTGTCAGCGTTAATAAAAAGAAGTTTTCCTGATAATGGTTTTAGTGCAGTGTGTGCAAGCATGTGCTATTCCTAGTGGTTGGTAAAAAAGAGACTATAATATGGAATGCATTATACAGAAGAGCCAAAAATAACATCTGTCTCACAAATAAGGGGAACCATCTCATTTTATATCTCTTCTTATTTGACAGCGTCTTTATTTTTTCTTTACTGGAAAATTATAGTTTTGTGTAGTTTATAAAAATAACGTTTAAACATCACATGTGATTTTAGACTCAGATGGGATCTACTTAATAAAACACACAAGCAATTAGAGAAGTTTGTTGTAATCACTTCTGAAACCCCAGAAGGTTCACATCGGCGGGGCTGAGTTGCTGCCTTCCCAGCTTCTCTCATTTCAGAAGCTTAGTAGAGGAAATCACCACTGCCCACATCATGTATACAGATCATCTTTACCTAGCAATACAGATGTTTTTGAACTTCATGTTGCTACTGCTGGGGTAGATTCTAATTTCTAGAATGAAAAGTATATTCACTGGGGATTAGAGTATGCTGGGAATAGAAGTTAAGCACACTTGGCAGCTCATCCCAGGGATCTTCTTAGGGAAGAAAGAGTGATTAGGAAAGAAACCCGTTTTCTGTTCTTAATTTTATATAACAGAAGAGTTACCTGTTTCAGCTGTAAGCTAAGCCCACCTACTTACATTTTTTACCCTTCTGAATATATGAACTCTTCTGCAAGCTCCAAAATGTGCTTATGTGAAGATGGCTATTTTGGCATATGTCTCATGACACCTATGTTGCTTTCATTAGCATTTGTCTTGCTCTCAAATCTCCTATTCTTTAGCTGTTTTGATCAGATGGGTTTCCACATTTCAGAAGAGGCTGGTATTCCCTACTGTTAATGACTGTGCTTGCTGAACCACCAATCTTCAGTTATTGTCTTCGTTATTGTTTGGTTAGAGATCACAGTTTTTCATTTCACTGTCCTTATCTGTTTGAATCATCTCTTGGATGCCCCGTAAGAGTCTATTTGGATAATTAAATGATCTTTCATTTAAGTAATTCTGATGGTCTATAATGGGCAATATTGATGTTGTAGAGATGGTAGTATTGCTAGTGATGATGGTGATGGAGATTTTCGTGCTAGTGGAGGTGATGGATATGGTAGTGTTTTTGGAAATTGTGGTATTGATGTTGGTGGTGGTGATAGAGATGGTAGTGGTGGTAGTAGTAATGGACATGCTGGTGTTATTGGAGGTGGCTATGGTAGTGATGGAAATGGTAGTGGTAGTAGAGGTGATGGAGGTTGCAACCGAGATGATGGTGATAGTGGAGGTGATGGAGATGATGTTGATAATGGAGTGATGGTGGAGGCGAGGGAGACAGTAGTAATGGGATGGTGAGACTATTTTGCCAGGCTTAGTCTTTGGAGGAGTTACATATAAGAGGCACTGAAAGCTTAATATTAATGATGGTGGTCAAATCCTTACTATTTAAGGTGTAGTCTATAGACCAGTAGCAATGACCACCCACCAGGTTTTTATTGGGAATGTGAAAACTTAGGTTCCATCTCAGACCAACTGAATCAAAACCTGCATTTTAACAATATTTTCAGGTGATTTGTATGCACATTAAATTTGTAGAAGCACTGGTCTGAAGGAGAAATAGCTACAAACACCTTTTATTCTTGTGGTCCATATTTATTCCCTGTCTCTTCCTCATGAGGGAATCTCAGCCTACACCTGCATGTAAGATGAGCGAGGTCAGTGCTTAGCTGATCAGTAGAATGTTATTTGGCCTATACTTCAAGGTCTAGAGTCAGATTTAAGTATGGATCTAAAAGAAAGCTTTTCATGAACTGAAACTTGAGATTTCTCAGCTAAATATGTCTTCTCTAAAGATTGCTATGGTGCCTAAAGTTCTCATTAGCTTGACTTTTTAGGAAGCTGAGTCCTTTAACAGGAATAAGACATTTAAGCATCTGATTACCACATTAGAATGTGGAGAATCTTGGGTCTGAGATGCAGTCTATATGGGCTCCTTATGGAAGTCTGCAGAAAGCTTGTCTATTTTACCTGAGAAAGAGTGGGAACCCGTGGTACAGTGCACATGCATGCACACACACGTTAATTACAGCCTAATCACATTAGCAGACATTTCCTGTGTAGTGTTAAGTGGTAAGTGTGTAACTTGTGTGAGGAGAAACAAGGTTGATTTCTACACATACTGGGGGTACCAAAAAAATGTACACACGTGACTTGTATTCATCTTTTGCTTTCAGTACATATTATTACAATTTTAATAGTTTTTTCTTGTCTTAAGGTGTGTATCAATGTTTTTGGCACCCTCTGTATATTATAGTTATGTATTGCTATATAACATACTACTCCAGTACTTAGTGGCTTAAAACAATAATCATTTATTTTTATTCCCAAATCTGTCATTGGGCTGGGCTCAGGGAGGACAATTTGTCTCTGCTGCACATAGGACCAGCTAGGTTGGCCCAATTGAGACTGGAAGATATGCTTTCAAAATGGCTCCCTCCTGTGAGCAAGGTGGTACTCAGCCTGGGCTGTCAACCAGGGTTTTGGTTCTTCTCCACATGGGCCCTTTTACTTGGGCTTCCTCACAGCGTGGTGATTAGGTTCCCAGAGCAAATGTTCCCAAAGATCTGGACACATGCTGTAAAAGTTCTTCTAATCTAGCTTTTGAAGTCCCAGGTGTCGTTTCTTTGTAATTGCCTTTCTTTCATTCCGGTGTCCTTTTCATATGTATAGCCCAGTGGCTGATACATTTTTTTTGACATCACTAATGTGGCAATTGCTAAATAAATAAATAATCTTCTTCAATACTGATGCTATATAAGAAATACTCACCTGGGCTTCTCCAATTTCCTGGGTACTGTAAAATAAGAACAACAACAACAAGAACAAAACACACTGTACAAGTAATGAGTAAATAGGTTATGCTATAGAGGACTCTAAAAATGGGACATCTCACCTAATCAAATCTTATTTCTTCAAGAAGCTTTCCTTCTTCCACAAAGTCTTTTCTGACCATTTTAGTCACCATGGAGCAGTTTGCTCTCTGAACTCAGTTCTATAGTCAGCGTGAAGAGTAGACCCAACTTCCCTCAACTGTCCATTTCCCTGTTTTCCCTAACCTTCTACTCAGTACTGAGTTTTCCTCTGGGTCGTCTCATTATCAGTCCTAACCCAAACACTGTAATAGGAAACACCGTTTAAACATCAACAGGTTGTAGTATTATCTTTCTTGGGGATGTTTGCCTTTTAATTAGTGATTGTACCGTTGTTTGACCTAAATCTAACCCCTGTATATTTATTGAGAATCTACTCTGTGCAAGCCATGTGTGGGGCCATGGAAGTGCCAAAGCAGCATTAGACCTGACTGGCCCCAAGGAACTTAAAATTTAGCTGGGGAGAGGAACTTAATATACATTAGAAACAATAAAATACAAGTTCAATGCTGAGCTTTGATTTTGAACACAGGGTGTCTTATAAGGTAGACTCACTGCCAAGGTGAAATATAAGGGGTGGCTGGAAGGGCATTTTTCTGCTACCATGCGGGTCTCCTCAAGGTGCTTTGTAAAGACCTCCTGTGATTCTGCTGTCTAGTGGGAATAGTCGCCAGGTCTCAGAGAAGCTGTGAACTAGAGAGATGTGGAGGGTGGAGTTTGGTGGTGGCATTGGATGGGAAGACTGGTGGAAATTCTCACTCATTATGCTTGCAGATGCAATCAGGTAACTGAAAGTATAAAGGAGGCGTGGGCACATGTGAAATATTGTGCTGCATTGTAGTTCAACAACCAGGTTTTATATATATATATATATATATATATATATATATATATATATATATATATATATATACAAAAATTTTTTTTTTTTTACCATGGTAATATTCTTCCTACCCAAATGGTGCTGCTGGTGTTAGGACACAGGTATCTCAATTTTGGGGCTCTTTAGAGGGAAACGGTATTTTGACATAGGTCAGGAAGTGAGAAAAGAAAAATAAGATGGGGAATGGAAGTCAGGAAAAACAGTTTTATAAAAAATAGAATAGAGTCAACAAGGGGAGGGGGCATGTGGCTTACATTTGAATGAGACAAGTTTCCTATCTTTTAAAACAAATCTACCAACTTTTCATGTATGTATACACGGAGACCACACAGTGTTTGCCATAAAATTCAACAAGGATATATTTCTGGAGTTCCCTCACTCTCTCCTATTCCCACATACTCCACCCTCTCAAAGAAACAGAAGGGGAAAGGAATTGGAGGGGTGGTAGACTAAACGACTACAGAACAATACAACTAGCTTAATGTAGAACTGGAACTGCGGCATTTAATTCTAGGCCAGGCTTGGTGCCAAGTCCCATGGAAAGCAAATGCAAATCCAGTGTTTTAGCCAGTGTTAACATTGAAACAGGACCCATTAGTGATTTGTAAATCATTATTCCTCTTGGTACAGTTGCTACCTCATCTGGAGCTAGGTAGAGGCAATTTTAGGGGGCTTGTTTATATCATTAGCTAACTGCTTGTTCGGTTCATTCATTCACTCACTCATTCATTCATCTCTCCGGTCAGTCTTTTCTTTGTGCTAGACCAGCACTCCATATATATTTTTCTTATACCATTTATAACTTTGTATTAATTTATTTTCTTCTTGAGCACCCACAGCTTAGACTAAATTTCCCCACATTTTTTGCCATTAAGTCTATACCTAACGGTATACTGATGGTAGCTGTTACTGAGTTCTAGCTAAAGGAATGTGAGCAATGTAGTGTATTCCATATACAGGCCTAGTTCATAGGAAAACTCCTCATGGAAAATCATCTATGCTCGTTTCCACTTCCAGCTGGCTGGAATGGAAATGATGCCTAGTGAAATTTTGTAATTGTCTTTTGTTAGAATGTCTTTATTTACTTCTAGTATTAGGGTTATGCTGGCCTCATAAAATGAGTTGAGAAGTGTTCTCTATTTTCTAAAAGAGTTTGTGTAAAACTGGAATTATTCCTTCCGTAAATATTTAATAGAATTCACCAGCGAAGCCATCTGGGCCTGGAGTTTTGTTTGTGAGAAGGTTTTAAATAATAAATTCAATGTATTTAATAGCTATAAGGCTCTTCACATTTTTTACTTCATTTTGCCTCAGTATTGGTAAGGTATGTTTTTCAACAATTTGTTCATTTCATCTAAGTTGTAGAATTTGTTGGCATAAAGTTTTTCATAACGTTCATTTATTAACTGTTTGATGTTTGTAGGACTTGTGGTGATCACCCTTCCTTCATTTCTAATATGGGCAGTTTGTGTTCTTAATGTGATTTTGGAAATCAAATGTTGAAGATGCTAAAGTCACAAGATGGAATGAACTTTGGTCTTTGAATCGGTCTTTGAATCACCCTTTGGCGGAGAGCTGCCAACTAATCAGAAACACCTGCATCGTATTGTTGCATGAGCCAGAAATAAACATCTGTGATATCAAGTCACTGAGATGGGCTGGGCTTTGGTTTGTCATAGCAACTATCATTATCTTACCTACTTCAGGTTGTCATTCTTGGTTTCTGTGTTTATATTTCCGATCACACTGTGGCCCCTGCAGGCTAGGAGCCATGATAATATTGTTCTTGGTATTTGTCCCAGTGCTTAGCACAATACCTGGTGGATGTAAGGTTCCTGATAAATGCCTCTCGAATACAAATGAATGACCAAAATGATTGCTATGTGCTTGGAGCCCAGAGGTTTTCTTCCCCTTGGATGGGTGACTCAGCTCCAAGCTAGAGCTCCCAAGTGTTGGCTTGCTGTATCGTGTTCTTCTTCCCCTCCATTTCCCACATTTTCCCTCCCTTCTTCTCACTGTTTTCCGTGTCCTGCCTTTGTTCAGAACCACACCTGTGGGTCACTGTCAGAAACCTTTTATGAAGGTAAAATCTCTTCAATTCAGATCCCGCTAGACTGGAATTCAGAATAAAACATATTGGCTGGACTTATGTTTGCTTTTGTCCTCTCACCAAAACATACCAATTAAAAATCAATGCACCAAACAACAACAGTACTCAGAACTCTATGCAAATGATGTGTAAAAATAGATCCCTCCCCGGGCAGAACATTGAGATTATTTTAAAGAACAACTTCAAAGGATTCTTCCAGTGACATCAGTTTAATGCCTTTGCATATAAACAATAGACTAATTATAAATTATACTTGAGTAGGTATTAGATCCACTGCTGCGAAAAGCGTATTTTGCTATATCTTAGTATATATTCCTATAAAATAATTCAATCAAACCTATTTTGTGTTTCAGACTTTCACCAAATTGGACTAGTCCTCTTAAAAAATGAGAAGTATTGGTGGGGGGCTCCCTGCATTAGCTGAAGGCTGGGTGCCTCCTGGAAGTAGGTACTCTTGCAGTCAGTTCTTGTAGGTGAGGATGGAAACATTCCAACACATACACTTTGCTGGGCTCTAGGTAACCTTTCCAGTGTTTTTCAATTAATAACAAATGCTTAGTGCCAAGTTTCGTTTTAGTCGTGCTTTTTCTTAATTACTTGCTGACAAGTTTACTACTCTGCGAAGCATATAGGTGAAGTACTAATTCTCAGAATATTTTGGTTCTGTGTCTTGTCTAATCTGTGCTAGACTGTCTACACATTCCTTTTCGTGCTTCACATACATTCTTAGAAAAGTATGCAGGCTTCCTTCTGTATACTCTGCAAATACAGTCTAGAAAAGTTTATTATAAAGCAAACATCATTTTCCATTAATATCTGGAGATTTATTCATTTCCAGTTATTCATAATTGGAGGAAATCCTTCAATAGATTGAGCTGAAAAGTTCTGGCAGGAAGTGTGTTGAAAGGGAACCTAACTGAGTAGCACAGGTGGCACTGTAGGAATTGTGTACTTCCTGGATTTTCAGTCTCCACTGAAATCGTGCCCTTGCCAATCACTTTGCCTGTCTCAATCCTTCTGTTAACCCTTCAACCCCCCTCTTTTCTTAGCTCGTCAGAGTCCTAGACGTTTGTACAGTATCTAGAAATTCCCTGATTTCATACCCAATTTTCTGAAACTCTGTTTCCCTTTTCCTTTTGTTTGGTTATTTAGTGTCGCCTAAAGCTGGGCTGTGACAGTGTGCCTCCACGGAAGGCACACTATCTGATAAATGAAACACGGAAGGTGTCACTGTCTGATAAATGAAATACTCTCATCTGAACATTTCCTAAATAGGAGGCCTTAGAATTCTGTAGAATATAAATACAGTTTGGTTGGTTAGTTTAAACTCTACGTATAATTTATTAATCACAGGGAATGTGTTATAGAGCAGGCAGATAGCAGGGTAAAATCTTGCCATAAACTGTCTTGCTGTAATTATGATGATGGTACAAACTGTTAACTATTGTTGAGTGCTTACGATGTTCCAGGTGCAATTGTATTCACTTTATAACATATATTAAATCATTTCATGCTCATAACAGACCCATGAAATAAGCACTGTTATTATTCCTATTTTACAGATGAGAAAACTAAGGTACATAGAAGATAAGTAATTTATCTAAGGTTACATAGCTTATAAATGGTGTCTATACCGCATATTCAAATATTTGTTGTTGAAGAATCTTCCTCTTGTTCAGAATAATGCATATTATATCTCCTTTTGCTGTGAGAAATATATGATGGTTATTCTTATCTCCCAATGCCATCTACACAATAAGGTCTTACCCTGTATTTTAGAGCTGTACAAGTACTTATGTTAATAGAGAAATCATTTTACCTCATATCCCAAAGTAACAATATTTTGGTTTTCAACCCAGAAATACCATGTCTAAGTTCTTAATTTGATAGAATATTTTCCAAGTTGAGATTGAAGCCCTCACTATCATCATTATGGTCAGCAGGATTGATTCTCATTACATCTAGTTCACTCTCACTTAATAAGGTCTGGTATTACAAAACTTGGCAGTTATTGCTAGCAATCCATGTTGTCAAAATAACTAAAGGGAAATTGGCTCCTGAAACTCTTGCTGTCCTACCTTCTCTGGAGTGTATTGTGAGGGTTACGTGTAAAAATACATGTGATATCACTTAGAACATGTTAGAGCCCCAGTCAAATGTTAATAATTTAACTTTACATTGTATTTTATTAAGCTTTCTTTCATAAAACAATTTTAGGCATATTAATTCCTCATGGGCTCATGAAGCTTTTAGATACATACTTGTTGAAATAATTGATTTTTCAGGTTTAATTCTGCCACCTCTATAACTTTCAGTATTTCTGCAGTAGATTAAGTGCATTGATAGTCCCAAATTTTCACTCTTCCTGCTGTGAAAGGGGCATTTTGACCTAACTCTTGACTCTTAAGTAGCCACATGACTTGCTTTGGCCTATGGGATGTTAACAAATGTGGTGCAAAGTATGCACTCTGGACTCAGACTCTTGCTGTCATTGCATCTTTGCCATAACCAGGAGAACATGAGCAAGCTCGCCCACTAAAAGACTCTGAAAGACACCTAGAAAACAATCAGGGCATCTGAGGCCATCCAAGACCCATCAGCCTCTTGCCAGCCTGCCAGTATCCACAGATTCCCAGTGAGCCTAGCCAAGATCAGCCAAGCATGAACCAGATCAGCACCGCTGTCCACCTGACCTACAGACGACTGAGAAATATTAAATTATTATTGTTTTAAGCCACTATGCTCTGGGATGTTCTGGTTCAGAGCAATAGCTAATTGATACAGCCTCAACTGCAGCAGTAATCACTACTATTTATGAATCCCCATTTGAGTGCATTTGGGACTGCTCAGCATAGTGGTTTAGGCTCTTGGCTTCGGGACGCGATTCCTGGGGTTCAAATACCAGTATTTTTGTTGTTGTTGTTTGTTTGTTTGTTTGTTTGTTTTTAACTTATTTAATGTGTAATAGTGCCTGGCAATTAGGAAGCACTACACGTTAAATAAAACGCTGTGTGGCCAGATCTGTGGCAAGTGTATGCACAAGTGACCTCTTCCTATCCTCTCACTAACTCTTGTGAAGTAGATAATTTTACACCTATTTACTAGACATGGACACCAGGGCTCAGAGAAGCTGAGAAACAGGCACAGTGGGACAGTCAGTGAGTGGAGAGCCAAGATTATGAACCTAGGTCTGGCCGTGTTTATAATCATCGTGACTACGTTCCCATTGCACCTTAGCTATTTTGGCCTTCTATTTGGGATTTTTGGTCCCAATTTCGGTCTTGTGCGTCAAGTGGAATTTTTAAAAATAAGTTCGGAAATCTAAATAATATATACAGGGCAGGAGAGGATGTAACAGACAAAATGTGGACCTTTCCCAAGTGCTGAGTATCTTCTTTTACTTGCCAGAGGTACCTTGACATTAATGCCCTGTTTCTATACATCAGTTTTAGTCATGAGAAATGAAGACAAATGAAAACCACAAAGGCTAAATCTTATTTATTGAATGTAGTAATCACTTCATTAAACCAGACTTATTGCTGGGTTCGAGGATGGAGTTGGGGAAGAAACCCAACTGAACTTACAATATCTGAATGACAGATTTATTTTTCAAAGAAGTGCAGTCTTAGGTAGGTAAATAATAAATTTATGGCAAATACTGTTGTTTATAGATCCAACTGAGCAGTTATATGATCATAATTGATCTTTTACCCTCACCTCTTCTCCATCCCCTGCTGAAGATTATGGAATTAGAGTGGGATAAATTGCTTAAACACAGCCTCCGGTCTCATTTTGGTGTTCTTACTAGTTTTCTTGGAAAGAATGATAGAATGACCCTGAATTCTGGATTCCAAGATCTGAATTACTGAGATTTTATAATCCCTCCTTCCTCTGGATTTTTCCATACAACTTTTGGTCATTGTCACCAACAAGCCACAAAATACTATGCTTGTCCCTTTCTTGTGCACATGTGTAACAAGCCATTAAAAAAAGAAAAATTGGAGTTAATTCTTTGGGAGCATACTTTGGAAAAAGTGGCCTGCACAATCCACAGCTTGGATAATATGGTTCTGAACTCTGGATTCTCTTCTTTGAATTTACTTTTCAAAGCATTCAGTTTCTGTTTTTCTTTACTGTCTCTAGTAAAGGAGACTCAGACTATCATTTAATAGTTTCTGCCTGGAACCAATCTCATAGGACCCAGGTTTTCCTGTCTTTTATCCTGTACTTTAGAATTACAATGCGCCTTCCCCAAATGTTTGAGACTGGTAACAAGTGTGTCAGCTAAGATAGATGGACAGCTGTCTATGGCAGGAGCATGCTTGCTGAAGATGGGCTATTGTTGCCCCCAAATTTCCATGCCTAGGGATAGGCTAGTGCTAAGGCCAGACTCGTGGACAGATAATTATTATCATAGTGAAGTAACTTCAAAGAAAGTGTGGAATTTTGTGGCCGTGAGATCACGGCAGATCTGAGTGCAACTTTTGCAGCATCTCATTAGTTTTTTTCCTGGAACGGTCCAGGAAGTGGCATGCATGAGGCTTTCTGGCTCAAAGATTTACTGTGCTTCTGGCTTAAAAAAAAACAAAAAAACAAACATTGAAATCTTAAGAAATATGTTTATGGTGCCCATATCTTAAGAAGCTTTTGCTTGATTTTGGCAGGGCAAGTCAATGTTTGAACAATTGAAAACATCTTTTTTAACCGTTTCCAGAAATCATTTGCAAACACCCCGAAGTAAGGTTACATACAATTCCGCTCTAAGCCTCAATTAAGGCTGTTGTTGTATAGCATTTGCTGCCTCTAATAGCCTGACACCATAATAATATTATACAGTATCCCGAGATAATGAGAAGAATGTATAACATCTGCTTATACTCAGAGAACAAAGAAGAATGAAGGATGCATCCTGCAACATTTGCAAAGCACCGCCTTTGCTTGCTGGAGATGCAGGGTGGCTTTTCCCATGGATTGTTTCTCTGCTGTCCAGAGGCAATGGCAGCAAAATGTTCTGGAAGAGTTTGGCGAAAGCTTACCATAGATAGGGTGCTCAGGCTGAGGGTGAGTAAAACTGACCTCATTAAGGGAACCATTTCTAAACTCCTCCAAAATAAAGATTGTATTTTTAATCATCATTTCTTCCTTCCTTCCTTCCTTTCTTCCTTCCTTCCTTCCTTCCTTCCTTCCTTCCTTCCTTCCTTCCTTCCTTCCTTCCTTCCTTTCTCCTTCCTTCCTTCCTTCTGTCTTTTTGGTGAGAACATTTAAGATTTACTCTCCTAGCTACATTCAACTACATAATATAGTATTATTAGCTACAACACCATGTTGTACGGTAGATCCCCAGAACTTGTTAATCATATAACTGGAAGTTTGTATCCTTGACCAATTTCCCCCACCTCTGACCCCCAAATCCCTGTTTCTCTGAGTTTGGTTTTTTCAGACTCCACATATAAGTGAGATCATACAGTGTTAGTCTTTGTGTGTTTGACTTATTTCACTTTGCATAATGCCCTTAAGGTTCATTCAAGTTGTTGCAAATTCCTTCTTTCTCATGGCTGAATAATATTCCATTGTGTGTGTGTGTGTGTGTGTGTGTGTGTGTGTGTGTGATCTTTTTTAATCCATTCATCCGGTTATAGACACTTAGGTTGTTTCCTTAGCTTGGCTATTGTGAATAATGTTGCAATTACCATGGGACCGCAGATATCTCTATGAGATCCTGATTTCAATGTCTTTGGATATATACCCAGAGTGGGATTGCTAGATCATATGGTAGTTCTATTTTTAATTTTTTGACGTACTTCCTTACTATTTTCCATAGGGGCTGCACCGATTCACATTCCTACCGACAGTGAGTGAGCAAAAGTTCCCTTTTCTTCACATCTTTGCTAGCATTGGTTATCTCTTGTCTTTTTTATAGTTGTTCTAACAGATGTGAGATGATACTTCATTGTGGTTTTGATTTGCTTTTCCCTGATGATTAGTGATGTGGACATGTTAGCTGATGCTATGGTGGTAATCATTTTGGAATACATAAATGTATCAAAAATCAATGTGTTTTACACCTTAAACTTACACAATAGTATATATCAATTTTATCTCAATAAGCTGGAAAAAAATTAAAAATGTATAAATAATAAATAAGTTGTATTTTTAAGTTAGTTTATTAAAATAAGCATAGCTGATTTTCAAATGGTGGAGATACTACAGAAATACTGGGTCTTCCTGACTTGGATCTGTGCCCTAATTTGATCTAATCGCTAATGTTGTCCCCAGAACCAAGTGATGGGGAATGATGTTGAATATGCCCTCCTGACACTTTTAGCAATAGACCAACTTAGGGAGAAGCTTAAGATGGATTTAGCTTATGTCATACTCTTCTTTCATGGGTTGTACTCTTTAGGGACAAAGATCGTAATTTCCATTCTTCATTAAGCAGGAACTTGAGACATGATGAAGGGAAATAATTTGTGAATCGAAACACAGCAGGTAGGCGAGGGAATAGCACAAATGGAACCCAATGTGTATGCTTCCTGGTCTGCCAAGCAATGCTGTGCTCTTGTCTGTTTATCAAAACTGCTCTTGTAGGAAAGAACATGATTGGCTTATTAATTAATTAAAAGAGAGAAAACAGTAATTACTGTAGTGGGCATTCATTGGGTGACTTTCTAGTACTTTCCATTCTTACTCTTTCTCTTTTCTAACAGAACTCGGCATTTTCTTCCTTGCAATTGATTGGGCCTTCTTCTGATTTGGATACCCCTGGAAGCAAACCTTTAAGTAGAAGTAGTTTATTTGGAAGAAATACTGTGGGGGTGGGGAACCATAGCAGGGAGGGAGAAAGTTTATAAAGGGTGTGTTAACCAGCCACTATGGGCAACTGGAGCTCCATACGCATGGGAAACTCTGGGATACTCTGTAGAACACACCCGAGAGTTCTTCCAACTGAAAAGTGAGAATGCTGGGATGTTTATCAGCCAATTCCCTGATAATCCTTAATTGAGGACTGCTTTGGGGGGCATTAACTCTGGAGCTTCTAGCTTAAACTGTGCATGGACCGAACATGTTCTTGCAGTCAGGAAAACAAAAAGCCCTTGCGCATAAAGTAGCAGGTGTGTGGGGGCAGAGCCCCAGAAAGTAGTTTACAGGCTCTCGGCCTCACGTGGAGGGGTGCTGGCTCGGGTAGTAGATGGCCATCAGCTGTGGCTGATTGACCGTCAGCTGTAGCCATTGAGCCATTGGCCACTAACATAATTGCTGCGGCAACGGAGGAGAGCCGAGGAGGGTGGAGGAGAGTCGTTGGTCGGTTGGCAGAAAACGGACAGCAGGTCACACATCCAGTGAACCCAGCCTCCAGTGAGACTGTAATGGTATGACTCCCCTACCTATGGTTCCGTGGGTGTTCCTTTTTGGCCTCACCATATCCTGCGTTCTTATGTGGGGAGCGGGAGCAGAGACCCCGCTGGCCTCCCTGCATGACAAGGTGTTTGCAGATTGAAGGCTGAGGGGAGATATGGGAACCAATTTCAGGACTTGACTCCTCCCTCATTTCAAGAGGGAGGGCTTGATTTGCTCAATGTTATCTGCACATCCCCTTAGACACTCATTGATTTGCTATGTCACGTGACTTAAATCAGTCTATGTCAGGAATGTGAGTCAAATCCTACACTTTAGTTGGCTGTTGCAAGAGCTGAGTCTCTCTTCTCCGTTAAATATGAAGAATCAGGAAGCCTTGGAAATTGCTGGTGGCCATCTTAGCAGCAATGAGAAGAACCACCTGAGCCTGAGGACATGTTGCCAAGCCTGGAGCGAGAGAAACAGGGTCCCGATCATAGAAATTGAGCCCTGCATTAAGATTTTACAAAGCTGTATTGATTGCCTAGGGCTGCTATATCCAAGTACCAAAAAGTAGGTGGCTTAAAACAACAGTAATTTATAATCTCGCAGTTCTGAGGGCCAGAAGTCTGAAACACGGTGTCAGCAGGGCCAAGCTTTTTGCTCTAGGGGAGAATCTTTCCTTGCCTCTTCTAGCTTCTGGTCTTTGCTGACAATCTTTGGCTTTCCTTGGCTGTAGATCCATCACTCTAGTCACATGGTCATCTTTTCCCTGTGTGTCTTCACATCTTCCCCTTGTGCATGCCTGTGTCCATGTTTCCCCTTTTTTATAAAGACATCGGTCATACGGAATTAGGGCCCATCCTAATAACCTCATTTTAACATGATTACCTCTGTAAAGACTCTGTTTCCAAATAAGGTCACATTTTGAGGTGCTGCAGATTGGGACTTCAACATAACGTTTTGGGGGGACATAATTCAACCCATAACAGAAGTGAAACCTATTCAATTATGATAGTAAACAAGTCTGTTTTGGTTTAAGGGCATTTGGGTTGAGACTTTCTGTTGCCTGTAATGACATCTTACTTACCAACTCCTTGATTTGTGGCTATGCATAAAACAAAACAAAACAAAAATCCAAAGCAAGTGGGGGACTAGTAAGGTGCCATTTGCATAAAATCCCAAAGGAAGTGATGTAATTTATTCATGTAGCTAGATCCTAATAGGAACATGGTACCCATTTCCAGTTCTAACTGAAAGCATAAATGGGTGAAAAGCCAGACAAGCTTACCATGTTTCCCCGAAAATAAGACCAGGTCTTATATTAATTTTTGCTCCAAAAGATGCATTAGGGTGTATTTTCAGGGGATGTCTTATTTTTTCATGTACAACAATCTACATTTATTCAAATTAAGTCATGCCATCTTCTTCTGGAATAGCGTCATAACGTACTAAATGCGTCTGTCAGGCTGATGATCTGAACTGGGGCTTATTTTCGGGGTAGGTCTTATCTTCAGGGAAATACAGTACCTATAGAGGAGGCTCTCTATTCCTTGAGAAGATTATAGCTAGAAGCATTTGTGTTTGTAGGGAATTCGGGTTATTTCCACCTGGTCCGTTTTGGACACCTGGAGAACTCTGCCAATCACTGAGTCCATTTTCAGGCAATTAATCATGGCAAAGGTTGAGTTCAATGTATAGCCCATGGCAAGCTGAATGTGATTTTAAAAGCTTTAAAAGCTGAGACAGTTACCAGCCATTCTGAGCATTCTCTCTGACTGCTGGGTTTCAATTAGCATTCTCTCTGACTGCTGCTGTGCTATGAAACAGAAAGCGAAGGACCAAGTCTGTTGTAATGTCCCTTAGGGTTTATTATTTTTAACAGACAAATATTGATTTTCTAAAACATCCAAATATACAAGGTGTGCCTTAGAGGCCCAAGACTGATTCCACAAGCACCCTATGAAAATCAGTTGTATTCTTTCTAGTTGTCGTCTCATAAGGTCTTATGGATGGGTAACAGATATTGAACAAGGCTTTTGACGTAGTTGAATACACTGTTTATACAAAAGAACACTCCATGCTCCAAAATGACGTTGAGAAGGACAATTTGTCACCTTGCCAGTTTGTATCACTTGCCAGTTTGTATCATTTTTTTCAACTCTGAATTAAGATAGCAACCATCAGTTAAGTAAACAAAGCACTTACTTTAGTGCAGTTGGTATACAAAGTAATGCTTTACTAAATTATTTATTGCTCCTGGATAGTAACTACAGGACTAGTAGATGAGTGTGAGTTTCCTATATCCATGGAGATAGTGATAATAGGTGCTTGGATACATGAATAGGAAAATTAAAACATGTTCCCTTCTGTAGGCAAAATTAAATTATAAGAATTTACAACTGATGTGGATTATTAGGTTCAATTTAAGATGCTGAAAAAGGAGAGACACCAAAATTCAGAGGCATATACAAGAGATAAGTTTGCTTCTCTCTGATGTAAGTGTAGAGACAGGTGAGCAGTCCAGGATAGACAGCTAGGTCTACTTTCTAAGGTCACCCAGGACTAGCTTTCTTTACCTTGTGGCTCTGCCATCCCTTAGGTTGTTGTCCACATCACCCTGGAGGACACTGTCTCAAGCCCCTTGTGTTTGCGTTCTAGTCTTTAGGAAGGAGGAGGAACAAGAAGAGGAGAAACAGCTTTTTTTAATGACATGACCTGGAAATTGCACACATCTCTTCAGCTCACATTCAGCTGGCCAGAGCTGAGCTGCAAGGGAACCTGGAAACATCTCTAGTTGTGTGTCCTTGTTTCCTGCCCAAATCCCTGGGGTTCAGTTATCCAAAGAAAAAAAATTAGAATGGCTATCAGGAGACAATTAGCTTAAGTGAAAGTACCGTGGCTTCTCTTATGAGAAGGAATGCAATTTGGACTTGGGGCAGATAAAGCTTTGAGGGGCATTCGCGTAATACTTAACCACCATGTACTGAGGATATGATGTTTTCTTCATTGCCATATAGTCCGATTCAAGAGATAGACAGTTAAGTAGAAATAAATAATGACATGTGAAGATGTTGTGATTGGGGAGATATAAATATTATGAGAACTCAGAGCAGAAGAACGTAACCTAGTCTAGGGACAGAAGGATCACTGATGGTTTCCCAGGGTGATGACGCTGCGCTGAGACTTCTGTGCGAGGTCCTATTGGGGTGGAAGGAGGAAACGCTTCCAAGGGTGGGAATCAGAGACACAGTGTAACTTTACTGAATCTTCCAAAGACAGAAGTCATTTACAAGGCTGCTGCAAGAAATCTTAACCCAAGGCAGGAGCAAAAGGAAAGTTATGTAGAACTTATCCAGAAAGGAAGAAAGATTACTGAGTTGGGAGGAAATTTTCTTGGCACTGTTTTTGTAGCAAAGCATAGAATCATGATGAGCCCCAGATTCTGGGTCATATGCAGCGATTTGAAACATGGACCTGGTTATGGTTTGGCTGCAAGCAACAATAAATCGATCAAGCTTTTCAACAAGAATTAGAATATTCCTATAATTCCCCATTAATCACGTCTTTTGGAAAGGTAGGAAGTGGTAGGAATCACATCTGTTTGGTTGTTTGGCACCAAAGTATTAGGTCTCCTAGTGTTTATCTGGTGTTTCTTTATTAAAAAATGTTGTAAGTTTGAATCATGATGAAATCTATTTTATTTGGAGAGTTGCTTTTGAGAATGGATAGCAAATTGTCCTGGAAAAAAGAGCAGGGAAAGATATTACAAGGTAATGACTGGGTAGGAATGGGGGAACTTACCCCCCAGTGTTTGCTAGTTTGGAACAAAATGTCTCATTTTCTTTTTCCTGCATTGGAACAGGATATCTCCTTTTCTCTATGTATATTTTATTAGGTTTTGGTTTAAGTGCAGGTTCTGATATTCCTGCATGCTTTATGTTCCTTAGCATTATTAATTTACAAGCATTTCCTGAGTACCTACTATGGGGAAGCGTTGCAGACTCCGGGCATTACTAGGGGAGAGGTGTTAAGGTATGACAGTGAAAAAGGCAAACTTTGTTCATGCCAAAATAGAACACAGTGCTGGAGATTGAGGCACACCACTCATCAACTTCCAAAATGCTGTGTCTTACTCTCTCTCTTCTATAAAATTTTTTAACTATGAGAATGATCATAGTATTGTTTTTTCCCTTTCACTCTTCATTCCTACCCTCTGGCAAAGTTCTACCACATCCGGTTCTTTGACTGTGGCTAGGACATGATTCATCTTTGACAAAACCAGGTATGGAAGACACCAAGAACGTCTTCTTTCTAAGACTGGATGACCCTGAAAGTATTTGCGACAAGGAGGGATGGCTTCCCCATCACAGACACTCCATGTTTTACTCACAAAATAGAAACCTAGGTGTTCCTTGGAATTCCGTGTCCAGCCGGGGCCATTTCCATTGTCTACGACACTGTAGAGACATGCTGAATAGAAGAATGGAATGTAGGAAAGTTTTTTCTCCCAGCGCCTGACAGGAGGAGTAGCGTGGAACAGGTCTTAACATTAATCCAGTTATGTGCTAGGCGTTGTGTTGCATGTATTGCCTTGTTTAGTCTAAGGAACAAATCAGCAATGAGGCATTACTCTTCCCGTTACAAAGACGAGGAGGTTGGGGTTGAGAGCGGCTAAGTAACAGCTGAAAAAGTGTGGAGGCAGCATCTGAAGCCACCACTTCAGACTGCCATGTCCATGCTGCCTTCCATTAAAATGGTTTTTTTTGAGCCAGTGAAATTCAGACACCTACTCAGTCTGGTGGGGTTAGCCCTGCTCCTTGCAGAAACACAGGTGATTCTTAGCTGTCTGGGAAAGCAAAGTCCTCCAAGGCTGGGGCAAAATGGGACAGATCTGAGCTGAGAAAGGCAGTTGGCTGGGATAGTGTTGCTCAAGCGGCTGTCTTCCTGGCAAAAACAGACCATTTTTGTTTTTTGTTTAGCAAAATGATTTGAGTTCATCACCCTGTCTTAACTTCAGTTGGCCTTAAAGATACCAATAAAACATTAAAAACATTCTTTTTTTTTTTTTAAATTTCTGGGCTTTTGCAAACTTGCTCCAAATTTATATCCGGACCAGGTCTGCAGAGACTGTGTGCAACCAGCTTATGACAGCAGGAGTTGTCCTTGCTGTAATTACCAGTGACTGTGGGCCTCTGGAGGCAGGGGTGCAGCTTAGTCACTGTGGGACCCTCAGCACAGTGTCTGGCACAGGGCTCAGAAAATGTCCATTGAAATCAACTGGTATCCCCATGTTCCTTTTTTGTAACTAAAGGAATCAGATTTAAATTCAAATAGACAAATGCCCATCAAGTCATTTCCAACTCTCTCGACTCTTGGGGAAAGTGTGGGTTTGGTTTCCCTTTAGTTTTACCTGGAGAGTCTGCGTTGTCTTTGTGCCACATTCCACCGTCTTTAGGACACAACCTGCTAACTGTGGCATGTGGATTTCCAGTGCCATCCCTTGGGGGTCCTCCAAGGAATTTGACAAGTGGGTAGTAGCATTTGAAACATGTTCATTTAATCTGTGACTATAACGGCCAATTTTTCCAAGCAAAAACGGAACTCTGGAGAGAAATGAGAGGAAGCCCATAGTAATCTTGAAATGTATTAAGTTTGGAGAGCTGCTTGGAAAACGGTTAACTTTTCACTAGCACAGGAAGAGCAGAGAGAAGTACATGAACGAGGACAGTTGCTGTGTGGGCTGAGCGGGACTACGTATTTGCATTTTTGTTGTTAGGGTCTCTATGGCCTCTTTACTAATGTTGGTAATGCTGTGGTGGTGAGTTTCAGTGATTTTCTGTATTGTGACTTCCAGATCAATCACCTACATGGTTGTTCCATTTAACCTGTATTCCCTAGGTTATTTCTTAAAACAATTTATTGAACATTATCCTAAATTGAACTGCATTTACCATCCCTTGACCCAATTACTTAAGTGGTTCCACATCCATTTGATTTTGATTGTCTGGTCTGTTGCTATTTGCTTTCCCTCTAATTTTACAATCTGTTGCAAAAGAGAATATTTAATTCTGGTGTCACTGTCTTCCCAAACTATTCTCCATTTGGACAGTGCAACTCATAAAGGCAACTGTTTTAATTTGAAAAATCACAGTTCTTCGGTCTTGAGTATGGTTTATTTTAACAATTCGATTCTACAAAGATTTACGGAGTGCCTACTTTGTGATAGACTCAGCAAAGTGCTATCTGCTTGCCTCCTTTATCCTTGGGAGTGAGTTTGCTAGGCAAAGGTCTCTGATCTCTGAGCAAAGCGTCTTAGCTCTGGATCCTGTCAGATGGTTTTCCAACACCAGTTTCAACCACTGGGTGCCTTTCAACACTCCTCTCACAGTGCACAGCAAATGTCCAGCGGGTTAGTTGGCTGCAATCGTTTATGTGTTCGTAATTTCTAATTCATGAGCAAGCCCTGTGTCTTTAGATGTTCTTCTATCATGTCCTTAGACTAGTTTCTACTCTTTGTCTAATGACAGTTGTGGAATATGCTCGGTCCTGGTTCATGTCATGAATTATAACAACGACAACAAAACAAAGTCCATAACAATACAGTGTGTCACTTCCCGTCTTCAGGATTTTCTCTTTAAACTTCTGAACTCAAGGAAGATTCACCATCTTCCTTCATTTCTGCAAACTCTTGTAAACCGACACTTTTTATTGGCCTTCAAACGTGTGTAAGTAGAGCTGGTGGTGAGAATGGAAATGGTTTTCTCTGGAAAACCTGATTATTTATACTATATGAGTAAAGACATCTTTACACGGGACCTTCTTTTGGTCTTTTCTGATTTCTACCCTGGTGCGAAAGTGACATTTTGCTAATCTTTTTCATTGTTGAAAAAATGTGTCTGTTTTGTGAGGTCAGTGCTGCTGTCACCAATTTGCTGCTTAAGTCCCGTGAAACCAATTCTCCACTAACCCACAGAAAGCCCAGTCGCAGGTGGAGTTCTCCTGGCCTGCCATGTCCTGCTCTACGGAGATCCAGTCAGTACAAACAGGATTTGATCTGTTCTCATGACATGGAGGGAAGATCTTTTCTAAAGCCACTTAGTAGTTCAGTAGCTGAAAACCCAGAAATTCCAGATTTGGGGATATTTGCCCTGACCACTCAACCATGCCATAGTTCAAGCCTCGGGTTCTATTTTGAATGACAGCGATTTGATTCAACCATGACATTGAACAGGAGATTCAATTACCAGAGTGTGGAGTTTACTGAAAGGAAAGACAAAACAAAGTAGGAGCAATGGTGGCAACGGAGACAGGCAGAATTTGGTAGCAGAATGGAAGGAAATGGAATTAGTGTGTTATTTGAAAGAGCTGAGACTGTGGGATTATGCTAACGAGCCGGTAAAGTGGGTTTTTTGTTGTTGTTATGTGTTATTCAGGTCCTTTGTGAAACGCTTTCTTATGTTACAGCAAAAATAAGATCCTGCCTTTTGCCAAAAAGAAAAATAAAAGACATTAAAAAAGAAACACACTTTTAAAAAATATGACCTTGGTCATAAAATGCTTCTCCTTTTCTTTCTTTTTAAATTTATTCTATGGCAAATGGAAGAGAAGGATTTAATGACCCTCATTTTATCCCTGCCCCTTTCCGGGTGCTGTCTGGATTCCACTAGATTCTCTTATTGGTGTGAGGATACGGATGACCACTTGGCAAATAATTTGAGGAAAAAAATGACATTTTTTTGTTAGCAGCTGTATTGTATTCCAAAAGGAAATGTGGTTCTATTACAAGTTTGCTATATAATCTTAAATGTCTAGGCTCTGATACAGCTGTGCACTCAGAAAAGGGAGGAAGGCAGCAGGGTGATTTGAATATCAGGTGCTAAATGTTCTTTTAATGGAATATGCTGTTTCCCTCCATTTGAGATTCAAAACTTTGTGCAAAATATGCTTCTTCACTAAAGGATGTTTTTCTCTCAAGAATTAAAAAGGAATCTCTAATGTAATTGCTTAATCTGATGTGAATAATTTCATCCTTGGCTGTAAGAAGCTTTGAAATAGGTTCATTTGAAAGCTTTAACTTTAGCTTGTGTACAAAATACAAAGTTTCAGAACTTCCCAACCCTCCCATCCGGTTACAGAATATTTGACAATAGGAGATCAATTTTCTCTACTCACTCTGTCAACTAAACACATTTCCCCTTCAATTTAGTTGTTTGAATAGAATGAGACTGGCTACTTTTGTCATTTGGCAGTTGTTATAGTAGCTTGTATTTTTTCCAGATGACTTTAGTGTATATGTCAGCACTATGTACATAGAGCTCTATTTTTTTTTTTTTTAATAAAGCAGATTTCAGTCTAGCCCTTTTATATAGAAGAAAATCAAGCCATATGGAAAGGTTTCATTTTTCGGATGTACTTTTAGCAGACAGAATATTATAAATTCAGGTTTTGTGGAAGGCGGGTTGAGTTTGTTTCGTGTCATTCTCACTGTTGACGCTGAGTTTGAAGAGCATTGCACTGACTGTTGGTTTTGCATTGTGTACAAGGTATCTCTGGCCCTTCTGTTTAGACAAATGAGAAGAGTAAGGGGACTTGGGCAGATATTTCAGACAATCAGACCAAGTCAGACATTCTTGGAAACTGATGCAATCTAGGTTTCAGAAGAGATTGTTCAGCCTCAAAGGCCTTTATTTGTTCCACAATGAGGCGTTGGGGCAAACTCAAGCCAGGCAATGACATCTGTGACCATGATCGACTAACACAGGACAACTAGAACGAACACCACCTTCCCAAGATAGCTGGACCACCTTCATTTGGAGACCTTACCACTTTGTAGAATTTGAAGAAAACATCTCATGGAATCATGGAATAAAGATGTCAGCCCAGAAATGTCCTGGAAAACATCTGCCCTATATATGCATGTAACAATCTGCTGTTTGAAAAACAAAAATCATATGCAATGTAGCTTGTAATCTACACCTTGCTTGAGAAAGATAATAGCTGTGAATGGAAATACATCTGGGTCTCTTTAAAATACCAAGTACCGAACTCATTTATGAATGTGTAAACATTGACTGCAGTCAGCCATAGATGGGTGGCATTTCTTCATTTCTTCTCACCTCCAGAGTGGGCTGGAACAGATTGGACATTCTGAGGACATGTGGTCATAGATGGAAGCCCTAAGGGGAAAAACAGATTCCAATGGGAAAGGCATAGTCAAAGAGGGGAGCATTAAGAGAGATTTTCTTTACCAGTGAGCTGCTTTTGGCTATTTCATTAAGAAGAGACTGGTGGCTAGACACTGTGGAAAAAGCTAGGTAAGCATATTCAAAACTATGTGATTCTTAACAAAGTGATTGGCAACAAGTATAGATTAATATGAAAGGTTTAATAAAAATTTGAATTGAAAGCAGCTGTAAAGTTATTAAAAACCAAATAAGAAGAGATAATATATTCTTACTTCTAGCTGTTTCGTTTTTTTCTGGATTCTTTTTATTTTCGTGGTGTCTAATGGCTCATAAATAAGACTTTTGTGCTTTCTATTTTACTATTGTAAATAAAATTTAAATATTTTCATATGTTATAGTGTATCCTCCCTTGCTGTTCTTGGTATCTAATGGAGGATATTTCAAATTTCACATTGCAAGTGATTAGTGTGTGGAAGGATCTAATTTAGTCATTTGTGACCAGTATTTTTTCTTAGGGTTTTACTGATGTGACGATTTACATACAGTTTGATGCATTTTCACAAATTCAACACAGCCATGTCACCAGCACCTAGATCAAGAAGCCCCAGTTCAGTAGAAGCCCCTCCCTCCACTGTGATTCCTTAAAATCACTACCCCTCCAAAGGTAACCCACTGTCCTGACTTATAACAGCATAGATTCGTTTTGGCCATTGTTGAACTTTCTATAACTAGAATCGTACAGTACGAAAGAACTCTTGAGTCTAACAATATGCATGGGAAATTTATTCATTTCATTACAAACAATTATAGTGTTCCACTGTGTGAATATACTACATTTATTTATCCATTGCTTTTGGGTAGTTCCCAATATTTGGCCTTATGAACATTTCTTCTGTTCATATAGCTTCTGTGAACATTCAAAACAAGTCCAATGGTGGACACATGCACTCATTTCTCCTCAGTGTGTACCTATAAGTCAAATTGTTGGGTCTTCAGATATGGTATATTCTGCTTTAGTAGATCCTATCAAAGAGTTTCCTAAAGTGGTTGTACCAATTCAGAGTTAAGTGTAATAGAATAAATAGAATAGAGTTGCATGGAATGGAAAAGAAAATGGAAGCTGAGTCACATGTTGTAGTGGTAATTACTGTTTCTTCAATCTTCCATTTCAATTACATAGATATTTATGTTTGTACTAGATCTCAGTATGAAATATATATTTTCACTCTGAGTTTCCATAAAAAAAGTTTAAGAAGCACTTGTCTAATCTTAAGACTCAAGTCCAAACAATTATATTGACTGTATTGCTTTTTTTTTTTTTTTTTACTGTATTGCTTTTAATGAACAATAGAAATTGCCCTCGTGTCAGTGAATGATAGAAGAGGCATTGTCGGGGGTAGGGAAATCATAAGCTCTTTTAGGATCTGGACCAACTTTCAACAATAATGATATTTAGAAATATGCTGTGATAGGAGCTGCATAGAAAAATGAAAGCATAAGGTTGAATAATCATTTGTGATTTTGAGACAGTTGGAACAGCAACCTGGATAATTTCACGCTATCATTTATGGTCTTGGGTACTGAGAGTGCTTGTGGAGTGTCCCTTAAAAATCTTCTCTTCACACATAGTTCCAGCTTTCCCAGTTTCTCATCCAGAGAAATCAGCCACTCCTCAAGTCCCAGGCAGAGGGCTAATTCCATCATAATAAGGAAAATGAATAGTTCACATACAAAACATATTTGCTTGAGTTTCCTGAGGGATCACCCCGAATGGTTAGGACTTCCCAGTCCCATCGTCAGGGGAGTACAGTAGAGTTGACTGCTTGAGTTGTATCCTGGCTCTACTACTTACTTCCTGTCTTCTCTTCCCTTTCCCTCCCCTTCCCTTCCCTTCCCAGTTCTGATTATGGAGGTGGCACCTGTTGCATAGTGAGTTCTATCTTTTTGACTTAACGGTTCTTTTAAAAGTGCAAACCTAAGCATGCTATTCCCTTGCTTAATATCTTTCCGTGTTCCCGTTGCCCTTAGGAAAATTTCTTCATGGGGTCCTGTGCTCTCTGGCCCGTTCTTACTACTCCAAGCCTGTTGACTGACATTTTCCCTTGCTCTCAGCCATAATAGACTCCCTTTGGTTCTTTGAATGTGCCAAACTCTGTATCTTCAAGGATTTACCATGAGATTTTTGCTTTCCCTCTTTTGTGCGTGGCCAGTTCCTGCTCATCCTTCAGGGCTAAGCGTAGGTGACATTTTCTCTAGGAGACTTTCTCAAAGTGCGAATTGCTTGCCGTTGCTTTGATTGATTCTTGCTGTTTTCTCAATATGCTATACTGTATTTGTTTATTTTATTTTCTTTCCTACTGGATGTAGGCTCTCTAACAACAAGGACAATGTCTTTCTCATTTATTGTTATATCCTTAAAACAGTGTTCTCAAGTCTGTCATGAAACACGATTATTCACTGAAGTATAGAGTTGCAGATGGCTTTTTTTAGTTTTGTCTTTCTATTTACCTGTTGGGATTAATTTTTCTACAGTGAACATGCATTACCCATTTTGTAAAATTATGAAAGTTTTGAAATGAGTTAAATATAAAAAAAATTAATTTAAAAAAATATCAAATAACAGTAGGAGACAGATAAAGAGGGTAACACGTTAACGAGTCTGTTATCTGTGGCTGCTGTTGAAAGGGTGATAGAATTCAGAGTCGCTGGCTGCCCCAATTCCAAAGCTATATTTGTCCGTATGATTTAGGGTGTAGAAATTGTAGGGTCCATCCTATTAAAGGCAGGTGTGATCAGAGAGGAAGTGAGTATGATTAAAGAGCGGGAGGATCATTTAGGAGAGACAGCTGGGACCAGCTGTGGAAGTTCTTCGGAAAACTGGAAGAAAATAAAAGAGTTCCAAGTATAAGAAAAACAAGAGCTGTAGAACCAGGAAATAAGAGAAAAAGCCGGAGGAATAAGAAGTCCAAAGTGTACTAGAAAGAGGAAAGAGGGATAAAGGAAAGAAAATGAAAGTGAGACATGAATAGGGCTCAGTAGGGAAAAAATATACATATATTATATATTATATTTATATGTATATAAATATACATATATATATATATATATATATATATATATAGATAGATAGATAGATATATATAGATATAGATATATATCGGTATATCTATATATATATATCAGAAAGATACTTAGGGGACAGGTCAGAAAGGAACCGAAAGCAAACCTGTTGACACGTCCTACCCTGTGCAGGACACCTGGTCTCCCGCTGGTAGTAGATCTGCCTCATTCAGCCCTCCAGGTGCAGCCATCACAGCTATAAGGTCCTGCAGGGATTTCTGAAAAGTCCCCTTCGGGTCACTCTTTTCTTTGGGAGGTTTTGTCTTCCAAACTTAAGTGCACTGGGCCTCTGGTGTGAGCCATTTATTTATGTTTTGAAATGTGAGCGTTCTGTGTGAACTTTTCCTAGCCTGCTGTATCTGTGTGCCTGGGACAAAAGACATGACTTAGCTGTCAGTGCATTGAAGTATGCAGCCTGCTTGTAGGTCAGGTCACAGAGCAAAGCTGTTTAAAATGTATGGGGCTCCTCTCGGGAGACAGCTGTGTGTCCATGCAGCACTTGTCAGCTGTGTTAAAGATGGAACTGAGGACAGAAAGGAACATCCAGAGAACACTATATGAATGGAAATGTGCCATAAAGTGTTTTAAACTGGTGTGAAGTTAGGTTTGAAGTGTTGAGGTCAGAGGGTAAGTTCTCTTTCCCCTGGAACCTAATTCATTCTCTGGCAAATTTTCAGAAACCTAGTTGTGGTAGGTGCAAATGGCTGCATTGGGACTCCTTGACTGCACAACCCCTGCTAGTTTACCAAGGTGAAGCCCAGAGGCCAGAGTGCAGTGGTGATCCTGTTTCCTTGGGCCTACGAGGAGGTAGTGGTCATGCTGTTTGTAGCATATGTTTTTTTATCCTGCCATAAATTCTACTTTTAACCATGGGCCTTAGAAATGCATACTCTTGGTCACTGTCTAGTGAGTCCACCTTGTAAAATTGATCTTGAAGCCGAATGGGCTACTGAGACAGGTGGTTAAATTGCCTTCGTTATTTCTGGGGAAGAACTTAGCTCTCATGAGTTGATTAAATTCAATAAATGGAATAACATGGATTGAGTAATGAGAAACTTGCTCTACATTGTGGCCTTGAATTTATTTATGAGGAGCTAGAGATCATTGTTGCATTTGGTTAAATTTGTCAACCATCACAGAAAGTAGAGTTAGGCAGAGTTAGCATGGCTCACAGGGCAGGGACTCATCCTTTTCTGTCTGTGGCATGGACTGTGGGCAACTTTCCACTCTTTGGTGTTGCTCTCCCACTGGAATACAGTGTACTCCAGAGGTTGAGTGTAATATTTTATGACCCACTGTGGAAACTATTCTGTTTGCAGATACCCACGCTCATATGGAAAACATTGAGGCTAATTCATGTCTCTCTGTCTTTGGGAAATAGTTACGATGTTGTGGAAATGGCATGGATTTCGAAGTGAGATAGTCCTCGCTTCAGACCTGGGCTCTGCCACATACTTACTGGAAAACCTCGGACGATTTATTTAACCTCCCAGTCTCACGGTTTCCTTACCTGTAAGATGAGGCTAGTAATACCTATTTATGCAGTTGCGATGCTAAATAGGATAACATGTATATGTTAGAGTTTTCAGTTGCAGATAACAGAATTTGCTTTTGTTTATTTAAACAGAAAGGTATTTATTAAGGGATATTAGCTCACAGGATCTCTGGGAGTGCAGAAAGAATAGCCCCAAGGCTGGGCTTCCAAGAACCACACTGCAGAACTGGCTGCTAAGAGAGTCCCGGCTACAATGAGTCTCACAACCAGGCTGCCTCTGCCCTGCTCAGGAATCGATCAATCAAAGCTGTTATTGCAGTCACCCATCTTGGAAGAGCCACATGCTTCTACCTTCATGCTGACCAGAAACGCTGGACTCACCTGAATGGCCTCCACATTTCACTGCTCACTTCTCTTCTCCCACCTTAAGTCCTAGTATGCTCTTCTTCAAAGGGTTCTGGTCCTTTGTACGAAGATTGCTTCCAGATGCCTTCCATTTTGCCCTCTGATCTTTTATTGCTGGCTTGCTACACCCAGAATGATTTTCCTTCTGCTCTCCACCCACCAGTATTCTAGTAACCTTACAGACATTACTCAAGGTCTGTTCCAGGCTTCACAGAATTAAGTCACCTCCCTGTCTTTCAAAATTTAAAATATTCTCTTTTTGATTACCCTCATTTCTCAGGTATTGTCTTTGTCTGTTATTTTAAATTTTTTCTTGTGTGATGGTTTTTCCTGCACATTTTAATCTACTTTCCTCAACTAAAAAAGTTTCTTGATAGAAACTTAACGTTTCTATCAAGAAACTAGCAAGGATGTATATAAAATGTGGTGGTCTCCATAGTAGTGAGCACAAGGTATATATTCAACAAATATTTGTTGATAGCAAACCAACCAGAGTGTTAGCAGACTTAGAACTGGCTCCATTTGGAACTATAGTGGGTGCTGTGATGAGCTCCACAGGTCTCCCTTTGAGAGTGAGGGACTTATTCCTCCAGCTGCTTTACCTCGATTTGGGACAACTCGGAAGGGTTATTCCAGTTTCAGAAGTCTCTGTGGCGTTGGCAGAGGTGTTGTTGAGACTACATCACTGTTTCACTTCCCTCCTCTCAGTCACCCTTCAGAGTCCCTTCTCTTCCTTTGGTGCTAATCTTAAGAGCAATCTCTACTAAACTTCCTACACATTAATCTCAGGGTGTTTTCCTAGGAATTCAACCTGCAACAGGAACTGCATGATAAGATAAAGACAATAAATGATTAGAAGGTTCTGAGCTTGGTGTGGTGCATTGAGAGAAAAATAAGTAGTTCAAATTTTGGCAAGGTTTTTTATGCCTGCGTAGTTAAACTCTGAGCCATGTAATTCTTTTTGTAATTTTCAAATGAGGATCTTAAAAAATTCATGACTAAGTTGTTTCTTTGCATTCAGGTAGGCTCTGTCACCTTATTTAGAGAGTGACACATGAATCCACATATAGGACAATTTTAACATGTATGTCTTATTTCTTATATGCAGAAACTTTGCAAAATTACTGATGAGTCCTACTTGAAGGAAACTGAATATATCATAATGTTGATAAAACACTGTTACTTATTTGAGTTTTCTAAATGAGTTAAAAACCAAATGAAGCAAAACTAGAAATAATAAGAACATAAATAAATTTGTTTAAAAATAAATTGAATTTTCAAAGACTCACCGTCAATTTAGTAGAAATTGTATTTAAAACTTCATTGTTTTGCAGTGAAAATGGTGCATGTGGGGAGCTATTAACTGTTATTTTACAACAATTCGATTTACAAACAGGACTATTATTTAATGAAATTTGTAATTCTACTACATGTGTAACATGGCTGTTCTCCCTCTCCCTAAAACCAGAGTCATACAGCTAGAAGAAATCTTAGGTTTTATCCAGTGAGTCTAAGTCTCTTAGTTTACATATAATGATAAAGGAGATGAAAAAACATGTCCAGAGTCAAGATCCGTCTACTAGTCAAACCAGGCATCTAATTCAGGATCTTCAAATTCCATCCATTGTGTGTGGCAATCACTTCATGGTGTCTCTCTCTTGGGGATTAGCAACGTAAATTATCTCTCACTCAGGGCAAAGGATGAATTTTTTTTTTTTTACTTGCATTTTTTTTATGCTATGCCTAACAATTTGGAGCATTCACAGATCAGAGTGTAGTGTTTGAATTCCATAAACTAATAAAAACCCAAAGAAGTTTAATTTGGTCAAGAGATGGATTTTTTTTGGCCTTTATGATGCTCAGCAGGTGAGCTGACAGAAATATTTATTTCTCAAATTACTATTGTACCTGCTATGATGGCATGTGGTGGCTTGACATGAACAAACACAAAGAAGAGGTGGGGCAACAAATACCCTTCTCTACCTTAAACATAGTTCATCTCGAAGGTCTGAAGAACAAAAGAAGGTTTTTGTAATGTCTCGCCCTCCTCCACCCCCTACATCCCCATAAATCAGCTGTTTGCATCCACCTGGCCTGCTCATAGAGACCGGGGAACCTACGGTGTGTTCCTCTCACTGGAGGTTGAGACGCTAGAAAACATTGATTAGCTGTGAGCCCTCAATATGGGGCTGCATTTCTAGATTTGTTTGGAAGCTTGGAATAGTTCTTCAGTCTTCTAGTGGGGGAGGAGTGTGTCTGTCAGGAGTATGTCTGTCCCTGGAACCAGAGCCAGAGCCAGTGGTAACTGAGCCCAAAGTAAATATTGATTTAGCTTTTATTTGACTAATTGGTTTCTCCGTAGACAGCCAAATGATCAGATAAAATAAAGGAAATGTTTTGGCCATATTTGGTTGTCTTCACACACCAAATCTCCTGTGTGCTGTTGTTCTGTTACGTCTAGAGAGAGGTCAGGGCTATCCAGAGCTGTCTTCCTGTAGTCTGTGTAACAACACAAAACAAACCGGATCTACAACCAGAAAAATAAAAGGAAAAGTGGAAGTGATGGATACATACCCATTTTAAGAAAGAAACTCAATGTTTGATTCCAGTGGAGTTGATGGTATCCATACTTAAATTCTTTTGTTGGAGTCACAACACATTTTTGGAAAGTGATTTTTGGGCTGTGACTTTCTCAACCCCAAACAGATCTTGCTTATAATTGTTATGCGTCAGATGATAGAAGCTGGTTTCCAGACCTCGATCCTCTATTGATCACTACCTTATTAAATACAACTATTTCCTTAAGGTGAAATAAAACGTCAGCTTGAAATTGTGCAGTTGCAACCTGTCTTGGGAAGGACTCATTCCCTAGTTCTCATGCAATGATGTTTATAATTATTCTCGTTTCCCAAGAGACATTGATTACCGGCACATAGATCATCCCTGACATGTGGCCGGAGTGTACATGGGACTCACAAAGTACGTATTCTTTTTGTCAAATATAGTCTTCAAGGTTTTAATTTTCACCAGTAACACTCTATTGTATTCAAAGATTATCACTATGCATGGTGGGGTTTTGTGTTTGTACTTGTAAGACTCCGTGTTTCATAAATCACAGAGGCCAGGTTTATATTATCACCAGTAATAAATACGACGACAATGCCCATTTATTGAATGGTGACCACGTGTTAGATACTGTGTAGAGGCTTCGTATGTATTATAATCCTTTCTGTAACAGCGCAAGTTAGATATTATTATATCCATTTTATGTATGGAAAAACTAAGGCCAGGAGACGTGAAATTGCTTACTCAGTGTCCAGCATCTGGCTGGTAACAGACTTGGGATTCAAAGCCATTCTCTCTGAGTTCATAGCTCTTTCACTAGGAAAATAATATCTGTGCAATGCAAATAATTTGGAGATGGATGAACCTGGCCATTTTCCATGTAATAGTTTATTGCGGAAAACATACTCTGCTTCCCTTAAAAAAAAAAGAAAATGTGCTGTGAGTCATCCCTTTTGTCTGTAGAACCTAACATGGTAGTTGTAATACTTAAAATCACAAGCCATCTGTGGTAGTGGTAGAATGCCTGGGTTTGAATCCCGTCTCCACTGTTCGCTAGACGTTTTACCGCAGGTAAGTCACTCAGCCCAATCCCACAGGGAGTTCTGCAGCCTAAATGACACCTTAGGTTTGTCTTGCCTTGAGGTAAGGGAGCTGGGCTTTCATATTCCCTCACCAGTCAACCATTGACTAAAGGCCAGAAAATGGAGGCGAGAAGAAAGGATGCAAAAGTCCAGGCACTTTCAATGATCTGCCCATGTGACAAAGTGGTGCTGCCTGCATTAGCCAGTAAAGCACCGAGAACCCAGGCAAGGTAGGGCACACAGCACAGACCTGGCAGACTATTTTGAGGCTTGTGGCCAGAGCACAGGCAGAGTCCTGTGAGTGTGGGAATTGCCCCTGTTCATCTCATGCACCGTAGGCATGCCCTGTGCTGTGGGAACGGCTGCCTGGCTAGACTGCTCAGCGCAGCCCCTCATGACTCTACTGTGGGCCCAGAGCTGTGACGCCTGCCATTCTTGAGGGCATCTGTGATCCTTTTCTCTCTCCCTCCTCCTGCCTTGATAAGCAGAACCTTGTTCTTGGCCCCTGGGGCCGAGGCATGGGGTATACCATGAGGAATAAGGCAGAGTCTCTGCCGTTTGCAGAGCTTACTGTCTTGTGAGGGAGGCAGCCATGCATATACAATTGGCTAAAATAATTGCTAAAGACAACGACATTAGCGCTACAAAGGGGTAAAAACGGGATGCTGTGGAAACATAAGAGGAGGAGTAGAGAATTCAAATGGGGGCTCTGAGGGAAAGCTTTTATGGCAGTGGTGGCATTTTGGCAAATCGTTGAAGGATAAATATCTGTAAGATTTTGAGATGGGAAAGGGGAGGACATTACAGATTGAGGGAACAGCATGAGCAAATACTGTGCTCGGGGCAATGAATGCATTGGCCACCCAGATACCTTAGCGGGACATGAGTCAGGAGAAGCAGGGCCTTGATGCTTGGAAACTTTCACAGTGGGACAATGCTGTCCATGGGTGCCAGGTCCTGTAACCTTGTGCTGTTAACACTGGTTTCATTACGTTACATCGAAGGTGTGCTTTGATAAGCTGTGTGTATAAATGACTGCAACAGGAGTTTCCAATGGAAGTTTCTATTGAAGCCCAATGACAGTAAAAGAAACATTCCAAACTGAAGTGAAAGACCAGTGTTTAAAAAGCAGGTGACTGAAAACATAAACACTTGAACCCTTCATCCATATTGAGGGTATAAGAGGATTGAGGAGAGAAATACTTTTGAAGAGGATTTGTGGAGAGCATTTTGGGGGAGAGTGATTCCAACCCAAAGAAATTCCCTAAAGGAGTTATTCCCCGTTAGAGGAAAAGGGGCTCCTAGGATGCCAACTGGAGTTGTGTGTTCCTTTGAGCTTAGGGGATACAGTAGCTTCATGTCTGGTGTGACCTGGAAAGTCCAGAAGGCGAGCGATGGGGTATCTGGTTGCCTTGAGCTGAGGAGTGCAGGGGAGATTGCTGTGCAGGGGATTTCAGAGTTCTGAGGTACAACGAGAGACAGCTGGTGTGGGGTCTCCCCACGTCTTATTAGAGAGGGCTTCATTGAGGGGCACTCAGACTTCAGCAGACAGAAGCTGTAGGCACAGCTGAACTTCTTAGGGCTAAGGAAGGAGTAAGCCACCAGATGGAAGAGAAGTGCATTCTGCTAGATCCATAGTTTTGGAGCATCTCTAAAGAACCCAGAAAAGTACCTACACGAGATACATCTTTAGCCATCTGCCAGGCCCCAAGAGTGGCAATACTAAAGAGTATCGCTTTCATATCAGTTACGTAGGAATGTACCTGCCCTAGTTCCTTTACTTTTTCTGTGACTTCTAATTTAGAGGGGTCAGAAAGCACATTTAGCAAGCTGAGGGAGGTGGAATAAAAGTACTGGGCCATGGAAGAGGGAAGAAGTTATCTTTAGTCCATTCCAGACCTTAGGAGTCTTGTGCATAGTAGGCTCTTGCTTGGGGTGGGGTGAGAGGTGGGGGAAGAAGTCTTAATTTTATTGCAAGACTGATGTTTACATGGGATTGGACATTTTAAATAATGGATTGAAAATATTTATGTTTTTTAAGGTTTATCAGAAAAGTTAAGAGACTGCCCACTTTTTCATCCAAGGGTATCCACCAATTCATTCCTACTGAATAAGTTGTTTTATGGCCAAGTCCTATGAGTTATGTTTGTTTAATGTAATGGTGACACTACTAATTATCCCTAAAATTGTTTCCATGGGAAAAACTCATCCAGTTCCCAAAAGATGGAATGCAGCACATTGATACTCCCTTATTTGCCCATGTTAGGTAATACCGTGATGGTTATAAGCATGCCAGCCAATGAATTCATGATTCTGATTTACAAGCCAAATAAGTGACTGCCATGCTCCTCGGATCTTGCCTAATCTAGAGTGAAATGAGATACTGGTCTTCAACTGATCTGCTTAAAGTGGCCCCAGCAGCAGATATGTGGGGTCTCGGCACCAGGGTCTGGGTCTTTATCTTTCTTCCTCCATGTTGAGCCACAGACTCTCCTTTAGGTTCACCAGCAACCACCACACCCCTTAACAGGGCACTGATCCCACTGGTCCCCATTCAAAGGCAAGGAGACAATGCTTTTTCCCTAGCGGGGTTCTGCTAGGCCTTCAGGATTTGAATAACAGTCGACCCAGATGTTAATGTTCAAAGTGACTGCATTGTCTGAGCTCTTCTGAGAGCTATGTGCTAAGCACTTTAAGAACCTGTGCATTCATTGTAATAACTGTGTGTGGTGTCAGATGGGTACTGGATTTATTGGGGTGATCACTTCGTAAGTTATATAAATGTCTAGGCACTGTGTTGTACATCTGAAACTAATATATTGTATGTCACCTGTAATTGAAAAAAAATATTAAAAAAACAACAACTGTGCATCCTATTCAATCCTGCTTAAGCATTTTGTGAAGCAAAGTTTTTTTTAAACCAAAGTCAGCGAACTTTGGTCCATGGGCCAAATCCAGCCCTCTGCCTATTTTTTTTGTAGCCTATGAGCTAGTAATGTTTATTACATTTTTAAATGGGGGGAAAAAAATCAAAAGAAGAATAGCATTTTGTGACATATGAAATTCACGTTTTAGAGTCCATAAATAAAGTTTTATTGGAACAAAGCCATGCTTATTCGTATACATATTATCTATGACTCCAATGAAAATTGAATACTTTTGACAGAGACCTTATGGCAAAGCCTAAACTATTTACTATCAGGCCTTTTATGGGAAAATGTTTGCCAATTCCTGATCTAAATGATTACACTACCTCCTATTTATGACTTTATCATGATCCAAGAATGTTCTCTTTTCCATACATTAACCATTTTACTTTTGATTCTGGTGTTTAGGCTGCAGCGGTCATGGGGTTGCTGATTTGGAAAATGAAGTCTTCCCCTGCTAAAGATTTCAGTATACAGCAGGCCCTCAACGTCATTTTGTTCAACTTCGTTTCTTTCAAGGTTGCACCATTTAACATCATCATTTACTTATAATGTTGATGAGACAGAATATCGATTCCTGGCCAGGGCCACTGTTTGCGTGGAGTTTACACATTCTCCCCAAGTCTGCATGGGTTTTCTCTGGGTGCTACTGTTTCCTCCCACATCCCAAGGACATGCGTGTGAAGTGAATTGGTGTGTCTACATCGTCCCTGTCTGAGTGAGGGCAGGTGTGGGTGTGAGTGAACCCCGCGTTAGAAGGGTGTCTTGTCCAGGGTGGTGGCCACCTGGTACCCTGAACTGCCCTGATAGGCTCCAGCCACCTGAGACCCTGAACTGGAAAAAGTGGTTGGAAAATAATGATCTTACTTGATTTTATTAATCTTTGTTAAATGTATGTAATAGGTCACATTTATTTCACTGTGTAATGTTAGAAGTGTTTGGGGTCTTTATTTAGAAGTTTGGTGGTGTTTTTGTGATCAAAAATATGCCATAGGAACTTAAATCTTGGTTATATCAATTAGCTTGTGATAAAATTGGTTTCATTGTACATCATTTTGCTTAAAGTAGCAGTTTCCAAGAACCTATCGATGATGTTAAGTGAGGACTTGCCGTAATATGGTGGACAAAGCAAGGAAGGTAGACACCTGGAGCTTAGGCTTGACCTGTCATTAGATTAGAGACTCCAGGCAGGTTATTTTGTCTTTAGGGGCTTTGAGGAATGAACTCTGTCACAGGGTTTTTCAGCCTGTGATTTGAGGATTTCTAGTCCATCTTTGAGTCCTTTTAGGACCAAGTAAACAAGGGCTCCGGTACCCACTACTTGATCTTCAACCAGAATCCCCTCAAGAGTATGAAATTTACATATTGGTCATTTGTATAAGATTTTAATGGATAGAAACAACTGGCTGCTGAGGATTTTTTGAAAAGTCATGGAATCAGATCATCCCCAAGGTCCCTTACTATTCCATGAGACTAAGGAAGGAAGAGCTTTTGGGATATGATACTACTTAGAAGTTTAAGCCACAGACAGGAGATACAGACCTTCAAATTCTAAGTCCAGCTTATGGGCATATTATGTAATAGTCCACCTGTTTCAGTTTTCCCATCTGGATAACAGAAGTAGAACATAACTTGGTTCTCTAAAACATATGGTAGTTATGGCAATATACATTATTTGAACAGTAACTGGTGGCCTGGCTAGTTTATCCCAATTTTTGGCTTACTAAATTTCACAGGGAAGCTAGAAGGTGAGGAGCATCTGATTTCTGTCATGTCAACCCTCAGGGTTGATGGAGCTTTGATACGCAATTCTCTAAAATAATTTGAATTCAGTGTTGTTTTATATACTCAAGTATTGACCATAATGGTTTTGATTGGTGAAGTTCATTAGAAAGCCTAAAAAGGGTGAAAATAATAAGCCACAGTTTTCCTTTACTCCCTAATGTAGACATGACTGGATATTTTTAGATGCATTATCTTTGAGTTGATAAACATTTTTAGTTAAGAAGGCAAGATTAACTGAATTTGCAGTCCACAGTTTCTGTGTTTTATGCCCATTTTCAAATTACTGTTCATCCACCCACTTGAAAAGATTAATGATAGAGGATGGGTAAATTGCTTAAGATACAGATTTGGTTTATTTTCACTAAATAATGTGTAATAGCTGGTACATTAGGAGATGGTGCTGATAGTTATTCTATGGTCAAATTCTGAAAATACAAATGAGTGAAGAGAGGTAGAAGGGATGTTGAAAGGAATGATAGAAGAGACCATAACATTTTATTTTAAGTAGGCACAATTTATTCAGTAAAAGTTTATGAACCATCCTATACCAAACACTGTGGTGGGTATGACAATGAATTAATTAGATAGAAACCTGCTTTCAAGGGACCTACTGTCTGGAAGGGAGTTCAGAGGCAAAGAGTGGATCCTCTCTGTTTAATTCAGACAACTCTTCCCTTGCTGAGCCCACTAACCATTAGCAACTCGAGGCCCAGCTGGCAGGGAGGGCTCAGCTTGATGGGAACATTGCATAAAATGGATAATTCTCTCATCTTTTCCCAGTGCTCTTCCACAGCTTCCAGTTTTGACAGTGTCACTTATGTTTCAAATCATCTTCAGATAGGAGATTTGAAGAGGCTCTGTGGGTTTACAATCCCATCCGCTCAGCATGAGGTTTGGAGCAGTGTCTGCAGTGGAACATTTGGGAATAGAATTATTGAAGCTCTGAATCCAAATCTTCAAACTGTAATGTTTTACTCTTGGGGTTTCCAGGGAAAGCCTGGGGTCCCACCCCTGGTCTGCAGTTGAGACTGAATTGTTGGCTCCGCCCTCAACCCCTCTGTCACTCCTGGAGAATCACTTGAGTTCCCTTCTCGGGTTCCTGGAATGGGATGAGGTCTAGCCCTTCCTCCATCTGCTCTTCCTCACAACATTATTGTGATAATTCACTGAAAAATAGCTCTTAATTGGCTTTCATTGGAAGTCTCCATGAATGTATATGATCAAGATTGAGAGGGCTTGGTGGAATGAAGTATCCCAAGATTTACAGTCACCCTGGGGTGCCTGAGAGGATGGAGGGTGTATTTCAAAGCCTGGTTCAATCTCCTGAGTTGGGAACTTTGAAAGGAACTTGGACTTTGGAGAGTTTGAATTTGCTAGTTCTTGGCCAAGCACAACTTTCCATTCCTAAGGAAGAAGTCTATAAAAAGGCCATTTGGACTTCAAAGAGATGATGTTTTGATGCATTAAGTGTATATATGAATCAGAAACATGTGGATTAAATTTCCCGTTCAAACACGTGGCCTTGAAAATTTCAGGGGAAAGTGTTTGGCAAAGTGTGCCTGGGATTTGGATAAAGACAGAGCTTTTTCTTTTCATGTTTGAGAAATTTTATCTTCTTCCACATGCCCCCCTGTGATCTGATTGACATAGCCCTAATGTATCCTCTGAGGGTGGCAGTGGAGAAATTGCCTTCTGACGAAGACCTGTTGAGTTTGGAAAAGGGGAGGAGGATATGGACCTTTCCTTAGAAGGGTCACTGCAGTTTACAAAACCCCAAACCCAACCAAGTAACTTTTTCCTGGAATAAGGGCATGGGAAAGCAAGACACCAATTACACTGGCGACAAGTGCTGTGGGACAGTTGGTACTGTTTTAATGACTAGTGTCCTGCTCTCTCAGTCCAAAACCACCATCAGTATTGGTGTGATCCTTGCTAGGCAGCCCTTAAAGAACTCAAGAGGAAAGCTAGCACTTCTGAGTTTGCTGCCAACACATCGGTCTCTGCATAAACTTTGGTTCATCTGCAGTTCACTGGCTATAGAGCGTGTATAGGATCCCTTCTTGGGGTCTTCTGGAAGAGACTGCCCGTGCGAAGGAGGAACTGGAAAACTACTGCACTAATGTCAGCTTCAGTGCAGCTTTCCAGCATAAATGGGTGATGACCTTCCATTCAAATACAATAGAGTCCTTTATCCATCCTAGAGAATATGGAACCCAAATCATTATTTAGTTGAAGAATAGGACCAACATTTTTTCTTTCTTTTTGTTCTATAATAATTTTTCCCCTGAATATAAATAAATCTTGCTAATTATATAAAATTTGAAAAACACAGACAACTATACAGTAGAAAATAAAAATCACTAGAATTCAATAACTCAGTCACCATTAACATGGACATTTTTCCATGTCATTAAGTATTTTTCACAACCATAACTTCTAACAGCCTTTTTAAATTCCACTGTACAGATGTTTCAGAGTGTATTTGACCAATCTCCTCTTGTCAATATTTAGTTTGTTTCCAATTTTTTTGTTATGATAATGCAGAGATAAACATTCTTGAACATAAATCTGTGTTCCCATCTCTGATTACTTCCTTAAGGTAGATTCTTAGGGAAGATATTGCAGATTTAGAGTGTGTGAACATTTTTATACACTTTGGTACATTATGCCAAGTAGGTTTCCAGGAAGTTTGCATTAATTTATTCTCCCACCTGCAGTGCATTTGAGGGTCTCATCCATTCTTTGAAGCCATTACAGGTTCAAGGGCACCCTCTGTATTCGTGCACAGACTCAGAGATGGGGATATTTGTGAATCCTTTGCCATGCTGGACTCTCCCGTAGGATTGACAGTGACCATGGATGCTAACCACTGGAGCCATGGAAGAGGAGAGAGCCCTGCGGAGCATTTAGAAGTATCTTGTTAGCTTTAGCATATATTGGCTAAATTTTCCTTCTCTCCAAGCCTGTTAGGGCTCCAGTTACCCCCTCTTTTCTTTGACTTGTTCTAAGAATCTGCACGGCTTCTTCCCTGGAGGCTCCCTACAAACTGGCTTTAGGTGGATATATAGGTTGGGTATCTTCTTCCAAGCCTGCTATAGAGTTTATCTCCCAAAGACACAGGAACCATACCCTTGACTTCCCAACCTGGCATAGCTGAATGGGAGCTAATTAGACCGTGTGTGACCCAAAGGCAGGATGTTTTCCTCCGCACTGGCTAGGGAAGGTTACTCACTCCTTGACTGTTAGTCCAGAGTTGCCTGAATTGTATTGTCTTACCAGTCTTTCCTGGCTGCAAAGCCAGTGGGTTTTGCATCAAGGGGATGGTGCTCCACTGAGGAATATCAGTCCTGTCTCCTGAAATGAAATGGGAAATGCCTTCTATGATCCACGAGCCAACCCATCACCTCTCTCCCTGTGCCATGAGGCTCCTGTGCCATCTCCCCTCTTTCCTGTTTGTTAGGGATGAAAATTAGTGTTAATGTTAGGGTAGGTAACAGTAACACATACTTTGGGAAAGTAAATTTTCTGTTAAGTAAACCATCAATTAATAAATTCCAAAGTCAAGTACACAGATTTTGCTGGATTATCCATGACCAAACCCCCCCCCCAAAAAAAAAAAAAACCCACTCTCTTCATTAATCAAATACTAATAGTAGAGTGGGGAAATATGAAAACAATACCTTAAAAACATTTTTAAAACAAAACAAAAGAAGAAAGAAACCCTAAGTAATTTCCATTTACTTTAGGCCACATAGCATTCTGACAGGCGTAATTAATGATATAATTTCCTGAGTGTCCATAGGTCCTTTTTTTTTTTTTTAAAAAAAAACATATAACATACATATAACAAAAAACCAAACAGGTAATTAAAGTGCTTCCCATTTTTAACGAGTAAACCCTTCAGAAACCTGTCAGGCAGCATCCGGGCCCTGCCTCCCACTCTTTATTAACTGACATCTCAAAGAAGAAAGCCATATCATTTTTATGTTCCCATGGCACAGAAACTAATTTTGGGTATTTTTGGCCAGGGAGATTTATAGATCAGCATCCGAAACTTCTCTTGGGTTCCTGAGAGAGTAGTAACATTCCAGGAGTTGGATGAATTTAGTATCCGCCCTGTTTAAAATATGGGCTCCTGTCAAACCTATGGGTATCCCCGAGTAACCCTCTATTATGGCCCAGCTGTTCCTTAAAGGAAGCTGTGGAAAATGTCAGGACATTGCGGCTGGCTCTCTTCCTTTGCTGGGTCACCTTGGGGAGGATAGAGTTGAGCAGCAATTCTTCAGGAGGCTTCTGAAGCTCTCCGGAGAATCGCCCACTGAATGCAGTTGATGGTGGCCCTGGAAATTGAGCATGTAGTGGAAGGGGAGAGAAAGGGTACCTGGGAATCAGCATTTTGGACCAACCGTCAGGTCTTTCTTTAGCTCAACCTTCTCAGGAAGCCTCAGGAGGGAGGAAGTTGATGTTTCAGAGCACAAATGAAAAATAAAAATCATACAAGGTTAAATAGAGGATGCATTTGTTAAGACTTTTAGTGTTAAAAAGAACAGATATTTGTTGTTCATTTGTTGGCCAAGGAGAAATAAAGGTGTAACTGTCATTTGGCTGGATGACCTACTTTTTGATGGCCACAAAAAAAGCTTTTAAAACCTTATACTGTCTGCAACCTTTCTTTTTTATACTAATGGATGTGGTAACGAAATGCTTCTTCCTAAGACCCTTAAGCTGAACAATGGGCTGTTCTATGAGGAACACCTCATAGAATAGGCAGCTGTGGGATCTGAGAGGCTTGGATATCAATCCTTCCTAGCTGTGTGACGTTGGGTAAAATGTTAACCTCTCTGAGCCTGATTCCCTAAACTCTTAAGTGAGGATAATCACACTGATTTTATAAGGTTGGTTCAAGGATTCAATGAGATAATGCAAGTAAAGTTTTTAGTAGTGTCTGACAGGTGGTCAGCCCTCAATGAATGGGAGCCTCTGGGATGATTAGCAGGGAAGCTCCAGGAGAAATGGAAATAGATGACTGACTGTATGGAACATATGAAGGCTAAAATCAAGGATGTGGGAACTGCCACCATTTGCACTATAAAGAAATTTGATGAAAGTATGGTTACCTTTTAGCTAGTAAGGTCCATGAGAATGGGTACTGTATGTTGTTTTGCTTGCCATCAGATTTCCAGTGCCTGACACATAGTGGTGCATAGGGTGTGACTATTTGGTGAATGAATGAATGAATGAATGAATGAATGAATGAATGAATGCTTCCAGTTCAAGTTTCCTATCCTCCATGGAGATTTCTTGAATCCATTCTGATTTCTCCTCTGAATTTCAATGCCTGACCTACTTTTTGGAAACTTTAATACATTCTCCCTTGTACTGTTATTTAATGGTTGTGTGTGTATCTGTGTATGTGTGTGTGCATGTGTGACTCTAGAAGAGAGGAGCTATGCCTTGCACTTCTCCCGAGTCTTTCCCTGGCCTTCTCTCACCACCACTGACACCTCAAACAAACTCCATCCTGAGGCACATTATTAGTGACTAAATACATACACGTTGAATTGAATTGAAATGCTGCAGTGCCTTAGTGGAGGGGAATAAACAAACGGAGCTATAGATTTGTGGAAAGCCACACTGTCTACAAGACAGGCTGAATTTTATACACTCCCTTAATCATTTCAGGAGTCTCAAGGCTTGGCATGTGCCCACTTGTCTTCTTTTACAGACTATCTCCCCACTCTAAGCAGGGTTTTCGTGTGGTTAAAAGTTCCCTTATTGCCTTCCCGTGAAATGCATATTCTCAGGAATTCCCCACTTTAACTTTGGTTGACACCAACTTACAAATCTATGCCAACAGAAAAAATCCGGTTGCTTTGCAGTCATAAACTCTGAATAGGCAAGCTGTGGATAAACTCATTGATTTCTCCAGGACTTTGGTTTCCAAGTTGAACAGTTATGAGGAATATGACTCCTGTCTGGTCGTATTTCATGGCCACCACTGTGGCTGCTAAGAGGTTTTGCTTAAGGCTGCAGCTGGGGCTAGTTGGGTGTCTGCCAAGAGCAGCAGCATGATACATTTGTGTGGTGTATATGGATGTCTGTTTTCATATTGTAATGTTCATATATATATTGCTTTGGGGATTGAAGGGAAGGGTGTGAATACTCTGTTTCCCCCACAGTGGTTTGTAGATTGATTCTCCTTTCTGCCTACTTGGTGTTCACCAGGGTCCTAAAGATGACAAGTCCTCAGAAAAAGCCGGTGTCCAATAATGGCGCCTTCGAGGAGGAAGATTATGCATGCCATTCTCCAGGCGAGGTAGGTGTTAGGCATCGGGGCATTGAGACTTGTTGATGCACAGTCATCATAAGTAACCATATACGGTCCTACATTTTCTCTGGGAGCTTCAAGGTCCATTCTGACCCCTCCCCGACCTCATCGCCCTGCCTCTGTCTGAATGTGTGCATTAAGGGAGTGGCTCATGGAAGGTTTCCAACAACACCTCCACCCTTCTTATTTAGGAAGATTCTATAGAGAAGATAGGATTTCAGGAACTGCTCAAATAAAGAGAAGTCTCTGTGACTCAAGCTCTCTATCCAATTTTATTTTCCAGTTCTTCAGTGTAAACTCTGAGTTCATCTGTAAAGTACCTGACATAGTATCTAGCTCAGTACTTTTTATGTATTGAGCCCTCTTTAAATATTTTTAAGTTTTCATAGATTATAGTAATAAAGAATATCCTATATTGTCCGTAGGTAAGAATTTGTGCTTTTCATAGAACTGGGGGTTATAGGACAGAGAAAAGAGACTGTGTGTGTGTGTGTGTGCGCGCACGCGTGTGCACGCATGTGCACACACACTGGCACACACATGTGTGTCTTAGGTTCTGAGAAAGCCGTGTGGATAAAGAGGATAATAACCATGGTGCATTGAGCATTTGCAATGTCCCGAGCTTTGCAGGCACCATCTCCTCTACTTCTCAAATTCTCACAATAGCTCTGAGGCAGGCATTTTTATGACCCTCATTTTACAGATAAGGAGCTTGATGTTTCAAACAGGAAATAACTTGTTCAAGGTCATACCACTAGTAATTGGCAAAGTCAGGATTCAAACTTGTTTTTCTCACTCTAGAGCTTGAGCTATTCCTGATGTTACATGGTCTTAAAGCTCCTGAGATACACACACAGACACACACACACACACTGCCACCACTAACTCTGAGGATTCAGGACCTTTCTCTGAGTTGGAGAGATATTTGATGAGCAAAAGCACCTGGTACTGAAAGTGCAAATGAAGGACATTTAGGGACCTGTTTTTTCAGGTTTTATCAGTGGAATGGGCTCATGAATCCCACTAGGAGCTGAGTCAGTGTGCTGTTCTCTGTCGGTTGGGCATGGCTTATGTAGAGGTTTGTGAGTCAAGAGCCATGTGGTTTTGGGGGGCTGCTCCCATGCATATCTGCAGGGCCCAGTCCCATTATCAGATTCCTAGAAGTGGATGTGGGTGCCTGCAGTTAGCTCAGGCTTCCTGGATGTCTCCTTGACTGTGCATCTCCCTTTCCTTGAAGTTGCCCTCATTCTTTGTTGATAGAGTGGCTGTTTACTATAAAACACCCTGTTGGCCCAATGCCTCCTCAGTGTTTTGGAAAGACACATCTCATCTGTTGTGGGGGAGGGCTATTTGCCCTGCAGTGTTTGTGCACTTTCTCATTGTATATTTCACTTTCCACTTACGTCAGCTACAGAGCATCTTTACCTGTTTTTGAAGGTTGGGTCGGTAGCCCTTTGGTCAAAGGGCTACTACCATTGACCATAACTACCTCAGGCTCTAATTATCTTAGAAATGGACCTGAGATTTGGTTCTAATATTCAGCCTAGAAGCAGAAAGCCTGCTTAAATACCTCAAAGAATAGCTCATGAAGTGATTAAAGAAACACTTTGCAAGCTGAGATCAATATCCTAAGCTCAACTCTCACTTAAAGTCAGACCACCAATATAATCAATCTCAGTAGGCATTATCTTGTTCCATCAGGGAGAATCAACAAGCCATGTTATCTTCACGTGGGCTGCATACATGATACATAATAGGAGTGTAAGTGAGTGGAATCTCAAAGAGAAGAGAAATTCCATGAATAGCTCATCAGTCAGAGATTACAATACAATGTCGGCTAGCTTAATGGAATTGGTCACCTGCTGCTTCCCGGAAGCTGGTTAATTCAATTTGTGAGATCCAGGCAGATGCTAGGGGCCCAGGCCCACCACTAGAACTCATAGGACCTATATTGAATTCTGATGTCTTTAGTTTCTTACTTCCCTTCAGCAGTGTGTACAGCAGGATTCATTGTCCCCCAAAGGCAGGTGTTTTGAGGAGGCTGATCTGAACTGGCAAAGAATAAACTCAGTACTGGAGAAAATTTGTTAAACTATGACCTGACATGGTCTACCTTGCCACCCCTCTCCAGTCCTTCAGTACTATGCTTATTGACCTTTGAGATGTCTCTGTATGACCAGAGTCACCAAGGAGTGACATCTGACACTGATGTTTACTTTTTTATATAGAATTAGAGTCATCTTGCCTCAAATTGAAAAAAAAAAAATTTTCTTTTGGGTGTACCTAAATTTCTCATTAAGTCTTCCTTGATTGTGGAAGAAGAAGTAATAAATTCCCCCTAAATTTACCCATTCTCAACAAAAAAATAACTCACCAGGTCTTCATGAAATAGGTCATCCCGAGATAGTTAATGTTCACTTAGACATTTGCCTCAGCAGGATGTTGAGGTTGTATGGATGTTGTTCAGAGACATTTAAAAGATGTAGAAATACAGAAATCAGGTGATATCACTTGATTTGGAACCTAGACATAAGAACTGGGGTAAAAGTGTTATTCCCCCTTTTAGGGGCAGATGCTAATGATAATGAAGTCATGGCCTGACTTTCCCACCAAAAAAAAAGCAAAAAGTTCAGGAGAGTAGGATTACTTTTGGGAATGGCCAAATCATTTGAGAGCACCTGCCTTTTGTGAGTGACCTAATTAGCATTCTTTAGGCTGCACAGCTACAAGCAAGGGTCCAAAAAGTGTAGCTCTGAGTGCTTACAGCAAGCAGGGTTATTTAAGAACTTTCCCGGGCCCTGTGGCACTATTGAATATCAATAGCCAGTTCCAGGTTGGGAGTGAGGACAGTGTACAGTTACAGGAGTGAGTGACATTTTTTTGTGCCTGGCTTGCCATCCAAGGAAGCTGCTTGGGTAAACAACATCTAAATTGTATAGGCTTTGAACATGTGGCACTCCACACATATTGAACATTCAAATTGGCTGGTAATTTTGAATAAGGAGGATTTCTTGTTGAATTTACTAGAATTTCCCTGTCATATGTTTTAGATTTTCAAACTCCAGGACGCCTGGAGTTTTCAGTATTAGGGAACCGAATCTGAACAGTGCCAGAGACCAAGATTTTAGAAAATTAAATAATCTTTATAACAGGGGTAGTGCTTATCACTTTAGGAGGCCAAAGTCTTACCGGGGGACTTTTTTTGCAAAGTTAATTGAATCCAGTTGCTGCCCTTCTCCCCCTGGATTTGATGCAATCTTGATAGTGGTTTCATTTCTTACCTTTCTACAGCAAGATTTTAAATCTTGTTTTAGAAAAATCTGTTTTACTATTATCTTGTCCCTAACATCATGCCTCCCATCCCCAAGTTAAAAAAAAACAAAAAAGAAACCAATCCATTCTAGGTTAGTATAAAGGGCCCCCAGCAGGTTTAACTTTATCTAGAGTTGGCCTTAGTCAAATATAAATGTAAACCCAAAGGCCTGAAGACCAGGTCAGTGCAAAAGTAGATGGCTTAGAATATTCTGGCAGTAAATGAAATAAACAACTTAGCTGAAACAAATCCCAAAGGAACTATAGGGTAAGCTCATACAAACGATTCTCCAGGTCGTTGTCTTCCTCAAAGCATATACTAGACGGTTCTGTTAGGTGCTTTTTCCCCACCTCCCCTTTCTTTACAAAACTTAATTTACCCAGCTATTCCAGTCTTCTTCTCTGGATTCAATTAGCACTTCTGTAGTCTACACACTTTAGAATTTACACTACCCCTGCATTGTTTTTTTTGTTTTTGTTTTTTTTTTTTACACACATTAGTCTTTCCTCTTTGTTGGAATTATAAGCTAGCTGTCTGGAGTGAGGAAGGCCCCATGTGTAAACCCCACAGGATCAAACATACTGCTGAACACATAATCTTGAACACTAGGACTTATGGATTAATTACATTTTTATATTATATACTAAAAAGGGACCAGGACCAAAAGAGGCAAGAATTCTGGTCCTCATGCGTCACTCAGTTTTTTCAATAGGATGAGGGTGATGGGTTAGATTCAGTGGTTTCCGAAGTTTTTTTTAACAGTATAACTCTCCTCCCTCCCCCAAGGTGACTAAACCATCAGTGGTCAACAGTTTCTTAAAAGTTCTATTTTAAGAGTACGTTTCTCAAAGCTACTTGTTATAAGTCAAATGGTGTGTGTAATGAGGCTCTCTTTATTAACACAAACATGGAAATCAGGGGTTATAGTGGCTGGTGCATCAGCTCCCTGCTTACTGCTGTGTTTTGTTTAGGTTACACAATATTGAGAAAACCCTGATTCACAGATGCTATTAGAGAATAGGAGCAGTTTTTCTTTTTTAAACGAAACATCTTGTCATTTTGGGGAACCTACCAGTTAAACCTATCCAGAAGAGTAAAAGAAGAATGGGAAGACATTTTTGATTCACACTTTAATCACTAATAATTTCTAACACCTGACAATATTATTTCAAAAGTCAGATGAAAAAGCACCGATATTTCATGAAAACTGTAAGATGTTATTAATACACCTCAGTGTACCGTGTTTCCCTGAAAATAAGACCTAGCCAGACAATCAGCTCTAATGCATCTTTTGGAGCAAAAATTATAGTAAAATAAGACCAGGTCTTATATAATATAATATAATATAATATAATATAATATAATATAATATAATATAAATAATGTAATATAATATAATACTGGGTCTTGTATTAAGTTTTGCTCCAGAAGACGCATTAGAGCTGATTGTCCAGCTGGGGCTCTTATTTTGGGGGAAACACGGTACTATCTACTTCTTGTTACACAATGGACAGCAACTCTACAATAAGTTATGCTTAGGACATGCAAATTAATGAATGTTAGTTTTATTAAAATAGAAACATAAACAGAAGGAAATTAGAAGCTCATGGAATGGTACAATTGAGATTTGTTCATTATGCTCAATGTAAATTTAACCTGAAAAAAACAAAAAACAATAAACAAGTATTGAACTCTGGTTTGAGCTATGCACACTGAAGTATTTAGGAGTTATGTGTTTTGATGTCTGCAGCTTACTTTGAAATATATCAAAGAAATTAAATGGATTGATTGATGGATGAAATTGGGTAGTTGTAGAAATATACTGTATATGATAAAGCAAATATAGCAAAATATTACTTGTTCACTATACATTTCTTTCACTTTCTCTGTGTGGTTGATAATTCTCAGAAAATATTAGGGCAATTGTAATTCAAAAGGCAACTCTTTTCTGAAATGGAAGAGTGTATATCAAACTTATCTTATTTTAATTCACATCCAACACTGAAACTTTCCTGGTCAACTGAATTTCTCAATACTGGGAAGACTTTAAGCCACTCAAGAATGACAACATTCATCTGGTTCCAGTGGTGGCAGTATGAGTGGGGTCATATCACAGATGATATCAGTCCAGTGAAAAGTTTATAAGTTCCGTTGTGTGGCCCCTTGCATTTCAGACTATGTGGGTACCAGCACAAAAGTCAGAACCCCTGAGCAGACAGATAATTCTACACTGTCCCAACTGTAATTTCTGGTCCAGCCTGAGAAACAGCACTCTTAGAAACCACATCTCCCGCTTCCTCCCCTTCCCATGACCCTGATTCCTCCCTTTATTTCCTAGGGAATGGCAGACCTCATCCCCATCACCATAAGGGAACAGGTGGTACTGTGTGTTGCTGGTAACTTACGCTGCCAAGTGAAGTCTCCCATTGTGGCGGAAACTGGTTACCATTTTCCTTCTCAGGTGTCCAGGAGAGTAGAGGTTGAAGGGCAGCTTTCTGAGTCCCACTACCAAATAGGCAGAGATATTTTGGATTAGGTCAAGTGTCTTCTTGATGAAGCATTTTACTCCTTGGTTTCAGAGTGAATAGTTCAGAAGCTGGGAAGGAACATCAGAACTTATGTGCAGCTCTGACGGGCTCCCAACTGGCATTCCTGTGCTTGCTTTATTTCCCCTCAGTCTCTCCATTTTACTCCATCCAGTTTAATCATCCTGTCACGCTTGCTTCTTTTTTTCCTTCCTTAAAACTCTTTCAAATTCTTTAGTGGCTTTCTATTTCCTATAGGATAAAATATAAACTATTTAACCTCTCACTCAGGAGCCTCTCACTGAGGACTACGGCTCTAATCTGTCTTTTTAGACTGAATTTTCTCAACTCTTTAGACACTTCTTCTGCCTCAGCTTGATTGGTTCCCACTACCTCCTTCCATTCCCTAAATGTACTGGAAAAATTCTAGATGAGAGGTTTGCATGTGCTATTCCCTTCCTCCAACGAGCTGAGGTAGTCCTTTCTTCCTGAGTTTCTGTGTCAGTTATGGATACAGGATCAGGATGCCTCAGGCCGCAGTGATGGAAAACCAGGAGTTAAGTTATTCTAAGCCAATGGTTTCTGAGCTTCAGGATGCAGTAGATATCTTATCTCTGGCTTGTTAAACCACAGATTGCTGGGCCATGCCCCCACATTTTCTAATTCAGGTCAAGGGGGGACCTAAAATGTGCATTTCAAACAAGTCCCCAGGTGACCCTGATGCTGCTGGTGGGTGGTGAGGGGTGGGGGTCACCCTTTGAGAACTACTGGCTTACGTAATAGGAAATTGGCTGCACACCCAACATGAAATCTAGAGCGGTGGTTCTCAAGTGTGACTACAATATAACCAACTGAGAATATTTTTTAAAAATCCTGATGACCATACCTCACCACTTACCAATTAAACCAGGTCCTCTAGGAGTGAGACCCAGGCAGAAGGATTTTTAATATACCAGGTGTTTACAACAAACACTCAAGGTTTACATCCACTGGTCTAGGGGTAGGGAGGGTGCAGTTTTGGTTACTTCGTTATTCCAACAGTGTCATTATGGACCATGATTCTTCTATCTTTCTGTTCTGCCTTCTTGTGTTGGTCCATGTTGCCTTTCCCCTTCACTGTCATGGTTGCTTGCACATTTTTAAACCTTACCTTTTTTAAAATCACTGTCCAAAGCTCAGAAAAGTGGAAGCAAGCACCTACCTTTCTATTGTCTTTTGAAACCAAAAGAAAACTTTCTTAGAAGCTTCCCAGAAGATGACTTTTTGCATCTTTGACCTGAGCTAAATCCCATGACCAGTCCTAAACCAGTCACTAATGATGAAATGAAATAATTGTGTTTAGACCAATGGTTCTCAGTCTTGGCACTACATTAGAATCACCTAGGGAACTTTTACAACTATTGGATGCTGGGTCCCTGTCTGACCAATCAGGTCAGAGTCTTGGGTGGGGCCTGGTTATTAGAATTTTAAAACCACTCCCCAGGCAGTTTTAATGTGCAGGCAGAATTTAGAATCATTGTTTTTGACCAGTCAAGGTTTAACACTAGTGCTGTAAAGAAGCTCACCCTTTAGGAAAACACATAGCTACCTGATAGTTGAACAAAATCAAGGTTCTGTTAGCAGGAGAGAAAGGGTAACGGCTATTGGATAGATAACTGTCACTCATGGGACATCCATATGCTGCCGTGTCTGGTTTTCACAATTGCCTGGAGGTCCGTTGATAGTGGGACTCCACGCTGTTTCTTTATAGCCTTAACAAGTGCTTATGTTAATACCTTGCAAAGAGTAGGTATTTGTTTATTATTAATTGCTTCGTCAATCTGCTGGGAGATTCACTAATGCAGTGAAGTTACTTTGCCTGGACATTTAAACCTGCTAGAAGGACTGCTTCACCTCCCCAGGCTTCGAAGCCAGAGAGAAGACGCTGAAAGGTCCTGCTCTGCTCCTTGATTAGTGTACTCATATCTGTCTCTTGACCCTGCCATGGTTTTATGTGACAGGGAAATTCCACACTCCCGGCATGAATGCTTGGCCTGACTGGGGCCATGCCAGGAGCTGCAGCAGCCTGTATGTGTGCCTGCTTTTGTCCTCAGCGTGGTGAGGGCCAAAGTTTGTCCCTCCAAGGCGACTCGGGCAAGTCAGCACTGGGCCTCTTTTGTGTGATGAGCACATTTGGATGCATAATCGAGAAACTTTTACCCCCTCTGACATTTCTCTATCTTGGCTAGAGAATAAGAATTTGAAGATTGATAGGGTAAAGAGACAGGCCATCAACTTTAAATTAAAGGAGTGCAGTGGGGGGAGGCTGGTTGTGAGTTTAGACGCACAAACTCTCTTTCATTCAGCAAAAGCCTGTGCACAGCTCCTCATTCACAACTTGGACAGAAGAGGATGTTGAGAAGGGCCTTGCCCCGTGGCGGCTTGATCAGCACATTAACCTGTGAGCTAGTTCATACTGGGCAGAAGAGGAGGAGGTTGTCAGAGCAAGGTCTGTGAGATAATCATTTGGAACTTCCATTTCAAGGTGGAAGGAGGGTGTTTGATAGTTAATCGTTCCCTTCCCTATGATAAAGTCTGAAATAAAGACTTTCTACTCCGTTACACAAAACCCATTCTTAGGGAATGTTGCTTCTCATTTCGTTCCTTTCCAAACTCATTAGTCTGGTCACCTCCTAATAATTACTTGGTTCTTGGTAACCAGAGACACTTCCTGGGAGAGCTGCCTTGTATATACTCAACTTAGAGGGTTGTTTCACGTCAAACAAGTGTCAGTATCAAATTCACTACATGACATGCAGAAAATGACCATTTCTTTCCTATCATTTCTTTCCTATCATTTCCTATCAAGGATTTCCCCAAATCCTTGCATTGCCACCATCTTGACGATGAGAGATTTTGCAAACCTTTTATTTCAGGGACAATTTTCTAAAGATTTGGGGAGGGAGGGCTATGAATATATTGCAATCTGGTTGAAGCTGACACAAACTAAAACGCCCTCTCTTCTTCTGTGAGATAGACGAACCCAAGTTGATCCACTTGGAGGCCCACAGCTGGCAGTGGACGGAATGGTATTGATTTCTCCTTTGTTTTCAGTAACGTTCTTTGACAGCTCTGTCAAGCCAACAGTGCAGTGCTATAGGGCCAGAGTAGGAGCTAACATTTGTTCTGACAATTGGCATTTCCTGTAAATCTTACAAAGACCCTTGCCACACTGTTTATAAAGATGCTTCGTCTGAGTGCCAGAGCAAGGATCAGATTCCTTTTCTGAAACTTCATTAAGCACAACTTTCATCCTTCCTCCATGAAGAATTATTGTAAAAAGTGAAAATTCTACCACATATGGCTAAAGAAGGGAGCAGTGGAGAGTGTGTGTTCCTGAGCCCAATACAAGTGCCTTTAATTTGCCAAGTTGACAGTCATCCAGGCTCCCGAAGAAACAGCATATCCCAGCCCCCAATCCCCAGCACTTCTTTCCTAAGAATCCCTATTAAAGTGTAAAATGAGTATAAATTTACCTCAGATCTTAAAAAAACAGTTTTTCTTCTCCCAGTAAATCTCCTACTGCTAATTGGTTGGTGCCTAGGGTGAGGGAAAGACAAACTCTGCAACTGGGAATTTTCTGGTTCCTGGCCACCCCAGCTTGGTAAGTGGGGTGACAAGGAGGGGAGAGTTGTGCTGTTCCTCTATTTCTTCTTGGGAGGCAAGAAGAAGAGAGAATGGCCAAGTTATTCTTTCATTTTCTGCCGAACAGCCTCCCTGCTGGCTTGTCGCATTCTCCAAGGTTTTGGGGGGAGGGATAGTTATAATAGTATCTTGAGGATTTCAGAAACTCTTAGGGATTTGGTCTTGGCTGTTCTCTGCTCCTGGTCTCTGGGTACAGGGCCGGGCAGTCAGAGGAGGTGAGCCTGCACCAGTGAAGCTGCAGTGCTGGGGGCCTGACAGGGAGCTGGTGAGTGTGTCCTGGGAGACAAGGCTGAGGCCTGATTCTGGCGCTCGCTGATGCTGCAGGTGATGGAGGGAAGACTGACTCAACTTTTATCCTCATCTCTTGGTCTGGAAAACAAGGATGACACCATCGAACTACTCAGGGTTTCCAACACAATGACTAGGAATACCTATAGGAAATGTTGACTGTTCTGACTGTTCATGGGCCTGGCCTCCCAGTTGTGGGACCTCACCAAAAATCTTCCTTCTCAAAGCTTTCACCAGGCCCTTCTAGGACTTCTAATTTACATCCTGGCAATGTCCCGACGAGACTTTTTGCAGGCTCGGCTAGTTAGCTTTTATGGGACTGTGAACATACAAAGGGAAGTCCAGTTATAAATTGGCAGCTTTGTTCCTTGTGGAGAAGTTTGAGGTATTAACTAGGAGAGAAATGGAAGAGATGTTTCAATGTCTCAGGAACTTGGCCTTCTCTTGGTTATTTCATCTCCTTTGGATGTCAGTTGCCTTCCAACTTTGTCAGCCAAAAGACAAGATTCAACGTGCTAACTTGAAAAACCTTTTTTAAAAAGAAAGAAAAAGGACAATCTATATACATTGTTATTTGCCTGTGGGTCAGATATTCTTCTATCTGACTAAAATATTTACCTTTTCTACGGTAAATGTGCTGCAGTCTTGTGTGATTCAGCTACATACAGCCCTCCATTCCGTTTGAGCATCTTCTTTGCTATTCTTTAACCTTTCTAATGATAACAAGCAGGCCATCTGCTTGTCCTTTGCAGCTGGGAGCACAGTCTCTGTGGCTATGAGCTGCCTTCCTCCTTCCTTTGTGCTCTCAAGATTCCTGCTGGTCCCTCCGCACTTGACCTGTAGGGCAGGAGCCAACCTTCCCGAGGAAATCAACAGCAGACAAGTCATGTGGCCTTTTTACAATGCTTGGAGCAGGATTAACACATCCCCTACAAAGAAGTCTGAACCCAGTGATGTCTCGTTCCTGTACTTTACATGCAGTGAGAGACATCTGTAACACTCAAGCTCCTGGTGCATTTCTGGCTGTGTCCTGTCCTTACACTTGATCTACTTCTAGCTGTGTGGCCTTTGCTGCCACTGCCATTCCACCTCCAAGTCAGTTGGGGGAGCAAAATGGGAGATCAAGGTAAGAAAATGTCCCATTCTGGCACCTTCCTGTCTTGTGTGCTAAGTAGGTGGCAGCTCCCCGAAGTCTGAGGGTGGAAATAATTAATAGCAGGAATGTCCTGAGACTCTTCAATTTCTCTCATTTTATCCAACCACTGTCTCCCTACTCCCACTCATCCCAAATCCTATTATATCAACGGATGAATTACAATGTGGCAGGACAGTTCCCTCCCAGACTGTATAAGGCCAGTCACTACCCTGCACACTTAATTTGGATCTAACCCAAGTAAGTTCTCTTTTGGGTCTCAAGTAAATTGTTCCCTCAGAGCAAGATTGTGGAGCCATAGAACCATGGATCCTGGCACCATAGACTCTTGGAAACTTTGTGATTTGTGAGCTTTGTGACTCTATACCTCTAAGTAGAATGTACTGAGTATTCTCTTAAGATTTATGCAGTGGATTTAAATTTCTGTGGCATTCCACAAAACATGATGTTAGAGTAGGTATTGTTTTTAAATTTTTCTGATGGAGGAAACATTAGAAGTGAATTTGTTACCAAGTTTGCACTGGACTTCTCAGTGCAGAGAGAACCCTGAGAGATCGTCTGTATAAATTTCACAGAGGAGCAAATGGTCTCTGAGGAGGTTAAATAGATTGTCCAAGGTGGACACAGTCAGTGGTCAGAGGGGACTTGGGCCGCTTCCATGTGACCTTGCTCACCCTTGCACCATCCTGCTTCCTTATAAGGCAGCGCTCTTTGCAGCGGTTACCGTGGGACGGATTCAATTCCGGTTGAGAGAACTCCATTTTGTTTGGTTATCAGCAAAACTGATGATATTAGGAAAAGCCTAGACATTTAAGTCTGCATTAATTTAAAATGCTAAACATTATTAATATTTCTAAGGGGTTCTGTGGGACTCTGTTCATTATCTTTGTCTGCAAGTCTTACTGTGTTTGAGAGGGCTGGTGGTTTTATGCCTTCAGGTTGGTGTAGACTTTGTGAATCTATATCTCTAATTAGAATGTACTGAGAGTTGGGGGACTTACTGGACATAAAGTTAAACTCTTGATATTCCATAATCATTTTCTTTCGCTACTATGGCAGGAAATCCCATTATTTTCCCTTCCTTCCTTCCTTCCTTCCTTCCTTCCTTCCTTCCTTCCTTCCTTCCTTCCTTCCTTCCTTCTGTCTTTCCCTCCCTCCTTTCCTTCTTCCCTTCCTTCTTCTTTCTCTTCCTCCTCCTCGTTCTGTAACACTTCTACTACTTATCTCCGCCTCCTCCTTCTCTGCTTTTCCTCCTTTGATAAAGGAATGGCTGGGTATGAATTGTCAGGATGAAGGTATTGGGTATGTTTATAATTCAATCAATGCTAATTGTTTTAAAATAAAATACTTTATTTGGTGCCCCCCCCCCAGACTAAAAAAAAAGCCAAACAACAACAACAACAAAACTTAATTGTAGAAAAAGGTGTGTAGCAAAGACATAAATAGGCTTCTACCTAAGACTGTGAAATCCTCATTTCCTAATGACATTCTTGTGAAGAGGGTGTGAAAACGGAGGACATGATCACAGGCTGGATAAGATTTATGTCTACTTTATTTCTGTGTCCCTGCAATTTTAGGCCCAGATCTGGGACTCCTGGGGGTATAGAAAGGGGCAGCAGATTTATCTAATTCAAAAAAACACACAAGCCAATCAAGGATGCTATCTTCCCTGACTTTCCTTAAAGAGTCTAGACATGGTCTCACAGGAATAATACCAGTGGTTATAGGCCAGAGGGCAAAACTCCATTTGGATTTCATGGCTAAGACGCCTCAAAACAGAATTAGTTCTGGTCAGGCTGCAGTAGGAAAAGGAATTAATACTGATTAATTGGAAGAGTGTAACTAAGCTTATAGCTAAGGAAAACAGATATATTCCTAGAGATTACAAGATACGAATTTTTCCCCATAAAAGGAAGGGTTGGACCCGATCACCTTTTCAACTAAGTTTATCACATAGAGGGTGCGTGTGTGTGTGTGTGTGTGTGTGTGTGTGTGTGTGTGTGTTTCATCTTCTGTAGAAACTTTTTTTATGGCTAATTTAAACCATATTTGATAATATGGAAATAGTTCTAACCATGATGGTGTTCAATAATTAAGGGCCTTTTAAGTATTCCCCGGGCACTACAGAGATGAAAGGCGCCATGATCATCCCAGGCCATTTGGAAATTGTAGTGACAAACTGTGTGCTAAATGCTTCCTTGTGAAGTTATGGTTCTCATCAGGTTTCGGAACATGCTGATTGCTGAGGTAAGGGCAGCATTTCGAGCTTGACTGCTTCACTGCTCATCCATAGCTTCCTTTCATCCCCCCCTTTCGAGTTCAGAAGCTCCACAGTTTTTCAAAGCCCATTACACTGCCCAATGGCATTCCTCAGAGTAGAAGGAAGAGCCTTTGTTTAACTGAATTAGGGGGAGTCTCCTGAGGCCAAGGAAGGTTTTATCGAGCCTATCTGGAAGGACTAAAAATGTTAAGTGGCTTTCTTTGTTTTGTGCTTTATTGTTTCTTTATATTTCCTTGATAGGGTAATCTGCACTGAGGTTCTAGCTAGACAATGTCAGTTGAAAAGTGGAACATAATTCATAGGACAAAAGGAGAGGAGGAACATGTGGGAGGTGACACATGAATATATTGGGAAAGACAGGTTATTTGGTTGAATTGGAAAGGGAGAGTCTGACAATTTCATAAGGTCAATTATAGGCTTTGGTGACACTTGCTGGGTATATAATGTGTCACATATAATGTGTCAAATAGTGAGGGCTTGCTAGGGATTCTAAAGGGATGCCCAGCGAAAGTTATCAAAACTGGAAGATGTTCTAGATGGAAAAATAACTAGGGAGAAATTGAGTAAGCTTATAAATAAGGAAAAGTTGGGATAGAACTAAAGTGTAACAACACTGTATCACATAGTTATAGGTGTGTGTGTGTGTGGGGGGTGTATGTACACATGTGCGAATGTGTCGTCATTACAAATATAAACATTTTTAACCTAACACTTAATGCTCACTGTGTACCAGGCACTGTTCTGGAATTAGTGATTTGAATATCACAAGACTTTTTGTTCTCTGAGTGGTGCTTTGCTTTCTGTAAGCAAGCTTGACCCGCAGAAGTAGGACTACCCTTGTTTGCCTAAAATTTGACTACAAGGAAATTAAAAAAACAACACACACACGATAAGCCACAAAGCATATAAACCTACTCACTGTGAGATTCAACGTAACTACTATTATTAATCTCATTTTATAGCGACACAGAGAAGTTAAGGGATTTGTCCAAGGTCACACAGTTAGGGATTGATGGGATTTGAACTCGGAGTGTAGAATGAGAGCATGGTTGCTCAACCATTGTGTCCTTTCCCTCTCTACAGGCACTTCTTAGTCTTTTCTGTTTGTTATCATGGCAAAATGCACATAAAAGTACATCCATGGGAGTATCATTTACATAGCACATTATTGGAAAATGTCTAAATGTTCTACCAGAGGGAATGATTAAATAAATCTTGGTATGTTCCTATGAGAGAACACTATGCAGCTGTGAAAAATAATATTCTCAAGCATTATATATGAACACAAGGTAATGCCAAGTGGGAAAACCAGGCAACAAATCACTATGTATAATTTGATACCAATTTGATTTTTTAATGATTACAAAGGGAAAAACGTAGAGACAATCTAACTCTGTATTAGTAGCATGAGTAAATAAACTGTGAACTAGTCACAGTGGAATACCATATTTAGGTCAACTGAAGGAAAGTGATCTCTGTTTGCCATTTCTTGGTTTATCTTTGGAAGGAGAATGAATTAGATGGAGTTGGATTTTAGCTGGACCCATTTTATTTTTAAAGACAGAGAACAACTATGGCAAAATGTTAACATTTGTTCAACTGAGTGGTGAACACTCAGTGGTATATTTGGTTGTATATAGGTTTCTTTTTATACTACTTTCTGAATGAGGCAGATAGGCATCAAATACAAACAATATTTATTGTTGGAAGATTATAAACTATTTTTGTTTTCTTCTTTAAATTGTCCTGTATTTTCCACATTTTCTGTAATAGGTATGAGACATAAAAACAGTAAATGGCTTTCTAGTAAGTGTTATATTTTGGGCAAAGAGCACTACATCGGGAGACAGAATCTGCTCCTGTGTGATATTGACGGCTCACTTCACTGCTTTAAGGCACTGTTTTCTCACTTGCATGGTGACGATTGGAGTGTATGTCAGAGATGGGGTGCATGCTCACTAAGCCTACTTATTTTTCCTGCTAACCTTGGTATTGAGTTGGCTATGTGACTAACTCTAGCCAGTGGAGTGGGAAAAAGCCATTAGGAGTGAGCATTTGAGTATCTTCTCTGAAGCTTCTCTCTTCCTTCTGTCTGCTGGATGGAAAAGCCTGGGGCATCCTGAAATCCTGGGTTGAGATGGTGAAGCCACAGTGTGGAAGTAGCCTGGATCCCATGTGTCATCACGAGGAGGAGAGTAGCCTAACTAGAAACATACATATTGGATTTTGTGAGAAAAAGAAGTAAACTTTTGGGGTTGTTTGGTACAGTAGTTAGTCTACTCTGACCAATATAGGCTTCATTTCTAGGGTTCTTTCAAATTCTAATATTCTATGAATGCAAAGAGGTTCTTGGTTTCAAGTTTTCTCTCCATTCCTTTGACTCTTAACAAGGTTCACTAGTTGCAGGGACAACCCATTAATTTGGATGTGTCCAAGAGAAAGGAATTATTTTAATAAATGAATTGAGAAGATAAAGAATAACAGAAGGCCAGGGAAAAGTCCAAATACTCATGCAATTGGGAAGTGAGCAACTTCAAGTTTTATGTTTTAGATTTCCTGCGGACATGGACCTGTACATCTTTAATTTCTTTATAACCCTTCATTTTTATGTATCATAGGCACTTAATCAGTACTGTTAGATGAATGAAAGAATGTGTGGGAAGATGCCATCAAGTTCTGATGGTCACATACCTCCAGAGGTGCCGTGGTGTAAATATTTGTGTCTCTTCAAAATGCATGTCAAAATCCTAACCCCCAAAATGATGGTATTAGTACGTGGAGCCTTTGGGAGTTGCTTATGTCATGAAGGCAGAGTTCATGAAGTGCTTTTATAAAAGGCTCCAGAGACACCCTTAGTCCCCCCCTACACACACCCCACCACCACCACCACCACCACCACGTGAGGACACGGTGAGAAGGTGCTCGCTTCTTCCAGGAACAGAGCCCTCACCAAACCCCAACTGTGCTGTTGCCTTAATCTCCAACTTTTAGTCTCCAGAAGTCTGAGAAATGTATTTCTGTTGTTTGTAAGCTACCCAGTTTGTGGTATTTTGTTACAGCAGCCCGAACGGACTAAGACAAGAAGTCAGTGCTGCTGTGTTTCTAGGGTTACAGGCGTCCTGGGCTCAACTCTACTACATGGACAGTGGCGCCCTTTCAGTTTGGTGAAGGGAATAAGAACACATGCTCTGGGCCCAGAGGAGTCAGGCTGCGTGAGAACCCTTTGTGGCTCTGCCCCTTCCTTAGCCCTTCCACGCCTCAGTTCTCTTAGGTATAAAATAGGGATAAACGTGCTACAAAACTCCTAGGGTCATTCTGAGGATGAAAGGAGTTAATGCAGGTGAAGCACTTAGTATAGACGTGCCATAAAGTTGAGTAGCTTGCAGCTCTGACACAAATTCCAAGTGACCCTCATTAAATCAAGGTAAGACTCCCCCCCGCCCCCATGTAGTTCTGTCACAGCCACCATCTAAGGCAGCACAGGTGTTGCTGGCCTTCACAAGTGGTGGCATTGCACTAGTAGTGTGCTCCAACACTGCCTTGTTAAAACATCGCGTCATACTTGCTAAAGTAATCAGTGGTTGTCATGTAGCAGGGGCACTGGTGGTGTGTGATACAGACATCCTACGGGACCACTTACTCGCTGAATGACCCAGAGAAGGTGATTCAAGCTCCCGAGTTTCATTTTCTCACCTGTAAAGTAGGCGAAGAACACCTACCTTCCATGCAGGTGATTGTGAAGATGAAATCAAAATCGTGTTTCTGAAGCTCAATGCCTGGCATGGAGGGACACTCTGGGATATCACTCTTACCCTTTCAAACCCAGCCCTGGTGGAAGCTTGGAATCCATTTCTCCAGTTTTTATTCAGAACACTGTGGTTTTGTTAAAACTCATGTACATTTTGAGAAGCTTTTATTTATTTATGTTTTCCCTCCCAAACACCCATTTTCTTGAAGGGAAATGGAATTTGTCTGGTTTTGATTCATTTACACTTAACTTGTTAGTATTGTTTTGTAAGCGCCAGCCAACATCCAAGTAGCCCTCGGAACCTTGTTTTAAAAGCTGCATTTTAAAGTCTAGAAAGTTTATTTTTCTTTCTTTCTCCTTTTACAAAAAAATGCTGAAAGGGAACTGGACTTTAGCACCAGTTCAAGGTTGAGTTTATTCTCAGGGTATGACTGGCTTCCAACAATTTTGGTAAAAAATGCACTTTGCCATTCCTGGTTTTAAAATTTCAGTTCAATTTAATTTACTCTTGAAAAAAGTTTTCATATTCCAAACCAAGAGAATGTGTGTTCTGTTGCTTGTTTTGCTGTATCATGAGATTGTCACCTCTTCCAGACTTTTGGTTTGCCACTTAAATGAAACACATGAAGACCTTTGCTGCATATTTGCATGGTCCTGGCTTTCTGTTGACCCTATCTTCACTGATTTGGTAGAGGGTTTGGGGTGGAAAATTGGTTAAGAAATTTCATTCATGTAGTCAGACATGAGAAATTACATATAATTATCCAGACCTATACTCAACAAGAGGAAAAACAGAAGGGAGTTGGATGCCATCCTTGGTGTAGAGAGTTTCTCAGAGGTTTCTAGTGAGCAGACACCAACCCCACTCTCTACTGTATCATTTTACGCACCAAGCCGAATAGTAAACACAACCTCAAGACAATGCCGTTTACTTTCCATTGTGTAGTAATAGGCTTCATCTGCTATTTCTGGGCTAACAATTGTTCATTGTTTGAGCTGCTTCAGGGTTTAGAAATTGAATTTTCTCTCTGGTTCTCAGGGGAAACAGGGAGACTGAAAACCAAGAAGGAGGTAATTTCCACATGTGTAGCAGCTACTTCATTTGTTATAGGTCTTGAGTTGTGGATTTATGTATTTTAGGAGATGAGTTTGTAGTAGGTTAGATTTTTGTGTTAGATCAGAAAGGAAGTCAAGTCTCCTGTTGAATTTGCGTTTAGGTATTTGATTCTCAGAGAGTCTTTCTGGGCAGATTTTGTGTGCCTTGACATGAGTGCTCATTTCCAGACCAGGAAGGTGTATTTTTGATTTAGTAAGAAGAGCAGTACATTCCAGTGTTCTAGTCTTCCACTTTGCTACTGCCTAGAAGCATTGCATGAAATGTCACATTGACAATTTTTTATCTCCACCTTGATTGTGAGCATTTTACGCTGAATAAGGGAGACCCATAAGTATCAAACCGGTTTTCTTTGCACCTGTCCCCAAATTTTCATATAGACAAAATAGCCACAGAAGATAGGGAATGAAGATGGTAAATAGTCCTTGCAACTCTTCCTTGATTTAACTAGGTAGGTAGAGCCCAGTGAGAGCCTGCCTACCAAAAGCAAATTTGTCCACTCAAAGCCCCTTGCCCCCAAATACTAACAGAGGTGAGCTCTCGTAAGAGTGGAATTATGTTTGTGGTTTGTTTGGCTGTTTTTTAAATTCTTTTCTGAGTGAGTGTGTGTGTGTGTGTGTGTGTGTGTGTGTGTGTGTGTGTCTTAACTTCTCATTCACCAAAAAGATGAATGTATATGTTTGCTTTATTAAAAATCAAACTGGTATATAGAAGTGTATAGAATGAAATGCGCAAGTCCTTTTCATTCATCCCCTCACCACACTCTGCTCTCTAGAGGTCACAGTTGGTTTTGTGTGTAAACTTCCAGACTTTTTTCTGTGATGTATGTGTAATTGTCACCATTATATTGAAAGAACGGGACTCTGTAGGGTACAGACAGAAAACAGTTTCCCCTTACTGACTCTGTTAACATGGCATGTAGGCTCATTCTAACTGTCTTGTACACATATATATAACAATTCCTCCAGTCCTATCAAGTCCCAAGCATAGTCCCCAGGCTCTCTGGCTCTGTGCATGTAGGGGATTCCGCCAGCTCGAGGGCATCCTCTGGCAAAAGATGCAAGTCTGCTGGGGAGAATGGAAGCTTACTCCTGGTGCAGGACTGTGAATATAATCAAGACATTGGAAGGGTGTGAGCGGAGGGCACTGACAGCACTTCTACAGGTAGGGCCCCTTATAACGTGATTCTGGCTGGCGCCCTTGCTTGTGGTCCCGAGGGAACACAGATGCAGTCTTGCTGCTGCCATCCAGCGCACTCAGGGCCTGGGCCTCCCTATGCTGCTGGATCCAGCCTCTTGTCAGGAGATGAGCTTTGGTCGTGGATCACTCTGTACTCCCATAGACTACAGTGTTCTGAACAACCTCCTTGAAACTCCTGTAATTTAGGTGAAGGTAAAGGTGGAAACACCACCACGCCCCAACAAGTCATTCCAAAGGCATTCTCTCTCAGCTTTGTCAGTTTCAGTCCTTTCTTGCCCTCGAGGAGGGTGATAGGCTAATGGTTACAGTGGCTGCCTCCTTTGCAAGTCCTGTGGAGGTGGTCTAGCGGCCTGTTTTGGAATGTGAGATCTCTAATCTCCTGTTGCTTTGTCCTGAGTCTCTCAGGGCCTTAGACAGAGTTAAAAAAGGATTCTCCCTTTAATATCTTGGTTTAGACCTAGAAATTTCATCCTTTTCCATAAATTGGAACATACCAGTGTTCTGCCATTGTTTTAATTGTCAATATATCTAGCACTATTTTAGTATCTGATGATGTTGAGCTGTCCCGTTTATTTTAATGGCAGCAAAATATTCCATCGGGTAGATAAGCTACATTTTAACCATTTCCCTAATGGTATGCTGTTTCCTTATTTTGGATTTTATAAACAATGCTGCTATGAATATTTTTGTATTTACATTTTTTTGCATATATATATATATATATATATATATATACACACACATACTGTATTTCTCTAGAATAGAAGTGAAGCAAAAGGTATGAAGAGGTACCAAAACATTTTTCTAGATACTGCTAACATGCCTCTAGGAGAGTGGTGTGAACTCTACCTTCTCCAGCCGTGCCTAAGAGTGTGTGTTTCCCCACAGCCTCACTAACTATTTTCATTGTTTTTAGTCTTTGCCATTTTGTGGGGCCAAGAGTGATCTCATTATTACTTTATTCTGTATTCCCTTGATTACTAATTAGGTGAGCTATCTTTTCTCATGTTTGTCCATCTGTATCTTTGCTCTTTGATTTGCCTGATCACATATCATTTTCCTGTTTAGGGTTCTAAGATCTTTCCCAGCAACTTGTAGTTCTAAACAAGGGGGAAATGGCAAAATGATAAAGGAAAGAGAGAGACTGGGAGAGAATCCTGGCCCAGCTCCACAAGGACAAGAAATGGCAGAAATTCTACCACTAAGATTTTATCACTTTTTCCCCCCCAAAAACTCTTTGCAAGTCTGAATCTGAAACACAGGCTACCTTTTTTCCTCAAATTGACATATAATTTTATTAGTAAAATTTCAACCGATTTCTTGTGTTTGAGAACATGCACAAACTTACTTCCAGTCTTAAGCCCAAATTGTTGCATTTATGCCTTTTTGTTTCTTGGCCTTTATTTTACACATATTAAAAACTACTAAGGGCATACTGAGTTTAGAGGAAGAACCAAGGGAGATTATTTAGGAATACCTAGCAGCCATGGCAACATGTCTTTAGAAGGGGCATGTACTCTGCTAAAAAATATTCCACTTACAGGTACTGACATACATTTGCCAAACAGCCCCAAGCGAACCCAAGAAAGAATAGACAGATGGTTTGAGGTGTGTCAGGAATAGGATTTGCAAAATAAGATTATGGTTATATTAGAAAGTAAGGAATTATTGTAAACAGATGGAACAGACTCAGTTTTTGCCATGGGGCAGAGGAGGAAAGGGGTTTTGCATTGCTGCATGTAAATTAAAGTTGGCTCACCTAGATACATAGCTCTCTGGGGTTTTATAGATTTTTGTAGTCATTTGTATAGACCACATGACTGGGCCTCCAGTGAGATTTCTTCAGAGCTGAAGCAGGGGAACTGCACTCTAGCTCTGGACATCCTTGATGATGTTGGTTCTATTCTGGTTGTGTTTGGCTAATCTACCCTAATCTACATCCTTTTCTACGTGAACATAACTATCACGCTGTTTGAACTGTCAGTTAAGTAGACAGTGAAGAGAGCCAGCCTGTTTGAATGTGTAGTTTTGGCTGCATGAATTAGATTTACAGCAGAGGAGGGTACAGAATACTTCCATATATGATTGGCTTATTTGCTTAGAAGACCAAATCCTAGGCCTTGAATGTATAACAAATGCGTTTGCCTCTACCATGAATTTTAAAATCTCAAATCTCTCCAATTCAAATAAGGATTTAGAAAGATCACGCTTCTTCCTGGGAGTATTTTGTCACCTTCCCAAGAGAGAGGGGTAGTCAATGGGGATTTGCTGATGATGACATGAGAGAAAGATGGTCACAGAGAAAGACTGGAGATCTCAGAACTTGGGATGCAGCTGAGTTCCTTTGCTTGGTTAGGAACTGTCTCCATGCAAGCAAAGGGTAGAATTTGGCCTTTAGAATATATTTCCATTAATCCTATAGTTTGACAACTGGTTCTCAATGGCAGCCACCAAGCATGTGAAGCCTCCAAATTGGCAAGGCTGATCTCTGACTAATGGGGAAAATTACCCAATGAGAATTAGCAATATTGCATCACTGATCAAAATTCTTGCACTGCCTTTCACGTAGGCAACAGAACAAGGCTTCCCCAAGGAGTTGGGACTGGTTTTAACATGGCCTGTTGGTCACTGAGACAGGAAATATTTAACATGACTCAGACTCATTTGGAATATGTTTGATTTCTCTTGATACTAAGGTTTCCAGGTGTTAGTATTACTGAGGACTCCTTTAACTCTTTTATGTGTTGAAAAATGTGCCCTCTCATCATTCCTGGATACATACAGTTGGCCTGTTTTGGCTCTATCATGTCCTTTATTTGTACCAGATTTTTCAACATAACACTTTTAGAGAAGTCTCTTAAATGTTAGGCTAAGAAAACCAGTCCTGGCCAACTCTCCCAAAGAACAGTGTTTCTGTCATAGGCTGAATTAATCCCAGGTGGATTCTGTATTCTGGAGGATTAACAATTATGTAAAATGGCCTAAGTATGAATTACACCATGGTGACCCTCTAGAAGACAGCTTGACCTATAGGTACATGTGTTCTCATAGCTTGAGCTTAGACACCATTTCCTTTCGACTTTGGAGGACAGGAGATAGTCAAATTGACTTAACAATTTTCAGTTCAACTGGTGTTGGCAGATGGTGTAGTTTGAGAACTGAAGCAGCAACTGAGGCAGTCAACTTGCCTTCCTCATCACTGATGTCAGAAATGAGAAGTTGAGGCTCCAGGATGGAGACGACCTAGCTTCTTTGTCTTGTCTTTTTAGACTGTGTTGAGAAATCCTGCTTTTATACATTTGCTGCCATGTCTTTTGGTAATGATAACGGCTGAGCAGAGGAAGATGTAGTCGTGGCTTCTGATCCCTCTCTAACTAGGACAATAAATATGATGAAAATAATGAAACCCCCCAGAGTGCTTCTTTATTTATTTCTTCATGGGAAGTCATGAGATTGAATGGGGCTTTTGATTCCCACTGGTGGGAAGCTATACAAACAACATCAAACCCACGGGCTCTATCCTGGACCAGAGGCTGCATGTCTAACCCCAGGTCCTAGGATATCCTGAGCAGACTGTAGGATTAGGTGAGACTACCTCCTTATTATTCTGTTTTTAAGGGATATGTGAACTGTATACTTAGAATGGATTTTTCAGGACAGACTACAAAATATATAGACCAAGAAATGACTAAGAATCTGGGTCAGAATGAATTCCAGAAAAATGCTTTCCTTTCAACAAATCCTGTGGCAAAGTCCAAATGGCCTTCGTGAACACCGCTATGAGGTACAGGAAGCATGGGGCTTTGGGAACCCCTCCCACCCGTACACACACTTTAGCACAGGTCTGTACAGTCTGTAAATCAAGATTTCTTGGGGGTAGATTTCTAAGTTTTAGGCCAGTGGTTATCATACAAACCAGGATGCACATTAGAATTATCTGGGAACATTTTGGAGGCGGGGAGACCAATTTCTCTGACCCCATCCCAGACTAATTAAATCAGAATCTCAGGGCACTGAATTTTTTTTTTTAAGTTCTCCAACTGATTTTAACATGTGGTCAGGTTTGAGAACTATTTTCTTGGGTAGTAGTTTGCTGAGATGGTTACCTTACACTCCTGTCTCTCTTCCAGGTTTATTAGAATTTTTCATTAGACTCTAGTCTCTTTGAGGGCAGGAGCTGCCATACATCGCTTTTGGTTTTCCAGAGCATCATCTAGCTTTCAAGGAATAATTGTTTCTTGGAAGGCTTTGCTCCAGAAAGGGCATCCAGTTCTAGTGTTGGCTCTTTCATTCATTAGCTGGTCGGCCCAGGGGTAGAGTAGCCAGATAAAATACAGGATGCCTACTTAAATTTAAATTTTAGATGAACAATGAGTAGTTCTGTAGTAGTCATATTTTTCATGCAGAGTTTGTATATGTATATTTATTAGCTAAATCTGGCAACCCAGGTGTGTCTTTTTGGCTTTAAGTTATTTATCCATAAAATGAGGAATGCAGACTTCAGAGATTAAACAATTTCATTTGAAAGAAAAATTTTTTTTAAGAAATCAAAATCACTTTTAAATACGATAAATTTAAATTGCAGTGCAGCAAATTTTTTCTTTCCATTTAGGATTCGTAAAACAAGTCCTTAAATGGTGTATCTGGGTACATCTCACGGTGACCAGATTGGCAGACACAATGGTTATTATAAACGTGCTTCTTTTTCTTCATTAATGATGTTTGTTTGGATTTTAGGGGACTCTTGCAGGTTGTTTAACACCAAAATGTGGTCTTCTCAGTTTCTATAAAGATTGGCAATATTTGATTTTGAAAAGCCTCTTTCTCATCAGTTAGTTTCTTAATTTCAAAACATATGGGGCGGTCTCTAGTCCACTTAATTGAGAGCATTTTTTCTCCATAAGCAAATGAAAATTTTTGTATCTTTCATGCCTGCACTTAACATTATTGTGTATTTATGTTGTGTTTCTGCATTCGTGTATGTGAAATTTTGTCATATTTCATCAGATGCTGCAACATGCAGCAACTTTGGAGTTCTCATACTTTATTATACAATATTTATTATATAGTATTTGCACAGTTGTCCAATGTAAAGATGAAGGAAATGGAGTTTGCATTCTAAGGCAATTTCTGTAAATTGAGGAATCATTAAAATTTGAACTTCCAAGTGCATTTTTCCATGTGTTAAACTTCATGGAATGGAATAAGTCAGATGTCCAGGAAGGTAACTGGCAGTATTGTTTTCAAAACAATTCCAACTTTTGTGAGGCAAAGACATTCCTAGTTTTACCCAACATTAATATAATAACACAGGGTCGGGAAAGCATTCATCGCCTGGTGGAGGTACCAGAGGACAATTTGAGGAGTTTTCAGACCAAGGTGAATTTTACAATATTGGTCAACATTAAAAATAGGAGAAATATTTTTAAAACACTGTTGTAATATCTAAAAGAATGCCATTTTCTGTTATTTTAATGGCAAGGCCAAATGGAAAATAGAGGTCATTGAACCTACCAGATTGGAATTCCTTTCCTGTTCTCCAATGTCTCTTCCCTCCTTCACATAGAGTCAGTTAGGGAGCTCACACTTTCTAATTACTCCCCTAATTCCGATTGGGGTCCTTGGTGGACAATTTATATCCCAACTTCCTCCTTTCACTTTCCCCTCCCTGGTGTTCCTTGAGACCAGACACCACAGTAGACTGGGACAAATCCTTCTGTGGCTGGTCAACAAGCCTTTCCAGAGGTTCTGTTCCTTGCTGTTTGTTTCCATTTTAGTACCTGTACTTCTAACAAATTCTACTCCCAAAAAACATTCTTATGCAACACTGTGTGCTAAGACTTCTGCCAAATATTTTATATGCATGATCTCATTTAATCTTCAGAACAATCTTATGAAATAGGCACAATTACCTTCAATTAACAGATGAGAAATCTGAGGTCTATAGAATTTAAACACCTGCCCCAAGGCCACATGGGTGTTGAGTGGCACTGGTAGAATATGAGCCCAGGGCTCTGAAGTTCTTGACCACTATGTTATAGTAAGATTCTAGTTCGATAATAAAAGTAACATCATTTATCAAATAATAATGATTATTTTTATAGCAACACTTTCCGAGTACTTACTGTGTGTCAGGTATCATGCTATGTGCTTTTTTGATCATCTCATTTGTACCAGGGATGAGTAGGATTATATCTATTCTACAGATAGGGGAGTGGGACTCAAAGTGTAACCTTTTCAAAATCACACAGCTGTAAAGAAGCAGACCTGGGAACCCAAACCAGAAGTATTTATCTCAGACCCTCATGCTCTTCTCTCTTCATCCCTCCTCTTTGGGAGTTTTCTAGCTATTGCCAGTTACAGTCTAGAAAGGTTTTCATACAAGAGGCTCTTGCTCCATCACTGGCCTTCTGTCTGCCCTCCTCCTTCCCTTACTACTCCGAGGCTGGAGTGGAGCCTTTGCCGAGGTGTCTGCACGTCCTGTTGAATGTGGCACCAATGCTGCCTGTCCTGAAATAAACTTGGATTGGATATCCAAGATGGCATTAGCTGCCCTTGACATAAAGCAACCTTTCCCTTGGGCTCCTTAAGCAAGGTCATTATTATCAATGAAGACGTGCAAGGTGCTAAAAGAAAAATGCTCAGCCTTACCGGACCTGATGTAAATGACACAGATAAAACTTTCCTGTGGAAACATCAAGTGAAAGATTTGATCCTGAAGAAAAGGAATCTGGTCTTCACAAAAGGAAAGTGGTTTAACAAGTAGCCTCTAAAGATATTGTGGATCTTTCGAACTTGGTTGATAAAGATGGGACATTTAGGAGAAGATATAGGGTATGGAGAACATGTGTCCTCATTTATCTCAACATAATTAATAATTAGCATCCCAGTTCACCATCAAATGTATCCTCTACTTTGGGTGATGAATTATATGGTTGTCCTACATAAGAGGTGAAAACAAAATGCTATGTGTTTTTTCATCCATTCATTTATGCATTCAGCCAGTATTTATTGAGTGCCTACCTACTCTGTACCAGCCAGTGTGCTAGGGAAGTAAAGCATATAAAGTGCCTGTCCTCTGGAGATTAACATCTAGTAGGGGTGACCAACAAGTAACACGCAAACTAAGAAGTACATATATTTTTGTAAGTTGTGATAAGAATTATGAAGGAAATAGCTGTGAAAAAGAAGAGTGGCAGGAGTGGCCTCTCGGGGTGAAGTCTAAATGTGGGGAACTTGGAAGATGATGCAGAGCCAGCCACAGGTTATGAGGGTGGGGATCAGACTGGGGGTCAGACTGGAAAACCTGCATGAAGATCTTGAGGTGGAATAGAGCTAAGTTTGTTTCAGGATTGAAAGGATTGAAAGTTCGTGTCCCATTGTGGGAATGAGGGGAGGTTTCAGGGAGAAAGGAGAAGGAGGCTTATTAGTAGAGTCTCAAAAGGTGATTAGGGTATTCCACTGAGAAAGGAGCAGCATGAACCAGGTCCAGGGGGTTTGTTGAGCAGCAGGTGTGTTAGTTGGACTGGGCTGTGAGATCCTGTGAAAAAGCAATGGGAGAATATACTGGGTGTTGGGCTGTGGCTGGAGCGTGAAGTTGCAACATGTAGTTTTCAGTTTGAGGCTTCGTAATAATGGCCTGGATTTGAAGTTATGCCTACACGAAGTCCCAATTCCTGTTACCTGCTTTTTATGCTCATACACGGACTGGTTAATTAACAATTTTTAAAAATTTATTGGGGTGACAATTGTTAGTAAAATTACATAGATTTCAGGTGTACAATTCTGTATTACATCATCTATAAATCCCATTGTGTGTTCACCACCCAGAGTCAGTTCTCCTTCCATCACCATATATTTGATTTTCACAATTAAAAGAACTAATCTGCTGGCTTTGTGATGGAAACCAGTAGGTTTTCCCAGATGGAGGAAATGTCTGTTTCATCTAAAATTTGAGGTCAGAGTGCGGGATCCTGGGGGACATGCCAATGTATAGTCTACTTTCATGATCATAATTTTAGTTCGGGCCTTACGTTAACATATGAGAAAAATACTGTGTTGCAGGTGCTCAGGTCTGATGCTCCCTGTCCCTCCATCTATTCCCTTCTCCCCCAGTCTCATCCTCAAATCGCATGGGGATTTTTGAACCAAATTTCTGATAAATAGACTGTCAGAGAGCTTTACAGCTTCACTTCAGATATGTACATGTGGTACTGGGCTAAATAAATTGGATTAAAATACCAATTTATTTGCATAGAGCTGGCTGATATTTAGGAAGAAATGAGAATGATTTACAATTAATCTGAAGTATGATAGAGCTAATGATTTATTCCTTCCCTTCCCATTTATTGGGCCCTCCACTAACACATAGGGTGCTTTATTGCCAACCCAAAAAGGTACCCCTCCCTCTAGGGAGAAGGGGCCCTATTCCAGCATGCACACTGGACAAAAGGAGTGCGAGCTGGATCTCGGCCTCCAGTCACCCTTTTGCCTGGGTGCTATTGTGCAGTGAACAGCCCGTACAGCAGCCCACTGCTGTGGTTCCAAACATGCAGAATATCTTAGCTTCTAGCGGAGTGTAGCAATAGGCCTGATCTACCAGGAAAAAGAATGAAATTTCTGGATGTCAGTAAAAGTTCTAATTATCTGCTTTAACATTTTGGTTTGGGTTTCTTGGATCACACTTGACTTGTTCCTTGACCTCATTGATACTTTTTTCGTAGGGAAAATGTTTCCATATTTCTTCCCAAGGCCATATTTTCAAAGACCACACTAAATTGGAGAAATAAGCAGTAAACTTTATTCAGCTCACAATAATCCCCTTTACATTTTATCCACGTGACTAAAGCTATTGGGGAATGTCCATTCCTGGAAACCCTTTAGAAAAGCATAAGTTTTCCAATCCTGTGTTTTGGTAGGTAATTCTTGACCAGTTCTCATCCCATGTGAAGCACAAAATAGAGGAACTCATCAGTATGTTCTGTGCTACCAGTCTCTCGACAGGATGTTCAACTCACCTAATTCCAATAGAAAGTCATTCAGTGATCTCTGCTGCTGAACGCACCTTTCCCTCAAATGAGGCTCAGTGCGTAGCAAAGTATTCAAGCAATGTGCAACTAAAGAACCCCTTATCTGATTTCTCTCTGGGCTCTCATGGGAATGGAACAGATTTGACTCTAAGATACAAGAAAAACTGTGGCACCAAAGTAGCATTCTGATTGCCCATTATACCTGGATCTGTAGAGACTTGTAAAACAGAAGTGAGGGTATTTTCACTCCTAACCCAGGCTTATACATAGTAGCCTAACACCCCAGGCAGGGATGTTACAGAGAAGGATGACTGCAGTTTTGTAGGTGCTTTCGGTCACTCTAATTTTGGACACGTATCTTACAACATACAGGAGGCATGTAGGAATCAGTGCTCAGAAATGCCCTGGCTGCCATGTCTCCTGGCTTAATTACATCAATGTATGTCCACAGCGCAAGTGTCTTGAATTATTCCTATAGCAGTGTCTACATGCTGGTCTGCCTCGGGTTTCTAGGCAATTTAGCCCAGAGATGTACTGATACAATATATAGTAATTACCACTTGGATTCCGTTGTCCTACCGGTAGATTCATTTAAATTCCTTGGAGGGCTCAATCAAACTATCTAGGAGTCCTATACCTTAATTTTATTCCATTGTTTTTCAGCTTGTTGGTTGCAGCCCATTAAGGGATTTGAAGTCAATTTAATGGGTTATTACCAGTGTTTTGGGGGAAAAATGATATTAAATAGAATAGAACAGAATAATAAATACCAAAGTAGATTGCACATAGAAAGTTAGTATTGTTGCTTGAAATTTTCTCTGTATTCCATCCAAGACATGTTATTCTATCTCTGATATATATTTTTTCCATTATTTCATTATAAATCTCTGAAATCAGGATGGACTTTATTATAGACAACATTTTAGTTTTTCTTTCTCAGTGGTAAAAGTATGGTGTATCTTGCAATTGGTGACAACTTAGATTTGGTGTATGTATGTATTGGCTTTCAATGTAGAATGTATTTCTTTTCGTGGGTCATGGCTGGAAGAGCTTGAAGCGCACTGATTTTACCCATGCTTTCCAAGTTGCCTTCTCTGCTGGAGGTGGGATGGTTGGTCTCTTACTGTCTGGAGACTTTATGCAGAATTTCTGAGCCTCCAATGTTATCCCATTTTCAGATGGGGAACGGCTGTCCACCCTCCACAGGGAAGTATTCATGCAAAACTGGTCATCTCTCTGTTGTCTCTCTTTGGATATTGAAGATGATTGAACCAGGATGGCAGTAGTGTCAAGATCTTGGGTAATGGGCCTTCTCTGGTCTGAGCCTCCTTAATATCAAATGACCTGACCCTTTGGTTCATGTGGTGGTGCTGGGGCTCTCTTCCTGTTCTTACAAGGCAACTAGTCCTAAGGGATTAGGGCCTTGCCCATATGACCTCACTTAACCTCCTAAAGTCCCTGTCTCCAAATATAATCAGTCACATTGGGGTTTAGAGCTTCAACTTATGAATTTGGGGGAGGGACACAATTAATTCCATAGCAGTTATTAAACCTCCCTAAAAATCTTCTTTCCTCATCATTAAATGAGGATAATAATACTTGTCTCGCTGGATGAGTGGGAGGATTGAAAGGTTATGTGGCACTCAAAGGTATCTGATGTTTGTTTTCTTTTGTTTTTTTAACCTTATTCTTTTGGAGAGAAAAATACTGAAAGTGAGGAATGTCATGACTCCGTGGTAATATGTGATCTTATTGATGGAAAAGCCAGAAGGTCCCACAGAATTTGAATAACTTGTCCAAGGTCACACATTAAGTGAGTTACAGAAACTGGACTGAACTCTGGATCTCAGGACTATGAGGTCTTTGTTATATGACATCATCTGACTTATTTTGCTTAGGGTTGACAAGAGGGGGTGAACTGCTCAGCAGGCTTAGATTTGTCTTGGGTATTTAACAGCAGTGCCGCCCCCAGACACATGCAGGCATTATGGGCTGAGTGGAACGCTATGTGCCCTGTGTAAAGCTATCTTTTCATTGGATTAGTGAGCTGGGGTGGCCTCTTTTGCTATGCACAGGTCTGGCCTCAGAGTATCTAGTTTCAGAAGAGCATGACTGGCCAGTACGCAGGTCAGGGAGAAAAGGTTCTGCAGGGGTCACCAGTGTCCTTGGGGAGAAGTGATCGTGCTTCTTACTGGGCAGGAGGCTCTGCACCAACTGCGTTGTAAAGTGTACCAGCTCAGGCAGCTGAAATAATTTGCCCTCTAAGGGATTTGGGTTTTGAGGGGCAATATCTGTGATTGAATGACTCTCTCCAACTGAACTCCACATGGCTCCAGTTACACCGATCGTTCCAGCCTGCATGAACATTCTCTCTCTAGGCTGGGTACATAATCCCAGGCCCGGCTGGTGAGCTGGTGGAGAATGTGCTTTTTCCCAACGGGTAGGATTAAAGGGTCAATGGCTGGGTCCCGTTGTCCTCAAAGATTTCTCCTATAGAGTGACTCTATGCCTGAACTCCCACTATTAGCGACAAATTCCTTTGTGTGTGGAAGGCTTTGGGGTCATTATCATCCCTCTTTGATACTTCAGAACCATTACATAGGATGAGAAGGAGCTGAGCTATGTGTCTCGGTTATCAGGCAGCTGACCCCGTGGAGGGGTGACAGAGCAGACGAGAAATGGTGTTGCTGACAGTTAACCTACCATAAGTTTATGCAACACTCTTGATTTATAGTCAAGGAAACCAGAGTAAGAAGACTTGTCTGGGGTCACACAACTGGTTAGGGCAGAGCCAAATCAGATAGCCAGACTTCTGACCTCTCCTTCTGTCCTATTTTTTTTTTTAAATTATTATTATTATAAGCAATGATGAAGAAAGATCAGCTGCAGAAGGGCGAGCCCCGGAATACAGGCAATGGGAAGGAGACCAAACACAAACTCTAACTGCCTCCCAGCTGTGCCTAACGCTAGTTCTGGTGTCAGCACTTGCGCAGGAAATCCCCTCTTATAAACAGAGTCATATTCCAAAAGTTCATTCATATGTTTATTTCTTGAATCATGGGGCTTGTTTTCCCATGGAAATAATAGTTTAAATGTTTTAAATGGTGAATTATGTTTCCCAAGATCTATCTACAAAAACCTTAATTCAGGGAGTACCTAAAGGGTAGTATTAATAGGAGTATTTCAATTAATCCTACCCAACACTTATTACACATTACTTCTGTGGGACTATAATGTAGTATAATGAATTTTAGATTAGGTAGGAAGAAAGACATCTCCCCCACAGGGCAGGAGTGGCTCTTCTAGAACAGAATCGGGGGGATAGCACAGGGCATGGATTAGGAAAAATGAGCAAGAGGGCAACCACCCTCTCTGAACCTCAGCCTTAAAGTAAGAAGAATAAGAATAATTTTGCCCTGCCCACTTCGTAGGCTTGAGTGAAGGACTAAGTGAGAAAGTAGATGAGAAAGTGCTTTGAAAAAACAATAAAGGAAATAATTTGTCTGAGTAAAATAAGCCTTTCTAGGGTCACACTCCCTAGATATTTCGATGGGGTAGCTAAGGAGTGATACTGGGGTGGTGTTGGTGCTGTGGTGCTGTGTTCAGGCCTCAATTAGTAGTAGAAATAATGATTATAACAAAAGTAGTTACGGTAAACTAATAGTTACAGAAAGCTTTTAGGTGCCAGGCATGGTCCTGGGTGCTTTATGATACTAATTTATCAAACCCATTGTAATGGTTAATTATATTAACTTGGCTGGGTCACAGTACCCAGATATTTGATCATACACTAGTCTAGATATTGCTGTGAAGATATGTTTTAGGTAAGGCAGAGTACCCTTCTCTCTCTCTCTCTCTCTCTCTCTCTCTCTCTCTCACACACACACACACACACACACACACACACACACACATTCTGTTTTTCTGGAGGACCCTCTCTAATACACCCACTCAACAGGGAAAGAAGCTGAAACACGGCACTTTCTTAAGTAAGCAGTATGGCAGAGACTGGATAGTTGTTCACCAAACCATTTTTCTTTTCTCTCTGGAAACTCAGACTATATTTTCCAGCTTCCCTTACAGATAGGTGAGACCATGTAACTGACTGCCAGTCCATGGGCTAGTGGGTGAGAGTGATATACACACCTCCAGACCATGATCACTCTTCCCTGACTTCTGACTCCAAGGCCCCAGGTGATGGAAGGAACCTGAGTCCCTGAATGACTGCATGGAGCAGAGACTTGGCCGCAAGCATGCTGTACAGTGACCTGAGTGATCAGTAAACTTGTGTTATGTTTAGTCTCTGATATTTAGGGGTTTATGTTGTTAATTATAGTACTTTCCCTGATGAATACAGTCATTGAGCCATCAGGTTCCAGAATCCAAATGCTTCATCTCTGTATTGCTCAAAAATCCTTTGCATTTATTAAGCAAGAGCTCAGAGTAGGAAATGTCTCCTTTACTTTTTCTTGTTTGCTCCTGAAAACCAAGGGTGCCTCAGAGGTACAGAGCCCCACATCCTGGAGTGGAATGCTACACACCATATTCTAGGGTGCCCGAAGAGGAAAGTGAAAGCCCTTGGTATGAAGGGGAGGGAGAGGAGGAAGACAGGCACAAAGAATGCCCTTGATCTGTTTCCCAATTTCCCTGGATGTGGCCTTTGTCTTTCTGGCTCTTCACTAACAAATAAGTGTAGTCTGTTTATGCTGGAGTAGACTGTGGAAATACACAGCATGTTCTACCCAGTGCCAGCCATCCCTCACTGCGCAGTGCTTTCTCCAAGCTGAGTTCAACAAAGGAGGAAAGAACTGCCACAACACTCCTCAAGGAAGCTGGCGCAAAAGTGTTTTTCCACATAAAGGTTTCTGTCTATAAACGAAATCAAGGTTCAGGGGCAAATGGGGCTGCTTTGTTTTTCTTTTTCTGTGTGATTGGGACTGCTTATCCCCTCTTATCTAGGCCAATCACCCTGTCTATCCTGAAGCAGTTATACTCCTTGGGTTTGTCTAGATTCAGAAAACCCTAGGTTGAAAGGTAATAGATTGGGTTTTTGTAACCAGATGAAAATGCACTGACCAAGTCTTTTTACCCCACAGCACAAATAAATTCCTGGGAGGAAATATTGGATTAGAAGGGGCATGTAGATATGGGTATGCTTCCATTGAAGCCAATCCAAAAACCCTGCCCATGTCAGCTTTTGTACTGAAAGGTGACCTTGCTTACAAGCTCAGGTGCAAAATCTGAACCTTGAGGCATATGTCGTCCAGCTGAGTCTGTGGGAAGAATTTGTTTGGTTTAGGAAAACATGAAGTTAAATATAGTGCAACAACTATGTGAGGTCAAAAGACTTTTTAACATTTTTTTCACTTTTCAACTAGTGTTAGTTTATTTAACTTCAGCTTCTGTCTAGTCCATTCTTTAAAAAAAAAAAAATTAGAATAGGTCATTGTTAAAATTGACCAGTTAATTTATTTTTGCTATATAGACCACTGACCACCTTTGTTTGAATAAAACAATGGTTGATTTCCTTTGTTTTAGTAGAAATCAAGTATTTCAAACAAGCATGTCAGATTTGGGAGAGTGGGGGATATGTGGTTCGAGAAATCTTTCCATATATCTCTGATTTGTCTTACTCTACCCATAGTTCCCTTTCCATGAGAATCCCTGTTTTGTGGTGGATTGCTGGACATTTATTGGAGGTTGAGACAATCAGGTTTATTGATTGCAAGCAACAGGAGCAGACTTTGGCTAATTTCAGGTAAATGGAGTTTATTTATATTAGAAGTCATCAGATTTAATGAGCATCTGGGAGACCAAGCTTGGGAATGATGGGAACCAAGGAAACACCATAGGCCTGGGAAGCAGGAAGTGGGAAATACAGCAACTGTCTCTGTCTCCTAGCAAAAACGGAGTGGCTGGGACATTACCACCACTGTGGCCTCTGCAATTAAGATGACCACCAGGTGTTGCCTACCTGTGGTAGGCAGAATTCTACAAAAGCCCCAAGATATCCATACCCTGGTTATTCAATAAAACACTAATCTAGGTACTGATATGAAAGGATTTTGTAGATATTAAGTCCAAAGTCAGTTGACTTTAAGATATGGAGGTCATCAGGAGGGACACAATCTAATTATATGAGCACTTTGAAGCAGAAGGGGAAGTTAGAGAGATTTGAAGCATCAAAAGGATGCTATGTGCCATTGCTGGCTTTGAAGATGGAGGGGGCCATATGCCAGGACCACAAAATGGTGACAAGGAGCTGAGAGCAACTCCCAGCTAACAGCCAAAAACAAAGCAAGGAACTCAGTCCTACAACTTTGAGGAATTTTACTAATAGTAATAAGCTTGGAGGAGGTGTGTCAGATGAGAACATGGATGAACATGTTGTAGATTCTGTATTAGTCGGGGTTCTCCAGAGAAATAGAACCAATATAAATAAAAGAGAGAGAGAGAGAGAGAGAGAGAGAGAGAGAGAGAGAGAGAGAGAAAGAGAGATTTGTTATAGGAATTGGTTTACATTGTTATAAGGCTGATAAATCCCATGTTCTTCCATCTGCGAGCTGGAGAACTAGGAAAGCCAGTGGTGTAATTCAGTCTAAGTCCAAAGGCCTAAGAATTGGGAGGCCAATAGTGTAAGTCCTAGTTCAAGTGTGAAAGCCTGAGAACCAGGAGCACTGATGTCCAAGGGCAGGAGAAGATGGAAGTCTCAGCTCAAGCAGAGAGCAGATTGGCTCTTCCTCCAACTATTTGTTCTCTTTGGGCCCTCATTTGGGTGACGCTCACCTACAATGATGAGGGCCATCTTCTTTACTCAGTCTACTGATTCAGATGCTAATCTCTTCCAGAAACACCCAGAAATAATGTTTTACCATCTATGTAGGCATCTCTTAGCCCAGTCAAGTCGAAGCATAAAATTAACCATCACAGATTCTGAGCAAAGAACCCAGCCACAACAGCCCAGAATTCTGACCTCATGCAGACCTATAAGCAACTCAGTGCATGTTGTTTTAAGATGCTGTTTGTAGTCATTTGCCACATCGCATTCGGTAACTAATACAGTGTCCTCTGTCACTTGGGAGTTATAAAGCCTGGGAGACAGTGTCCCTCCCACTGAGTGAGCTTAGGCCATGTGCAGCCCCTGGCTGTGCCCTTGAGCAGGTATTGTATGGATCTTTGTGCTTGGAAGGGAGGCTCTAAGAATTACCTCCTGCCATGGCTGCACACACTGGAAAAGAACCGATTTCCCAAAATGAAATCAGGTGTGGTTACAAAAAGGGATGGTATCCTGGTGAATGTTCTGCTGTACCTCCTGCTCAAGCTGCCTGTGGCTGCCTTATGGCCAGGTACTAGTCACACCTAAGTTCCTAACACCTCCCTTCTTATTTGCAGACTTCTCGTGTAAAAATGTGGATTAACATGTTGTGTCCAAAGTACCAAGGGCTATAGTTTTGGGAGTCTAGACAAGTAGATTTTAGTCCTGCTTTTTCTGCTGTGTCACTTTGGGCAATCACTGATACCCCATAGGGTTAAGTTGCCTCTCTGAAAACTGGAGGACTGTGATTAATGAAAACAATAGTCTCTTCTGGCTGATTATCTGTCTTAAATTCACTCGTTCATTCAATCGTCATTTGAAGTTGGTATGTGTCAGGTTCTAAGCATATACCAATGAGCAAGGATGGCATGATTCCTGAAGTACAAGCTCAATATTACTCTCCAAAGAAGTAATATTTAAGTGGGACTTGGGGACCTCATACTGAGTCTACTATGAGATTATGAACAATGGGTTGATTGCCAGGATGTTGAGCCAATATAGTTGGGCATAGTTTAGATATGACCCATGGGCTATATCTATCTAGCCTGCTGCCTATCTGTTTTTCTATGGCTCTTAAGCTAAGAATTGTTTTCACATTTTAAATGGTGTGTTCATTTTCTAGGGCTGCGAAAATAACGTACTACAAATGGAGTAGCTTAAACAACAGATTTATTGCCTCAAGGTTATGGAGGCTAATTCTGAAATCAAGGTGTCAGCAGGGTTGGTTTCTCCTGAGGCCCGTGAAGGAGAATCTGTTCATGTCTTACTCCTAGCTTATGGTAGCCTTAGGCATTCCTTGGTTTAGGGGGTGCCAGTCTCCTGTGTCTCACATTATCTTCCCTCTGTGTTTCTCTCTCTATCCAGATTTCCCCTTTCTACAAGTACACAAGTCACTTTGAATTAGGGCCCACCCTAACGATCTCATCTTAAACTTGATTATCTCTACGAAGACTCTATTTCCAAACAAGGGTAACTTCTGAGGTACTACATATTAGAGCATCAATGTATCTTCCCTGGGAGGTGGGGGGGAGGGCAAGATACTATTTAACCCATAACAAATAGCTACATTTTAAATAGTTATATAAGTACTGACATAATATCCTCAAATTTTGCCTATTGGTCTACAAAGCCTAAAATATTTGTCATCTGGCCCTTTAGTAAAGCGTTTATGAACTTTGATCTAGATCAGTAGCTTTCAAATTTTAAGATGCGTCTGTCACTCTGATAGCCTTACTTCCAAAGTTTCAAGAATTTACAAGTAATGGTGATGCTGCTAGTTTGAGACAGTGGTTCCCAAATTTGGGTCCTTGGATGTGCCACATCATCTAGGGAACTTGACGGTACAGATTCCTTGTGCTCTAGACCTAGTCAGTCAGAATTTCCAGGGGCGAGGCCAGAGATGATTCTAGTATACAGCCAAGTGTGGGAACTACTGGCATCATTTAATTATCTTGGTCAGGAACAGTAACTGACTGACTGGATTATTCCTTTCTGATTGCATTGGTCACTTGGGCCTCATCTGTCTGTGGGAGATCAGAGCAATTGGGGAATCCTGTTCTTCTTGTCAAGACTTGTGTTGAAGGAAAACATCATCAAGAAATGTATGGTCTAGACTCTTTGAAGGTCAGAGATCTTTGTTTAGGTTGTTTCATAAATATTATTGTCATTAAGTGGCTTGTCAGCAGCTCTTGGTAAGAAAAAGACGTATTGACTGCAAACTCAGTTGGAGCCAGCAGCAACGTGGGATATCTGCTGAGAGACCTCAGGTCTTTTGGGTGGCTCGGAGAGCTGTTCATTGTTCAGACCACAGAAGGTAACAGTCCTGTCTCCTGGGCCCCATGGGCTGTGTCTCCTGGTCAATTAAGCAAAGCTTAAGAGAAACATTGACACACTGGAATATTTTCAGAGAAGAGAAATGAGGGATCTAGAAATTATGTCCGTGGAAGAAGGATGGAAAAAGAACTTATAAAATGGTGGCCTGCAGGCCCAATCCATAAACACATGCTTAGCGCTCCTAGTGGTTAAAGGTTTTTTTTTTGTTTTGTTTTTTTATTATTTCCTTTGGGCAAAGCACACACTCTGGCCTATTTCACAACTTCTCCACTTCCTATTTCTTTATACCAGTCCCATTCACAGAGATTTGTTATCTCCTTGTTCTCTGGGCTTTGCAGTTTGAAAAACTCTCAGAAGGAATAAAGACATGTGGTCAAGTTACAGACGACTAAGGAGAGAATATGAGCTATTTAAAAATATCTAAAGATGTGCACTCATGTATCCAGTGTCTCTTGAGTGCCTGTGAAGTGCCAGTTTCAGTGCCAGGTGCTGGGGTACAGCCACAACTAAGACAGTGCGGTGTGACCCCTCTTAGAGCTAACATTCTCTTGTAAAAGAGTTGCAAATTGTGGTAAGCACTTTGAAGGAAGCAGGAAGGGCCTACATAGAGAACAATAAGGAACATTTGAGTTTGGATGGTGTAGTCAGGAAGTCTCTGGGCACTGCAAAAGTGGGGGAAGTCCTGCCCTGTACATGGTTCAATATATATTTTTTAATGATACTAGAGACTGTAACCCCAGATCACTTCAAATCCCATTCCTTCGGAAGAAGAGCATTCATCTTGGTTTTCCTCCAAGGACTAAGTAAGGAGTACTCGGGGTACTTCAAGGGGAGATTTTATTTCATCATGAGAAAGGACTTTCTAATTTGAGCTCTCCATCCATGCATTAAGGGACCTTGTAAGGCAATGGAAGTTCAAGACAATGGAAGTGATAGAGCGAACCACAGATTCTCAGTAGGTAGAGTTGTGAAGGAGGTGGCGTGAGAGGGTTTCCTCATCTCCAAAGAGATCCCTTGCAATTCTGAGCTTCGCTGAAGTGATATGACAACAACAGGGTAAAACCAGAGAAATCCTATTTTGGGCCCAGATTATACATAATTTCGAATAGAATTATCTCAAATTTCATAGGCAGACATAAGGAAGTAGATATGCCTGGTTCCACAGAGAACAGAGTACTTAGACTATACAAATAGGACCCTGACATGGAAAAACCCTGAGGAACTAAACTGATGTTTAGAAAATTGATCTGAACCAGTCAATCCATTGTTACTAAAATTATGTGCTTCCGAAGGAATGGGATTTGAAGTGATCTGGGGTTACAGTCTCTAGTATCATTAAAAAACATATATTGAACCATGTCCAGATTATGGATAACCAGGTAGCTATTCTGAGCCCTGTTGTTGTTTCCCTGTTTATTTGTTCTATGGGTGTTAAGGGGCCAACCTAGAATCAGAACTCGGGAGCCATCAAATGAGGGAGGATATGGTGGTTCCATTAATTCAGAAAACATCCTCTGAGCTTCAAACATTCTGTAAAGGTAACACTGGGGTTGGTTGCTCCGCAAAGTGAGCACCTCCCTCCTGACTACTTCAGCTCCTGCCTGCTTCTACCACATTACTAAGGTTATCTTCTCTCCATTAGTCATAATTATAGCAACTAATTATGAGAGTTGCCTACGTGCCAGGCACTAAGTGCTTCCCTTAGGTTATCTTCTTTAATGTTCATAACAATCCTTTCTCCATTTTACTGGTGAAGAAATCAAGGCACAGAGAGTTAAGGATTACAGCCCAAGTCACAGAGCAACTCACAGGTACAGACAGGCTTTGAATTTAGGTTTGTCTGGCTCCAGAGTCCAGCTCTTTCTATCAGGCGGCTGCTCGTCTTTGAGAATAATCACTGAAACTAGAATTCACTATGATAAAAATGTTAAGAAATTCCCTACAGATGGGCTCTGACAGTAAACATAGATTGCTAGGTGGGCCATCTCTCAGTTTGTCTAAAAATTTCTCTCTAGAAGAATCCTGTTTTATGTGTAATCCGTTTTTTTAAAATAAAACTGATCATTTGCTTAGTTTTATATTGCTTTCTTTGTACTTTCCCCTTGCATTGGGAAGTCATGCTTTTATAATAAATTCAATATTCTATATAGAGAATAGAATTTACAGTTTAGTGCACCTGTGTATTTTTTGTGATTGTTTTTTCTTCTTTCCTTTATTGAGGAAATAATTTACATATTGCAAAATGCACAGATCTAAGTGTACATGGTTTTTGATGAATGTATGCATTCCTGTGTTACCATTAATTTTCATGATCCCGAAAGGTCTTCAGTGCCACTTTCTAGTCCATTCTCTTATTCCCCCAGAGGCAACCCCTGTTCTCATTTCAATCACTATAAATTAGCTTTGCCTGTTCTTCGACTTAATGTAAATGGAATCAGACAGTATGTAGTCTTTTGTGTCTAGCTTCTGTTACTCATCTATATTGTTGCATGTATCTTTAGTTCTTTTTTTTATTGCTGACTAGAAATCCATGGTATGAATATACCACAATTGACTTATTCATTCTTTTCAATGGTCATCTGGTTTGTTGACTATTTGGGGCAGTTCTGAATAAAGCTTCTATGAACAATTGTATACAAGTCTTTTTGTAGACATTTGCTTGTATTTCTCTTAAGTGTATTCCTAGGAGTGCAATTGTTGTGTCATACCGTGTTTCCCTGAAAATAAGACCTGGCCAGACAATCAGCTCTAATGCATCTTTTGGAGCAAAAATTAATATAAGACCCGGTATTATATTATACTATATTATATTACATTATGTAAGATCGGGTCTTATAGTAAAATAAGACTGGATCTTATATTAATTTTTGCTCCAAAAGACGCATTAGAGCTGATTGTCTGGCTACGTCTTATTTTCGGGGAGACATGGTAAGATAGGGTATGTTGAATCTATAAAGCTGCCAAACTGTTTTCCAAAGTAATAGTATCTTTACACTCCCATAGGCAGTGTATGGGAGTTCTAGCTGCTCCACATCCTCACCAACACTTGATATGGTCACTCTTTAATTAGCCAGACTGTGGTATCTCATTGTGGTTTTAATTTATATTTGCATAATAACATATGATGTTAAACACCTTTTCATGTGCTTATTGGCTCTTCGTATACCCTTTATGGGGAAGATTTCTGTTTAAATCTTCCCTCCCCCCTTTTTAATTGGGTTATTTTTTGAATTATTGATTTATACAACTTCTTTAATATTCTGGAAATGAATCGAGAGATGATAGATAGATAGATAGATAGATAGATAGATAGATAGATAGATAGATATAAATATATGGATATATATGTATTGTGAATATTTTCTCATAGTAGTTTTCCTTTTTTTTACTTTCTAAGTGGTGTCTTTTATAAGCAGAAGCTTTTAGTTTTGATGAAAATAAACATCATTTTTTTCCTCTTGGTTAATACTTTTTGTTCCAGACTGAAAATATCTTTGGCTATCCCAGTCATGAAGATATTTTTTTTCTAGAGGTTTTATATATATGTATTTTTTGCATTTAGATTCATGATTATCCCCAAATAATCTTTTTTTGCATGCTATAATGTAGGGAATCAACATTTTTTCCCACATAGGTATTAATTTGTTCTAGCATGATTTGCTAATACAGCACCATTGCTATTTCTCCACTGAATTGCATTAAGTTTTGTGAAATTCTGTTGATGACGTGTGTATAGATCTATTTTTCTCCTCTATTCATTTTCTATTTGCTTTTCCTCATACCAACACAACAATTAATATAACTTTTTAATGTCTTAAAATCTGCAAAAAAAACTCTACTAAGATTCGGGTTGCTGTTATTTTAATTTATAGACTAATTTGGGGAAATTAGATATTTTAACATAATAAATCCTTCTGTCCTTGAACATAGTATATCTCCCCATTTACTTAGAATTCCTCTCAGCAATATTTTTGTAGTTTACAAATATAGAGGACTTGCAAATATATTACAAATTTTATTTTTAGATAGATGATGCTATTATAAATGCTACGTTTTAAAATTTCATTTTCCACTGAAGTCTTTTGCTTTACATTCAGGAACAAGACAGGCTTGTCCCCTATCACCACTGTTATTCACCATAGTATTGGAAGTCCTAACCAGAACAATCTGGCAAGAGAAGGAAATAAAAGGCATCTGAACTGGGAATGAAGGAGTTACATTATCACTTTTTGCAGATGACATGATTCTTTATATAGAAAACCCTAAAGACTCCTCCAAAAAGCTATTAGAAACAATAAACAAATACAGTAAAGTTGCCAGATACAAAATAAAGTTACAAAAATCTAGTGCATTCCTATATAGTAACAATGAAATTTCAGAAAAAGAAATGACAAAAACAAAACAAAATCAGTTCGTTTTGCAATTGCAACAAAAAGAATAAAATACCTAGGAATACACTTAACAAAGGATGTGAAGGACATATACACTGAAAACTATAAGACATTTTTCAAAAGAAATGGAAGACACAAAGAAATAGAAAGACATTCCGTGTTCATGGATTGGAAGAATCAACATAGTAAAAAATGGCCGTATTACCCAAAACAATACACAGATTGAATGCAATCCCCATCAATATCCCAGTGGCATTTTTTAAAGAAATAGAACAAAAAATCATCAGATTTGTATGGAACCATAAAAGACCCCGAATAGTCAAAGCAATCCTAAGAAAAAAGAACAATGCTGGAGGTATCACACTCCTTGCCTTCAGCTTGTACTACAGGGCAACAGTAATCAAAACAGTATGCCATTGGCAGAAAAACAGACACACAGACCAATGGATTAGAATTGAGAACTCAGAAATAAACCCACATAAATATGGACAGATACTTTTCGACAAAGGAGCCAAAAACATACAATGGAGAAAAGAAAGCCTCTTCAATAAATGGTGCTGGGAAAATTGGAAAGCTACATGCAAAAGAAAGAAACTGGACTGCTATCTGTCACCATGTACCAAAATTAACTCAAATGGATTGAAGACCTAAACATAAGACCTGAAACAATAAACTGCATAGAAAAAAGCATAGGTACTAAACATATGGTCCTTAGGTTCAAGAGGATTTTATGAATTTGACCTCAAAGGTGGGGGAAGTAAAAGCTAAAATAAATGAATGGGACCATATCAAACTAAAAAGCTTCTGCACATCAACAAACCAAAAAAACAATGGAATTGGAGAAGATATTTGCAAACAATGCCTCCAGTGAGGGGCTAATATCCAAAATATATAAAAGGCTAGTATCCAAAATATACAACTCAACAACAAAAAGATAAACAATCCAATTGAAAAATGGTCAGAGGACCTGAACAGAAACTTCTCCCAAGAAGACATACAAACGGCAAACAGATATATTAAAAAATGCTCAACTTCACTAGCTGTTAGGGAAATGCAAATCAAAACCACAATGAGATATCACCTCACACTTTTTAGAATGGCTGTCATCAACATGATAACAAAACAAATGAAAACAAGCACTGGAAAAGCTGTGCAGAAAAAGGAACCCTCATACACTGTTGGTGGGAATGTAGACTGGTGCAGCCGTTATGGAAGGCAGTGTGGAGGTTCCTCAAAAAATTAAGAATAGAATTACCATGTGACCCAGCAATCCCTTTCCTGGGTATATACCCCCAAAATCTGAAAGCATTTATCTGTAAAGATATATGTGCTCTGATGTTCACTGCAACTTTATTTATGGTGGCCAAGATGTGAAAACAAGCAAAGTGTCCTTCGATAGATGATTGGATAAAGAAGATACGGTATATGTACACAATGGAATACTACTCTGTCATAAGAAAAGATGAAATACTACCATTTTTGACAACATGTGGATCTAGAGATTATGCTAAATAAAATAAGTTGGACAGAAAAAGTCAAGAACCATATGACTTCACTCATATGTGGGATATAAAACTGAAAGTAGCAAAGGAGCAAGACAAACAAAGAAACAAAAACTCATAGACACAGACACAGTTTAGTGGTTACCAGAGGGTAAGGGGGTGAGGGGATTGTACGTGAGGGTAAAAGAGGTCAAATATGCAGTGATTGAAAGATAACTGACTCTGGGTGATGAGCACACAATGTTATATATAGATGAGGTAATACAGAAATGTACACTTGAAACCTATGTAATTTTACTAACCACTCTCACCCCAATAAATTTAATTTAAAAAAATTTTTATTTTCCAATTTTTTTGTTGTTGCTAGGCCACAGAAATATAATTGATTTCTGTATATTGCTATTTTTCCTATGACCTTGCAGATTCACTCAGTAGTCATAGTTTGTTGATCCCTTTGGATCGTCTACATATGTAATTATATTATCTGAAACAAAGATAGTTTATTCCTCATCTATCTTTATGCTTTTTATTCTTTGTTTTTAATGATTCTTCTTTCTGATACATGCATTTAAAGCTATGATTTTTTCCCTCTAAGCACTGCCTCAGCTACGTCTCACAAATTCTGATATTTATGTTTTCATTATCATTCAGTACAAAATGTTTTATAAATTCTATTTCATTTCTTCTTTGACCCAAAGATTATTTATAAGTGTGTACCTTAGTTTCTAAATATTTGAGGGTTTTCCTAGTTCTTAACTTATTATTGACTTCTAATTGGACTCTATTGTGGAGAGAGAATATACTCTGAGAGTTCCAATTACATGTATACTAGATCATTTGATATTAACCCACATATTTCTGACACTATTTAGTATTTTAATTCTTTTTCCTTCCTGTATTTCACTTTGGCTATTTTCTATTACCTTATCTTCAAGTTCACTGAATTTCGTTTGTTCCAGTCTACTTTTAACCTTATTCATTCATTACATTCTTTGTTTCAGATATATATTTCTATTCTAGAATTTCTCTTTGGGTCTTCTTTAGGGCTTTAGTTTCTCTAATGAAGTTCCTCTGTTTATCCATCCCGTCCATCTTAAATATATTTAACATAATTCTTTAATGTACTTAAAATAGTTATTTAGAGATCTTGACTGCTTGCAATTTCTAATCATAGTGGGTCTGCTTCCCTTGTTTTCTTTTTTTTAAATTGTGGGTTACATTTTTATTCTTTATTGTATGTCAGGTATTTTTCATAAAAGAGCAATAGGAACTGAACTAGATTGTATATTTTTGTTTTGTTTTTCCTAGATAGGGCCTTCCCTTTCCTCTGTCTAAGTTTGGGAAAGGGATATTTATCCAGATTCCATCATGAGTTTCGCTGAATTGGGACTGGGATAAATTTTAATTAGTTTCCATTTCCCTCTTGCTAATGATATTAAGGATATTCCTTTTGGCCTTTCAGCCCAACCCCGAACTTCTTGCTTCACATCTACAGGACTGATCTCTTTGGGACTTTCAAGATTTGAGCTAGAAGGGGACTTCATTGCAGTTTTAGTTAGTTTGATTTCACCTCCAGATTCGACTCCAGAAGGGTTCTGGAACCCTAAGCAGCACAAAGGCTCTGGGAGATCTCTCTCTGCCTCCCAGCTGTACCCCAACTGTTGCTGACCTGGCAAAATTCCCGTGGGGGAGAATTGCTGTTCTGAGAGGTGCATTGTGTTTAGGAGTCTTCCAGATTCCAACATCTCATGTTAGCCCACACTGCTGTTAAAAGTTCAGCTGATTTCTCTTCATTCTACCAAACTCTCTATGTCTTTGTCAGGCCTACTGTTCCACCTGCGTGAACTCAGGCTAAGCAATTTGTCCCAAGTCTGAAAACAATCACCACTTTTCGCTCTTCTTTGAACGGTGTGTCTCTCTCTGGAATTAGTTATTTAGACTTCTTATCTGTGTGTGTCTGGTAGTCTTGGAAGGCTTTAAAAAAAATATGTGATTTTTAGTTTATTATTTTCTCTTGTTATGATGAAAGTGATACTCTTTATGCCTTTCTATCTCTTGACCAGAAGTAGAACTCCCATAGTTGCTTTGAGTTTTATATTAGATTTGCTCTGTAGGCAAATGTAATGCCTCAGAGCAACCTTAAGTAATCACAATTCTGGATTTAGATTTATTTAGATTTAGAATGCCAGTTGCCTGAGTCATGAGCAGATTTGGCCTTGTAAAGTATTGCTGTTGTTTTAACCCTTCCTCTCCCAATCCAAAGCAGTTAGTTTTATTGTATAAAGCTTATTTCATATGCCCCTTTCCTTCTTCAAATTTAATTCAAGTCGCACTGGGTTTTCCTTCTATCTATCTTCATTGGTACCATCCTGAGCTAAGCTACCACCATTGCCAGATAACGGCAGTGGCTTATTCCTGTAGTCTAGATGGTTTCCCCAAAGGCCCTATTGGCTTTCTCTACTCCAGTCCCTGCATTGCATCCAGACTGATGGTTACAACAGTGTAATTCTGATCATGTCATTCTCCTGCTTAAATTCTTCCAGTGGCTTCCCATTCCTCGGAAGGTGCAGACAGAAGTCCTTAGCATTTGCTCTCCACCTCTGTCTTGCACTCCCCCCTGTTTCCCAATGTTACATATGTTACCTTGGCTTTCTTTTAATCCCTACTCTATTTGCTTTCTCCTAGCATACAGCCTTTGCAGATGCTGATCCCTTTTCCTGGCAAACCCTTCCTTCCTTCTTTTTATTAGGTTGGTGCAAAAGTGATTACGGTTTTTGCAATTATTTTTAACCTTTTAAACCGCAATTACTTTTGCACCAACCTAATACCTAGTTAAATGCCCGTCCTCTTCTTCCCTTTTCAGATCTCACTTCAAGTATCACTTCTTAGAGAAGCCTTCCTTGTTCTCTCTGACTTTTCCAGATCCTCCTATCTGTTTTCTTCTCACATGTAGTTACTTGACCCAGTGATGAATGTTGTATTTGTTTGTAAGATTACCTGATTACTGGCAATATCCTTCATTAGAGTAGAAGCTCCAATGAGGGCAGAGAAAAACATTTGTTTTCTGGATCACTATTTCATCCCCCATACCTAGAACAGTGACTGGCCTGTGATAAAATGTATGGAATAAATGAATAACAAATGAGTGAATTTGGAGAAATCATTCTTTAGATGGTTCCTATGTCCTTCCTTCCCTTCCTCCCTTCCTCCCTCCATCCCTCCTTTTCTCCTTCCCTCCTTTCCTCTCTCCCTTCCTTGCTTCCTCTCTTCCTTCTCCTCCTCCTCTTCCTCCATCATCGTCATCATTATCATCATTCTATATATTTTGTAGAAGGCCCTTGGACTTCAAAAGTTTGCCTTAAATGAGATTTAATATAAGGCTACATATTAAGGAGGAAGTGTGCCTTCTTTTAAAGGGCATGTCTTGACTATGATAAGTGTGTTATTTGGTTCACTATAGCAAAGGTATATGGCTCACAGAGCAATAAAGGAATTCTCTAAGTCTTTACTTTGCTGGTTACATTGACATGTTTATTTTTCTTGACCCAGATAACTAGAGTGGATGGGAATTGAACATTTGCCAATTAATTAGTGACTTAAATCACTTGTGAAAATGGCTGTAAAAATCAACTCAAGCTGACATAGCTGAATTTTCAGATGCTATGTAAACATAAGTAATGTTTTCTTTTTCTGTGGTGGTGTCCATGGAATTGTGGTCAAGACTTAAGATCATTTAAGACCTCCCCCATAGAGTTCTTCTTCAAAGACTGGGTCTAGTTACCTAAGCTATTCTTAAATTATGTCCAGGTTTCCAATTCCATTCCTCATCAGTCTTTTGATCCAGTGTGCAATTACTGGCATTGAAAATGGTGGAATTGTAAAGGAAACATCTCTCCTTTAACAGTCAAGAAGATTGAATTTCACACTCACATGGGAGTGATTTTAATGTTTTGGTTCCTAATAATTCTTTGGCATAACATTTCAAATGCTACTGGCACCCCAAGATGACTCAGAGTTGAGAGACTCACAAGTGTCTCTGTCAGAGGCCTTGCCCTGGCACTTTAAACCTCAGAGAAAAATAGCACACATGGACCCTCCATCTCTCATGTAAGGTTGAAATCTTCTGCCTCACTGTCTCTGACACGTGATAAAAGATATTGCTCAATTGAAAGCAAGAAGACATAATTAGACTGCTGAAAGGAAGGAAGTAGGGAAGTAGTCAGCTACTCCCTGCCATATCTTCTTTTTTTTTTTTTTAAAGAACAAGTAAATAAGTTCAAGAAGGACCAGATTGTGTCTTTAATACTTAATTTTCTTGACATTTTAATATGATTAACTGGAATTGATCCAATCTGGAATGGTTTAAAATGTCAGGAAATGCCTGTTTGTGGAGTGTGTGTGTGTGTGTGTGTGTGTGTGTGTGTACATGTGAATACATGTGACATAGATTATGAAAGAGGATAATTACTCTTTGGTAGAACATGTTATGGGTTTCTAGAAAATTATTGCTCTACTAATTCCTAAGCATATTTCCTTTTTAAAAAAACAAAACAAAAAAAAACTGTCTCTCTCCTGTGTGTATGTAAACATGTGGTGATCATAGGGAAACAAAGATGTACTAGAGGCCTTGAGCTAAGATCTTAACACTACTTTATTGATTCGCTTTTCTGAAGAACATTATTAGTGAAGTTTTTCTTTCTCAGTATTCACTTTGTATGAAATCCTCAACACTGCACAGATAGAACGACAATATGATTTCTTTATATTTACTCGTTCAACAATTTTTGAGCACCTCCTATGTACAGGTGTAATATTGGGTGCTACTAATTATATATTAACTTAAAAAAAATTAACTTTACTTGAAAAATACCATTTGCCTCCTTTTCTCTTCACCTCTTATTATCCTGATTACTCATGTCAGCAGTTGCTAGGCTCCTTAGTCTCTGGTAAGGAGAGACTTTTGTGCCCTTTAATATAACAGAGGTAACAATAAAAACAAATTAATAACAAATGAATTTGTAAATTAATAACAAATTAACAATTTGGGGATTATTATGCTCCCTGTACTATGTGCTTTATATCCATTATATCATTTAATTGCCAGAGAAGTCTTGTGAGGTCATAATTATCATTATCCCCACTTTACAAATGAGGCAACTGAGGCATAGAGTTCAGGTAACTGGCCCAAAGTTATAGAGCTAGTCAGAAGGAGAGATGGAACTTAACAAGCTGAAGAACCACAAAATGATATATCTGTACTGTGTTTCCCCGAAAATTAGACCAGGTCTTATATTAAATTATTGCTCCAAAAGACACTTTAGGGCTTATGTTCAGGGGATGTCATCCTGAAAAATTATGCTAGGGCTTATTTTCCAGTTAGGTCTTATTTTTTGGGAAACACGGTAGTATTAGGCAACGAGGTTAACGAGAGCTAATTTGTGCAAAATTGGTGTAAGATGCAAAAGAACCTACTCCTGTCACATTTAAGACAAGAAACTAAGGCATCTTAATGAATCACAAGTTTATTCTGCTGATTCTAGAAATGTTGATATGAATGAACCCTTTCCGTAAAGAGGCAAAAGTAAACAGACTGACCAATAGAAGAAGCCAAAAATTCTGGAAACAGACCTACATGTAGATGAATATTTAGTACTTCATAAAGGTAATATCTCAAGACAAATCCCTTGTAATAACAATGCTCTTACTCTTGTAGTAACAACGTATGACACTTGCTTTGCTCTGAGCAGCGTTCTAATCTTTTATGTGCTTTAGCACATTTCACCATCCAAACCACCCTGCGAGGTAGATAACGACATTTTCATCTCTGTTTTATAGATGAGACACAAAAAAGATGTCTAACTTTCGAAGGTCACAAACCCACCATCTGGCTACAGAGCCAACACTCTTAATCCTTAGGCTATATAACACCTGCATTAGGAATCTTATTTTTAGTCACTTAGAAAAAAGTGAGGTTATGGCCTAATCATATCTTATGACAAAGTAAATTCTAGATGAATTCGTATTTAAAAGAAAACTATGAAACCATAAATGTACTAGAAGAAAATATAATTAAAATGGAAATAATTGGCCTGTGCAGGTTATTTCTTTTTTTTTTTCTAAAAAGAATATTTAAGACAGCAATCTCAAAAGAAATATTTCATAATATTGATTACATCAAAAGGATGTACTGGTGTATAGAAAAACAATAAATGAACCATCACCACTATAAACAAAGTTAAAAAGAAAATGACAAGTGAGAAAAAAAATTACAACATGTGCCAAACAAAAGTTTACTATTTTTAATATGTAAAGATGAACAGCCAAATGACAAATAAGCCAGGGTATCAACAACTAATTAAATGTTAATGGGTAAAAAATTAAATATAAGGTGGATAACTAATGTGAGAATATTTACATTGTTAATGTGCAAAAAGATACATATTTAAACAATGAGATGTTATTTTTGCCTTTTGAATTGGTGAATGGTAATTATTTTTCGATGAGGTAGGTTTTCGGAAGCTGGCATGCTATACACTGCTGCTGAGAGTATAACTTTTAAGGAAGGCAATTTGGCAAGATGGATAAAAACTTTGTGTATATATATATATATATATATATTTTTTTTTTTTTAATTAAAGTTTATTAGGGTGACAATTGTTAGTAAAGTTACACAGATTTCAGGTGTACAATTCTGTAATACATTATCTATATCTCACATTCTATGTTCACCACCCAGAGTCAGTTCTCTTTCCATCACCATATAGTAGACCCCATTTACCTATTCTAGAGCCCCTATCCCCGCTTACCCTCTGGTAACCCCTAAACTATTGTCTATATCTATGGGTTTTTGTTCCTTCATTTGTTTTTTTTGTTTGTCTTGTTCTTTTGTTGTTTTCAATTTCATATACCCCAAATCAGTGAAATCATATGGTTCTCTACTTTCTCTATCTGACTTATTTCGCTTAGCATTATAACCTGAAGATCCATCCATGTTGTCACAAATGGTACTATTTCATCTTTTCTTACCACAGTATTCTATTGTGTATATATACCACAACTTCTTTATCCATTCATCTATCGAAGGACGTTTTGCTTGTTTCCATGTCTTGGCCACCGTAAATAAAGCTGCAGTGAACATTGGAGCACACATGTCTTTATGGATAAATGTTTTAAGATTTTTTTGGTAGATACCCAGAAGAGGGATTGCTGGGTCATATGGTAATTCTACTCCTAATTTTTTGAGGAACCTCCACACTGCCTTCCATAATGGCTGCACCAATGTACGTTCCCACCAACAGTGTATGAGGGTTCCTTTTTCTCCACAGCCTCTCCAACACTTGTTACTATTTGTCTTGTTGATGATAGCCATTCTAACTGGTGTGAGGTGATATCTCATTGTGGTTTTTATTTGCATTTCTCTGATGATTAGTGATGTTGAGCATTTTTTCATGTGTCTATTAGCCATTTGTATGACCTCTTTAGAGAGCTGTCTCTTTAGGTCCTCTGCCCAGTTTTTAATTGGATTATTTGTGGGGTTTTTTTGTTGAATTGTATGACTTCCTTATATATTTTGGATATTAGCCCCTTATCGGAGCTGTTGTTTGCAAAAATCTTCTACCATTTGGTTCGTTGCCTGTTTATTTTTGTTGATGGTTTCTTTTGCAGTGCAGAAGCATTTAAGTTTGATATAGGCCCATTCATTTATTTTAGCTTTTACTCCCCTTGCTTTTGGAGTCAAATTCATAAACTTCTCTTTGAACCCAAGGTCCATAAGTTTAGTACCTGTGTTTTCTTCTATGCAGATTATTGTTTCAGGTCTTATGCTTAGGTCTTTGATCCATGTTGAATTAATTATGGTACATGGTGACAGCAGCATTCTTTTGCACGTGGCTTTCCAATTCTCCCAGCACCATTTATTGAAGAGACTGTCTTTTCTCTGTTGTATGTTTTTTGCTTCTGTGTCAAAAATTGTCTGTCCATATTTATGTGGGTTTATTTCGGAGTTCTCCATTCTATTCCATTGGTCTGTGTGTCTCTTTTTCTGTGTGCCAATACCATGCTGTTTTGATAATTGTAGCCCTGTAGTACAAGCTAAAGTCAGGGATTATGATACCTCCAGCATTGTTCTTTTTTCTTAGGATTGCTTTGGCTATTCGGGGTCTTTAATAGTTCCATACAAATCTGATGAATTTTTGTTCTATTTGTTTTAAAAATGCCATTGGGATTTGATGGGGATTGCATTAAATCTGTGTATTTCTTTGGGTAATACAGCCTTTTAACTATGTTGATTCTTTCAATCCATGAGCACGGAATGTCTTTCCATTTCTTTGCGTCTTCAATTTATTCTAAAAACGTCTTATAGTTTTCAGCATATAGGTCTTTCACATCCTTGGTTAAGTTTATTCCTAGGTATTTTGTTCTCTTTGTTGCAATTGCAAAAGGAATTTTTTTTTCTTCTATTTCTTTTTCCGAGACTTCATTGTTAGTATATAGGAATTCAATGGACTTTTGTATGTCAATTTGTAGCTGGCAACTTTACTGTATTCATTTATTGTTTCTAGTAGCTTTTTGGTGGAGTCTTTAGGGTTTTCTATATATAGCATCATGTCATCTGCAAAAAGTGACAATTTAATATCTTCATTCTCAATTTGGATGCCTTTTATTTCTTTCTCTTGCCTGATTGCTCTGGCAAGGACTTCCAACACTATGTTGAAAAGCAGAGATGACAGGGGACAGCCCTGTCATGGTCCTGAAAGTAGAGCAAAGAGCTTCAGTTTTCCACCATTAATTATGATATCAGCTGAGGGTTTCTCCTATATGGCCTTACTATGTTAAAGTATTTTACTTCTATACCTATTTCATTATATTGTAATCATAAATGGATGTTCTGTATTGTCAAATGCTTTTTCTGCATCAATTGATAGAATCATGTGATTTTTGTCCTTTATTTTGTTTATGTGATATATCACATTGATGGATTTGCATATGTTTAACCATCATTGTGCCCCTGGGATGAACCCTACTTGGTTGTGATTAATAATCTGTTTAATGCATTGTTGCATTCGATTTGCTAGAATTTTGTTTAGAATTTTTGCATCTGTATTCATCAGAGATATTGGTCTGTAGTTTTCTTTTTTGTGCTTATCCTTACCAGGTTTTGGTATCAGGGTAATGTTGGCCTCATAAAATGAGTTAGGGAGAAATGTCTCTTCTTCCGTTTTTTGGAAGAGTTTGAGTAGGACAGGTATTAGATCCTCTTTGAAGGTTTGGTAGAATTCACTAGTGAAGCCATCTGGTCCCAGACTTTTGCTTTTGGGAAGGTTTTGGATGACTGATTCAATTTCGTTACTGGTGATTGGTTTGTTTAGATTTTCCAGTTCTTCATGGTTCAGCCTTGGAAGGCTGTATGTTTCTAAGAACTTGTCCATTTCTTCTAGGTTGTTGAATTTGGTGGCATATAGTCCTTCATAGTATTCTTGGATGATCCTTTGTATTTCTGTGGTGTCCGTGATAACTTCCCCTCTTTCATTTCTGATTTTGCTTATTAGTGTCTTTTATGTTTTTATCTTAGTGAATCTAGCCAGGGGTTTGTCAGTTTTATTAATCTTTTGAAAGTATCAGCTCTTTGTCACATTAATTTTTTCTATTGTCTTTTTGTTCTCTATTTCATTTAGTTCTGCTCTGATTTTTATTATTTCCTTCCTTCTGCTGACCTTGGGTTTCATTTGTTCTTCTTTTTCTGGTTCTTAAGGTATAACGTGAGGTTATTTAATTGGGATTTTTCTTGTTTCTTGAGATAGGCCTGTAATGATTTAAATTTCCCTCTTAAATTGGCTTTCACTGCATCCCCAAATATTCGTAGGATGTATTTTCATTCTCATTTGTTTCTGTGTATCTTTTGATCTCTCTTGTTATTTCTTCTTTGACCCAGTCATTCATGAAAGTATGTTGTTTAATCTCCCCATATTTGTGGTTTTCTCTACTTTCCTTTTGCAGTTGATATCCTATTTCAAAGCCTTGTGATTAGAGAATAACCTTGGTATGATTTCAATCTTAAATGTGCTGAAGCTAGTTTTAAGTTCCAATATATGGTCTATCTTTGAGAATGTTCCATGTACGCTAGAAAAAAATGTATAGTCTGATGTTCTGGGATGAAGTGCTCTATAAATGTCAATTATGTCCGTTTCATCTAATGTGTCATTTAGGGCTGATATTTCTTTATTTATTTTCTGTTTGGATGATCTATCCATAGCTGTCAATGATGTATTTAGGTCCCCTACTGTAGTTGTGTTTTCGTCAATTTCTCTCTTTAGTTCTGTTAGCATTTGCTTGTTATATTTTGGTGCTCCCGGATTGGGGGCATAAATATTGATGAGTGTTATGTCTTCTTGTTGTATATTCCCCTTTATCATTATGAAATGTCCATCTTTGTCTCTTACTACCTTTTTTATCCTGAAGTCTGTTTCATCTGATATCAGTATGGCACACCTGATTTTCTCTGGATACTATTTGGCTTGGAGTGTCAATTTCCACCCTTTCACTTTGAGTCTGTGTTTGTCCTTGTAGCTGAGATGTGTCTCTTGGAGGCAGCATATGGTTGGGTTTAGTTTTTTGATCCAATGTTCTACTCTGTGCCTTTTTATTCGTGAGTTCAGTCCATTTACATTTAGGGTGATTATTGATATCTGAGTTTTTCCTATCATTCTATCTTTGATTTTCTGGTAAGACTGTGTCTCCATTGTTTCTTTGCCTTTTTGTTTGTTATTTTTGTGTGGTAGTATTCTATGATTTTTCCCTCTGTCTCTTCTTTTATTACATTATGTATTTCAGTTCTGGTTTTTTTGGGGGCAGTTACCATTAAGTTTATGTAAAAGAAAGTTTCATATTTAGAGTATTCCATTTTCTTCATTATGCTTTCTTTCTCCATTTGTGTATTCCGGTTCAGGCCTTTACTCTCCCCCCTTTTATATTTTGGTTGCCACAAATTATCCCTATTTATGCTGGTTGAATAGCCTCCTTCAATATTTCTTGTAGTGTAGGTCGTGTGTTTGAAAATTCCCTCAGCTTCTGTATGTTTGGAAAGGTCTTTACTCCTCCTTCGTATCTAAAGGATATCTTTGCTGGATATATTATTCTTGGCTCATAATTTCTCTCTTTCAATAGTTTGAATATTTGATTCTATTCCCTCCTAGCTTGTAGAGTTTCTGCTGAAAAATTTGATGATAATCTAATGGGCTTTCCTTTTTAGGTTACCGTCTTCTTTTCCCAGGCTGCCTTGAGGAGTCTTTCTTTGTCGTTGATTTTAGACAGCTTCAATACAATATGCCATGGAGAAGGCCTATTGGGGTTGAGGTAATTAGGTGTTGTATTTGCTTCTTGGATTCGAGGATCCAGTTCTGTCCAAAAGTTTCGGAAGTTCTCATCGACAATTTGTTTGAATATATTCTCTGTTCCCTTCTCTCTTTCTTCTCCTTCTGGTATGTCCATTATTCTTATATTGCTCTTTCTGATGGAGTCAGAAAATTATTGTAGAGCTCTTTCATTTCTTTTAAGTCTCAACTGTCTTTCTTCTTCCATCCATGTCATTTCCAGATTTCTATCTTCGATGTCACTGATTCTTTCCTCCATCTGGTCAACTCTACTACCTAAGCTGGCTATTTCATTCTTCATTTCTTTTATTGAGTTCTTAATCTCCAGAAATTCTTTTGGTTCTTTTTAAAATGTCAATCTCTTTGGTAAAATACTTATTTTGTTCTTGGATTGTATTTCTGAGTTTATTAAATTGCCTGTCTGTGTTTTCTTGCATCTCATTGAGTTTTATTCTCTGTCATTTAAGTCACATATTTCCATGTTTTTAAGTTCATTTTCTGGGGACTTTTCATTTTTTTTCTGAGCTGTCTTGTTACCTTGGTTATTCATGGCTATTACTGATTTATTATTTCTCTTCCTAGACATCTACAAGAGTGGGTTCTGCAACAGGTTGATAGAAAGATGGCTTTTTTTGTTTTCCAGTAGGTGTTGGTAGAGTGTTTTATTTTCTCTCCGACTATAGCCTTTTATTATCTCTCACACTGTAGTGTTATGTTTTCTCTGCACTATTCCAGCTTCTCACACAATGGGCAGATCTCTGGAAGGCGAGCTTCTCCTCTGTGAACAGTTTGCCTGGGTCATAGGGTACTGCCTCTGTGATGGGATGTGGAGAGCTTCTGAAGTTCCAAAGCTCTTCCTGCACCAGATTCAGAGCCCATGTGTTACAGCAGTTCTGTTTACTCCTGTGGGGATCCGCCCAGATAGGTGGAGACAAGGGCAGGATCAATTGTGAGAGGTGGCCCAGAGCAATGTGGCGGTGACCACGACAGCCAGTCCTGCTTCTACAGCTCTCCCTCCCTTTGCCGGCACTAGCTGGGTTTGCGAGTCCGTGTCTGCGGACCACAGTTCTCAGAACTGCAAATATTCTGTTCTTTTGATCTGACACTGCTACTGTTCCACTTCTAGCGCCGGGCAGGTGGGGGCGGGGCGAGCTCTGGGAGGGTAGGGAGTGGGCAGCTAGTCTCAGTGCCTAAGGCTTCCGTTCTCTGCTCGGCAGTGAGGGCTTAAACCATCGTTTTCAGCCTTCTTCCCTCAGTCTTTGCTCTGAGGTCTCTGCCGTAAGCGTTGGGTTCATTCGTATTATATGCTGCCCCCTCAGCCCTGTGGGCCATAAGTGGAGCCTTAGCAGTCCGAGTTCTTCCCTCTCTCACAGCTGCTGTAGTTCCAGAATGCAGGGAGCTCAGAGTTGTGAGCTAGGTCTGAGTCCTGCGCCCATACAACCCCATCTCTGCACTTCTCCCTTCCTTCCTCCCCCAGTCATGCAGTTTCCCCACCTTTAGATGATTTCAGTAGTGTACCTCTTCGTCTTGCCTGTCTGCTGTGCAGGGAGTGCTTTGTGGAGTTATAGTTGTTCAATTTGTTGTAAATTCCAGGGGAGATTTCAAGAGGCTCATTTCATGCCACCATTTTCATGACATGTGCAAGAATTTATGTACAATTGTGCTAGTTGGAGTATTGATCCTAATAATCAAATTGTACAAACAGCTATAAATCCAGTTAGGAGATTGGTTAAATATATGAATCTTAAAGATGTTTGTATTGAAAGCTATACATCAAAACCGGGGTCCTGCTCTATATAGCATTTTAGAATCATATTTTATTTAACAATGGAAGACATAGTTCCATGTTGTGTTTAACACTGTTTGCTGGCCAACATTAATTTTTCCTAATTCTTGGTAATGATATCTTATAACTTTTTTGGGAAACCACCACTTCCCCATTGACCTTTTTCCACCTCCAGTGATGCAAACTAGTTGATTTAAGCAAATAATCGTGTGGTATCCCCCTGGCCACAGTGATGTTGCAGAGATACACAAACCATGTAAGCATACATCTAGCAAGGTGTACCTCATGGCTTTTCCTGGGAACCACTGGGTCAAAGATAGTCTTGCTTCTTATCTGTTTGGAAATGTGAAAGCAAGTGGCTGTAGGAGTCGGTGGCGCCACCTTTGAACCCTAAAGAGGGAGCTTGAGGATGGAGCTTAAGGAGCTAAGAAGTAGAGATGGGAAGTGGTGAGAGAGAAACCAAGTGCTCTTCACATCCTTGAGCCCTGAATATAACCTTGTCTGAAGCAACTATTATGCACCACCTCTGACTCTTCACATATGTGAGCCAATTGTCTTCCTCTTACCACTTTTTTAAAAGCCAGTTTGGCTAGGGATGTCTGTTTCATGCAATTGCAAGCATCCTAACAGTGAGACACACATCTTACTGTCTCAAACATATAATACTTATATATTCAGGACATACTGATTATAATTCTAAATCGCAAATGACTGAAGATAAAAATAAGTATTCTGCTGAAGCAGAGACTATGGTCAAATATCATGATCATTGAAAGAATTTCTGGACTGTAAGAAGAAATCTGAAATTATGTGCAAATGTTATCATAGTTCCATTGTTATCATAGTTATTGTTAATATTTAATAGTTAAAATTTATCATAGTTATCATAGTTCCATTGTTAATATTTAATAGTTAAAATTTTTTAAATTGTTATTGTATTCTAGAAAGATTATAGTAGTTTCTTAGAGCTGGCAACTGCTAGACAGTTCTTTCAGCCACTATTCTGCACATTTCAATACTAAAGAGAGGGCCACTTTCAATTGGCACATATACTAATGTCACCAACCATTTGTGCACAGCAGAATATAATTCAGGCAACGGTTCCAACACTGTGTTTTCTAGAAGGAGCTTTTTATCCAAGATTCATAACATTAGCAAATCTCAAAAATTCTTTATCTTTGTCTGCCAAAAAGGACTGTTAGCTATAGTAATGATTTCAATAAGCTTTTTATTTAAAATTATAACTTTTATAAGCTCAAGGACTATAAGGCATTGCCTTCTTAGAGAATTCTTAGAAAGTTTATGGTTTGAAAATTGGATTAGTGAAAACAAAATATGTCATGTGGGCCCATTTTTCTCTAACAACTTGTTCTATAATTTACACTCTTTATATTTCTTCTGTCTGGGAAAGATGTTATGGTCCATGATTTGGGAACTTTTTCTCCTTGTGAAATTTTAAGGTGGTGGAGTTTACACAGTAGTTTTAATTCACTTTAAAAAAAGGTGAAGAATTCCAAAACAAATTTTTCTTTAAAAAAATCATGACCAAGTAGAATTAAGTAGCTGAATATTAGTCTGCCTTATTTTATTATTGAAATTGTTATAAGCATGCTTGGGTTAGAAAAGATATCATTAGCTTCCTAAGTTATCTAGCTAATTCATTCTCTATTAATATTTGCATTAGTTTATTCTATTTTAATATTGTGTTAATAGTTTAATATTTGCAAACTATTTCCTTATTTAACTTTTTAAAAGTTTCTGATAATTATTTTAGTACATGCAATTTAAATAACTTTTGTAATCATTCTTAATTATTGTAGTATTTTACTCATATATTTTTCCATTTTGTATATATTTGTAGTTGCTATTATATATTTATATTTATACTTGCAATATTTTGTACTCCAGCTGTTAGAATTTTAATACGTAAAGCACATATAGAGATTTCCCCTCTGGGATATATCTAAAATGCTTATGTATATTTTTAGGTGACTATTCAGATATCAATTCAAAATCTGACTATGTCTTGTTCAAGTTCCTGACATTATTATAGGCTGGATATGATAGTAATCTATTGCACCACCCAATCACTGAACATACATGAGTTCAGGGTTGCCAGATGATAAAGTGGGCATTCGGTTCTTTCGCTTGCCAAGGCCAAGGCCAAAGATGAAACCAAAGAGAAAATTTTGGATAAACACCGAGGCCAAGGCCCAAAGTCAGTGCACCACGTATGTATCATTCTTAGCAGATACATTTTATGACTGTACCATCATTTACTTAACCAGTCTCACAGAGAAAAATGTCTGAAACCACATGCCCCAGAATGATAACAGAGCTTATCTCTGGGTGGTAGAATTACAGATAATTTTTTCTCAGTGCTTATCAGTATTTTCCACTTTTTTTTTTTTTTTTTTACAATAAACATGTATTACTTGAGTAATGAAGAAAAAAAACAAAAGTTTAAAACTTCTACAATTTGGAATGAATAAGAACAACAAAAAGACAATTTTATTAAAAAAAAAAAATCTAAAGGTATACCAGGCAATCCCTTTTGGTAAGACATTGCCAGGACTTACAAAGGTCAGGAAGTTTCTCCTGAGATGTGTCCTCAATTCCTCTTGCTGTTAGTTAAAGCCCTTTCATCGAAGGAGACAAGACAGCTGCTAATCCTCATCTAAATCTACTTCCAAATCAGTATATATTTCCTTTCCTCTGTCTTTGCATTTTTAGCCTAAATAAACTTTCCTTTTGGTTTCTATTCACCACACCCTTATTCTGAACAATTAGAGAATTAAGCCTAAAGGAACAAATCCCTCCTTCAAGGACTTAGTCCAATTTTGTTTTTTTGCTTTGACTCTCACTGGCAGAATAACCAAAGGAGGTTGGGGGGTGAGCAAAATGGGTGAAGGGCGTCATGAGGTAGAAACTTCCAGTTATAAAATAAATAAGTGATGGGGAAGTAGTGTACAGCATGGGGACTGTAGTCAGTGATATCATAGTATATATTTGAAAGATGCCAAGAGAGTAAATCTTAAAAGTTCTCATCACAAGAAAAACAAAATTGTGACTTCGTACGGTGAAGGATGGTAACTAGACTTACAGTGGTAATCATTCACAGTGTACGCAAATATGAAATCATTACATTGTACAACTGAAACTAATATAATGTTATATGTCAATTATACCTCAAAAAAAAAGCAAAAAAAAAAGCTTGTTGGAGATCAGCCTTGAAACTCTAATTTGTAGGAGAATTCTAGAACCTAGCAAATAAATAGAGCTGGAATGGTTATCCTGGAAGCTGAAAGATAGAAAAATCCTTTAAAAAAAATAAATAAACCATCACACACACACATTTTCCATGTATAGTCTTTTCCATATTCCCTGCCAGAAAATGCAGAAAAAGCTATTGCCGGATTGTGCTAGGAAGCACAGCCTTTTCTTGGGGTGGGAGCAGGTAGAGAACAAGGACCTGGGTGGGATCTGGCGTATCTTCCTGGTTGAAGCAGTTAGCTATTCATGGTCTTGTCCAGGCAATGCAGGTTCAAGTTCTGGCCATGTCTGTATAATATAAAAAACAAAGCAAAGTAAAATAGGAAAACAAAGTTCACAATGGCGAGTGACTGATTCCCCGTTTTCCAGTATTGTTCCCATTAGTGTGGCCCTTAGTGCTGAGTGTGCAGTTGGGCTTCAGTAAAGAATCACTGACATGCTGCCCAATCCACTCCTCTGGACAGTTTTCTGCAAGGGCGTCTGTGTGATGACCTCTTTTAAATGCACACAGCCTGTGAGAAACTCAATAAGTGATATTTTCTGGGTTTACTTAGAATTTTCCTCTTTTCCGAGCCCCTAAACTTATGGATTCAGATGAAAATTGGGGCAGGAGGGAGGGGGCTGAGTGCAGACATGCTGCTGTGTTCCTGGCTGAACCAATCAATGTATTAAAGTAGTGAAGTGGACACCTAGAGGAACAACCGGTTGGATCGGGTACCTTATAACTGAGAAAGCACGTTGAATTACGACCATAAATGATATTATGCTTTTTCTGATGGATTTATGGAATGAGTGTACATTGAAAATCAAAGTTATAACTTTATTTGATGCAGTAAATAATTCTAATTGGAAGAATCCAAAGCACAAACAATATGCCAAAGAATCCAATGAATTTACTTGGCATACACACTCAGTGACTTTAGACCAAGATCCTTTGCTCCTTCAGAATTCTAATTAGAAACCTTTGGGCATAATTTAAAAGAATCCCAAAACCTTCTCTCCCGTTCTTTGGTATATTGTTGTTTTCCTTGATTGACAGGGAGAAGTATAGAGTGTATTAATATAAAGCTGCAATTTAATAGAGCTAAGCCAGCTGTTCAGTCTTAGAAAACATCATATCCCGAGTACTGTCCTTTAAGTTGTAGGTTTGGTGCAGAAGCATAGACGGGTGGGGAGGAAGATGGAGCTCATCCAAGTCATCGAAATGTGATTACCATCTTGCTCAGAACATCCCAGCAAAATGAATGTAGCAGGTTGTCATTTGTCAGTGGGTTTGATCCTAAGACAGGCTATGCCCAGGGATAGAACCATGCCTTCAAGGGCTCCAGTCCAAAAACGCAATGGGATTGTGTCTAGGAACTGAGCTCCTAGAGCCCCTGGAGCTGGCTTTGAGATGGCTCTGTTGTGACTAGCATTGTCTGGGACCCTTAGCTTATTAACGCGACTGACATCACCAGGGTTGAGTAGAGCAAAGTGTCTGTTCCGTTGCCAAGAGTGAGGCGGTTGCTACATGAGAGGTAGTCTAAGGGGGGCTTCTGGGCTCAGCTTCTGCAGAATCTTCTGAGGGAAGGCTGATTAGAGTCAACATACCCCTGTCTTCTAGAAACCTAATAGGACACACATTTTTTTCTGGGAAGTGACACAGTTGCAGAATCCATATTTCATAAATACTCAAAAGGAGATCTCACACACACAGAAAAGTAAACTCATAACTAATAGCCCTCTGGGGGGAAAATTGTATTTTCAATTACCATGTTCACATGGCCTTACACTTAATCTGGAACACTCTTGTCGGAACTGGGCTAGAAGCCAGTTCTCAAAATAGCGTAAATGGGAAATATTTATGCAAGCCTTGTGATATACACTAGGTGTGTTTGGTTATTGTAACACATTTCCCTTTAGTGCTTTCATATGTGTGATAGATTATAGGGTTTGAGATTGCTATAGTAGGTGTCACTTCCCTTATATGACATAGCTGGGCTAGAGGTCACAGGAATCGGAACTCACTTAGCAAAATCAGGGTTCATATGACATATTTGAGGAGTGTGCTCAAAAATAACAGAAGTTTCAGGTGCAGTAGAACAGAACACATAAGCATTATTCACCTCATCTGTAAAGTCACAAGAGTTGGTCTCTAAAGGTTTTTGCAGCTCTAACATTGTATGACAGAAATAAATTTTCAACCTGTTAATTTCAGATCCTCTGTAAGACAGGGCAAATAATTGTTGGTACTTTGGGTATCAACATCAGCCCTGATATGAGGATTAAATGAGTTAAGTATGGAAATTACCTACACTGGTACCTGGCACATAGGATACAAACTATTAGAGGTTGTGATTGTTGTTTTATTGGTATGTGTTTTGAGACCTCTTTAGAACCAACACTACAGAACCTGGGCTTTGCCTTCTGTCCCTGTACCTCACACCCAGCCTCATGGAAAATATAGATTTCTTTTAGTAATATTCCCACTGCTGAAATAACTCCAAAATTTGTCTCTAAAATGAAGGCAATTGCTAATAGAATTAAAGGAATTAAGATGGTGTACAAGAGATACTTTGTAAACAAGAGGGCTATTCAAATATAACAGACATTGGGTGGGGCTTTTCCTAGTATAGATGCCCTCATATTGAAATCCCCCCAACATCCATGTGTTTTAAAATGCAGATTTTATTATTAGTTCGTTACGGTGAGGCCAGCAGATCAGAAAACGATGGCCATTGAAAAGATAGTTTGTCACTCACAGTCCCCAAAAGGAGGGGGTGTGCCATGCCTTGTGGGGCCACACGGGGAAGCACCAGAGTCAGGAGACAGAAGGAATGAGGGGAAAGCATGAGTAAGAAATTTTATTGTGGTTTTTGTGGGAAAAATTGGGCAAAGCTGGCTAAACAAGCAAGGCAGATTTAGGGTTGGTTAGTTTGAATAGTTTCAGCAGTCTTTGGGATGTAGGGACTGTCCCTAGTTGCCTGGTACTTGGCCTTAGAATATTCAGGGCAGGCAATAGAGGCTCAACCTGTGAGACTCTAATAAAGGTGGTAGTTGGTAGGCCTGGGCTCTGGTTTGGCTCGTTCATTATATTTGAATAGCCCTCTTTTGTTTACATATGCGTAGTGTCTCATGTACATCTTCTCAGTTGATTTAATTCTGTTGGCAGTTGTGTTCATTTTGGAGATAAAATTTGGAGATACGTGGAGATAGGATGACAGACATGCTTTTAGGGGAATTATTTGCTATCTCTTAGAATTAGCCCTCAGAGGGACAGTTTCTCCGGATCAGCAAGGCTCCAGATGCCAGAGCATCAAGCATACAGAAAATAAGAAAATAAAGTTGATACATCATTTCATATTTAAAGCATCTTTAGTTTTGTTGTTTGGTGCCTAGAGAAGGCCCAAAGAGTTTGGATGAGGATGTAAATAGAAAATTTTATCTGGGGTGGAAGGCATCTGTCCCTACCTGGGTCCCTGGACTGATTTTGAGCAACTTGTGATTAAAAGAGATGAGTAGCAGAATCTGATTAAACATCTCTTATCTAGTCTCAAGAGATACTTACCAAGAGGTAGGTCCAAGTCAAAACTGTGGCATGGAGTTGGAGAGGCAACAACCTTCCCCCTTCTTCTCTCCTGGCCTCTTCACATGACCTGGCCCTGTTCTGGTTCAAGAGGAATTAGAAAATTGGGAGCATCTTGAAGTGGCCCCTGAGGCACAGTTGGGTCCTGGGGCACAGTTGGGGCCCAGTATAGGCAGTGGAAGTAATGGGACTTTCCCCAGTGGCTTTGCAGATAGGTGTGAAGAAGTGCGAGCCAGGGAAGAACAAGAACAAGACAGGAACATAGGAGGAATCTCTTTGGGCACTCCCAAGAATAACTTGGAGGCCCACTCTATACTCCTGAGCTAGGAGTATAGGCCAAACTATAGAAGATGGTGTTATTTTATTTCAGAACGTTTTCACTCCTTCAGTGGTGAACCCATATTCATTGATCCCTTTTGATCGGTTGCACAAGAACATTCATCTTACTTACGAGTATTTTTATAGCCATTTCTAGCATTTTCCCTAAGTATGTATTAGGCAGAATGACCACCCCCCTTTTCGCTAAAGCTGGTACTGTAGCCTGTGTCTGCTGAGAAGCAGATGACAAGAAGGTATTAGATGTGCAAGGAAAAGGAGGAAACAGGAAAGGCATGAAGAGCCTTCAGCCGGTGTTGCAGGTCTGGCACCTGTGGAAAGAGAGAGGGAAGGAAGAAAGCCTGGGTGGGAAGAATATCACACGGCAGCAGTTTTAAGAAATGCTCAGCTAGGCCGATGGAGAGCCCTTGAGTCCCATGTGCTGCTGGAAGCGCCTGCCTTCATTTTCCACCATGTTCAGTCATTGTCTGACAGCCTCATGGCAGAAGTACAGTGGACCCCAAGGGACAGCAGCCGGGCCATCAGTCAGTTATGCTCCCAGCAGCTGGAGGTCTGCGTGGCACATTTTCATTGTTGCCACCTCTGGGATCAAAATAAGTTTGATTGTTTCCCAAATTAAATTTAGCTTGAACAGTTGAGGATTCGCTACCATTGGGAATAGTCAATGAATATTCCCTGTAGTTTGAAGGCAATCCTGGAAGGGGCCTCCCGAAATGAGGGAACTTTTCAGTTAGTAGCGTTCCAGCAGGGTCACCGAGGATGACTGAGCAGGTTGGGCACTACACTAGGGCACCCAGCGGAGGGATCTGAGGACTAGCCCCCCATTTCCTCATTAGGCTGCATGTCCTGGGTAGGGCCACCTTTCCCAGAGAGGTCGTTCTTTCTAATTTGCACAAAAGTTAGCATGGGGAGCTGGGTTTTAATGCATTTGTTGAAAGTTCAGTCGTATATACTGTAGAGCCACACTTTTGGAAAGAGAGGCATCTATCTACATCTCCTTCATGGAGACCTATAAAAAACTTTTTCAGTAACCCACAAGAACAAAGACCTAGACACATCTATACAGAAGCTGCCGGCCTCCACCCACTTATTTCTTTCTTCAGAACCTCTCCTGGGTGGTGGAACTTCTCCCCCCGACCCCCACCCATATGTCAGTGTCACCCCCTCCCCCGCTGGTCCCATCTAGGGCTGCCCTGATGTGCTGACCTTTCTGTACCAAGACTCGTGTTGTGTCCCACAATGCACCACCATGCCTGCTGGTCCCCCACTAGAAAAAGACCAGATAGCTTCACCAGGGGGTTAAAGGCTGACAATACCTCTTGAGGAAATAGTAATAGGTAATATTTACCCAACTTACTTTGTGTTAGGTTCTGTGCCATGTGACTTCATTTAATCTTCACAACAATGATGAAAGGATAATATCATCTCCACATTTTTCAGGAGGAAACCAAAGCTAGAGGGATTAAACAACTCCACTAGGGTCACACTGTTAACAAGTGGACGGGCTAGAGTTTGAACCCAAGCTTTCTTCCTGCAGACTCCTTGCTCATAATCACTGTTCAAGACTGCTTCAGCCACAGAACCTTCTGACACTGCCCTCTTGGTGCAGAGAAAACTTCTGGAAAAAGAGAGAAGTTTTGTTCAGTGCTTCTCACATTATGCCATATAAGTCAGTGTTTTTTTTCAAAAGAGTTCAAACATTTCCCAGCCAATTTCATTGGTCACGAGCAATATTTCAAAAAATTAAAATACAAATGAAAAAGAATGTAATAGATGAGGAAATACCAGAGGGTACTGCATATACAAAAGGTAGATACTGTTTCAGGAGACTTTTGCTTCTTTTATATATGTGCATACGAGTATATTTGTGTGTTGTAGGACTAATGTATATGTATATGCATATGTATTTGTATGTGAGTACTGAGTTCTGTAAAACTGTGCAGACAGTGTACTCTAAACTGTGGGTCAAGGGCAAATGAGTTTGTTTCACATTTCGGTGCTGGATTAATCTGCTTCCTCATTTATCTGGCCTAGAAGAGCAGGAGCTTAGTCGATAGCTATGCTGGCCTGATCTCACCCCGATTCTGTGCTTGGGGCGCCTGCCCGGACACTTAGGAAGTAGAGCCCTGCAGGCAAAGATGTGCTCCCGGCAAATGTTCTCCCTGCTTTTCTCCCCACCCGCTCTGTTTAGCACACTCTGAAGGCAGTGCAGCAAGTGCGGCCACACTAACCAGGCCTTGCCCCTGGGGACCTCCAGATTTACAGGGGACAAAAATGTGAGCTAATTACGTCAGAAAGTGTGTAATTTAAGTATTAGTGACATTTATATGTTGACAGCAAATAAGCCCTTTGTTAGTGAATAGAAACAACTGAGTTAGATCCTACTTAGCAAGAATTAATTAAATTAGCTCTTGGGACAACACTGTCCCTAAGACCAATCTGTGAGCAGTATCATGAATTGCAAATTAAATCTGAAGACTCGTTAGAGTGAAATTCATGCTCTTTGTCCTGAGCATCAGAATTTCTAGTTAGTTATGATTCTATTCATAAGGTAGTTAAGACCAGGAATGCTGTGATCAGTCATTGGCCAATAAACATAAGGGCGAGCATTAGTTAGCACATGGTAACTTTCCGAGTGAAGACGTTCTTGTAAGCTCTTTGACACACATTGATACATATATAATTCTCATAAAAACCCTATGAGTTAGATTTTATTATTCCTATTTTGCAGATGGGAAAATTGAGGCTGAGAGGTTAAGTAACTTACCCATGATCGTACATACCCTGTTTCCCTGAAAATAAGACCTAGCCGGACCATCAGCTCTAATGTGTCTTTTGTACCAAAAATTAATATAAGTCCCGGTCTTATTTTACTATAAGACCGGGTATAATATAATATAATATAATATAATATAATATAATATAATATAATATAATATGTAATAAGATCAAGTCTCATATAAGACCGGGTCTTATATAATGTAATATAAGACTGCGTCTCATATTCATTTTTGCTCCAAAAGATGCATTAGAGCTGATGGTCCCTGTCTTATTTTTGGGGAAACACAGTATAATAAAAGCCTACAGAAAGCTGTATTGATTGCCGCCATAGATTGATTGCAGAAATAGCCCCAGTTCTTCCTCATGTGTATCTACATCCCTTGCAATGTGACTGCCACTCCTCTCATAAAAGGACAAAGTCTCTTCTCCTAACCCTTGAATTGGAGATGGCCTTGTGACTCTCTCTGGCCAATAGATATGGTGTGAGTGACTGTGTGAGGTGCTCAGGCCTCAAGAAGACTTGCATGCTTCTGCTTTGTCTTTTGAGCCCCTGCGTCCACTATGAGAACAAGCCTGGGCTAGTCTTCTAGAGGATGAGAGGCCACGTGGAGCTGAGATGAGTCATCCTAGCTGAGGCCATTCTAGACCAGCCAGCCCCTAGCCAACCCATCATTCAAGCTGCTATAGACCCATGAGCAAGCCCAGCTAAGATTGTCTGACCCTGGCTCAGATCAGCAGAACTATCCAGCCAACCCAACCCAGAGATTAATGAAAAATAATAAATTGTTGTTCTTGGCCACTGAGTTATAGGGTGATTTGTTATGCAGCATATTGTGGCAATAGATAACAGATACAGTTGCCTACCCACAGTCATTTCTTTTCTTTTCTTTGAAGGCAAAATTTGCTTCCCATAACAGAGCTTTAAATGGCATATGTTTACTTTTCAAACGTTTCTGCAGTTAGGGTGATCCTGTTCTGGGAGATGTACAGGGAAACCAACTTGATGGGAGGGGGTGGGGGAAGGGGCATGGTTCTGAGAAACATTTTCCTTTCTGAAAAGAAAGCACCTAGAAATGAGACAGTGATCTAACACACTGGAAAGGATGGAAAGCTGAAAAGGGCCTAGGTTTCTGACCACATCTTTCAGTTGTGGAAACAACCCTGGAACTGTCTCATGTTCTGACTTCTTGACTATTTAAGCTATTGTGTGTTGGTTATTCCAAGTGACTCAGTACAGGAACCAGAGTCCAATGCTAGGCAGTCTCGTTGGTAACCATTGTGCTGCACTCACAGAGCAGTGAGTGCTATTAAGATAAGAGAACCGTGGACTTGAGAAGCCCAGGTGAATGTTGATTATGGTCATTGTCAAGGCTTATTGCTGGGAAACGCTGGGTAGAGTGTGGCTCCTAACCCGGTGTGGGTGGGAGTGGTCCCTGTGATGATCCCCAGCACCACTGGCGCCAGAGCACAAGCTTTCATGGGGGGGGGGGGGGTCAGAAGGATCCCAAAGATTTTCTAAAGACTCAGAAGCAACAGGGTGAAGGAAGGAACCATAAAGCCCACCCCATACCCCTGCCCTGCTCTGGTCGCTGGGTCCAATCTAAGTGACAACAAAAACCTTTCTAAATTTCTTTTAAAATTTAAAATTCCTTCATATTATCTTCATTAAATTTCCATATTTTGTAATGCATTTGTTTTATCAGAAGTAATTTGTTATTAATAAAATATCTTTGCTCATAAAGATCTGATTAAGAAAAACAGGCTTTCTCTACACAGAAGAGCCCATGTCAGACTTTGCACTGGATCCCATGTTTATTGGTTACACCATCTCTTCAAAGCCGAGCCCAGGGACATTTCTGCCCCCAGCATTCTGTCTGGCTTCCTCACTATTCCATGTCCCTCACAGTGGTTACGTCTTGTGTTCCCTTCTTGTTTCCCTGGAGTCTGAGTTCCATTGACTCTCTCTTGGGAGTGATGGGTCTCTCATCTTCCATCCTTTCATGTATTATAGCTCCTGATCTGTGTCACATACTCCCGTCTAATTCCCACTTCCTGCCTGGGTCACCCTGGCAAACCCTGTCATTGGCCACCCACAACCCAAGTGTTTCCGTTATTGTACTCATTTATCCCTTTTCTTGTTACATAGCTAGATAAAATCTTGGGCAGGTCAATCATAGTTTTTATGTTAAAAACATAACAGTCCTTCCATCCCTTTCCTTTCATCACCTGACCCCTCAACATGCATAAAAACTCCAGCGTGAAAGTTGGAGGTAGAGAAAATTAGAGTATGTCCAGATGGATGCACATTTTTTAGAAAATGCTAAATACCCTGTGTTTATCTTTTGCAGGACAAAGGACTTGGAGAGAGCTGTCATGCACAAAAATGTCAGCACTTAAGATTAAAAACGAACCCCTTCCTGGAGGCATTCCAAACTGCCTGGCAAACAGTTGGGATTTTTTCAGGTAGGTAAGACTTCCCAGAGCCCAGAGAGAAACTTGTACCTTGGGATTGGGAGACCTTTCGGGAGCACAGCTTGTGTGGGCACCTTGAAGGTAATATTCTATATTACCTGCAAAATGCTAACTGGATTCTTGCAGAGATAGAAATGGCCAATCTAGAGTCATCAGACTGGAGTTTAAAAAAAAAAAAAAGAAACACAGAACCGCTGACTACTGGCTCCTCCAAGGCTGCACACAATGATATTGACCCAATTTCAGCATTGTAATTGCCCTGCCAACCACAGGACATTTTTCCTTTGCAGTAAGGGACTCTACCATCCAGGGCAATCTGGAGGGCTTGCACAGGACATCCATATGGCATGTAAGGGCGAAACATATTAGACCCTGTCCAGTCTGCTGTGTACCAATTTTTCTTTCAAAATGGTAAAAGCTATGTGGACAGATGTGCATTTTCGCCAGGGGAAGGCCAGCCTTATTGTCTCCCATGAAACTTGAAGGGTAGAACCTTACTTTGTTGAATTCCATCTAACCTCAGCCATGTAGATTCAGAAATCCATGATCAGCTTACCCAGTGATCTAGCTTTCAAAGATGGACTAACCTCAGCCAAGTTCATATGACATGCAAAACTGGTCACCAGATAATACATTTATCATAAAAAAATAATTATCAAAGTGCCCAGAATGCTCATGTCACAGGACTTGGATATTATCACCCTGTAGAAAGACCTACAATTGAAGACAGCCAAATTATGATGAGAATATCTCTAGGTCAGCATCAAATCATGACTGAATCATTGAATGGCACGAGGCAAAGACCGCCTCTCATTCCTCACCCCATTTTAGGGATGATCTTGTTGATGGACAAGAAAACTCAAAGTCCACTGGTGAAAGCGTCTCCATCCCTTGGATGGTACTCTTTTTCTCTGTTTCTTAGACTGGTCAACACTTTCCTTAGATATGTTAATATATTTAACTAGATCACACCATCGATCTAGCATGCCTGAGAGCCATTCTGATCATTAAGGTGACAATGCATATTTCTGTTCGGATCTATTGTGTATTGATTTCAAAATTTAAAATGTTGGGGACACTTTTATTTCTCATTTTCAGGTTCTTAGGGGACACTGTCTCACCATCAAGTGCTGTCAGCAGGTGGTTCGTCTATCTCTGCATGGAGGCCAATACTTGGGCCCCACTGTCTCCCAAGCGTCCCTCCAAGCTCTATTATTTTGATTCTATGTGCTTCTGTTTTATTCTTAGGTTTTTCTAAAAGGTCTGTAGCTTCACGGAAAGACCAGTGTCCCTCATATTTTGACTGCTGTTAGAGATTCTCTACACCCACATGTAGTTAGAAAAATTCAAGGAACTCTGCTAATTGGATCCACTGGCATTTCATTTGTATTCTCACTGCAGCTCAATAATTATTTTATTCAACTCAGTGCTTCTCAGTAGCATTATCCTTTGAACAATTTCCACACACTTTTCCTTTGAACAATTTCCACACACTTTCCATTTTCCTCCAGCCCTCAAGCTAACTTCTCTGCCCTTGTCTGTCAATGAAATATATGCTAAAGGTATCTGAATGTGAGTTTTCACGTCCATCCTAAATTTTCCATCATCTGCTCCTTCTCTTTAGTCTCAGAGGAAAAAATATTGTCCCCCTCTTGAAACGCCAGTCCCATACTATGTTTCCCTGATCCTGTATTTTCCGAGTTTTTCCAAGGTTTTGTTTCATTACTCTAATTCCCTCTCTCTTCAGTTTTCAATTGCTCCTTTGTTGTGGGCTCCTGCTCCTTGTCTTACAAACAAATGCAGGCCTTCCCCATCTGAAATTCTTGTTTTGTCTTAACCCTCTTCTCTCTTGAGTTAGCATCTTATCTGCCTGCCCTATCATTTACCCCCAACATTTTAAAGTGGTGTCTAATGGCCTGCCTCCATTTCCTCACTACTGTTTTCTCCCTAATCCCTTTCAGCCTATCAACCCCATTAGGGCTGCTGAGGACAGGACAGTTGTGGACATCACTCATTCAGAGTCGCCAGGAGTCAGAGCCAACTCAACAGTGAGTAGCACACATACACCATCCCCATTGCGCTACCAAAACCGCTCTCTTGAAAGGTAGAAGAGGAAGAAAACAGGGAGAGACACTTCATGTTGTGTTTAGAAGCAAATCTGTGACAGTCACAAATTTAATTCTAAAAACAGGTTGTCAAGGAGAAAAGCAACACAAAGAGGTCTGCCACTTGGTAGTGAATTAGAAAATGCAATTAATGAGTTCATAGAGTTGCTCACCAGCAACGCAAAACTGGTTTGTACATTATAACTTAGGGGAGTAAAACTCCATTTGCTACAACACACATATTCTAGCAAAAATTACTTTCATAATAAATATAAAGTGTCCAAATATAATTTTTACAACTATGTAAAGGAAGATTTGCAGTAATCATAGCTTAGTAGTCAAGGTTTACATTCCATGGGAGATAACTATAAAACTTTCATGGTTAGAAGCAGAAAATCACAGGAGAGCTTCTTGCCTTTTTCAATAAACAATTCAATTTTATGATGACAAGATACAGAGTATTTATAGATTTAACTTAAACAGGAACTTCCCCCACCTGGATAATACTTCTTATTCTTTGTGTCTTATAGTAACTGGTATGTATAATTCTCTATCTTCTTTATTTTTACAACCAAAGATGATTTTAATCCAGAGACTTGATATCTTTAAAGCACTTTTGTCAGCGTCTTGTCCTGTCCAAACTGTTCTTTCTTTATTAGTTCCTTCTTAAAAGCAAGTTCAGATCTTCCAACTCCTAAAAAGACAAAAAATATTATTTCAACCCTGTTCCCTCTTGAGTTGGCATCTTCTTCTTGCCTTTTCTTATTCTTAAAATCTTGACAGCAAAGGCTACACTGCTTATCTCTCCCCCAAAATTTTTTATTAGCCCTTGTGATCCATAACATATGACTCAATAATGATTTTGAATAAGACTGAATCAATGTTTTAGGGGCTTATAAATTTTTATTTTCATAGAATTAAATTTATTCAGTATCAACTACAGATCAGGGACTTTGTGTATGTTGTCTTGTTTACCAGTTATAACTGCACTGAGATAGGTATCATTTCTTTCATTTAATAGTAGAGGAAAAAGACGTTCAAGAACATTGTACAACCTGGTCAAAGTCACCCATCTAGGTAGGTGTGGAGCTTGGATTCAGCTTATAGCAGTGAGGAATTCCTAGTTGCAAGCAGCAGAAACTAAAGCTGGCTGATTTCAGCAGAGAATGAATTGATCACGTTGTTAGGTTGCTTGCAGAACTCTGACAAGACATAGATTTCAGACTGTATAGCTAAGAGTGATCCTCATCCAGCCAGAGGTAGATGAGTGAGGACACTTTTGGCAGCTCTGCACATTATAGCTTTTACTGCTGACGCTGCCAAATGGACACTAGATGCCCTCATCAACACCAATCTCATTACTGCCTCAGGAGCTTAACATTTCTGCAACTCTTGCTACCACCAGGGAGAATTTCTTGTGGTCTCCTGATACGAGGTAGATACCTCTGACTGGCAGAATATAGGTCATGGGCCTGCACCCTAGCTACACGTTTTCTTGGGAAAGCAAGTCTGGAATTTTTCATGTCAATAGTGGGAGATAGGTTTTGCCTCCCTTCAAGAATCATAGTTTGTGTGTGGGTGGGTGTGTATGTGTTGGAGAATAGGGTGTACGCTCACATAAAGGAAGTTGGGTTCATGTGTTGGATAGTCAAAAAGAGAATAACAAATTCCATTACCAGAACTCAAATGTGTCTGACTCCAAGTCTTTCCTATACACAGTGATACATCATGAAAGTCACTAATGATCCTAATTTTAATGACTTTAGCTCTCATTATTTTTGTTAACAGCTATAAAGATTTTACGCTATAATGTATTTTTTTCTTTCTTCATTTGCTTATTTCTTCCAAAAAGAAATCAGTTTGTTACTTTTGCAAAATAAAAAAAAAAGTAGAAAAGAAATAATACAGAAAAGAGCAATATTCAATGGAATAGAAAATTGGCAAAAGTAGGGAATATCAATAAAAACAAAAGTTGGTTCTTTAATGTATTAATAAAATTAATAAACCCACAAGAAGAGATCAAGAAAAAAGAGAAATGCAAATTAAGTGACAACTGTACAGACCCTACAGACATTAAGAGGATGATAAGGGGGACATTACAAATAATTTTATGATGATACATTTGACAATTTAGAGCAGTGGATGATTTTCTTGAAAGAGATAACTTTTTGAAATTATCAAAATTAAAAAATAGAAATTGCGATTGTTCCTATATTTGTTAAAGAATCCAAATACATTATTAGAAATCTTCCCACAAAGGAAATCCCAGACTGAAATGGTTTCATTTGTGAGTACTACCAAACATTTAAGAAAAAAATTATATGCATGAAATATATGTAGCTGCAATTATGCCTGCCTACAGGACACCAAGGAGATACTAATGGGTACGGATAAGCATAGAGAAAGTTGATAGTTTGTGTGGTTATGCCAGCAATTTGCCAAGCTGGAAAACTGCTTAAGTGCATCATCTAAGATTTCATGCATGATATAGAGGACCTTCCTAAATGGAGGAAAACGGATTAAATGGTTTGTTCCAGTCTTTTCTAGCCCTTGATGTCTAGTCTTTCACAGAAAAACACCTAATAGATGTCATATGTAAAAACGAAATATTTGTCTACCAGTAGCTATTCTATTTACATGCACATATATACATTTCAGATGTGAGTTTATGCTAAATATGTTTCATGTAAATATAGACATTTATCTCCTTAAATGTTTCCTTATATAGCCTTTGTTGCCATTTATGCAATCACGATTGTTGCTCGTTTTCAAACTCCCAATTTTCCAGTAGTGCTCCGTTTATAATCAAAGACAGCAAAGCTGGTGTGTCCACATCAAAGCTAAATAAAGAGTGACAAAACAAGTACATGAGAATGGCCATTAAGTAATTCCCTTAATAGTAGAAATCATCTGGATCGAATCCTGTGAATGTTCAGATTTTCCATGCCAGCTTCTCCTGCTTTTCCTCCAGAAACACATGCTCAAATGTTTTTAAAATATTCTAATCTTATAGGTTTTTTTTAAAATTGTATTTCAGAAAAATTGTCCTTTTGGGAGGAAGCTTGACAAAAGCTAAATATGTATTCTGAGAATCTGCTGGTGATATGATAAACTGAAGACCAGGCTTGCAATGCCTGACTGAATGCTCATATTCACTTTGCACCTTGACAAAATTCTGGACAAAAATATGCGCGTCATCCTTTGTCCAAGTCTAAACCTAAGATAGATTCCTGATTCAGGTGCCTCTAAGGGCACGTTTACCAAATCTATGTGCATGAGGGATGGAGACACTCTCTAGGGAAGAAGTTGTCCTAAGGAGGGAATGAGGCAGGACACATGTGTCCCAGTAATAAGTCTGGTCCTTTAAGGGGTGGCAGCTCTCAGTCAGTTCCTCCATGAAATCATGTCTAAGTACAGGGGATAGAGGAGACTGGGGGTCAAAACTCTGGGAGACACTGGGGGTAAAGCTACATTGTGTGGAGAGGCAACGTTCCCCCACCTCACTGTTGTGTCTGCTCGCTTGCAGGCCATGAAAGAATTCATGAGTCAGGTAGAAATATACCATACAAGGAAAATTTATTAAAGAGAAGGGTCAGTTGGGTAGAGTCTGCTGGAAAATACTGCAAACTACTGCATTGAGTCCCTGTCTGGTCCCAAGTTCTACATTTTCCAACAAGGATGCAAACCGCCCTGGTCCACAGTTGGGGGTAGGGGAAGGCTCAGCCAAGCTGGCCATCATAGCCCCCACACATGCCACACAGACTCAAGCTGGAGCCAGGAATGGATCCCACACAGATGCAAAACCCCACCGAAGCCATAGGGCCAGCACCAGGCCGAAGCAAATAGAAACACTGAAACTGGCCTGCACAGTAAATGCATAGGAAGCAGAATCACCAAGAGGCAAAGCAAGAAGAGAAAGCCCTCCAAAAGTCCCAAGCTAAATCGCACCCAGCAAACCAAACGACACCAGAGATCCAAATCTCAAAACAGAAGACCCGGTGCCACCATTACAATCCCCTCCGTCCCAACACTCACCACAGCAAAAACTCTGCCTCCTCCAAAACCTTGATACATCAGCAATAGTGAAAGTGAAGTACCAGCAGGAGTGGGGGCAGTGCTCTGTGGTGGGAGCCAAGTCTAGAAGGGACGCAGAGCGCTGCGTAGGGAGGTGGCAGAGGCAGCCAACCTCAGCAGACACAAGTGTGTCCAATAGTGGTGACATATCTGCAGGCGCTGGAGACGGTGGCAAGGTACCTGCACACACCTTATGATGCTTTGGCAGGGATGGTGGCAGTGGGTCAGAGCAGTAGGTGAGGAAAAAATGTGTGAGAATATATTTGAAAAATGTCCACAATGTATGTTTGGGAAAGTTTAATCAGAACAGAGGAAGGAGAAAAGACAATTACTCATCTCTGAAGAAGTTTGTCAAATATTTAGCAATTCCCATTTCATTTATCATTTTTAAAAAATACTTGTTGAAAGCATTAACTCTCAAGGCCTAATTTGAATCTATTTATGTAATTTTTATTAAGTGCATCACAAATAGTTTATTAAATGTTTTCAAGGAAAAGATTGAGCCTGACAAATCAAATACTTTACTTTCAATTTCATAATAAGTAAAAACAGATTTTATTCACCAAATCACTATTAAAGACATCTGAAATGAATCTAAGTTTTAAAGAAAAAAGTCTTACTGTTGCCATAGATGATCAGATTATGGGACCAAAAGTATCCTACCAGGGGTGAGGAAGGGTGGCATAGTTTGTTATTGTCAAAGCATAATGGAAAATAAAAATGCAGAGGGGATTTTACAATGATGGAGAAGAAATGACAGAGATGAGGGTTACTGAATAGTGTTCTTAAATGCATCTACCAGCTAAACAAGGTGGTCTTCTACAAGTGGTGCTACTGACGTGAGTTAACACCACTAATGACACCCTGTTTTCTGGTGCTGCAATATTAATCACCAACTCTTTGTCACTAAGGACTAGTAGTGAAAATCCTTAACTAACTGCATTCTGGTTAATTGGGTAGAGGATGTAAACAGATAACGTGAATGGAACAGGGTGAGGGATAAGGTAGAGGTATGCACAGAACACTGATGAAAGCACACAGGAAAGGCATTTTTCTAATTGAGAATTTAGGAAGATTTGTCAGAGAGACAGCTTGAGTCTCACAGGATAAGTGACATTTCTCCAGGCAAATAAAGGTGGGAAGGGTATTCTAGAAGAAACAGCAAGAGCAAAGGCACCAAAGCATGGAGTTGTTTGGGTGTGTGTGTGTGTGTGTGTGTGTGTGTGTGTGTGTGTGTGTGTGTGTATGCATGTGTTGGGGGTCGAGGGTGAGAGTGGGAGAAGGTAGTACATTAGGGTGGCCATAGTGCTAAATGAGGGGAAAAAACAGAATGTGAAAGATCAAGATAAAAGAGTACAGGATACCAGGGTAAACTAATGTCACCAATGCTGAAAACTGATGCTGGAAGGCTAACAGAGGAGAAACACTAGACATTGGATTGGATGATATCAATTGAAGTCATTCATGTGGCCTATTTTTGTATTTTTCCAATTTTTGCTTATTTTTTGTCTGCCAAACAGGAGGTATGTACATACGAGTATAATATATATAATGAAATAAATTATGTATGATCAAATTTATATAATCACTAAATTGGTTTATTATATGTAATTATATATGTTATATAATATACCATATATAATTATATATCATGACTAAAGTTGATACTATGTAATACATGTCATTATGTATATTACATACATACTATATAAAATCACTAAATTTGTCAAGTTAACTTTATTGTAAATTTTACCGGAATGCAGCAGTGAGCACCATACTCATAGGCCAGTGTTATTATCTTAATTGTCAAGTAGCATTGTTGCCTGCTCAGGCATCACAATGATTTTCTCACAGTTTAAATGCTTAGCATATTTCCCCGAAAATAAAACCAGGTGTTCTGTTAATTTTTGCTTCAAAAGATTCATTAGGGCTTATTTTCAGGGGATGTCTTATTTTTTCATGTACAACAACCTACATTTATTCATGTACAACAATCTACATTAGTCATTTATTCATGCACAAAAATCTACATTTATTCAAATACAGTCATGTCATCTTCTTCTGGAACATCGCCATAACTCTCCAAACCCCGAATTCTGGCTTGAATTTCTTACGACTCCATTTCCTGTAGAACCATTGGCCCCAATCTCTCATGTCCAGCTATAGAGTTCTCCTTAAATGAGCACTTCCTGTCCATGTAGCCTGCTCGTAGTGCATTGGCAACACAGCTTCAGTGATTTTTCTCCTATGAATTCTTCACCCAAGTCACGACCTCTTGCAGGCTAGGCTTCACAAAGTTTCCACACTGATTTCTCTCCATTCTATTTTCAATGCAGTCATTGATTTCCATGCACAAATGGTCCTTGAATGACTTGTTTATTGCAATATCAAGAGTCTGGAGATAAACCCTCATTCCTGCGGGAATCATTATTTGATCTATTCTTCTCTCTGCAAGGAAGTTCTTCATGTCTTTAGCACGGTGAGTGCTGGCTGAATCCCAGAGTAGCAGACCTCTTTGGCCACCTCGCAAAACAAGTGGCAGCATTAAATCGACCCACTTCCCTATAACTGCTTGTGGGCATCAGGCCTTTTGGTTTCAAGAACATAAATGCCTAAAACACGTTCAACCTTATCTTTCTTGCCCTTAGTGATGATTAGAGGTGGGGCTTTCTTTCCATCCAGATAAATTGCCAAAATACAGGTAACACGTGCACTTTTGTAACCAGCGGAGGGAATGTAGATTGACGAGGCACCCCTATGATCAATTGTCATTTGAGATCCTTGGCCCATAAATACTGCAGTTTCATCCATAGCAATCATGTTGGAGAGTTGGTGTTTAGAAAAGTCGATGCCATCAACAAAGGACTTGAATCCAAGTGCACGTTTAATAACTTCAGTATCTTCCAGCTTAAACAGTGTTGTTGATCTTAGAGGCAGCTCATATCGCTGAAGGAAGCCATCCAGCCAGAGTTGTGATGCTTTGAATTCTTCTGGGAATATTTCTAACTGTGGTGCCATTGCAAGGGCAAATGCTTGAGTATCAGCCCTGCGCACAACCAAAGCCTTTGCTCTCCTATCAGCAACCCATTCACAGATGATGTCTTCCAGCTCATGAAATAATGGTTGTCGACCTGATCCACACTTGTGCTTCTTAGCGTTTCCCTTGTCCACCTGTTGACTGAGGTTATCGTACTCTGCTTGCCATTTTTGGACCATTCAGACATCCAACTTCTCTTTGCAGAAAGCCGTAAGATTCTTGCCCAGGAAGTCCTCCACGATTCCTTTCTTGTACTCGATGGAATAGCGCTTTCTTTTTGCACTCATCTTGTCCAGGGGTCAAAATATGATTCCCTTTAAATCTACCATTAAATCAAATGTTAATTGAAAACTTACGAGACAGGAGTGGCAACAAAAATGATGACAGTTAAGAATGATGATGGTCCACACAAAAGCTACAAAAAATTGCAGGCACCAAAATTCAGAAAATGTTTTTTTTATTTCACACGAGTGCATTAAGTATGCCCATTACAACACATGACGTATTGAATTATGAAGATTCATATTAGACACAATCACGTCCATTCGTTATGAAATGCATACATTATTCATGCCTTGTGTCTGTACTCCGATTGGTCATTTGGCAATAAATCTCTCGTTGATCTGTTTACATAGGCATTTACCTCTCGTCCAAAGGCGCCCGCTTGGATACTTGCAAATTATTATAATTTATATTATCATTTATTTTAAGTATTAATGGCAATAATATTATTTATTTATATTTAATTATTTATTAATATTATTATTTTATAATTCAATACTTCCGTTGTTTGTTGCAATGGATGTACTAAATGCATCCACCTGGCTGACGATCTTAACGGGCTTATTTTTGGGGTAGGGCTTATATTACGAGCATCCTGAAAAATCATGCTAGGACTTATTTTTCGGTTAGGTCTTATTTTTGGGTAAATACGGTACATGGACTGCTGCAAGTATATAATGCCTTCAGTCTTGCATAATTAATACTCTTTCAGAATGGTTTAGTTTTTATGTAATTTATTCACTTTTTGTGAGCAGAGACAGTCTGCTGGGTGGGAACTCACAGGGTTTGGTTCTCCCCCATTCTCTGCCCAACTAGCTGGGGACCTTGGCACACTCTGTCTCATTTAAAAAGGTGGGCTTTGGAATGAATGTTTTCTGTCTACCTTTCAGGGGCAGCACAGTATGGTGGCAAGATGACAGGACCAGGACCCAGGACTCCTGACTGGTGACCCTGACTCACCCGTGTGCCACTTAACAAGTAGGTTGGGACTCAGTCCTCTCATCTGTTGAATGGGGATAATAACACCCACTCTGCTTGTTTCATCAGGCTGCCACTGGGCTTAAATGAGATTGTGTTGGAAAGTAAAGTACTTTGCAAATATCAGCTAGTAATAGAGCTGCAGAGCTCTAAAGTTCTGTTACCAAGGGCCATGAGGCTCAAGTGACTTTCCCAGAGTCTTTTTCTAGTTGCTTCCTATTCTTTTAGGTGAATGTTGTAGTGTTAATATGATATATTAATGTGTAAACAGCTTACATAGTAATGATATTTAATGCCATATTTTCCATTCTACAAACTTATCTGCATGCCATAGTGTTCAGTGTCGTCTGCAGGAGTGAAAACTGTCCTTTATCAGTTCACGTGTGTTTTACAAAAAGGGTAAAGCAAAAATATGTTTCCTTTAGTTAGCAGAATGGCAGAGCTTTAGTGTGCTCTTTTGTGGTAGGAACTACATAAATAAATAAGTAAATAAATAAATACTAAAACGCCACTTTCAGTGTAGGGGGGTCACCATTTACCCTTGGACTGTGTGAGCAGGGAGAGGTGAGACTGACTCAGGAAATTAAATTAAAAAATAAATGATGGCAGACCCTGATCCTGTCATCATTTCTCACCAGACCCAATAAGACTTTGAAAGGGGACTCTGTGGAATTCGTTTTAAATCTTGGGGAAACAACATGCAATTTAAATATCTGCACATAAAATTGTTGGGGGTGGGTGGGTGAGTCAGGAGATGTCAGACAGCACTTGGCTTGCAACCTCGATCCCCAGACCTTTCCCCATTAAATGCGATTATATGCAGTCAGCCCTGATGGTGACAATGCTATGATTGGAAGTTCCTAGAACTACCTATTTGGGGAAATTTTTCTAATGGAAGTGACAAACCTAGCTTGTCAGTATTTTTCAGAATTTATTATGCTAGCAGAAGAGATGATATTGCATTTGAGTTAGACCATTTGTTTAGAGACCATCAAGTTAAAAGATCTTTTTCAAGTAAAAAGGCCAAGACCAAGAGAAGTGAAGGGATCTACTGGACCACCCCACCAATTAAGAGCAGAGTGGAAAATTGAAGTGCTATAGCCAACTGAAGGTACTTTACCAACTCGAGAGGAATAGTGAGGCTCCTTAGGAAGTTTTTAATATAGACAAGTACCGAAGTAAACTATTCAAGGCAGAGTGAGTTTAGTTGACCCTTGATGACTTAACAATCTGCTGTGGAACTTGAAGGAAAGAAGAATTACTGGCCAGTGAGGCTTCATGAAGAGAAGGCATTTGAGAAGAGCCTAGAAAGATGGCAGAATTTTGAAAGCCAAAGAGAGGTGGATGGGAATTAATTGAAAGTGTAGAGGTGTGGAAAAAATGTGTCTTTCCAGTTTGGCCAAAGGATGGTGGAATAGCTGGGATGAGGCTGGAAAAACAAGTTGCGGCTTTGTTGTAGATGGATCTGTGCCACCTACAGATGGGGTATATTTCAGTTAGTAGCCAACAAGCGGGACACGGACGGCTTCTCCACAGGATTGAAATGATTGCAGGGTTGAATGATTGTTAAGAGGAGGCTGGGAAGTGGGTGAGCTGGGTGGAGTCTGTTGAAACTGCTAAGCAGAGACCTTGGGGAGAGGAACTAGGGCATTGGTAATAGGAACTGAACTGAAAGGAAGAGAATAATTTAGAAATTATTGTGAAGATAAAATCAGCAAGGCACGACCCAACCTGACCCATGGTTAGATGAATAGGTGGAGAAGGAAGATGTGGGTTTAGACATCAAAGATAATTGCAAGAGAACTGTGACACATACAAGGAATATAATGATGAGTTTTGAATACCCTTGGGAAATGCTGCAAGAAGAGAGTTTCTGAGCACAAGGGAGAGGCCACGGGAGTAAAATCTGAGGCATTTGTATTGAATAGATTTTTCCAGGGAGATGCAGCTGCTCTTGGAGAGAAATGGAGAAGGGAGAGCCCGGGGATTCCCCAGAGTCAGAAAATCAGGAAGACGGTCTAGATGGGGCATTCTTGAAATAAGTGGCTTGAAGTTTGGGCTGGCTAGGGATAGAAATGACACCGGAGGTGCTAAAGGGTAAGAATAGTAAGAGAGGGGGATGATTAGTTTCCATAGGAATAAGGGAGTGAGAAAGTGGAAGACAAAGAGATGGCGCTCTGTGGGGCAGCTCCAAATGGGAAATCTTGGTGGCAGAGATGTTTAACGTAATGTAAAGAACTAGTGTGTACCTGGGCTATGTAGGCTGGTGCCAAGACTGGAATTGTGGGTGTCAGGGAAACTTGTGAGTTTGTCAGTGTCAAGTGAAAAGAAAGTCGCAAGAAAAATATTCAAAGAAAGTTTGCGGAAGACATAGATGCCATTTGTGTGTGTTTTGGGAGAGGGTAAAGAAAAAGGGAAGGAAATTGCTGTATATATATTGTCTTACATTTTTATTGTTGCCTCCTTAATTCTTTATGAATTGAGCCGACTTGGAGCTTATTCTTCTTTTTCCTTTTTTTTTTTTTTTTCAATATACAATCCATGGATTTTCTCATGTCTTTGAAATATGCTGGATGTAATGTCTTTTTCTTTTTCGTTGTAATCCTGTTCCTAGGGAAACATCTATTGCAATGTCTGCTGCCAACTTATGTTTTTCTAAATTAATCTTTGCTCTCTCTGCCAAGGTTAATCTAAATACCTCACACCTGGCCCCAAATTTCCAATACAGAATTCATTCCTTTCTCTGAAATAGCAAAGAAGGGCAAGGAAAACAAGTAAGAGAGACTTCAGGTAGGCGAGAGAGGGGAGGCAGGCAAATAGATTTTAAACCATTGTAGAGGCCATTGTTGATGGCTAAAAGATTTGAAAATTATATCAAACCTAAAGTTGCTTGGTTTTTGTTTGTTTGGTTGGATGGGTTTTCTTTCTTGCTCAGATGGTCTCTGGAGGTGAAGACATGGAGTAAAGGCAGAATTTTGTCTGGACACGGATGGGAATTGAGAGAAAAAGAATAACCCAGACTTTGTTTTGCTTTGGTTCTACAAGTCTGAAGTTCTACACTCACTGTAGTGGGACTAGAACCTTTGCTAACAGCCATGTATGTGTGCTATATCTATGTATACAAAAGAAGGAACCCTTAAGTGTCAAAATCAATCCCTTTTGAGATGGTATCACACCCTCTGTAGTGATCCTGCCTCCACCTTTTCAGTTTTCCAGTTAGCAGTCCTGGGAGAACTTCCCGAGGAAAGCCCAAGATGCTTCATTAGGCTAATAAACCCACTTATAATGGAAAGCTTGTCTCATTTTGTTCAACTTCTCAGCGCTATCCTATTCTAGATCTTTGGGAAGATTTTATTGCAGAAAAGGAATTAGAAGGGCAGTTTGGTCCTACTCTCTTTTACTCCAAACTTTGTCCTGGTCGAGCCAGAAAGGTTCAGCTGATTTTTCTTTCTTTTTTTTTTTTTTTGCAACTGACAGGAAAGTAGTTCTTCCAGGGGTGGTGAAAGCATTATTGCTGGAGGACCTGGCTGGGTGCAGCTCTCATTCCCGTGGGTGAGTCACCACCTCAAAGCAGAGAGGCAAATTAATGAGAGAGAGAAGTGGTTTCTAACTGAAGAGACCTTGGCAGAAGGAATAAGTCAAAACCTGGGCCTTGGAATCTCCTGTTTTTGGCTTATACTCTGGCTATAACATAACTAAGTGTAGCTTTGAATGCAGATAAAGAACATCAGTTTTGTTCTTTCTTTGTAACATTCTCCTGCATTTCTTTTTTTTTTTTTTCCCCTGGTGGGGAGAAGAAAATGAAAGGAGGAACAAATAACTTCTAAAACATGCAATTGTGCCATCACTTAAGCCTCTCGTTTAAATTCAAGACAATTTTCCCTTTATTGAATCTAGGGTTAGGTGAGGTGTTTTTTTTCTTCATTCTAATGGAATATCTCTTTCTATTTATCTTTCATAAGACTGTGTTTCATCACTTATAAATGGGAAAAACTTTGGTCAGATGAATTTGTATAACTTAACTAACTTTTGAAAGATGGAGGAAAAGAAACTGTTTTTTTAAAAAATGAAAACCTGTGCTGAGCTGTACTTACACATACACACACACACACACTCACACTCACACTCACACACTCCCCACTTTTGTTTCACCTGGAGACCACCAAGATTGTATGGATGGTGGACAGCTGGTCCGGTTTTTGTTTGGATTGGGTATTTTTATTTTTAATATTTGTCTTCTGAGTCAGAAACGGTTATCTCTTAGAAGAAAAATTTGATGGCTTGAAAGCTGGGTGTTTGTGCTCTCCCCTGAAATGTTACCATTTAAGTAGCCTTCAGTGTCCGTCAGAACTAGCACCCCGCTAAGGTAAATTAGTGACCTTCCCTGCACTCCGCCCTTGCCCCCTTGCCCTGGTGCAATTACCTCCTTGTGGCTGGCTGGGAGGCCCCTCTGGCCTGAAATGGATGATTCTGTAGCTGACGGGTCAGTCTGGGTGGTGTGAATGACTTGCCAGGACAATGGTGGCTTTTCATGCAGATACAGTAATCTGAAGAATGCGGAGGCCTGTCCTTGAGAGGAACCTGCTTCTGTTGACATGTTTATGTGGTTTCCAGAGGTGGGAGCTAGAAGAGGGGTACACGGGTTGGGGGTGGAGAGTGACATGTGGATTGCCTGGAAATTTACAAGTCAGTTGGAATCTGATTTATTGAGACTTAATGAAAAGTTTTTTTTAAAAAAAATGTCGCCTGTCCAGTTTCCTGCCCCATTAGGTTAAAGATTGATGAAAATGAGGTTTTTCTGTTTCAGACATTGACCCTGATTACTGAAAACCCTACTTCTATTCCAGCCTGTGTTTTAGGGTAATTTTAAATGGGATTTTGTAAAATTCTAAGTTCTACCTTGCTTTTTCTGTTTGCTGAATGAATGAGACACTCTACTTGGAGTGTATTTGGCCATTCTGGATGTTTGTGGCTTGTACAGTCTTTTCCAGCGTGGTGTCAGTGGGGCCAAGATTGGTATCTATTAACTTGCTTTATCTACCACCATTGGAGGTGGTACTATGCCTGTGTGCCACCGTGCCAGGATGAGTTATGCAGGAGAGGGTGAGTGGTTCCATGCATTTTCATCCTGGCTACTGCCTGACATTTGAAATGAAGACAACACAGCTGAGCTCAAATTTCTCAGCCAATCACTTACCCTCTCCCAGCCTCGATTTTCTTGTCTATAAAATTGAGGTTTATAACCTTCTAAAAGGACTCTTTTGAGTTTTAAGGAAGACAGCAAGGGATTTGCCTCGCTTAGTGCCTGGAAAAAGTAGGTGCTGGATAAATGTTAGTGAGAACAGTATTTTGAACAAGTACAACTTGTGATATATTCAAGATACAACTTTATTTTTGCTTTCCTTGGTACCGGTACATTTTATTTGGAGGTGGTGGTGGGAATGTTCCCTTCACCTAGATAAAAAATTAGGCAGACCTGTGACTGTTATGTTCATTCCCAGGAAAGTGTCAGCCTTGAGTCCCTTTAAGTCACATAGTCTTGATTCAGAAGGCAGAAAGCCTGCACTGGTAATAATAAATATTCTGCTCTTGACCTAGCAGCAAATTTCTCCTCCACCCTCGATGTCCCCACGTGATCTGCTTCCCCACTCACTCACCAGTGGCTTTTTCTTTTCCCTTGCCAGCGTGGCAGGATAGGGTGGGATGAGGGAACGACATAAGGGGCAGAGAAGTTCCTAATCAGATTCCTGGGACCTGGCGGATGACTAAAACTTTCCCTCACGGGGGCCTTTATGGGACCCTTAAGCGTCCCTGTGGGGCATCCCTCCCTCAGCTCCCCGGACCCACATGGCACCCTCTCTGTTCTGACTCAGCTTTGTGCTGCCTCCATCAGTTCAGGGCAGCTGCCGTCTGCTTCCAGCTCCTTCATCTGAGGCCACCTGCCTCCCCTGGTGACTCCTGACAGGCTCCCACAGCCCCTGGGGCTACATACCCTCCCACTGCAGGGACACACTGGGCTCGTGAAGGGGATCCAGGAAAGACCCCTCACGAGGTACTACCCAAACCCATTGGGAAGGTGGAGGGAAAGAGAGTTCAGAGCACAGTTTTCTCTAAAAATTTCCTCACAACACTCTCTTCTCTTCATTCCCCGATCCCAGTTTTATGCTCCAGGTTCTCAGGGCCACTCCTTTGAATGAGTGTGTGTGTGTGTGTGTGTGTGTGTGTGTGTGTGTGTGTGTGAGAGAGAGAGAGAGAGAGAGAGAGAGAGAGAGAGAGAGAAGAGATGGAAGATACCTGCCTTGTTATCTTGATGTTTATCATTTTGACACCTCAGCCTAATTGAAGCAGGAAATGTCCCCCTTCCCACATAAACACATTGGCCATAATTTACCATTAAAGGAAACTTTAATTGATGACAAAGATGTAGCAGAATGGGACCTTGGCAACAATTAAAAGCCGGTGCCCCAGTGCAGATGTTTAAGGCAGTTGAAAAGAAACTGGTATTTGATATTTCAAAATAACACCAAAGTCATGATGATGAGGAAAAATTAGAGCTTTATTGAATTTACTTTAATTTATTATTTAGTTTTGTTTTTTTATTTGGAATTTCATAACTGTTGGGGGAGCAGGGCAGCTTAAACGATCTTGTATTCTTATCAGGTCCTGAGGGGCCGAGAAGTTCCAGATTTCAGGAACATGAGCTTGGCCCAGGCAGGCACCCCCTCCCCTGCACATCAGCCCTCAGAGGAGTCTGCAGCCCCCCTCTGTGGGATGCTGTCCTTCACATGGCTCTGGGCGCCTGACTTGGTGTGTGCCCTCTGTCCACTCTCCAGGCTCCCTCAGCCTGGAGAAGCCTCTGTATGTTGTGAAATGGGCGCTACACTCCTGAGAGCCTGCCCAGGAAAGTCCTTCAGTGCAGCCACCTAGTGGCACTTTCACGGCCTGGAAATAAGAGGTCAAGGTCTGGAGCCCCAGGTGGTCCTGATCTGACTGTCCGCGGGCATTGTGACCTTGGACACATTACTGAACCTCTCTAAAGCCTCTGTTTCCTCATTCCTACAACCAGAAGCGGATCAGGCGGATCAGTGTAAGGAATATCCACCGTGTGGATTTTGTGTGAGAATCAAATGAGGTTAGGTGTGTCCGGCAGTTAGCTCGGGGCTTGGCTCATCATAAACACTGAAATATCATTGCTAGTATCCCTTGACTCGGGAAAACGGCAGTTCCCAGGCTCCCACCTCAGGATATTCTGATTCTGGAATCTGTATTTTCTTCAACTTTTCCCGGATGAGCTGTCTGGTGAACCAGTTTGGAAGCCCTGGGTGTACCTCCTCCTTTCACTCTGTGGAGTCATCTTTATTTTCTGCAGCCGGGTACCAATCTTATGTAGGCAGTCGAGGCAGCAGTGCTTCATGGGTAGAACTGGGTAGAGCTGGGATTCTGGAGCAAAACCGTCTGGGGTCAAACCCCTGCTTTGCCACACACAGAACGAAACCGAGGGAGCTCATTCCCCTCCTGGGGCCTCTGTTTCCTCATCTGTAGAAGGAGGATGGTAATGCTGCTGCCTCGTGAGATTTGCTGTGAAGATTCAGTGACTTAATACATGAGAAGAGCTTAAAGCAACGCCAGACACCCTTTGAGAGCTCAATAAGTGATAGCGACTGCTAGGTTTTCCTTATTTTGGAGCTCTTATCACATACCCTGAGGAAGTCTTACAAACTATTAACAAAAACTTGACTCTTTTCAAAATTATCTTCATTAATTAATCCGTTCTTAAGTATCATACAGACCACAACTCTAAATATGAGCAACCCCAAACTTCAGAATTTTAATCATCAAATAGTAAATAACTAAATGTTAACTGGAATTGTAAAACAATTAACAAAAATCTAAAACAAAATAGAAAGGTCTGCTACCTGTAGCTATCTAGCCCTAAGCTTGCTTCCCCTCCCCCCCACCCCCCAAATACTTTCATGGCGTCAGTTTAAATGTCTTTTTTATTTTTCTCTTTAAATTTGTAGCACCTGGAGGTTTGTCTTAAAATTTTTTTAGTGTCACCTTTTAAGGTTAATTTTCACTAGATGATTTAAATCATCATTTTAAATACATTTTTTTAAAAATGTTTGAAGGTGAAGGTAATTTTTTGTTAATATATTTTGGTTATTCTTTCCCACAAAAGTATCATAGAGATCATCAAAGAGACTTTTTCACTTTAAAGCAAAACTAAACAGGGCCTCAACCATTTAAATGCCTTGCTTTTTAAAAAATCTTTATGGTGCATAATCCATAAACTTTTAATAGGCTTTACAACTAAGGTCAACTCAATTAACAGTTAAGTTTGATGTCTGGAATCCATAGCCTGAGTTTCAAGTGCCATTATAAGTAACAGTGGTGAGAATATTGATTCAAAACATCTTTCCGCATACCCTTGATTATTTCTTTAAAATAAATGATTGGAAGTAGAATTGCTGAATCAAAAGATATGTACTTTATTGAACTTTTGTTGCCTATCATCAAGTTGCATTCCCAAATATCTGAACCAGTTCATACTCCTACCTGCAATATGTGACCATGCTCGTTTCCTACACACTCACACCAAAATTTTTTAATATCATTTGCCATTAAATAAGCTAAAATGGTATCATTGCTTAAACATGCAACTTTGTATACTTTACTAGTGAGGTTGCACATGTTAAATTTATTTGTTGACCATTTATATTTCCAACTTTATGTCTTACGTACTCATGTCCTTTGACCATTTTTTTAGGTTTTCTTTTTCTTACTGATTTATATAGCTTCTTATATATTAAAGAATCAAATCTTCTCAAGTATATTAGAGACATTTTTCCTAGTATTTTTTCTTTTGACATATTTTTGATATGTAGAAATTATAAAACGTTTTTGCAACTTAAAACTTTCCCTTATGATTTTATTCCTTTCCTTTCTAACCTCAAGTTTCCATAAATATTGTTTTAAAATATCTAACTCTTTAATAGACTAAGTATTTATTTACTGTGCTTTTCCAAATGGTTGAACATTTATCTTAGTACCATGTATAAGTCACACCAAGAATAGTTCCTGGTAAATAGTAGGAACTCAAAAAAATGTTTGAAATCAATAAATACATAACTTAGCTAACATTCTTATTTAGGAGTTAACTTGTTCGAGTTTAATCTATCATCCCCTTATATTTGGAGAATGAAAAATAGACTGAAATACTCATGTATGTTGCAAAAGATCACAAACCTTGAAGAAATTAGTCTGCTTATGGAAGAAAGTAGATCATGGATATCATGGCGTCATTTCTTTATGGTGCAGATATCCAGGCACTACCACTTATAACAAATGCAAGGAAGAATGGGACATTTTTGACAGAATGGCAGACCCTGTTGGCTGCTTGCCCTATGACTACTTCCCACTTTTTTTAGTAGTAGAAACTGATTCTGTTTAGCCATGGGTCAGCAACATGCTCAGGGAAGGTGATCCCAGACCAAAACTCATGAATCATCTAACCATATAATGATACCCATTGTCCTAGTCAATAATAGGTTTAGAGTTGGACTCAGTTCTGACTAGTTGGATCTGAGGGAAAGTCCACTGGAAGCCTCTGGGAAATATTTACACTCTCATAGGAAAAAATCGATGTGCAAGAGGAGTTTCCTCCCACTACCTTCCCCAACACACACACACACACAAACACACACACACACACACACACACACACACACACACACACAGCCAGACACACAGTGCCTTTGTCATGTGAGGATCTGTGGCAACCATTTTTCCAACATGAGGAGGAGGTCTAAGTCGTAACAATGTTGACTTTCTAAAATAGTCCATTCTCTAGACCACTTGTTATATGAGGTGATAAGTCCTATTAAAAAGCAAACAAACAAACAAAAAACACTTTTAGGTTTCTTTGTATTTTTATGGTGTCCAATACTGCTCTCTTGGGTGAGTCACTCAATCTCTCTGGGCTTTCATTTCTGTGAAATAGCTTGGGTGGGCTCTATAATTCTCATGGTCCTAATTAGATTTAAGACTATGATTCCCACTAATGACCAGATGCCCTCTGGAGCATCTTTCTCATCTTTATCCTAAGAGGTGGTGTTTTAAATCCTGAAATACGGAGAATGATAATCAGCATCTGTAGAGTACATTTCACATGTATTATCTCTTGTAATCTTTATAACAACTCTGAGAAGTAGGCATGCCCATTTTGCAGATAAGAAAATCAAGACTCAGAGAGGTTAATGACATAACCAAGGTCTCTCTAGTAAATTGGCTGAGCTGAGAATTACACAAACCCAGCTTCTCCGGCTCCCATTCCATTCCTCCTTTTCCTGTGCCTCACAGCCACAGGCATCATTATCTGTGGTTGGTTTATAGCAGCAGACAACCTTCCAATGTGATTAATTTCTCCTTGCTGTCCAGATGATCACGGATCACTCTGTGAACAACTCCTTGAACAGCCACAGAGTCCAAAAGGAATTTTACCACCCACCAATAGATTCTTTTTTTTTTTTTTTTTTTTTTAATGAACTTAAAGGGTCAGGCTCTGATGTTTATATGAAAGGCGATAAAACACACCTGTTCTTCTGGGAATACACTTTAAGGAAAGGAGAATATATGACTTATTTTGGATAGGATATTTATAACTTACTAATCTATAAACTAAATGATGTAGTACCGAAAGTCAGAGGTCTGCAGTCCCTGGCAGAATACAGTTTACACCCTGATCACACATCCAGCTCTGAGAGAAAGAAGAGAAATGGTTATGCCAGGTGGGGATGGGCTCGTTGCTCATCAGAAGCTGTGGCTGATGAGTAACTGCTGCACAGCTTGGGGACATATACCTGCTGTCTCCATCTCCAAAGCCTGCAGCCTTTAGAGCAGGAGGGAGGTCGACATTATCTGGGCTCCCCTTCACTTTGTAGGTGAGGAAATTGCCTTTATGGTTATAGCCTGTGCATCTAGCACAGAATCTGGCCCATAACAGACACCCAATAAATATTTTCTACATCCTGCAGTTGATTAATGAAGCTGAAGCCTGAAGAGGTGAAATGACTTATTCAGAGTAAAATAACTAATAAATGACAGAGCCCAGACTTCTGGTCTCCTCAGTCTCATCTGATAGATTTAATTCCAATGAAACTGGAAATATGGGCTTTGTTGGAGGTCAGAAATGTCACTACACATAGGAAAATCACTGTTTTAATTGTGTCTCAAAATGTCTGGGATCCAATATAAATACATCATTCATTTAAAAATCGACCAAATATGTCTGCCTGGATGAGTGGTGATGTGGGTAGAATGACTGGAATAGTTCTGGGACATTTAGTCATTGAAATCTGTCTGTGTCTCAGGGCCACTCAGAGGTCGAAGAGGGTGTCTGGTCAGCCTGAGAAGTCCCTTCTCTATGGCTGGCATGACCTCCGCCACTCTTACATGCCCACTGGACCACAGGCATAATTCCCTTAGAGAACCTCAATCTCTATACATGTTAATGGCTTAAATATGGCCCAATGAGCCACCTTAAAGGTGAAACAAAATTGCATAGTAGAAACATAAATTATATAAAGATTGTATCGAGGATAAGAGAAGGGTTCAGCCATTTGGACTTGGTAATGAAGGAGAGGAGAAAAAGAGAAAGGACTGTTTCGTCCTTGAGGGCAGAGACTGAGTAATGCTCATTGTACTGAGCACATAGTAGGCAAATATTGGTTGAGAAAATGAAAATCAGTCTTATTACATAGGTATGCATATACTAAATACATGCATATATATGTATGTATATGTATGTGTATGCGTATGTGTGTGTACTTATATCATTGGTTAGATGGAGTAAACACTGTGTCCCCTGTTCTCTACCTGGCTACCTTCCTTGTTTTGATAGTAACTCAGGTCTCCCAAACATAGAGCCTGACAAGATCAATTCAAATGTTTCTACTCTGTGGCTCTGACTGGCAGAGAGAATGGGATACATAAATGTAACAAGATGTTTCCTAAAGGCTACTGGTAAAGAAGTTTCCTCCCTCTTCTATGGAAGCCACTTGGAGAGAGGCCCTTTCTGGTGGACAGAGCCATTGCATTGTACAAATCCAGGGAACACTATAATATTGTGATTTATAATAAGAAATATATATTTGGTCTTCTTGCACAGAGTTTCTAAAACGTTTGGAATTTCCTAAATGATGAGAGCAATAAAGGTGTCTTTTGTTACCTTAATGAGGTTGAATTTTGTAGAGCTCCAAGGGTTGCCAAGAGAACCAACCATGTAATTAGAGGGTTGGAACGTTCTTCATTCTTCCTCCCCTAAACTGGAAAGAGGGGTTGGAGGTTGAATCATTTTTCAATGGCCAATGATTTAATAAATCATATCTATGTAATGAGGCCTTCGTAAAAACCCAAAAGGACAGGACATGGAGAGCTTCCAGGCTGGTAAACATGTGGAGATTGAGGGAGAGTGGCGAGCTTGGAGAGAGCATGGAATCTCTGTGCCCTTTCCCCATGCCTTGCCCTATGCATCTCTTCTATCTGTCTGTTCCTGAATTATGTCCGTTTATAATAAACCAGTAATCTAGTAAGTAAAATGCCTCTCTGAGTTCTGTGAGTCACTCTAGCAAATTAATTGAACTCAAGAACGTAGGGGCTCCTTGGAACCTCCCGTCTATAGCCAGTCAGTCAGAAGCATAGGTGACAACCTGAACTTGTGACTGGTATCTGAAGGGGGAGAGGAGCAATCTTGTGGGACTGAGCCCTTAACCTGTGGAATCCGATGCTATTTCTGGGTAGATAGTGTCAGAATTAAGTTGAACTGTAGAGCATCCAGTTGGTGTCCGAGAATTGCCCAATGGTGTAACCCCCCCCCCCCCCCATTGAAATTGGGTACTCAGAATCTTGTAGGTCTCACCGGTATTATGTTTAATTCAGTTCCGTGAATGGTGTACTCTGGAGTTGTGTGACGTGGTAGACCTCTCCATGGACATGAATGACAAAGCGTATATTCTCCAGAAACTGCTGGCAGCCATGTTGTGGCCATACGGGATGGCAGCCTTAGGGTGCAACACAACATGTGGGAGACAGATTAGAGATAGAGGCTGAAACTGGGTCTTTGGTGACACTGTTGAGCTCCTGGAGCAAGCCTTGATGAACCTTTCTGTGTCATTATCATGTGGCACCGATTTTCCTCCATTGTTTAAATCTGTTTGAATCAGGTTTTATATTACTTGGAACCAAAAAAATCTGAACAGGTACACACAAAGAATGGATTTGTAACATTAGTCTCATCAGTGTAGACACCTAGGTCAGACCCCTTGGATCTCAGAGAGACGATTTTGTCCTGAGTGTCCTATTTCACACCCTATTTATAGTCACCAGATAATTACCGAGTATCTGTTTCGTCTTAGAATAGACATGAGAGCATCTATGCACATTTAACAATTCTCATCAACAAACTTTAGCAAAACTTCCTTTACACCAGACACTTTGCTCAGCGCAAGATCATAAAACATAAATTTAAAGATTAAACATGTTTAAAACCATGAATGACAAGAACCGAGCCGTTAGCAACTTACAGTTTTCTGGACAATACGGGGTTGTCGGGGAGGTAGGAGAAAGAAGAAGGCCACCTGTCATGTAAGGCACAATTATTACATGTAAAAAGTGAAGGGCAGATACGCTGTCCAGGAGGGAAAAACTAATTCTGAGTTTGACCATCAGTAAAGAGGTCAAGAATAAGTTTGCCTATGAGCTGGACTTGAAGAATTCACAGAATTTCCATAGCCAGTAATGAGGATAAGGGCATCTCAGGCAATAAAGGGTAAGTAAAGGCCAGGGGGCAGGAAATTACAGATGAAAAATCTAGTGTAGCAAACGCGTGTGTGGGAGGGAGGCAGTGAGGGACCAGGCTAGGAGTTAGGAAAGGCCCAGAGTGTGGGGGGCCTGGAATGCTTTCCGAAGGAGCTGGACTTTATTTAATAATAGAATAGTATTCATACAAATAATAATAACAAATATATAGAGTGTTTCTTTTGTGTCAGGAATTGGTCTAAGAGGTTTATATATATACTAATCTTTATGACAAGTTAATGAAATAAGTACCATAATTATTAATCTCACTTTTCAGATGAGGAACTGAAGCACAGAGAGGTTAGGTAACTTGTCCAAGATCACACTGCATCACACTGGACTGGTGGAGGTGGGAGTGAAACCCAGGCAGGCTGGCTCCAAGGTCTGAGTCCTCCAGGGTACTCAGCATAGCAGTGCTGTCGCCAGTGCTGACTCAGGCCTGCCTGTGGTGGACAGATGGCAGTCAGGCTATCCCAGGAGGACAGGTGAGCAACAACAAGGATGTGACTAAGTCAGGGGCAGAGAGAAGGAAGGAGACGAGATGGAGTCGAGAGAGAGCTACAAAGGAGGAAACTCCCTACAAGGATTGTAAACTGGGGCACTGACCTGTGCAGTTTGCCTTGACAAATTGAGCTTTGAATGCATTTTGATGCATTCAACTGGCTGTTTCCCCATATCACACCCGACTCTACCTACATTTCCCTCTCCATCCTGACTTTTGAAGGTTAATACATTTATGACCCCTGTTCCATTGCATTTGCTGTTAGAGATCAATGAATGAGTCAGAGAGGAATCGGAGATGTCTAGCCAGGGAGTCGCATGGGTAATAGTGCCATTGATGCGACCGAGCACACAGAGAGGCCAGGGAGAGAGGACTAAGTGGTCGGTCTGCGATATGTGGAATGAGAGGTCTTTGGAACAGACTATAGATGGCCAGTGAGCATATAGAAATATAGCCTGGAGCTCAGGAGCTAGAAATGTTTCTAGTATAGGCATAGAGAAACTAGTTATAGTCATGGAGGAGGTGGGGGCAGGGTCCACATACCTTAAATGGACAGATAACTCATTTTCATCCATTTTAATCATTCCATTAGATCCTATCATATTCACCAGGTCTTAACCATGGAGATTTAATCTGTGGTATTGTGCCCATGACCTTGCCTGGAGCATTAGAGAGAGTCAGATGTTTGGTTAGTTAGCAAAGCAAAGTACTGGACCCACATAATGTCTACGGTGGACAAGAGCAAGGCTTAATGCGTAGGCCCTAAATGTTGAATGGAGCCTGTTCAACCCTTTTTTCCCAAAGCCAGGATTGGCCCCCATGACAGAAGTGGGACTGCGCCTGCTGGGGGCAGGCAAGGGGCCCAGCTATCAAAGGAAATGGGACTAAGATACCAGGAACTTGATAGAATATTAATGCTTTTTAATGACCACATGGGGAACTTAGCTTGTCTTTACTATAGAAAAAGTCATCATCAAAGTAAAGAAATAAATAGATGAACGTGTGCAGCTAGGTGATTGCCACTACGAAGACTGCCCAATGGACTGCATTTCATTCACTGTGGATGAATGTGTGTAAAACAAAGGGTTCACCTACTACTAATTATTTAAAATGAGACATATTTTTCTGACTATAAAAGTAATAGATGTTCATTGTTGAAAATTTGAAAATTGAAAAAGGATAAAAGAGCATCCAAATCACTCAAAATCTTAGTAATATGGATAACTTTTGTTATATTTCTTCCTGTTCATTTTAAAGTGCATGCACATATGACACTTGTGGTTGACGTCATGCTATAGTTATATTTTATTTTTATATATTTTATTTTATAAATTTTATATAATTTTATTTTTCATCAGACATGCCGTAGACATTTCTCCATGTCATTAAAATGCCTTTGGGAACATAGTTTTAAATATTTAGAAAGTTTTAATTTGTATGGCTGAAATATAATTTACTCAATCATTGTCCCAACCTTTGAGCACTTAGATTTTTAGCGTTTTTTATGTTATAAATGATCTTGGTATTCTTTGTGTCCAAGTTTCAGATTAATTTCATAGCTCCGATTCCTGAAAGTACAAACACCAGGTTAAGGAGTATAAAGGTATAGTCACAACTCTGGCTGGTTATGCACAAATGGGATTATTGCAAGGAGGTAAGAGGAGCTCTGGAAGTTGTAGAACATGGTAGAGACCCAGAGTCAGGAAGGCAGGACCCAGTGGGCGCCTCACGCTCTGTCTGCCACGTCTGATTGGCTGAAGTCAGACCCTGGATCAATCAGCAGATAAGACACACACACACACACACACACACACACACACACACACACTCACACACACCAGGGGAGGCATTGTGACCACAACATCCACCTACACTTGTGTTGACTACATGAAGATTCCTGGATATAAAATTCCTGGTTCTAAAGGTATGGCTATCTTAAAAGTTCTCAATAGAAATGCCCAAATTTCTTGCCACAAATGTACCAGTTTATATCCTCACCAGGTCTGTGTTTGTATCACAGTCATGTATCTGGCATGTGTGTGTGTGTGTGTGTGTGTGTGTGTGTGTTTAATTCCTCCAAAATTTGAAAAACTACCTCATTTTGTTATTCTAACCTACTTTCCTTTTTTTAATTTGTAAGGATTTTGAACATATCAGTGATGAGCTATTCTGTGAGCTGAATCTTTGTTTCTGTCATGCATGTATTGACTGGGATCTGGGTTATGTGAATTACTCAGAAGTACCCCTCTCTACTCCTTCACACCAAAACTCCTCATAGGTTCTGAAATCACCATGTAGTTAAATAATAGCATTTGTTTTCTCAAATAATGCAAAACATTTCCGTTTATACTTCATGTGCCTCTTCAGTGTGCCAAAGATTTGCCTCTTATTCCAAAAGAATGTTAAAAAAACACAAAGGCTTCATATAAAAGTCTTAAGTTTTTCCTTTACTACACATGATTTAAAAGGCTTTGATTTGTAAAGTATTAAAATATCCCTTTGGCTTGTGTGGGAGTTGGGGACACTCTTTCACTAGCTGCCGGATAACTAGTACTTGGAGAAGAAAAATGCTTTCCTCCTGGAGGCAGGGGAATAAACCTATCACAAATTAGCTATCAGAGTGCACAGCCTGGGCCGTTTATGGGTAAATCAAGGAAGATATCAAAATAATGGGGTTTTTAATTATCGTTAAATAACTCTTGATGTGCCAAGTCAGGAGGTCCTTAGTTTTATGTTTCTAAAGAAAAAATGGTTCTTGGCCCCTCATAACTTGAGATCATACCTTAATCGGGAGAAGAAATCTGTAAAAAGAACCTCACCGTTAATGATTATTTCATTATGTAAGCAAAAGAAGGCATTAAGGATCAAATGAAAACAAGACCAAAACCTCCTTTTACACACTCATTCCATTTTCTCCTCCACCCTTACCATTCTGTAAGTTTACGTGGCCAGATGGTTCCAATTCATAGTGCTTACTTATCACAAATGTCCTTTCTGCAATGAGTTTGGTTAAGTCCAAAAACAGACTCAAGTTTGTTGAGTCTGAGGACTCAGAACATCCGCGGTGATTTCATTTGTTCTTAGAATCATGAGGAGCTTGTAAAATCGCTGACCTTGTCGGGAACATCACAGAGATAGGCTCTGTCTAAATCCATGTCCGACATGTCCCAAGGTTCTATCTTCCAGCTTTACTGGGGGGGGGGGGGGGGGAGAGAGGGGGGGAGCAGAGGAGAAAAGAGCTGCATATGGGACCTGCTTTCATTAGCCTGGCCACCTGATATGGAGTGGGGTGAGGGCAACGCTATAGACATTTGCAATTAACTTAGATATGTATTTTTCTCACACTCAAAAGTTCAAAAAGAGAAGGCTCCAAGATAAGTTCCTATATTCCAGATGGTTCTCTGCCATCTTCTGTTTGTGAACTACATTTCCCTCATGACTACAGGGCCTCCAAAATTACGTGCTTCCCATGACAGCTTTCCAAACAGAAAGGGAGAGAAGAGAACAAAAGCCTTTCCTTCTGTGACTGGCTACTTTCGATCATGAACAAATCTTTCCCAGAAACCCCCTGCTGACTTCCTCTTATATCTCCTTGGGTGCCCTGACCCAGGACTGGATCACCTGACTGCCACTGGCTTCTCAGACCAAGTCAAACAGACCTGGTATAATTGGTTTCCACCAGCTGTGTTCATGTTCTGGAGCTGAGCACGTGATTCCCGGACAAAACCGAAGCTCTGCTAACACAGACGGTGAAGGACTGGCTACTGGAGAAGCAGCCTCCAGGGATTGTGCTGGCGAGTCAGTGACTCCTTCCAGTAGCGAGTCACTTTACAAAGTAACCCTCAGTATCTGACATGATTTCGTATTATACAGTTAAAAAGGAGGAACCAGGGGAGAAAAAACATGTGTGGGGAGGCGGGGGGGGGGGGGTGTGATTAAGGAAAAGGAAAATAACGTGGCCCAACTCAAAACAAAGCAACAGGTTTACTAAATACTTCTTCTGTGAGGCTAGTGTCAGACTCAAAGCCCTGCCAATGTGTGCTTTGGGCCTTATCTGCGAGGGGATTACAAGCTGTCCTGGTACCAGTGAGAGAACAATAGGAACCAGAACGTTACTAAAGGCTAAAGCTCGAGACAGAGAAAATAATGACTTGGAGAGGTTAGGGTGAGGACACATCATTGCAGTGTGAGGTGTGGAGAGGGCTTCAAGGAAGAGGCGGGTGGAATTTAGACGAGCAGAGAGGACATTCCAGGTGGGAGAGCACTGCAGGTCCAGGGAAAGGGCCTGTCAAAGGCTGACACAAGAGTGAATGTGTTTGGGGGTGGGAGGGCCTGTCAGTGAAGAAACTCGAGTTTGGAGCAGGTTTGGAGAGCCACTGATAGAGTTCTTGGCATGTTAACATTCAGAAGTGCACCTCTGAGAGCAAAATCGTGTCTGACAAGTGAGATTTTTGCTCCGTGAATTTTCCTGGAGGAACGTTTTTGGTGTTGGCAGGACTCTTGCCTCTAATGCTGGCAGATATGAAGCCCTCAGTTCACTAGTTGAAAAACGTTACTGATTGGGGGTGGGGTGGGGCTGGGCTGCCTCAATCTAGGGACAAATGACCGCTTGTCTGTTGCACATGTAGATGCTCTAAATCAGCCATTCCTTGTAGCTTTGTCCTTACTTACACCACGTTGCAGTCAAAGAAATAGCTGTGCTGTCCTGGTCTGCTTGCAAAATTACGGCCATCTTTATTTTAGAATTGTCTTAAAAGGTGCCTACTAACCACTTTAGATATCTTGCCCTTATCCCAAAGATTTCCCCTCACAGCTGAAACGTCTCCCTCTCTGTCCCCAGAACAACATGCTTCCATCAACTTCCCCCACTCCTTATTCACACACATCATACCTTTCCCGAAAGCCTGCAACTTCTCTCTGTGTACAAAGATCCTCAATTACTCATACAAACTCAAGAAATCTATCCAGAAAAGGGCTCATGTTGGCAGCTGACTGCAGAGGTTATGGGTGTGGGTGACTATGAAACTCATATATAAATCACTTCTATCTCTGTTCATATCTAGTCCATCAAAACTTTTTTATTGTGGTAAAATATATATACAATATAACATTTGCCAATTTGACCATTTTTAAGTGTACAATTCAGTGGCATTAGTTACATTCACAATGTTGTGCAACCATCACCACTATCTTTTTCTCAAACTTTTTGATCACCCTAAACAGAAACTCTGTACCCATTAAGTAATATTAATAACTCCCTCTTCCTCCGTGCCTCCAGGCTCTGGTAAAATCTCTAATCTACATTCCGTCTCAGTTTTCTCATTCTAGGTATCTCACATAAGTGGAATCATACATTATTTGTCCTTTTATGTTTGGCTTCTTTCATTTAGCATAATGTGTTCAAGGTGCATCTGTGTTGTAGCATGTGGCAGAGCTTTGTTTCTTTTTAAGGCTGAATAATATTCCACTGTATGTATAGACCACATTTTGTTTATCCATTCATCTGTTGGTGGACACTTGGATTGCTTCCACCTTTTGATTATTGTGAATACTGCTGCTATGAACATTGGTGTACAACTACCTGAGTCCTTCTTTTTAATTCCTTTGGGTATATACCTAGGAGAGGAATTGCTGGATAACATGGTAATTCTGTGTTTAAATTTTTAAGGAAACACCAGGCTGTTTTCCACAATAACTGCACCACTTTACATCCCCACTAGCAATGTACAAGGTTTCTAATTTCTCCACATCCTCACCAAAACTTGTTATTGTTATTACTGGGTGTCTTGTTGTGGATTTGATTTGCATTTCCCTAAGGACTAATGATGTTGAACATTTTCTCATGTGCTCATTAGCCTTTTGTCTCTCTTCTTTGAAAAATGTCTATTCAAGTCCTTTGTCTATTTTTAATTGGTTGTCTTTTTGTTGAGTTATAGTTCTTTATATATTCTAGATATTAACCCCTTATCAGATATATGATTTGCAAATAGTTTCTTCCATTCTGTGGGTTGTCTTTTCACTCTTTCAGTAATGTGTTTTAATGTATAAAAGTTTTAAATTTTAATGAAGTCCAAATTATCTGTTTCTTCTTTTGTTACCTGTGTTTTGATGTCGTATTTAAGAAATCATCACCAAATCCAAAGTTACTAAGATTTTCCTGTGTTTCCTCTAAGATTCTTACAGTTTTAACTCCTAAATTCAGGTCTTTGACTCATTTTGGGTAAAGTTTTGCATGTGGTGTAAGATAAGAGGCCAACTTCATTCATTTGCATGTAGATATTCAGTTTTCCTAGTAGCATTTGTTGAAAAGATGGTCTTTTCCGCATTGAATGGTCTCGGCACCCTTGTTGAAAATCAAGTGACCATAAATGTGAGGATTGATTTCTAGGCTGTCAGTCCTATTCCATTGGTCTATATGTATGTCCTTATGCTAGTGCCACACTATTTTGATTACTGTAGTTTTGTAGTAAGCTGAAATCAGGAACCTACAGACTTTTATATGCAAAGAAGGCCTTGTTCATTTTGAGAAGTCATGCCTTCTCTATTTCTTAGGAATTATTCTTTCACTGAGCACAAATATCCCTGTCAGCCTGTGGGTCTTTCACCTTGTTCCAATACTGTCCCTAATTGAGCTCACAGAGAGGGCAGGGGAAAGACCATCATTTTTAAGTCTTGGCAGGGGCAAGACTAAGTAAAAGCCTGAAGTTAATGCTCTAAGGTCTTTGCCCAGGAGCTAGTTTTATTATTTTTTTTTTTTTCCTGGTAGAGTCAAAGAATGGAGGATTCAGAGCAATCCCAAATAAGGGAGCAAATGCTCATGAGAGGACATGAGAATCTGTCGGGTTCTAACCAGGAATATGGAAACCACTTTAGATATTACGTCAGAGAGAAGTGAATCCAGGGAACAGCTACAAAGGGATGGAGAAATGGGGAAAACAAACAAAGAATAGAGAAGATGAGAAAGAGCAGGAAACCCATTGCCACGTTCTAAGGAATATGGGCAAAGGGAAAAGCAGTGTCAGCAAGGCCTAGGAGCCAGGATCACCCCATGGAAACTGGGAACTATTAGGCCAGAGGTGGAGCCACAAGGGAGATGCAGCCTTTGCAAGAAATGCCAGCCGAGGCCAAGCAGGAAAGGGAGAGAGACCTTGGTTTCTCTCCCTAGCACCACCTCACCACTAGCTGAACCCAGTTGGAAGTAGTTACTCATTCTGGGAGCCCAGGAAAATGCAGTCTGCAGTAGCCCTCCCCATTCCCTCTGCCCCCTGTGCCCCCACAGGTGATGCAGACCAGAACAGTAAAGGGTGCAGGATCTGAGGCTATGTATATAGGCCCAGGAATTGCATAGAAGAAAAGCAAGATTCTGCTAATATTGTAGTGCAGGAATCTGATCTCGGGTGTGGTTAAAAATAAATAAATTTAATGACATCAGTAGTACAGTTACTGAGTATGAGATGCATACAAGGCAGTTAGATTCTTTGCATGTTATCTAGTTTAAATTCATGAAAAGGCCCAATGAGGTCAACATGATTGAATAGTTTTCAAGACAGAGAATGAGGCTCAGTTAAGTGGCTTGTCCACGCTTATAACTGGCAGACTTGGCTCTAGGCACATCTGTCTCCCCCAAGACTATGCCCCTGATGTGATGTGTGCTGCTTCTCAGCAAAGAAAATGAAGGCTAACAGTTCTTTCAGAGCAAACGCAATTCTCACCCTGCTCCTGCTGGTTCCCACCTGGCTGACTGTGACCCCTGAGAGCATGGAAATATGTGCGTTACCTAAAGCCAGTGTCTTGAAGATGGGAGGAAAAGGGTGGTGCCTGGAAAAGGGAAATATAAAGAATGTTCTGCCCTCTGGGCCGGCTAGCTACTACTTCTAGAAATAATTTTGAATTCTCTGCAAAATGAAGAAGGAATGAGTCGCCATGTTGAAGATTCCCACCATTTTTTTAGAAGCAAGGGACAAGAAGCTCAGCTAGACAGCAGTGGCAAGAACTGCCCCACGGAGGCCCACAGGTAGCCTGACCTGGCACAGCCTGCAGAGGATGAAGGGTAAGGAGATTTCTGAGGTCCCTATGTGGCGTTTAACCCATGTGTGTCTTCTCCATGCCTCCACCCTTTGGAATCAGTTTCTACACCAAGTTCTCCCTGTGGGGGATGACTTCAGGAATCCTTAAGGAAGGAGATGAGCTGACCCACCAAAGTGCATCCAGAGTGAAGGAAAATGTTCACATCTAGTGAGAGAATCAGGTATAGGCTCAACAGGATCGGCCCCCACTACCCATCCCTCTTCACTTTTCTAATCTTCTAACTTCGCTTTCTAGGACTCTCCCTGACTCCTTGCTTCAGCTACACTGACCTCTGTGCTATTCCTTGGACACATTAAACATGATCCTGCCCCTGGGCCTTCACACTTGCCATTCCGTCTACTTAGAACACTTTTTACTTATACATCTGTTTTGTTCTTGTCCTTATCTCCTTTAGGTGCTCTGTTCAAAAGTCACACATGTCAGTGAGGCCTTCCCTAATTATTCTATTAAATTAAACTTTCTTCTCTACTATAATACATTTTACTCCCCTGCTTTTTCTCCATAGCTTTTTCTCCCCTGCTTTTTCACCTATACCAAAAGTTCTCAAACTCTAACAGGCATTAAAGTCACCTGGGGTAAGGTGGGAGGCATGTTAAAATCCAGATTCCTGACCCTCCCAGTTTCTGATCCAGTCTGTCTGGGAAGGGGCCTGAGAATTTACATTTTTCAGAAATTCCCAGGTGGTAATGCTGATGCCACTACCGCATTTTGAGGACCATTTCCATATAATGTCTGCTCTCTCTCTCTCTCTCTCTCTCTCTCTCTCTCTCTCTCTCTAAAGTTTGTTAACTTTTACTTGTTCGTTACATTTAAAAAAGTTTAATACTTATATTTCTATAATCATGTCTTCTTTTCTCTATATATTTTGTTTAGTTGCAATCCCCTCGTTTAATCAGTCATATGAGATTTTCAAAAAAAGTTGGCTTTCATTTTTCATGATTATTCTCTCTTTCTCTTTGTCTAATTGTTTATACCACTTATCTTTCCAATTTTCTTCTTGTTTTTTATGTGTGCTCTTTTACTCTTTACTTTCCTGAATTGAATACTTAGCTTATTTTCTATCTTTCTTGTTTCTTGTTACATGTATTTAAAGCTCTCACTAACCCTCTAAGCACTGCTTTAGCTGCATCCCATTAATTTTGAAATGGAATGCTTTCCTTGCCATAAAACTCTATGTTTTTAATAACTTCATATTTGCTCTTGTACCCAAATGTTGTTTAGTTATATTTTGTTCAGTTTCCAGACATAATGGATTTTTTAAAATCAATCATTTTGTAGAATTTTAATTTTATTAAGCTGTGGTCAGAGAACTTAGTGTGCATGACTGAATACCTTGAAATGTCTTGAATCTTTTTTGAAGCCAAGAACATGTATAATTTGGGGGAAGTTTCATATGAGCTTGAAAGACTATAAATTTTGTTTCTTGGGAATTAATGTACATATATATATGTGTGTGTATGCATGTATATGTATGTATATATATGTATGTATATATATATGTATGTATATATGTATATATATATATATATATATATATATATATATATGTATGTATATCGTGTTTCCCCGAAAATAAGATCTAGCCAGACCATCAGCTCTAATGCGTATTTTGGAGCAAAAATTAATATAAGACCCAGTCTTATTTTACTATAAGACCGGGTATAATATAACAATATAATATAATATAATACTGAATATAATATGATCTTATATTAATTTTTGCTCCAAAAGACGCATTAGAGCTGATGGTCTGGCTAGATCTTATTTTTGGGGAAACACGAGGTATATATATAAACTTAAAGTATGTTAAAGCATTTATATTAATAATTAATATGTTAGTACTTCTTAATCATGTTGTTAAAATCCTCTGTACATGTGATTGTTGTCTGTTTGACCCAATATTTCCTTCTCTCTGCAGACTCTCAATTTTCCTTCTGAGATTCCTATTAGAATGATGTTAACACTTCTAACTCTTCTCTCATTCTTTTTATCTCTTCGGCCTTTCTCATTCCTACTGGAATAATTCTTCATCTGAACATCCAGCTGGTAAACTCAGACTTTGTATCCACTGTTTCCTGGCCCACTGTAAGGATGGAGGTTAGGAATCAGGCCAGAGAATGTGCAGAGAGAAAATCATACAAATAAAAGCTCTTTCTCGGAGGCTGGCTGGTGCATCAGCTGTGCCCCAGGCTCTCTCTAGTGTAAGGTCATCAACATCCCCACCCCCTCCATCAGGACCCCCAGCCAACTGGGTCCCAATCAAGACTCTCCCCGAGGGTTTCTCACAATGTTTGTGTTATTTGGCTGAGCGCACCTAAGATCCATCAACTTCCCCATCTCTTCTGTTGCATCTATAGCCCTGGGAGGCGTGTGGGAGCCAGCAGTCCATGAATAGTCATTTCATGTCCGTCCTGGCTTATCTGTGGGTCCCAGTTTAGTTTTTATAGCCATTGCTTGTCTTAATTTTATTCTTCTCAAGAAGGAAAATACTAGGAAGTTTGGGATCATTTTATTAGCAACAAATGTCTGTCAATATTAATTTATCCCATGTGTGATATATGAGTGAGATAAGTGCCAAACTATTAAATTCAACTTAAGTAACAGGAACAGCAAAAAAGGAACTGAAATTTTTGGCTTGTAGAGGAGCCACATTTTTCCAGCAGACTTGACCTACTGAAGTTCAGAGGTCTGGAGTGAAAAACTTTAACAGAGGTTGAGACAAGTACTCAATCTGGGAGGACAAATTTCTCACGATAAACTCTCCAGGATTTGAGCTGAGTAGTTTCTCCATAGAGTTGCTTGACTTCCCAAATGAAAATATAGGACATTCAATTAAATTTGAAAAATAGCTCTGGCTGGCAAATTTTGGTAATTTATTTAAGAAATAGCTGAAGACAGGACGTTTAAGGAGTTCTCACGAAGTCAATATATGACACAGGGCAAAAATCGTTCAATACAGGATATGTCCTATATATAAAGGTCACCTGGCAACTCTATTTTTTCATCCACTGGATCACTAGACTTGCACAGGCCTAATGGTTGCTCACAGTCATAATGAGAAAGGCCTTCCTTCTAAAACTAGGATCCAGTGACACCATGGGAGAGAATATTTGAAATCAGGACCATTCAGGAAATTCAGGGACAAGTATTTGCGTAACAATAGGCTTTCTTTACAGCAGTGGTCCTCAAGCCTGGATGTATATTAGCATTACCTGAGGATTGGATTGTCAGATAAAATACAGGATGTCCAGTTAGACTTAAGTTTCAGATTAACACAAATAATTTCTTAATATAAATATGTCCTAAATATTGCATAGGATATACTTATAGTTAAAAAAAAAATGTTGTTAATCCAGCATTCAAATTTAACTGGCTATTCCATAATTTTATTTGCTAAATCTGGCAACCTTACCTTAGGAGCTTTTAAGACATACCTGTGCCTGGGCCATACCCTAGACAAATTCAATCAAAACCTAATAGTGAGCCATGTCTTGGGCCAGATAAGAATCTCCCCAGGTGATCTTAATATGCAATCAGGGTTGACAATCCCTTCTCTGGAGTTTCGAGCAGAGCTTCTCAAGCTTCAATTTTCACGTGATGCACACTGGATTTCAGGGGAGCCTGTGGGAATAGGTCAGTTGGGGTCTGTGTCACTGAGGGAGGTAGACAGACTTCAGGTTTATCATGTTTCAGGGAGGAGTTCCTGAGGCCTCTGCTCCCTCCGTCTCCCAGCTCATAGACCTGATTGCTTCATGTCCATTGTATGCACATGTGGTGCACACACACATACGTATGCTTTTCCTTTTTTCAACTCTTAGGGAAAAAGTTAAGGTCATCGTTAAGATCACCAGGGCAATTCAGCTTGTTTGTCTGGGGTGTTTAACTCTGGCTGTAGTCTTTAAGGGAATACACACAACAAGGAGCTGATCACTAGTGAATGAATGCTGTCAAGTGTGGAAACTTTGAAAAAAAATCATTCTGAAAGCTACCACAATATCACCATTCACCGAACTGCCCTCAAAATACGAGGTTGGACAATTAAGTTCATGAACTCATCCTAGAAAAAGTGCTACATACCTCATTGCTGAATATCACTATGGTCACCTTCCAAGCACTCCCTTGGGAGGCTATGCACCAACGCCAGTGCCTGGTCCACCCTTCAAAGCAATTTTGGAACTCTTTTTCTGGAATGGCCATCAGAGCTGTCGTCGTATTACCCTTGATGTCCTGAATGTCATCAAAATGTCTTCCTTTCACTATTTCCTTTATCTTTAGGTAAAGAAAGATGTCATTGGGGGCCAGATCACATGAGTAGGGATGGTGTTCCAATACAGTTATTTGTTTACTGGCTAAAAACTCCCTCACAGACAGTGCCGTGTGAGCTGGTGCATTGTCATGATGCAAGAGCCATGAATTGTTGGCAAAAAGTTCAGGTCGTCTAACTTTTTCACGCAGCCTTTACAGCACTTCCAAATAGTAAACTTGATTAACTGTTTATCTAGTTGGTACAAATTCATAATTATAAATCCCTCTGATATCAAAAAAGGTTAGTAACATCGTTGCAACAAGTTTGCAAACTTAATTGTCAGACCTCCTATTACAGAGAAACAGGACCAGGTAGGTCCCGGGGCCTGTTTCTCCAAAGAAGTGGGGGCAGAGTAGTTGGAAAAGCAATGTTGCTTAGAGAATAAGATTTTATTTCCATTTCAGTGTTGCTCCCTAACAGTGGCGTGACTTTAGCCAAGACACCTGACTGGTCTGCCTCAGTTCTCTACTCTAAAAACTGGACTAGTTATGCTTCAGAGGGCTACTGGAGGGCGAGTGAGAAAAGGTGATGACGGCACGTAGCACAGTGCCTGGCACAAGGCAACTGCTGATCAGTGTTGGCTGATTCTGCCTCTTGGGAGAGATTCTGTTTCCAGGACAACTTCATGACCTTTCGCATCTCCAGTTCTTATTCCCAGACGCGGGCTCTGAGGGAAGACAGCAGTAGAAAGCAGCAAAAATGCAGTTCAAAGAGAGCTGCAAAGCCGTGTATCAGCGTCCCAGCTCATGATTATGAAGAATGGCATTTATAGCGGAGCATTTTCCAGGGTAGCATATTTCAATAACAAAACAAACCACACAAAAATACCAGCGTGCGCGCGCGCGCACGCGCACACACACACACACACACACACACCCTTTAAAAAGTATTTACTATTAATTTTACGAGAAGTTGACTGAACTGTTGAAAGAATGTTGAAATGAAAAGCCACTTCTGAAACATCTCTTCATAGTTAGAAACAGTTTGGTGTATTATTAGTATTATTCTCTTTAATCTGGAGGCTCTTTGCCGCCCCCGCCTGCGTGACTGCATGAGAAAATGCTCCAGTGTGAGGAGCATGAGTATCGCTGGTTATCTGCTCAAAAACATTTGTCGATTCCAAATGAATCATCACTTGGGAATACCAAGAAATGCCGTTTACCTATTAGACCCAACAGAAATGCACTCAATGAACTAATTATTTGACACAGTATGCCAAGTATGCAGGGATAGAATTGTTTCAGAGACTGGGGATGCCCTGATTTTGTTTCCAATTTATGTTTGAAAAAACGAATTTGACTCTTTTTTCTTAAACTGCAAAGTGGGAAGAGGAGAGAATTTTATTTTTAGCCTGACCAGTGTGGCCACACATACATTGTCTTGTTTTTGTAAATAATGGCCAAATTCATATAAAACAGCTTAAATTATTTTGGTGTATGTATACACCTATATGTGTATATGTTAGAATATAAATAGAAATTACATAATGTATGTTAAATACATTGTACTATAGATATGTGATGTCTCTTTCGATATATAATATATAAATATAATATGTAATATAGAAAACACTGCTGTACAACCCTTAAAAATGAAGTGATATTCAATATTCAATAACAAGGGAAGGTAGTAAAACAAGAAGTTGAAAAAGGTTATAAAACAATATTAGAGTATGATCCTAGCTTTGTAAAATTACACACACACACGCACACACATGGAAAACAAAAAAAGCAAAAGTTAGAATACATAACAATATATGACCAGTAATCACGAGATCTGATAATTAAGTCCGCAAGCATGTTCCAAAAATGTTGTGAATCTTTTTTGATATCAGAGGGATTATTCATTATAAATTTGTACCAGCTGGGCAAACGGTTAACCAAGTTTACTATTTAGAAGTGCTGAAAAGGCTGCATGAAAAAGTTAGATGAAAACAACCTGAACTTTTCGCCAACAATTCATGGCTCTTGCATCACCACAATGCACCAGCTCACATGGCACTGTCTGTGAGGGAGTTTTTAGCCAGTAAACAAATAACTGTATTGGAACACCATCCCTACTCACATGATCTGGCCCCCAATGACTTTTTTCTTTACCCAAAGATAAAGGAAATATTGAAAAGAAGACATTTTGATGACATTCAGGACTTCAAGGGTAATATGGTGATAGCTCTGATGGCCATTCCAGAAAAAGAGTTCCAAAATCTCTTTGAAGGGTGGACTAGGCACTGGTGTCAGTGCATAGCTTCCTAAGGGAGTGTACTTCGAAGGTGACTGTAATGATATTCAGAAATGAGGTATGTAGCACTTTTTCTAGGATGAGTTCGTGAACTTAATTGTCCGACCTCGTATATCTGGGAGGTTGGATTACTGGTAATTTTGTTTTCTTCAAATTTTTCTGTATTTTTTACATCTGCTTCAATAAACATGTATTATTTTCTATAATCAGAAAGAAAAATCCCACGATATATATGATTTTGGGGAAATGAAATAGAAACCCCAGTGTGTTCTTTGGCTACAGGTCCATCAGCTGCTTTGCTGTCTTGGTTTTGTGGCTGAGACCTCACAGTTTCCTTGATTGGCCTGGGAAGGGCAAAGAGGTGACACCTCCAGCAAAGTGGCAGAGCTTGAAGAGATACCTAATGAGCGCTGCCTCGTCTGGTGAAGAAATAGAAGCCTGACTGGCACTAGGCTTTGTACCTGAAGGTGTAAAGAGGAGACCGATGTCTGAGGCCCCAGAACCAAGGACTAAAGCCCCATGCTTGGCCGATGTGCTGTTGTCACCACGTTGAAAAGTCTTACTCATTTTTGAACAGAGCCCTGCATTCTCATTTTTCACTGGGCCCTGCAAATTATGTAGCTGGTCTTGCCTGAAACCCTGACCTCTCAAAAGGGGAGTCAAAGATTATAAAAGAAAAACAGAAAGAGTAAAACAACAGTTTAGTTTTCCACGACTTCAAATGTCGGCTCTGCAGAAACACCACCCAGGTTGACTTTACTTGGAATGTTGTATTTCCTCCATAGCATTTCACACTATTTCTATTAAAAACACACAGCAAAGAAATCCAATAACAGGCTGGCGATGGCTTTCACTCAGCTTGTGGATCAATTGTTTTATCCCCCTCCAGTTATATGGTGCCTCGGGAGCATAGATGTGCAGGGGGACTTCCTGGCCAAGTGTCCACCCCCCACTTGGGGGTGCGGTGGCCCCTGTGTGTCCTTCTCTTAGAGATTTCAGAGTTACACGGTGTTGTCAGGCCTGAGGAAGGGCTGCCCAGCTCTCCATGCTCAGCCCTGTGACTCAGGACAATGCCTTTTTTTTTTTTTTTTTTTAAAGAATAGTTTATTCAACTCCAGAAAGTGCCATCAATAAAATTCACCCACTTGGTTATGTTGGTGTGCTCTTTAAAAGGAAAAAAAAGAAAGAAAGAAAGAAATTTGCATTTCATTCTGAATTATTTTTAAGGAAACTGAACATTTACAGTGGGATACAAACAATAGGCTCCTTATTGACTCAATCTTTTGCCAACAAGAGGCAGAAAACCTTAGTAAAATCACCCCCATGACTGATGATATTTTTGGTTTGCAAAATATTTAAAACTGTGTTTAAAATATTTGTATTGAGTCGAGTACACGCCTGCGGTGTGCCTGTATCACACTTGCCACCTTCTGCTGCTGGGATTAGCCTCTCCCTTAGCCTGGGAGGCTTTGGGGTCTGCGGTCACCTCCCGCCTGGCTGCTCTGCATTCCCCACTGAGCTCCCTGCTTGTCATCTCTGCGTGGGTTCAGCTCCCGAGTGCTGGCCTGGGTCACAGCATGCCCTGCTTAGTTTTGGTCTCACTCGACCCTGTCCCGGGAACGGGGCTTCTCTTATTACAAAGGATCATCCACCTCAGCTGTTGAAACCTGGTCATTTCGCACCTGCTTCGATGAATTCTGAGTGACTTGTGTTTTTGATGAACAGCTCACTTCATAAATTCACCCCTCTCCAGTTATCAGCACTCGGTCACCACTCAAGTGTGTCCCCACTCAGCCTTCTAGGCAGCACGAGAAAGAGGCCACATTGAACACTTCTGTTTACATTAAGATTCCTAAATAATGATTTTAAGTCTGTCTGAAACCTTGAAACAGCATAATGGACAGAGGATAAAAATTGGACCCACCGCCTGACCTGAGGACAGCGGCATTCCCGTCATATACTCCCAAGTGCCCAAGAGCCAGCCTGAGCAGATAAAATGCAAAACTGCGTTTCCTTTAAAGTAGAAATCTGGCTCACCTCCTCTCACTGACTTGAAGAATTGTTTGTTTGTTTTCCCTTTGTGAAATCACTGCCTGGGCTCTTTCCTTCTCCAAGATTTTTCAACACCACTAATTGCTAGAAATACCAAAATGCCAGGAGCTCCAGGGCACTTCTGTCTCTTAGGGTCTGCTCCGACCAGGAAACACTTCTTGTTTGGTGAGGGAACCAGATCTCTCCGGTTTCCAGCCCACGTAGTTTTGGTATCCCAGCCATCACCAGCCTTGCCGAGGACAGAGCTGCCTTCCTCCCTTTGTGTCCTTGCTAGAAAAGAATCTGTTCTCGAGGTTGGATTCAGATGAGTGGGCATTGACTTTTAGATTCTCTAGAGCAGCGTCTGTAATGGTATCTGCTTATGGGTGTGTACTTACAGTCAGATGTCTGTGTGTGTTTGTGTGTACACACAGCATAGACTGAGATTGTTCAGGAATCTTTCAAATAATAAACTCACTAGGTTTACACCTATTACCCTAGTGGGGAATTCAAAAGATCAACAGTCAGTAGCACAACCCTAGGTATCTACTGAAACCCCAGCTATCAATTTAAGAACTCCTTTACTGCCCCTCAGGTGTCTTTTTTTGGCTCCTTCCAGAAGGAACCAGAAAGCTCAGGCTCACTCCTTGGGTAGAAAAGGCCCAGGAAGGACTGTCCTGAGGTCTCTCCTCCCAAGTAAGCCCTTACCAGGGACCAGCCCCAGGAGTCACAGGGAGCGTAAGCTGCAAACCTGCCTGTGCTTTTTTCCGACTGTGTGCCTTCACTTGCCAATGGATAAAGGTACCCACACCTCGATAGGGTTCACAGTTGTCACCTGGGATTGGCTTCCTCTGCCTTCTAACTCCTGACTCTATCCATTTAGGATCCCACATCCACCCTTTGAGGCTGTAGGATTTTTAGCTTAGATTAACCTCATTGGCTCCTCCTGTCTAGGACCCAGAACCTACCTGTGGCTGCAGCTGCTGCAATGAGATTTTGGTCACTTGTGTGGCAGAGAAAGGAGGTATGTTCCTTCTCCACTGTGAGAAATAGCCATTCCCTTCTTATTGGTGCTGCCGCCACTGGGGGGTTCCAGGCTTTGGAGAACTTTTTCTCCTGGTAACAGCTGCCAAGCTGCCTTCTGGCCCTCAACATCGCCTTCCCAGAGGTCACTCTACTACGAGTAGCTACCTAATTGTCGTCATGCCCGTCATCAGGACAAAAGTATGCTTTGGAGCCACAGCCTGCTGGGTATGGCTCTTCTGCCACGGCTGCTGCCACTCTTGAAATCCCCTTTCTTTGGAGGATTAGGAGATAAATCCCTAAGGGACACCCACATACTACTACTGAGGGTTCACCGCACCAGAGGTTATCTGTGCTGCCCTACATGAAGAGCTGAGTGGGTAGACCACCCTAGTGGTTCTTTCTAACCCAGCATCTCAGGTCATCTCTTGGCCTCTCCATCCACGTCCCAGGTCTCACACGGTGGGTCGTTCATTTCTACTCACCGAGAGAGCCACAACTCAACTCCTCTTCAAGGGGCTCAGCTCAGTGCAATTAACTCAGTAGTCCCAAACCTTAAATTAGGTATGGTGTGTACATCTCAACCCGTCTCAAATAAGTTAAGGAGACTTGCCTCAAAGATTCTCCTTGGTAAGAGAGCTGCTGCCTGTGCTCTACCAAATTATTGCTTCTTCCTTGCTAGGCTAAATTTCCCCATTCAGTCTCTCCAGTACCCTAGCTGGGGTCTAATATGCAAACAACCTATAGGAAGTATAGCCGAGAGCTCCAGAGGATGGCCAGGCTCAGACACATACTCCAGGCTTGGTAGACATTCTCCTATGTTAGGGCACACCAGCCTCACCTCTCCTTTTGTTATAAGTGCATATTCGTCTATCCATTTCTAGAGATTAGAATCTGGTGGTTTTGAGATGGGGTTAGGGCATTTGATAATTAGCAAGCCACTTCCCTTCCCAGGTGATTCTGGTACAGGTGGCTCACAAACATCATTTCGAGAAACTATGTTTTACACTCTTTTAAGAATTACATCCTTATTTTTTAAAAATAAATACCAGGTAGTATTATTAAATATCAAAATAACAAGTAGTGATTGAATTATGAGTTTCGGAGTTAACTGCAATTTTAGAGAAGTCCAAAACTCTTCTTTTGGCTGAATGATCTCTTCTTTTCTCTGTGCTTGGATCTCTGAGTCATGGGACCTTAAAGAGAGAAAGACCAAGAAGTTATTAAATGGCTGACTACATCAGTTAAATTAAATATTGTCATCTCATCATGCAAAACCAATGGAGAATCTTTGCTCCAGGTATATTTGGGGTGGTCTGACTGGGGTGTACAAAACAGGCACTTTGGGAGTCCCCAAAGAGATGCCATCAAAGAGATGGACAGCCATCTTTCAGAGTCACCAAAACTTCAATGAAGAGCCAACTGGGAGAGACATGCCCTTTGTATTAAGATACCATGAGCAGCAGAGACAATGACAAGTGTTGGCAAGGATGTAGAGAAATCAGAACCCTCATACATTGCCTGTGGGAATATAAAATAGTGAATGTGCTATGGAAAACAGTTTGGCAGGTCCTCAAGATGTTAATCATAGAATTACCATATAGTGCAACAATTCCACTCCTAATTATCTACCCAAGGTAAATGAAAAGGTATGTTTACACAAAGTCTTGTCTGTGAATGTTCATAGGAGCATTATTTAGCATAGCTCCAAAGTGGAAACAACCCAAGTGCCCATTAAGTGATAAATGGATAAATAAAATGTGACATAGTCATACCTTGGAATACTATTCAATGACATAAAGCAATGAAATGCTGATGCATGCTATAATATGTATGAACCTTGAAAACATGCTACTTAAAGAAGCCAGCCGCGTAAGACCACCTGTTGAATAGGTAGCTCTACAGAGATAGAGCCATAGACCAGATTAGTGGTTGCTTAGGGCAGGGGCTGGAGGGGTAGGAGAGGGATTGTAAATGGGTATGAGATTTCTTTGGGGAATGCTGAACAGGTTCTAACATTAGATTATGGTGATGGTCACACAACTCTGAACATACCTAAAAACCATTGTGCACTTTAAATGGTTGAATTTTATGATGTGCAAATTATATCTCAATTAAGCGGTTTAAGAAAAAAAAAGACCTTCTGGACAGAAAAACTAGTCATTTCAATTGAAAGTCCATAATAAAAAAATCAGGGTTTTTATTTATTGGTGGTTAAAGATTCTTCCAAGCAATGCCAAGTTCACAGCTGGTCTAGGAAAGTAAGTTATCTGATGACAGGCTTCCTGCACTGAGAGGCTCAATGTCCCTGAGTGCTTGTACCCCTGAGCCCTGGAGGCTAAGCACCCATTGCAGCTCAAGCACACACTTGAGGGCGGAATTTCAGCAGTCCCGTGCTGAGCTTAGAGTGTTTTGCCTCTGACCCATTAGCTAAATCTGGCCCAGGCAACAAGCCATGATCCGAAGGAGATCTTTGTGAAAACTATGTTACTTGTATAAAAACCTTTCCATTTTGAAAAATTGCTCCAAGTCCACCTGCATTTATAACTTTATCTGGGCCATTTGGCTGGGAAAAGGATGGCATTTTTCAACATGAGCATTTTACAGCTTGAAAGATAAACGTTTTTTGTTTTGTTTTGTTTTGTTCTGCTTCAAATATTCCACTTGTTGCTAAGATTCTGCCAATGAAAGTTGAGGTTCACCCTTAGATTATTTACACCGTCTTCTATAATTCACTCTGGGTATTGTCATAACCTTAGAAATGGAAGCTCTACTTCAGTAACTTCAAACTCCTTGGAGTTGTAACATCCCTTGTTGTTTGATCTCATGAAATTCCCCTACTCCTCAACAAAAAAAACCTGGAAATAAGTCTGCATTCTTAGCCTTAGTCCTGTCACTAACCTATGCATTCCATTGGGAAAATACTAATTAAAAATTAAATAGTGCTGGATGGGACTTTAGGGAACCCTTGTTTAACCGCTTTATTCTACAGATCAGGGCAACACTCCTTTGGAAGATTGTGAGTCAAGTCACAAAGCAAGTTATTTCAGGCCTTGGTTGGTTCCTCTTTAAAATGGGATGAGTAATATTTTTCCTTCATTATTAGTATTGCTGCATTCATAGAACTGTTATAAGGATAAAGTAAGATCATCTATGTAGATGTTTTGAAAAAAAAGCTTTGGAAGAGCAGGGTAAATGGCATTTTTAATAAAAACATGCAAACTCAAATTAACATTATCCTGAGAAAGTTGTCATCTCGGCTGAGGAAGTCTGAGACCCTAGGTAGCTCACGTCATTAGTGGTCACCTATTGCGCTCATCTGATAAGCACTGCATGATGACAGAAGAAGAGCTAATTCAGTTTCTCATGTCCAGGAGGGAAGCTGTATTTAATAAACCGTGTTTCCACATATCTTTTTTTTTTTTTTTTCCATTTATAAACTCCTTGGGCCAGTGGGTCTCCCTCAGCTTTTTTTAAAAAAAATTATTACTAGTTTCAGGTGTACAAAACAATGTAATAGTTAGACTTTTATACCCCTCACAAAGTGATAACCGCCTCCCCCAATCTATAATCCCTCTGACATCGTATATATTCACATATCTTATTTATTTATTTATTTATTTATCTATCTATCTATCTATCTATCTATCTATCTATCTATCTATCTATCTATCTATCTATCTATCTACCTATCTATCTATTTAAGTTTATTGGGGTGACAATTATTAGTAGAGTTACACAGATTTCAGGTGTACAATTCTGTAATACATCATCTATATATCACATTGTGTGCTCCCCACTCAGAGTCAGTTCTCTTTTCATCACCATATATTTGACCCCGTTTACCCTCTTCTAGAACCCCGTTACCCACTGGTAACCACTAAACTATTGTCTGTGTCTATGAGTTTTTGTTTCTTCATTTGTTTGTCTTGTTCTTTTGTTCTTTTCAGTTTTATATACCACATATCAGTAAAATCATACGGTTATCTGTCTGACTTATTTCGCTTAGCATTATAATCTCAAGATCCATCCATGTTGTCGCAAATGGTACTATTTTATCTTTTCTTACTGCCAAATAGTATTCCATTGTGTATATATACCACAACTTCTTTATCCATTCGTCTACTGAAGGACATTTTGTTTGTTTCCATGTCTTGGCCACCGTAAATAAAGCTGCAATGAACATTGGAGCACACATGTCTTTATGAATAAATGTTTTAAGATTTTTTTGGTAGATACCCAGGAGAGGGATTGCTGGGTCATATGGTAATTCTATTTTTAATTTTTTGAGGAACCTCCACACTGCCTTCCATAGCTGCTGCACCAACGTGCATTCCCACCAACAGTGTATGAGGGTTCCTTTTTCTCCACAGCCTCTCCAACACTTGTTACTATTTGTCTTGTTGATGATAGCCATTCTAACTGGGGTGAGGTGATATCTCACTGTAGTTTTTATTTGCATTTCTCTGATGATTAGTGATGTTGAGCATTTTTTCATATGTCTATTGGCCATTTGTATGACCTCTTTAGAGAGCTGTCTCTTCAGGTCCTCTGCCCAGTTTTTAATTGGATTATTTGTTTTTTTTGTTGTTGAGTTGTATGAGTTCCTTATATATTTTGGATATTAGCCCCTTATCGGAGCTGTTGTTTGCAAAAACCTTCTCCCATTTGGTTGGTTGCCTCTTTATTTTTGTTGATGGTTTCTTTTGCTGTGCAGAAGCTTTTAAGTTTGATGTAGTCCCATTCATTTATTTTAGCTTTTACTTCCTTTGCCTTTGGAGTCAAATTCATAAACTGCTCTTTGAACCCAAGGTCCATAAGTTTAGTACCTATATTTTCTTCTATGCAGTTTATTGTTTGAGGTCTTATGTTTAGGTCTTTGATCCATTTTGAGTTAATTTTGGTACATGGTGACCGATAGCAGTCTAGTTTCATTCTTTTGCACACGGCTTTCCAATTCTCCCAGCACCATTTATTGAACAGGCTGTCTTTTCTCCAGTGTATGTTCTTGACATCTTTGTCAAAAATTATCTGTCAATATTTATGTGGGTTTATTTCTGAGTTCTCAATTCTATTTTATTGGTCTGTCTGTTTTTCTGCCAATACCATGCTGTTTTGATTATTGTATCCCTGTAGTACAAGCTGAAGTCAGGGAGTATGATACCCCCAGCACTGTTCTTTTTTGTTAGGATTGCTTTTGCTGTTCCAGGTCTTTTGTGGTTCCATAGAAATCTGATGAATTTTTTTTCTATATCTTTAAAAAATGCCATTGAGATTTTGATGGGAATTGCATTAAATCTGTATATTGTTTGTGGTAATATGGCCATTTAAACTATGTTGATTCTTCCAATCCATGAACATGGAATGTCTTTCCATTTCTTTGTGTCTTCTTCAGTTTCTTTAAAAAATGTCATAGTTTTCAGTATGTAGGTTTTTCACATCCTTGGTTAAGTTCATGCCTAGGTATTTTATTCTTTTTGCTGCAATTATAAAATAATTTCTTTTTTTTAAATGTCTTTTTCTGAGATTTCACTGTTAGTATATAGGAATGCAATGGACTTTTGTACGTTGATTTTGTAGCTGGCAACTTTACTGTATTTGTTTATTGTTTGTAATAGCCTTTTGGTAGAGTCTTTAGGGTTTTCTATATATAGCATTATGTCCTTGCAAAAAGTGACAATTTAACGTCTTCATTCCCAACTTGGATGCCTTTTATTTCTTTCTCTTGCCTGATTGCTCTGGCTAGGACTTCCAATACTATGTTGAAAAGCAGAAGTGATAGGAGACAGTGCTGTCGTGTTCTGAACATAGAGCAAAGGGCTTCAATTTTTCACCATTAATTATGATATTAGTTGAGGATTTGTCATATATGGCCTTTACCATGTTAAGGTATTTTCCTTCTATACCTATTTTATTAAGTTTTTTAATATTAAATTTGTATCTTGTCAAACGCTCTTTCTGCATCTATTGATACAGTCATATGGTTTTTGTCCTTTATTTTGCTTATGTGATGTATCACACTGATTGATTTGCATATGTTGAACCATCTTTGTGCCCCGGGGATGAACCCCACTTGGTCGTGATGAATAATCTTTTTAATGCATTGTTGCATTCGATTTGCTAGAATTTTGTTTGGGATTTTTGCATCTGTATTCATCAGAGATGTTGGTCTGTAATATTCTTTTTTTGTGTTATCCTTACCAGGTTTTGGTATCAGGGTAATATTGGCCTCATAAAACGAGTTAGGGAGTACTGTCTCTTCTTCAATTTTTGGAAGAGTTTGAGCAGGATTGGTACTAGATCCTCTTTGAAGGTTTGGTAGAATTCACTGGTGAAACCATCTGGTCCTAGACTTTTGCTTTTGGGAAGGTTTTGGATGACTGATTCAATTTCCTTCCTGGTGATCAGTCTATTTAGATTTTCCAATTCTTCATGATTCAGCCTATGAAGCCTATGTGTTTCTAAGAACTTGTCCATGTCTTCTAGGCTATTGAATTTGGTGGCATATAATCCTTCATAGTATTCTTGGATGATCCTTTGTATTTCTGTGGTGTCTGTGATAACTTCCCCTTTTTCATTTCTGATTTTGTTTATTTGTATTTTTTCTCTTTTTGTCTTGGTGAGTCTAGCCAAGGGTTTGTCAATGCTCTTTGTTGCATTAATTTTTTCTATTGTCTTTTTGTTCTCTGTTTTATTTAGTTCTGCTCTTATTTGTATTATTTCCTTCCTTCTGCTGACTTTCAGTTTCATTTGTTCTTTTTCTAGTCCTTTAAGATGTAATGTGAGGTTATTTATCTGGGTTTTGTCTTGTTTCTTGAGATAGGCCTGTAATGATATAAATTTCCCTCTTAAAACTGTTTCACTGCATCCCCAAAATTTTGGTAGGATGTATTTTCCTTCTCATTTTTTTCTGTGTATCTTTTGATCTCTCCTCTTATTTCTTCATTGACACAGTTGTTCTTTAAAAGTATGTTGTTTAATCTCCACAGTTTGTGGTTTTTCCTGCTTTCTTTTTGCAGTTGATATCTAATTTCAAAGACTTGTGATCAGAGAATATACTTGGTACTATTTCAATCTTCTTAAATTTACTGAAGCTAGTTTTATGTCCCAATATATGGTCTATTCTTGAGAATGTTCTACGTACACTAGAAAATAATGTATATTCTGATGTTCTATGATGAAGTGCTCTATAAATGTCAATGATGTCCATTTCATCTAATGTGCTATTTAGGGATGATATTTCTTTATTTATTTTCAGTTTGGATGATCTATCCATAGTTGTCAATGATGTAGTTAGGTCCCCTACTATAATTGTGTTTTGGTCAATTTCTCGTTTTAGTTCTGTTAGCAGTTGCTTGGCATATTTCAGTGCTCCCTGATTGGGGCCATGACGACTGATGCCTGTTATGTCTTCTTGTTGTATAGTCCCCTTCATCGTTATGAAATATCTGTCTTTGTCTTTTGTCACCTTTTTTATCCTGAAGTCTGTTTCATCTGATAGCAGTATGACTACACCTGCTTTTCTCTGGATATCATTTGCTTGGAGTGTCAGTTTCCACCCTTTCACTTTGAGTCTATATTTGTCCTTGTAGCTGGGATGTGTCTCTGGGAGGCAGCATATGGTTTTGTTTAGTTTTTTGATCCAATCTGCTACTCTGTGGCTTGGTGAGTGCAGTCCATTTACATTTAGGGTGATTATTGATATGAGGATTTCCTATGATTCTATCTTTGGTTTTCTGGTAAGTCTGTGTCTCCATTGTTTCTTTGCCTTTCTGTTGCTTTCTGTTGTTTCAGTGTGGTGGTATTCTGTGATTTTCCCCTCTGTTTCTTCTTTTATTATTTTATATATTTTAGTTCTGGATTTTTTTTTTTTTTGAGTGGTTACCATTAAGTTTATGTAAAAGAAAATTTCATATTTAGAGTATTCCATTTTCTTCAGCATACTTACTTTCTCCGTTCCCTTATGTCTATTCAGACCTTTACTCTCCTCCCTTTTATTTTTATGTTGTCACAAATTATCCCTATTTATGCTGTGAGCTGATTCCTTCACTGCAGTAGCAAGTTGTCTTTTTCTTCTTCAAGTATTTTTTTTTCTTCTTTACCCTGTATGTTATGTTTAAGTGTATAGTGTCTTATTTGGTGTAGTGGTTGCCATTTCCTGCTTCTGTCTGTCTGTTTGCAATACTCCCCATGGTTTGATTTTCTTTTGCTTTTTTGTTTCAAGTTGAATAAGCTCCTTCAGTATTTCTTGTAGTGCAGGTCATGTGTTTGAAAATTCCCTCAGCTTCTGTATGTCTGAAAAGGTCTTTATTCCTCCTTCATATATAAAGGATATCTTTGCTGGGTATATTATTCTTGGTTCATAATTCTCTTTCAATAGTTTGGATATTTGGGTCCACTCCCTCCTGGCATGTAGAGTTTCTGCTGAAAAATCTGATTATAACCTAATGGGCTTTCCTTTGTAAGTTACCGTCTTCTTTTCCCTGCTGCCTTGAGGATTCTTTCTTTGTCGTTAATTTTTGACAGCTTCAATACAGTGTGCCTTGGAGAAGGCCTGTTGGGGGTGAGGTAATTAGGAGTTGTATTTGCTTCTTGGATTAGAGGATCCAGTTCTTTCCACAAGTTTGGGAAGTTCTCATCGACTATTTGCTTAAATATACTCTCTGTTCCCTTCTCTCTTTCTTCTCCTTCTGGTATGCCCATTATTCCTATATTGCTCTTTCTGATGGAGTCAGAAAGTTTTTGTAGAGTTCTTTCATTTCTTTTAACTGTCAAGTCTCTCTCTTCTTCAATCTGTGTAATTTCCCAATATCTATCTTCGATGTCACTGTTTCTTTCCTCCATCTGGTCAGCTCTATTACCTAAGCTGGCTATTTCATTCTTCATTTCTTTTATTGAGTTCTTAATCTCCAGAAATTCTGTTTGGTTCTTTTTTAAAATTTCAAACTTCTTTAATAAGATGTCCATTTTGTTCTTTGATTGTGTTTCTGTGTTCATTAAACTGCCTGTCTGTGTTTTCTTGCATCTCATTGAGTTTTTGAGAACAGCAATCTCGAATTCTCTGTCATTTACTCACATATTTCCATGTTTCTATGTTCATTTTTTGGAGACTTTTCATTTTCTTTCTGAGCTGCCTTGTTACCTTGGTTATTCATGGCAATTAGTGAATTATTTCTCTTCCTAGGCATCTACAGGAGTGGGTTCTGCAACAGATTGGTAAGAAGAAGTCTTTCCTTTGCTTTTCAGTAGGGGTTGGTAGAATGCTTTATTTTCTTTCCAACTGTAGCCTTTCATTCTCTCTCACGCTGTAGTGTTATATTTTCTCTGCACTGTTCCATCTTCTCACACAATGGGGGATTCCCTGGAAGGTGGACTTCTCCTCTGTGAACAGGTTGCCTGTGTCTCAGGGCACTGCCTCCATTGGGGGATGTGGAAAGCTTCTGAAGTTCCAAAGCACTTCCTGCACCAGATTCAGGACCTCTGTGTTTCAGCGGCTTTGTTTATCCCTGCAGGGATCCATCCAGATAGGTGGGGACAGGGTGGGATGGGTTGTGAGAGGTGGCCCAGAGCAATGGCAGCGACCACCACTACAGCCAGTCCTGCTTCCACAGCTCCCTCCTCTTTGCTGGAACTAGTTGGGCTGCAAGTCCGTGGCTGCTGGCCGTAGATCTCAGAACTGCAACTATTCTGCTCTTTTGATCTGACACTGCTACTGTTCTCCTTCTAGTACTGGTTGGGTGGGGGCAGGGCGAGCTCTGGGAGGGTAGGGAGGGGGCGGCTAGGCTCAGTGCTTAAGCCTTCCATTCTCTACTCATCAGTGAGGGCTTAAACCACCATTTTCACCCTTCTTCCCTCAGTCTTTGCTCTGAGGTCTCTTCGTGAGCATTGGGTTCAGCCATTTTATATGCTGATCCCTCAGGCGGGAGTGTGGGCCACAAGCGGAGCACTAGCAGTCCGAATTCTTCCTTCTCCCATGGCCGAGGCAGTTCCGGGATGCAGCGAGCTGAGAGCTTGAGCTAGGTCTGCTCCTGCGCCAACTTGGCCCGTGTTTCCACACTTTTTGCTTCCCTCCTCCCCTCCTCACCCAGTTTGCCCACCTTTAGATGATTTGAGTTGTGTGTCTCTTAGTCTTGCCTGTCTGCTGTGCAGGGAGTCCTTTGTGGAATTATAGTTGTTCTATTATTGTAAATTTCATTGGAGATTTCAAGAGGCTCACCTCACACTGCCATTTCTCTGACGTCATCTGTCTATATCTACATATCTTTTATGTATTCAAAAGCTGTGTAATTTTTCACTGAGATTAGTTTTTAAGAACTGGAGTGATGAGGGAAAAACTTTGACATGATTTCCTAAATAGGAAGAAGAAGGCTTAAAGTGAAACTGCCACATGTCGCCAGGTGAGAGTTACTGTGAAGAGACCACAGGAAAGGGTTTGAAGCAAGGCAAAGAGTTGGTTCCAGAAAATGATACTGGCCAATTTGAAATAGATGTAAACTGTTGACCTGAATATTGGAAGATGAGATGATTTAGACTTTTTTGAGTTTAATTTGAATTGAAGGAATATTTCTGAGGATTGTATGATGTTATGGTAGCAGTGACAGATTTCCAAGCCAGTGCAATCATGTAAATTATATCAAATTTATTCATAACTAAGTGGGTGATGTGTCTTAGGAGAGATATCAGGCTGAAGAACTATAGAAACACACAAAGAAACTCCCTGTTGGAAAATACATGGGAAAACTTTGAATGAAGCTAAGACTGCACTAGAATGCACACCTCTTAATATGTTCTTAAAAAGAAAAAGTCAGTTGGTTCTGTCATACTCAATGAAACTAGTTCGCCATTAGGCGATCAGGGAAGCATGAATTACAACTTTGCTTCCAGCTAAGAGAGATAAATACATTATTCTCCTAGATTTTCTGTAAAGCTGAGTGAGATTTAGAATTAGACTGCTATCTTTATGCTAAAGCCCATAACTAAAAACATTTTCTGTTCAGTTAAAGTGAAGAAAAAGTTTGGAGGTGTCTGCCCAATCCATGCTCCATCTCTGAGGACCCCTCCTGCCACCACTTGTAGGGATGGGTTCCTGTGGTGTTTCTTTGTTGTGTAAACTCTCCTTCATTGTTGAAGCTGATTGGACCAGTGAGGGACACCCAACCCAGACTGAACCAATCAAATCTTCTTTTCCCAGAACCTGAAATTAGGACTCTAAAATGCTGGCCAGATCCAGCTGATCTTTTGAGCCAGACTTTGATGTGAAGTGGGGTCTCAGGCAGAAGCAAAGAAGGCTGGCCTACAGAAAGGGAAAAATTATGATGCAGACATGCAGACAAAAACAGAAACAAGAGACCACGTGGCCCCAGAGAGATGGAAAAACTGACTTGGTACTGACAACTTTATAGTCTCTGATCTAAGTCCTCGTAAGGCCCAGATACACTTTGTGTCCTAAGATGCGTAAATTTGCTTAAGCTAGTTTTAGCAGGTTTATGTTATTTTCATTTGAACAAGCTTTAACCAAAATCTCAGGGAAGTTTGTAGATGAAAAAAGATATTATCTTTATAATGAAATATCCTTCCTGATCCCTAAAGTAATTTTTCTTGAGCATTTTGTTTTAGAAAACCTTAAACTATAACACATTTTAAAAATGTCATATGAATATCATTCACATTATTACATGCAAATACCAGTTTAGCCAGAAAAGGCAAGATACTTAAATTGCAGCATAGGAGGGGCTCACTAAACATTTGTTGAATGAATGAATCTTTCCTTGACAGATATTCACTAAACCCTATTCCTATATTAATCCTACATTTCCAAAATTAATGATTAATGTTCTTGGAAGATTGTTGTGCCTTTCATCAAAACATAAATGAAACATTTTTATGGATTTCCTAGAACACATGGCCTACATATGCCATACAGTTACATTTGCATTATTTCCATATAAGAGATTTATTGTCTCATAATAGCAATTAGGAGAGGAAAAAATGGCGTTGGGCCTTTGAAGAGGTAGTTTATAGAAAGAACCAGCATTTGAAGTCCCTACATGGGAAAAATTTGGTTTAGGATTTATTCATTTGTATTACTGAGATGCTCTGTAGATGCCTAAATGTAAGGTTAAAATTATTCCCTTCATTTTAGAGTTAGACCTGGAATCAAATCCTGTTCAGTGTTTGGGGAGATGAATGTAACGCTTCTCTAAACTGCATGACATCGTTTCCAGAATTACCTTGAAATTGTTTGTGAACACTGTCTCGACTTCCCAGGAGGAGGAAAAATGTTCATATTTACTAGATATCTTTATATTGAGTGACCCCACCTGAAGTCGATTTATAGGGGTCCTTATGGACACAGGTGGGGTTTATTAACCTCAGCTGACCTCTGGACTGATAGAATCCAGTCATTTGATGGGATACATGGTGGTCTCTGGTTATTCCCATATTAACTACACAGCCTGAAACTTTCTGAATGTTAATTTGGCAAGAGATGTTCCCACTGCAGCTGCACATTTTGAGCCCCCAGTTAACAATGAAATAATTCCTATTCTATGATTCTATAAGGATAGGTGCTATGTAGTTTCTAAAGCTGTGGGCCATAAGGTTTTCTTGTGCCTGAATTTATGTAAGAAATTGTGTGATTTTTATTAGCAATATTATTTCTGATAAATAAAATTAAAGTAATAATCAAAATACTGAGAGGGTAATGAGTTACTTTAAAGACATGAAGAAAAATCACAGATGAATACAGTTTGTTTTGTTTCTAACATGCAGTCAAATTCTCACTTGGTTCAACACCTTTCTAGAGAAATGAATAGGTCTGTATTTATCACCCATAATGGCACCAAATATGTTTATTTCCTGATGTCTGTATCAGAAAATGACTTCATCTACAAGTAACAACCCCCACCCCCAAACAGTGGCTCACACAAATTAGGAGTTTTATTTTCCTCACTTTTCAAATGTCTAGAGGGTAGTGATTAATGGCTTTAGCAAAACGGCTTAAAGATACCAAGGCCATGGTGTCTGGGAAGATCTGGAAGGAATAAAGAGTTAAAATGGTACAGGCCTGCTAGGTCTGTCCTCCTTTAAACGCCACCCAGAAGACTTCTGCTCATGCCTCGTGGGCTAGTACTCTGGGAAATGTGAATTATTAGCTGGATACATTGAACCTCCTAACAAAAATGAAGGTTTGTGAGAAAGAGGGGCAGCTCCAAAATTACTTCAAAGTAAAGGTGAAGAGAGTGTCCTAAACACCCCTGGAAATAACACCTCACTATGGGTGTATCACTCTAATTGTATCTAACACTTGCTAGAATCTATTTCTATTTTCAGCCAATCTACTTTTTGAAGGAAAAGTCAACAAGGCTAGAAACAAACTCAAAAGTGGTTCTTTCCAAGATAGTCTTTTCTGGGAAGATAAGGAAGATGAGAGTTGACAGGCAGTTACATACGTAGTTCACCGTTTTTGTGGTCCTCACTCACTTCCTAAAGAGCCACATGGAAATCATTAATACCTGGAGAGACTGCCCTGCCTTCCTGCTTCTCATCCCTCCACATACACACAGGTGTGCAAACCTTTCATGCACACAAACTTCCATCCTCCCACCATGTGCCAGACTATCCTCGAGTCCCATAGTGTTCCAAGTTTTGGCTCTTCTCGAAGGTTCAGGAGATACAAAGATTTATGACTGAACTGAAGCTGGAATTGAAATCCTGAATATGCAGGAGAGTGGATTAGTTTTCAGTGTTTCTCCAAATTTGGTTCAGTGACAACTTGCATCAAAACACTTGGGGTGTTTGTTAAAAATGGAAATTCCTGGACTCCAAGGACACATTCGAAATCCAAATCTCTGAGGGAGAGTTGAGGAAATCTGCTAGAATGATGCAAGCTCTAGGAGGGCAGGAATTTTCTGTTTTCCCTCCATTGCTGTAGCCCCACTTCCTGGCACAGTGCCTGACATGAGGTTGGCACTCAACAAGTATTTGTTGGAGATGAGTAAGCACGTATAATGCTTCCTGCGTACTGGGCACTGTTCTGAGGACTTTTTATGTATTAATTCATTTAACCCATATAGCAACCCTTGCTATCCCCATGGAACAGATAAGGGAACTGAAGCAAAGAGATGAAATGATTTGCCCAAGGTCTCAGTTAGTAGGTGCTAGAGCTGCTGGAGCTGGGGTTGGAACTAAAGCTGTCTGAATAAAATTAATGATTGATGTTGAACTTAAAAATATTAAGTTGGATAGTAAAAAAAAAAAAATAAGAAAGAAAACATTACTAAAAAATTCTAGAAATTCATGACAAACTCCAAAATGCATCTCTCAAGACTATCAGGAGATGATGACCGTAGACATTGGAGATGCACAGATGAGTAAATGGGAGACAGACAAGTTACCAGGGCAATTACAAAACTGTATGATGCATGCAGCGAGAGGCATTGGCTTGGCTTGTGCTGGGGGCTCTTGTGAAACCAAAGGAAGCAGTGGGAGAGGCAGCTGGAATGGGGCCATGGTGGGAGTTGAGTCTGGAAGATGATGAAGGGAGTTGTTTGCCCTGATAAGAGCACATACGGAGAGCAGAGAGTAATCCAGAGCAGAGATGGGTCATTCAGTGCTTCTAGAGGGCACAGGGAACAGAATTAGAAAGTGGATGAGCTCAGGAGCATGCAGTCATTCTCATGAGCGCTAATAAGGCCAGAAGTTACTGAGCATCTACCAATTATATGCCAGGGACAGTGCTCTACTCCTGTGTACAGTATTCTACCTCATCCTTGCTACAGTCCTAAGAGATAATTAGTGTTCTCATTTTAGAAATTTGAAAAATAACAGAACAATTAACCTAGCTATTTGCAGGAAGAATCTAGATAGTTCATAATATAGTATCAAACCTTCAAAATGGCAGAAACAAACTGTCCAGAAAAGGTGATTATAAAGAGCCATAAATGGTATACCAAATCTGAGGAAGTCATCCTTTCAACATGATTCACGGTATTTTCTCTTTAATGTGCACATTTGTCAGTGCTATTCTACTGAATGTCAATTTCGTGAGTGTTGCATGTTTCAGATACTTTTGAACACTTCCCCAAAACTGAATATTTCATGTACACATGAGATGACTTACCCTTAAATGCAGTTTTTCATAGATGAAGCAAAAACTTTATTTTGTGAAATGGAGAAACCAAGTCTGTATGAATCTGCATGTGAAGTTTACATATGGGTCGGGGGTGTTTATATGTGTGTAAGTGTATGTTTTCTTCAGCATATACAGGGGTGCTGAGTGTCTATGCATGGCAGATACATATGTGAAGATATTCCTAGTTGTAATTTCCCAAGTCCCACCCATAAGTCTAAATTTTTATTTCTCTGTGAATTTAAGAAAGACTATAGACATAAAAGTGAACACTTTTTTGGAAAAAAGAGTCCTACTTTATTGTTTATAAAATCCTTAAAGTTCATTATATGTTCAACAATAGCAAAAACAAGAAATTGCCACATTCCAAAATAGAGTGAAATTTAAGAGGCTCCAACAAAATAAAAACTGGCATAAACTTCATAAGTAATTATTAGAAACAAGTTTTAAGCAAATAGATAGTTTAGCAAAATCTAAAGTGATGAACAGCTATTACAGAAATTGATTTCTAAAGAATTGACCTAGAATTCTTTCTACACGTATCAGTTAGAATTCAATTGGGTAGCTTATAACAGAAAACACAAATGACAGCAGCTTCAGATAGGAGTTTATTTTTTCTTCTGTAAAAGAAGTAGGAGGTCCATGACCAAGGGCTTGTATGGATGCCTATGAGGGCGTCAGCGTTCCAGGCTCCCTCCGTCTGTCTTTTTTACCATCCTTAGGGCTAGCCTTCCATCCTCAGTTACCCATGATCCAATATGGCTGCTAAAACTCCAGCCATCACTCCTAGGTTTTAGACAGAAGAAGGAAAAAGGGAGAAGGGAGTAAAGTAGCAAAGGGCAGGGACCAGCTGCCTGTCCCTCTTTTAAAGAGTTTCCATTGAAGTTCCACCTGAAAAATGCCACTTGCATCTCAGAGGCCACTCCTAACTGAAAGGGAGGCTAAGAAATGTCTTTCAGCTGGGCATAGTGTTTCCTGGAATAGAACTAAGTTAGTTTGGTAAGAAAGAAAGGAATAATGGAGGAGACAGTCTCAGCCACACTATTGCACCAAAATCTTGAGTTGGTTCTGTACACCAGGGTCCAAATTTTAAGCAAGGAAAGAAACCTACTGTCATCCTTTGGGCACTTACAGAATATACGAGTTCTCAGCACTAGCCTGAAAAATGGACATTGACAACCCATCAGGCAGGCAACTATCAATCTAACGTCACTGGGACCTTTCTATTTGGGGTGAATAGTGAGAAGCTAGCTGCAGAGATCTCACTGGCCTTCATGCTAGGGTCTGCCTGAGAATCACCAGACATACCCCAGCCCCAAGTGATACGATAAAGGGTGACAGAAGAGAGGGCAGGAGAAAGGAGATTGCTATATTCACCAAACTTCCAGGGAAACCATGAAAAGATATATTTTTCCCCCCATATGGATTTGCTGAGGTTTAGCTCAGATATGGAATTATTTGTGATGCATTATAAATGGTTGTACTAAGTTGCAGCGTAACTTTTGAGCTCTCAGTAGAGTTGGCTATTCTTTGGGATGAGGAGAGGGCTTTTTTCCCCCACACAAAGCCTATTCTGCTTCAGCATGGGATGTTCCATGGGAAGTGCTTAGTGCAAAAATGAGCTTCCTACCTGAATAGTAGTTCATCCAGAAGAACATGATGTCCTGGATGAGGCATATGAGTTGTGTCCCCAGTAGAATTCCCACTCCAGTATTTCCACTCCAGTATTCATATCCACATTCAGAATCTACTTAGGATCTGCTATGGACAGAGCATCCTGAAAAGGGTGTGCTGAACTTGCGGCAGCAGCGCCACCAGGGTCAGTCCTGTTGTCTGAGGCATGCATTGACTTTACAGAGAGAGGACACACCGAATAAGTCCAAACAATTGATTGGCAATTGCCTCCCTCCTTCCAGAAGTCATTGATTATACCTGCTGTACCAGTTCTACTGCTTTCCTCGTTCTCCCTCCTTTTTCTTTCTACCTGGAAGCTGTTGTTATTTTGATCTTGCTCCAAAATCACCAAAAGGTCCATAGCACCCTAACTATACTCTAGGCCAGGCTCACGTTTCCTTTGAGTTGTAACATATTTTTATGGATTACTCAAAATTACTCTGAAAGTACCTATGATTGAAAAAAAAAAAGGCAAATTATTGGAAAGGTAGTTAGGGGTAGAAGGGGCTGTGGGGAAGACGGAAAACTCCATTGCGCCAATGGCCCCTGGGGCTGGAGTGGGCACATGAGGCCATGAGGCGTACATACAGCAGAACTGAGAAAGTCCAGGCGTCTCCCAGGGCGGAGTCTGAGGGGACCCCTTTCCTGACGATGGCCCCTGCATGTCAGCCATGGGCCTGCATCCCAAGGGCTAGAAGCTGCATGATATGCCACCTGCCTCCAAAAAGAACTTCAGTCATTGCCATTGCTGTTGAAGGACTTATAATTGTATCAGGACTTGAATTTGGAGCTGAGAGTTTGAGGGTTGTTGAGGTAGAGACGATGGAGGGGGTGGGGTGCTAGTCTACCCCTTCTCAGGAAGATGGAAAACAGCACCATGTAGCAGAAATATGACATGAGCCACATGTGTAATTTTAGTTTTTCTAGCAGCCACAAAAAGTAAAAAGACAGAGTTGAAATTACTTTTAGTAATTGAAACTTATCATTTGAAACTATATATTGAAACTATATATACAATTGAAACTATATATTGAAACTTATCATCTTAAAATGTAATTAACATAAAAATATTACTGAGATACTTTACAATTTTTTTTCTTTGTACAAACTCTTCAAAATGTGGTGTATATTTTGTACCTGCAGCGCATTGCAGTTCACAGAGCTTCAGGTGCTCAATAGCCACACATGCTAGTGGCTGCTGTATTACCAGCACAGCTCTAGGAAGGTCCATTATTTTAATATCAAAGCTACTTTCATCTGTCTGTACCAAGCCCTCTCTCTCCCTCTCATCATTTGAAAATCTCGCCTTTCTACTTGCCCCCCTTTTCCCTAATTTCTTTCCCAATATTCTTTACTCTTTCTCTCCTTTTCTTTCTTATAGCAATGACCTGTATAAGTCACTTCTGAAATCATTAGAAATGAGAAGAGTTGAGGCCAGAAAGAAAGGGACAAAAATAACTTAATTTTGTGGTTTAAGAGAAGGGATATAGGACAGATGGTATGCAGTTCTAGCCCAAACCATGACACAGCAAGATCCAGGAAGAAATAATATTTCTAAGGGAATTTAGTGTGAAAGGGAATTCATAAAATTAATTTCACTCATAGTATAAAAGAAATAGTAACTCTCCTCTATGATTTAATTACTCCATGCCCAAGTGTGTCAGATTTTCCCATAGTAACCACACTGGATTTCTTTCAGTTGCATAGAATCTATTTAATTGCTCAGTCTCTGTCTTTATGAACCAGCATCCAAGCTCAAGCTCACACACAATGTGTAGAAAACGCTCTCAGAGGCTTCACTCTGCCTTGCCCGCTGAAGCATCCCAAGTTATATTCTCAAGGTATCTTAGGAAACAGGAATGAGGAAACAGTTTCTTTCCCCCCCTCTTCCTTCTTCCTCTTTGACGTTCAGGGTCAGGTGAGAAGAGCCTGGGGGTGGTTGACTCAAAACTGTGAGATGTGGGTTCTTCTGAGGCTAAAAGCTGTTCTCCAAAGTCTTGAATGTACAGGAAGTCCAGCTTTGGTTCCGACAGACATTAGATTTTCCTCCAATTTCCTCATTTCTGTCTGGTCCTATAACAAGCACTCACTATTACCTATTTTTAAATCCAGCAAAGATCCTTTTTGGTTGATATCCTTCTTAATTACCTCAACTCTTCCCTCTTATTGGAATGCACTGTGGCTATAAAAATCCTTTCTAAAGTTTGGATTTGGGGCCCTATTGACATGCTGCCTCAAACTCTCAATCCATTGAGTTAAAGTAAGTCAAACCGTTGTTCAACTTCTTACATAGAAATCAGTTGATTGTTTGAATATTTTCACTGCTTATTCCCACATTTTGATATAATTTTGGTTAGATTGCCTTTCCCACCACGTGCTAGCTCAACATTAAAACACCACGCTCTTTTGCTTTAGCCTCACTGGTTATGCTGAACCAGAGCTTTTGTTGTTTTCTGTCAAGCTTATCCACCACCCACTTCATTTGACCTTATAAACATGTCTAAATAGATTTCTCGGATAATGACCATTTTAGCTGGCAGCTTCCCGTTTAGATATTATAGCGGGCACAGTGCAAATTAGAGGGCAGAGCAAAAAGCACTAAGAATCATGAGACCCTGGATAAATATAGTAGAAGCGCTCAGCCTGGGTAGGACAAGGCTGGGTTCTGGTCCCCATTTACCCACTGACTCAGTGAGTGACTGCGGGTGGGCAGAGTAAGACAATCATTGGTTTCATCCACGGGTGACTCAGTCATGTTGATCTCGATAATGGGGGCCGAAGAAGGAGTTTACTGTCACCAAGACACCTCATTTCCATCCTGGGTGTCTCACTGTTCCCTGAGCTTGCCTCTGAGTTCATGCTGAGGAAAACAAAGATGCCCTTTATGCACTGTGGAGGGGCACTGGGTGGTCATCGGGTGACTGGCTTTATCAGCAATGAGAAGAGTCTTTTTAAAGCTTAGTAGATGGACAAATCGGAAGAGCTGGTCAACCTGATATTAAAAGGTAGCCTTGAAAAGATGGCTTGGTTCCATTTGGTGTTATTTTATTATAATGTGCTCCACTGCTCTATGATTTCAGTAATAACTCAGATCCACAAACGATTCAGACTTTGGTAAGAAGCCTGACTTGGTGTGCTTAGCGCTTAGCGTAGAGTTTTGCATGTAAGAGCTGTTCAGTGAGTGTTGGGGGAGGGAGTGAATAAATAGGTAAAAAGCTGAAGAATTAGGTGTGATTAAATTGTGAATGGCCTCGTTCACATTCTGTGACAGCAGCTTTACTTGTTGACTAGATTTTCCAAGCGTCAGAATTGTCAGATCTGAACTTTTGCAAGTCTTTTCCCTTTTTCTGATTTTTCAGAGTAAGGGTTGACTTTGTAAGATTTTCAGTAACTTGTTGGCCATCTGAGGAATCTTTTGCATTCAGTTATTTGCAGGAGATCATACTTTTATGACCTAGAAGGGAGATATTTTGGATAACCTTTCACTAGTCCTTACGAAATAAACTTAGCATGTCCCCTTAGTATATCATTCCATGGAAATATATTTCCACATTTTCTGAGTTGAAACAAGGGAATGGAAAGGTATAATATATAAAACTGTATAGCAATTTGACCAACAACTGGATTGATTTTTTTTCAAAATGCAGAAAACAGATCTGTGTATTAGAGGAAAAAGCAACTTGCAAAACAAATTGCAAAAAAGTTAACCAATTCATATTTTTTCCTTTAGAGAGAGAAGAAGCAACTTCAAATGGATGAACAATGTTATTATTGACTAGTTAATAAACACATCCCTGTATATATAAATTTTACTCTTTTTGCCCCAAATGCCTTTATATCCTCATAAAAATTGCCTAAGGCAAAAAAAAGTATAATGTACTCTGAGCAGAGGTGGTAACTGAGCTTTGCCTTCAAGGATCTTGCAGTCTATTTTGGGAAATTAAGGTATATATAAAAATGAATAAACTGACTAGCTTCTGAATGCCTATTAAATGGTAGGAGTTCAGTGAGGTGCTCCCACCTCACTGTATCAGGGAAGCCTTTCTGAAAGAAGATGTGTTTATGAATTTAAAGGATTAGTGAAGCTAAAGCAAGTGGAGAGAACTGACTTTGGTGGATCAGGGATGCAGGGAAAGGGGCAAAATCAAATTCCAATAAGTCTAATGGGTTTCACAATTCCTTAAAATGTTTCATCCAGATCAGTTTCCAAGTACAGACTGTAACTTGCGCTATGTATGTACTGATTGTATTGAGTTTGGGTCCTAGTGTGACTGTCATAAAACTGTATTCTGATAGGTTCCTGAGACAAGCATTGAAAGCTATAGAATGAGCTTCGGCTAAAGGATATAGCATCTCTGACCAGGAGTATAGGGGACACTGCCCCACGACCCTCAGATCCCCTCAAATCCATCTTACCGTGTTGGTGTGACCTTCCCTGCCTTCTGTGTGATTTTTGTTCTGGGTTCACATTTGTGATTCTCAAAAGATTGCCCCTTTGTCTACAAGCTTGAAAGCCAGAAGCACCTAAGGGTTTATATCTCTCTGCAAAGGAGAGGGAAAGCCCAGATCCATGGTCTGGATTTCTGATCAATGTGAAGGTGCAATTCATACCTCAGAGTTTTCCTGAAAGATCAGGCTCAAATATGCTTCGTGAAATCTGCCCTAAAATCACAGCCCTACTTGACTTTCTCCCATTCTATCCACTATCCATCTTCCTTTACTCCCTCATTAAACAAATCTTCATTACAGAATCTGCATTTGGGGGAATTGCCCTAAGATAAGGATACATGCCTATCTTCCAGTTGGGGTTAAAGGTCTGTAAAAGGAAGCCAGGAGGGAAGAGGTGATAATGCAGCTGAACCAGAATCGAACCTCCTGTTATTTTCCAGGCACAGTAAGACTCCACTTGGCATCTTTTTTCCCTCTAATTCTAAAGCAATAGAAGTTTGGAAATGGTAAATTCTGATAACTCTTCCCTAAATAGAAATGAATAAGCCTTTCCTTCCATCTCCAGCGTCCCCAATACAATCTGTGTTCATAATATGCAGTTTGGAAATGATGATGACCAAAAGCATAATCATAGTCATAGCCCTATATCACCACTCTGTACCCACACAGCCTCTTGTTCACCCCATCGATGTTTACCAGGAGGCAGCTTGCCAGAAAAGAAATCAGCTGTGGAGGCTGCACAAGTCCAGGAGCCAATGCATCAAGAAGGCATTTGTGACTTTTGGGCCTGGGGGGGAAGTGGAACAAAAGTAATGTCTGTTTACTTGTGTCACGGGAGCAGCATTGGGAGGAATCACTACTGACTAACCAGTGCCAGCTGGGGGAGCCCCGACTTTTAAGACCAACTTGCTGTCCATTATAAAGGATATTCAGTGGATGAACCCATGACTCTCTCTTTCCTTCTGTTTGATATTTTTAAGAAGGAGTGCTAATCTGTGATAGGCTGTGAGGATTACTCTATTGTGCATCCGCTGACACTAATGGTGTACAGACTTTCCAAAGTTCAACTATTTTATAATGTTCCAAAATTAATTCCAAGAGCATTTCTGGGAAGAAGAAGAACTATTTTGACATATGGGCCAAGTCTGATGATTCATTTGAAACTGATCAGCTGAATTTTTACCTCTTTTCTCCCCTTTTAGTCCCTTAAGAAATAAGAATCAATCAATGTCACATTGTCCAATTATTCCAAAGCAAGGAATAATCAATAGCATCTTACACTTACGAGGGGCTTCCTTTAATGACCTCAAAGCTTGTTATACAAAATAGGACATTGTGAAATCACTGGAAAGTAACTTCGTATCTCATGAATTTTGACTTATTGAGAAGCCCAATCTTAATAATCATTATTTTTATTGTTAATTAATGACTTAGTTTTAGAATATTTTGTGCAAAAATTCATATTGAAAAAAAAAGTCATCCTAAAAGATGTTTCAAATGCCTTGATGAAATTATGATGCTATAATTAGCACTGCCTTCATCCACCATTCCAGGAGAAAGCATATTTTTTAAAAAGATTATTTTGACATAATTTGGTCTTAGTGATTCTCTGTGATTCCTCAAGGATGGGGCTATACTATCATTCATCTATCTATGCATCATTTATTTAGTACCTCTGTAACTATACTTTCTAAGATGTTATTTACACTGTGAATTGGTTTCATAAAAATTTTTTTAAAGCAAAGGTAAAATCCAATTCAGTCATTGTCTTATTGAAAACACCAAATTAACAAAGTCTAAATCTATGAGCTTTGACAGCTTTGTAGTAGTGAACATCTATAGAATAATCCAGACTTTTATAGGATCTATAAGACATGTATAGGCTATCTGGCAGAAGAGAGGCTGCCTTTCACATGTGTCTCCTCTTATCTGTAAATAGAGCTCAAAACCCCCAAGCAAGTCCTCGTGTATTACTGGCTAGGATTAGATCCATGTTCTTTTCTAAACTGAGCATAGACAAGGGAGATAAAATTACAATTGTTAGTTACAGTCAATCAAGATTTGCTCCCTGAGTTACGTAAAGGAAGGATAAAGACCTAAATAAAAACAAAGGAAGGGAGCAATGATGATGGCCTAGAAACCAACAATGTCTGCTCCAGCTGCCCAGCTTCTTCTGCCACTGCAATGGGGAGAGATGTGTTTGAGGAATGTGAGGTGACTTTTTGTAAGGGTGGCTCTGAGTGTGAAGACATGATGCTATTAAGGCATGATTAATGGATTGACATGGTTACCTTTCCAAAAAGTCTCACGAATGAGTCTTCTGAAAAATCTTACCTAATTTCTTTGGGTTAAATTATTTTATCCAGAATGAAAGTACCTAATAAAATGCATGTTTAATTTTGGAGTGGTGTAGCACAGTAAATAGGATATTTGTTTAGTGTTTATTTAGCAATTCTTTTTTAAAAACAACCTAACAGCAAGTCACAATGTTAGGTGATGTGGGAGATGCAAGAATATATAACAAATAATCCTCCATACTGACTATTAGTTTTAGTGAGCTATGTGCATAGAGAACAGGGTAGAAAGTGATGCCATAGAGATGTGGCTGGTTGTTAGTGTTTAGAGGTGGAAACTATAACTTTGAACAGTGTAGAAGATGGAGGGAGAATAGTGGGAAAGTGGTGTTTGAATAGGGCTTGAAGGGTCTGAAGTGGAAGGAGAAGAAAGGACAGCTGAGACATAAGAGTTTCATGGGGACACGAGAAGCACAGGGAGCATAGAGGGAAAACAAGGAGATCGCCTGTCCTAGGAGGAAATAAGTTGGCAACCTATGGCTGGTGTTTGGTGCTAGGCTAGAGTGTGGTATTTATAACAAATATAAAGGGGGTCCATTAAAGGTATTAGATGGAGTTGACTCTTTTAAAAAGAATAGAATTTATTTTTAGAGCAGTTTTAGTTTCACAGCAAAATTGAGCGGAAAGTACAGTGAGTTCCCATATACCCTTGCCCGCATACATGCACAGCCTTCCCCACTATCAACATCCCACACCATGAGGGTACAATTTGGTACAACCTACATTGACACATCATCACTTTAAATCCATAGTTTACATTAGAGTTCACTCTCTGCATTGTACATTCTATGGGTTTTAGCAAAGGCATACTGATGTGTATCCATTATAACATGCAGAATAGTTCCACTGCCTTAAAAATCACCTGTGCTCTGCTTATTCATCCCTCCCCTCTAAGCCCTGGAAACCACGGATCTTTTCAGTGTCTCTGTAGTTTTGCTCTTTCCAGAATGTCGTACAGTTGGAATCATACAATATGTAGCCTTTTTAGATTGGCTTCTTTTACGTAGTAATATGTATTTTTTTCCTCCATGTCTTTTCAGGAAGTGCCTCTTGATCAGAGATTTTTATTAGTGAAATTGTTATTTGATCGGTGAATAAGTTGATTGGGGCATGATAATAAACTGGCAGTTACTCATCTATTAATTAATTGAAAAGACCCAGCTAATCATAAAATAATTATGCATTTGATATTTGCAATGATCTAGAAGAGAAAAGATGAAACATTCGGCACAAGTAGCATGGTCAGATAAATTTAGGTTCGCATGAGTCACCCCATTGAAATGTCTTGAACATCCAAGAGGCAACAGAAGGGTATCAGAGCCCCCAAGATATTGGAAGTGGGTGCAGGGGTTAGAGTGAAGCCCTACAGGAATTCTGACCAAACTCAACATTTAGGCCAGAGGAGAGATTTCTCCCAGGCACTGATAGGTTTTTTTAATCCATGGAGACTGGTTTCCCAACCACTGTCTATGGCGCCAGGCATTCCATGAATTGGCACCAGCCAGTGCCCAAATATCCGCTCTGTTCTTCACTTTCCAAATGACACAGCAGATCGTTATTCATGTCATCTGAGTTGATTTATGAAGCCCTGATATGACAGATGCGACCTAGTTTCCTTGGGATCTTGATTCCTCTAGGTAGTTTTCCATAATGGCCAATACAATGCCACATGCATTTCTGCCAACAATACTTGGTGTTGTACTTAATGTTGTTCTTTATATTGTACTTCAAAGATTTTAGTGGCATGTCCAGAGTTTTAGAATTCACTTCCCCAGCTATTTTGACTATGTGTTAGTAGAAGTTCTCACTGGGATTTATGCAAGGCCGTGCTATATATGCTGGATCCTAATTGAGGATTGGGAAATAGGAGGTGTTACAAAACAGCAAAGGTGAACTAGTTAGACCTTATCCATATCCATATGGAAGAGGAGATAGCTGTAATTTTTAGGATTTTCACTGTCGGGGTTTACTTCCAGCTGGTGTGCACTGTTAGAACATACTGGCCTGCATCCATTCTTTATTGGTGGATGTCTATGTTTTATTAGTTAATACATTATTGGACTATCACCATTGAACAAAATGCTGAATGATAAATTTAAAGTATAAAACAAGTAGAGAAAGATGGTTGTTCAGGAAACTTGGAACCTCTAATTTAAAACACTTTTATGCTGGTATACCCTGTGTTAGATATGGCACCTACTGGTGATTATGTATCTGCAGATTATAAGGTACTACTACAAAGGCAAAGAGGAAGTTAATGTCGTGTATTTGTGAAAATTAAGTAGTATATTCAGATGATCCTTTGATTTATGAAACTTTCTTTTCAACTAAAGTTGATAGTTCAATAGAATCAGAAAAGTTTCAGGAAAAAAATTAACATCTAGATGGGTGCATTAGTTTCCTATTGCTTCTATAACAGATTACCACAAATGTAGTGGTTTAAAATAACACAAATTTATTATTTTACAGTTTTGGAGGCCAGAAGTCTGAAATGGGTGTCAGTGGGCTTAAATTAAGATATTGGCAGGCTGTCTTCTTTCTAGGGACTCCAAGGAAAAATCCACTTCCTTGCCTTTCCTAGCTTCTAGAGGATGCCTCTATTTCTTGGCTCATGGCCCCTTCCATCTTTAAAGTCAGCAGTGGTGGGTTGAGTTGCTCTCACACTGCATCATTCTGATACTGACTTCTCTCTCTCCCTCTTCAACATTTAAAGGACCCTTGTGATTACATCAGAACTGTTCTTGACAATCCAGGATAATCTCCCCTTCTCAAGGTCTTTAACTTAATCACATCTGAAAAGTCCCTTTTGCCATGTAAAGTAATTCATTCACAGGTTCGGGGATTACGATGAATGCCATTGATGGGGTCGTTATTCTGCTTACCATAATGGGTTTCTAAATGTCACAGTGGTCATAGTTAGTGTTTGATCTTAGAGAACCCAATCTGGCCATCATCTCAAACATTTCTTCCTAAAGTTTGCAACTGAAAGACAGGGTTGTTTTGTCTATGGGATTGAGGATGGAGTTGAATTGGAAGTTGGAAATCAATATGAACAATAGAATAAGTTAAGTGGGCTGGAATCAAGAAATATTTATCAAATACTTACTGTGTGCCAGGCTTTATACTAAATGCTGGGGGCAGCAAAGAATAGAAGAAAACACAACCTTAACTTTAAAAGAGCTTCAAACCTTGGAGGCAAAGCATATGCACAAATAACTGAAGTTTGAATGTTCACCCATCATCTGCTTGGAGAATAGACTTTTTTGTGCCCTCCAGATAAACTGCTTTTCTCACAGCCCAGAGCATGTCTTGGCACCTTTTCTGTGCTTTGCTCACAGTGTGCCCTGCACCTACAGGACATGTCCCAGAAACAGGGGAATTGAGGGAGCATATCTTCCTTAAAACAAGATAGGTGGGGGCCCAAATGTTTGTTGTAATCAGGAGCAATCAGGAGTTGGCAGACTCATGACATATCCAGGGAACTCTTATTCCTCCTGCTGTCTTCTGCAGCTTTGGTGAGTTGGAGCACCCAGGAGCTGGCAAGTACTAATGCTTATAGCTAAGCTTTCCTTTGACATTTCATTGCTGCCACTTAACACTATCCAGGTTTTTTAAGTGGCAACAAAGTACAGTTTATCAGCTTGGAGGAAAGCTTGATCATGGGGAGAAGTCTTTACCACATGTGTAATTTCACTGTCGACATGGTTTCATTTGGAAGTACTTTAGTTCCAACCAATTTATGTTATCTCGGAAAAACAATTCCATTTTTCCAGTCTCGTTGATTATGTTCTTATTCTCCTTTGATGTCAGAGCTAAGCTGCATTATTCCAATTTCTTCTCATCAGTGCTTCAACAAAGAACTTTTAGAACAAGATGTGTACAGACCTCAAAAAAAAAAAAAAAAAACACAGAGAAATTATTCTAGATGCAAACAGAATGATCCAAGACCAATGAAACATTGGGAGGGTACTTCTTCCTGTACTGTATCTTTATGCCAAAGCACCCCTCTACCTCCTTGGTCATAAATTAATTAAGATGAAAAAACTACCTTTCATATCTCCTTGTTTCAGGTCAAATGCTAACATGCAACTATTTCTTATGTTTTCTTCCCAGAATTATAAAGAGCTGAAATAAGCAAAGGGAAAAATTAGAAAAAAGAAAATAAATTCCAAAAGCAGTTATTTGGAAATATTTACAAAATATAAGAAGAAAAAGAAAACCCATGCAAACTTGATTAAGATAAAAAGATGGAACAACAAAAAATAGGAGTGAGAATGGAGACAAAATACAGATTCCAGTGAAATTAAAGTAATCATGAGACAATTCCCCAATGGCAAAAAGTTGAAAACCTAAAGTAAATGTATGGACTGATTCCTCTTACAGTATGGACAAGTAAGACCTTAGAAAACTAGTTATAAAATACAAACAAAAATTAAAAATACAACTACTTGAAGGCACTGGCAAAGTAAATTCTGGAGGCAGATTCTGGATTGACATTTAGAAGAAAAAAACAGCTTGGGGTGAGTTCCCTCACCTTTTTTTTTCTTTTTTTTTTTTTCTGAGGACATGTTTCATTCTGTAAAACAGAGAATGGCAAAAACTCTGAAAGAAACTCCCAATCTTACTGACTTGTAGAACCAAAAGATTCAGGGCAATCACAGCCACAAGGAAGTAAGGCGATTCTTGGAGAGAGCCCAAGAGTGAAAGCTCCAGATTCTGTGTGTAAACTGCTCAAATCTCTGGTTGACCCCTGAACTATTACACAGAGCAGACGGAGAGGCCCATTGAAGGCTAGAAGAGTGGAACTGAGATTAGAGGTACCACCCAAGATATAGGGCTTGCAGTTTGAATCTAAACAAATTAATTGCTGCTAAAACAAGAAAGTTAAATGCAGAGTGTCTAAAACTTAACATTACAATATTTAAGATACAAAGTTACTTGATATATAAAGAAATGGCAAAATTTTTCAAGAGACAGAGAAATCTAAGATGGCTCAGGTGTTAGAAGCAGCAAAGATTTGAAACAGCTATTATAAATACGTTCAGTAATATGAAAGAAAATATGTTCAAAATTAATGAAATGATAGGACATCTCAGCAGAGAAACAGAAGCCGTAAAAACAAATTGGTAGTCATAAAATAGTCACAGGGATGTGAAATACAGCATGGGGAACATAATTAATCATGTTGTAAAGACTATGTAGGGTGTCAGATGGATACAGGACTTAATTGGGGGATCACTCCATAGATTATATAAATGCCCAACCACTGTACTGTACACCTGAAACTAATATAAAATTTTTTAAAATGTCAAAAAAGAATCAGAAATTACAATATCTGAAAATTTTGAAACTTACTCTTTCTGATTCTGAGCAGAGTGGAGATGACAGAGGAAAGAACCAGTGAACTTAAAGATAGATAGAAATGTCCCAATTGAGAGAATGAAGAGAAAAAATACTGAGAAGAAGATGAACAGAGCCTCAAGAACCTATGGGACAAAAAAGTTTAATGTGTACGCATATGTCTTGTTGTCTTGGAGAGTAGGGAGAGAATAGGGCTGAAAAAATATTTAAAGAAACAATGGCTGAAGATTTCCCAAATTTAGCAAAAATAAAAATTTAAAAAGCACCTCAACTAACCCCCATGAAAAAGTGTGTCTTTGGGAAAACAATTACATTTTGTTAATTTCACACACACACACACACACACACACACACACACACACACACACACACACACACAACTTAGCTAACCCCAGGAAAGATAAATGCAAAGAAAACTGTGCCGAATTACATCAAACTTCTGAAAACTCAAGATTAAAAGAAAATCTTGAAAACAAAGGACAAAACACCTTACATACAGGAGAATAATATTTGAAAAGACTTCTGCTTTTTACAAAATAGTCACAGGATGTAAATTAGAGCAGAGAGAAGATAGTCAATAATGTTGCAAAAACTAAAGTGCCAGGTGGATACTGGTTTAATCAGGGGTTTCACTGCATACATTATATAAATGTCTAACCACTATGCTGTACACCTGAAACTAATATAAACTAATATTGAATGTCAACTATAATGGAAAAAATAAAATAAAATAGAAAGCAAAAAAAAAAAAAAAAGTGTAGCTAAAAAGACAAGGAGACATCTTTAAGTGCTGAAAAAAAAAACAGAAACAAAAACCAAAAATTCCCGTCAAGCCAGAAATTTATATCCAGTGAAAATATCCTTTCAGAATAATAGTTTTCTCAAACCCAAGAAAATGAAGGAACTTTGTCATCAGCAGATCTGCAATACAGGAATGAACTAAAGGAAGATTATTAGACTGAAGGGAAATTATATTGTAGGCAAACTTGGATTGCCAGGAATGAATGAGAATGAAAAGGAACCTCAGAAATGGTAAACATCTGGATAAATATAAAGGATTTTTTCCTCCTGATTCCTTTAAAAGACATATGACTGTTTAAAGCAAAAATTATAACATTTTAACTTTGTCTTGTGGGTACATAACATACAAGGTCAGACAATTAAGTTCGTGAACTTGTTGCAATGATGTTGATAACCTTTTATTGATATCAGATGGATTATTCATTATGAATTTGTACCAACTGGACACTTAACCAAGTTTGTTATTTGGAAGTGCTGAAAAGGCTGTGTGAAAAAGTTAGGTGACCTGAACTTTTCACCAACAATTCATGGCTTTTGCATCACGACAATGCACCAGCTCACACAGCACTGTCTGTGAGGGAGTTTTTAGCCAGTAAACAAATAAGTGTATTGGAACATCCTCCCTACTCACCTGATATGGCCCCCAATGACTTCTTTCTTTACCTGAAGATAAAGGAAATATAGAAACGAAGACATATTGATGACATTCAGGACATCAAGGGGAATACGACGACAGCTGTGAAAAAGTTCCAAAATTACTTTGAAGGGTAGACTAAGCCCTGGCATCAGTGCATAGCTTCCCAAGGGGAGTACTTTGAAGGTGACCATAGTGATATTCAGCAATGAGGTATGTAGCACTTTTTCTAGGATGAGCTCCCGAACCTAATTGTCAGACCTCGTATAGAAGATGAAATACATGTGACAACTGGAGCATACAGTACAGGGTGAGGGGAAACTGACCTATACAGTTGGAACATACAATAATATTAACTCTAAGGAGACTGTGTACTATTAATAAAATGCATCTGAATCCATGAACAACCATTAAAAAACTATAATAATGCACATAAGCATAGCTAAAAAAACCTGTCGATAAATTGAAATGGAAGTCTAGGAAAATATAAAGTATCTATAATAATCCAAGACTAAATGAAAAATAATGTGTAGAAAGTTTACTGTGAGGATATTAGGGAAGTGATTAAAATTTTCAATTAAAATTGTCTTACAGTTGAGCTTATAAAAAAAGAGATAATTCCAATGTTATTTACATTATTTCGCACCCTAGGAAGAAAACCAGACACTTCCCCCATGTTTTCTTAAGCCAGCATAACCACCATATGGTTATTTCAGGGTTTGGCCACCCATGTTATGGGCTGATTTTAGTGGACCTGGGCTTTCTTGGGGAGTCCTTTCCTGTCTTGCATTTTTGAGCCTTCATGCACTCACCTCACCTCGCCCTAACATTCCCATAGCAACGAATATTCAGAAATATAACAATCAAATCTGAGTTCTCATTTTTGAAAAACTGTTGGTCTCTAGAGTGATGAATGACCTTGTTTGCCAGGAAGGAATGGAGGGGAAGAGGGAGCAGAGAGGAGGGAGTTAACATGCATCGTCCACCTACTATGGGCCAGCAAGTCCACCTAGTACCCTTTCTCATCCCCAGGAGACCTATAAGATTACTCCTGCTTTTAGAGAAACTGAGAACCAAAGAGGCTTTACAAAGATACAGAAGGAAAAAAAAAGAAAAGCCACCTCCTTCTGTGAGGTCATGCAGGTAATAAACGGGAGGTGGAGATTTGAAGCCAGAGCTCTCTGATTCAAGAACTTATGGTTTTCTATTTCTTCCAACTGCCAGGGGGAATTTTTGAAATATTTCATTGAAAAATTTCTCTCTTTATATTCTATTACTACTAGAAATTTGAAGGAGCGTCTCTCTCTCTCTCTCTCTCTCTCTCTCTCTCTCTCTCTCTCTCTCTCTCTCTCTCTCTTTCTTAGCCCTATTGTAATGTCTCCCTTCTTTCCAAGAGATCTGTCCTGTTAGAAATAGAATAACGAGCCTCTGGATTTTGTTATTGTGACTTGCTCTTCTTTCTTCTCTCTGTGCCTCTCCTGCGTCTGGGTCTCACTAAAGTAGAATTTACTGTCATCAACATCTTTAGTTTTATTCAACAACAACATCAACAGTGAACTTGTAGGTTAACTATTTTTGTGTCATGTGCAATGGTAAGCTTTGGGGATACAGTGCTGTATTCCTTGGTCTCCTGGCGCTTACATTCTAGTGGAGTGAAATTATTTAATGCGGGGGTTCTCGACCTTGGCTACACATTTGGCAACTTAGAAACGCTTGGCAAGTATTATTTTGTAATGCCTGGGCCCCTCCCAGAAATTCTAATTTTGGGGGTCTTGGGTGAAGCCTGGGTATCAGCATTTATTAAAAGCTCCCCAGACAATTCCAGTGGGCAGCTGGCATTGGTAGCTACTGATTTAATGTTACCCATCAAAGGAATTCATAAGAGAATGGGGCAGTTGTCAAAGGACTATACCCTGACTGTGGAATTCGGACATTGTGGCTTTTGGATAAAGGAGATAGTTTGGAGTGTGGAGCTGGAAGTCCTTTCTATCACCCTTCAGTTCACACTGTGTAGCAATTGAAAGTTTTGTTGATGTGGTCCAGTGTGGACCAAGGCCAGTGTGGTCCCAAAGCTTTCTGATCAAAATTCTCCATGTATCTTGACTGTAGATTATACATTAGCTATAGTTACCACTTACTAAGTGCTACCTGCACATGATCTCATTGAATTCTCACAGTGATCCTGTGAGGTAGGCATTAGGAATTTCCTTTTACAAATGAAGAAATGAGGAGGCTCAGGAGGGTGAGGAGGGTGAGGAGGCCACATAGCTTCTAAGTGAGAAAGCCGGTTCTAAAGTTCTGCAGTGACCCACGGTGCTATACCCCTAGGGCCAAGCGCGCGGTGCTGAGTGCATTGCTTTGAGGAAAGGGACCAGGAGGCGTCGTTCCCAGGCCCACTCAGCCTCGAGGCCCTGCAGACCTCCATCCCTGCGGTGAGCCGCGTCAGGTCAGCGGCTTTTGTACCTTGAGTTGCACTGCACTAAATTAACAATGAGCTCCTCTCTCCCCTCTCAGCGTCATGGCCCTTGGAAGGTTAGCAGCAGTCCCATTTTTCACTATCTTTCAGAAATGAGAGTTGAACAGAAATATTGTGTTGTACATCTTCCTTTCCCCCTTTCACCTGCTGTCAAGACTGCCAGAGATAGTCAGGGCTGGGCAAAACTGGGAAGCGACTGGTAGATCTCTTTGTCATCCTTGCCCTTTCCCTTCTGTGAAATCCAGAACCATTAGGCTTTTTAAGCAAAACTGTATCTCAGAAGAGGGTAAGATCCATTCATTACTCTACAGTGTAAATGACTGATAGGGTCCCATGCGCCGCCTTTCCCAGGGACGGTCACATTTGAACAGGGGACAAAGAGTCCAATTTGGGAGTCTGAGACACATGAACTTGAATCTTAGGCTGCCTCCTTACGGGTTATGTAATGTTTGGCAAGTAATCTAACCTGTCTTAGTTTCCATCTCCTCATCTCTAAAACGGGAATAACACCTCAGAGAGTTGTGATGAGGATTAGTAAGATTTGAGAGTGTGCCTAGCACAGTGCCTGGCACACAGTAGGTGCCCACTAAATGTTTGTGCCCTTTTCTTTTCAGCCCAATGGCAGAGTTCGTGTATCTGTTAGGTAGGAGTGAAAGTTGTTTGGGACAGGTTTCAGAAATCTTTCAACAGCAGATAGCTCCTACTTCCTCTGATCCACAGGCTACATGAGGTGTTATCGAGGAACACACCAAACTATTCCCCAGTAATAGACACACACACACACACACACACACACACACACACACTCTACTGCTATGTGGTGTAGATGGGTCATGTAGGAAGGTCGTGACTATATTTAGCTTCCAGGCTTCTTGTCAGCCCTTCCTTTCAACCCTGAAAAGCCTTCCCGGAGACCTAGGTGTAAAGGTTCATATCTCACCTCGGATGCACTAAATGTTTGGAAGCATTTTTGGACAAAACAGCTACCTCTTGGTCTTCCTTTCTACAGAGGTTGAAATGCAGTTCTTCTGAATGAGAAACTCGAGGCTGTGTTCACACAGAAGGTGGCTGAAATGCAAATATGCTTGGAGTTTGTGCCTTTATTTCAATGCATTAAAAAAAAGGTGACTGTTACTAAAGAACAATGCAAAACCATTAATTATCAAGCTTTCAAGGAAGCTTTGTGCACAAGCTTGACTTTCATTATCTGTCTTTGTCATCCTTGTAAAACATTTCATTAGACTTTCTATCTACTAAGGCAGAGAAACCCAGCTAACAGTGGGAAGTGAGCTGTTTAATTGCTATTACCTTTGCAAGTTTGAAGTGCATATTTTTTTCATAATTATTCCAGGAAAAGAAGCCTGGATTTGAGGCCTAGGTTGGGTGAGCTAAAGATTGAGATGGAGCTGGCTGCTGCATCAACATTCTTCTGACATTGCCGATCCTGCCCAGTTACTGTGGGACTCTGACTTCACCTTGACTGGCTGTGCAGGCCCAGGCGTGAAGCCACAGTGATCTGGGTTCAAAGCCCAGCCAGGCCACTTGCCGGACGGTAGGCCTTGGCAAGTCATGTAGTCTCTCTATGTCTCAATTGCCTCGGCAGTAAAATCAGCAGAATGACAGTGCCTCCAGGGGTCTTTATGGAGGTAAACAGAATTTATGTAACATACTATCACTTTGCCCAGAGAAGAGTCAACAAATGCTACTTCCCTTTCTCCTCTCTATGCCAGATGCAGTTGGTCTAGAGCAATTACATTTGATAACATCAAATGAAGTGGTCGTCCAGGGAACTGTTGGAAGGAAAGAGAATTCACAGAAGGAAAATACCCTCAGAGGGGTGTGTGTGTGTGTATGTGTGTGTGTGTGTGTGTGTGTGTGTGTGTGTGTGTGTGTAAGCCCCAAGCTTTTGAAACTCAAAGTATAAACTAAAAACTCCATTATATTTGGATAACTGCCATATGGCAATAAGTGCAAGCTAGAGCCCCAACACCAACTGTAGAAGGAGTGCCATTTACCTGGTCTGGAGATGTCAGCTATCTTAAAATGTCATGTTCGTAGCACAGGATTTGACGAGTTAATTCAAACCAAGTCAAGGCATTAACTATGTTATAGAATAAATAATAATATGCCATACCTCTCTGAAACATGTTTTCTGGGCTTTTTTTTTTTTTTTTTTTTTTTTTTTTTAACCAAAGTAGTCTTTCCTGTCCCCTGAACATAAGCCACCCTCATCTATTTCCTAAGATAATCCATTATAAATTATGACAGGCTCCCAAGAGCCTGGCGGGCAGCATGGCCCAATCTGCCGCCCAGGTCTCACTTTTCTGTCCTGGTCATCTCCAGCAAGTTCCATGCGTGACCAGTCAGGAGACGGCTAATTCCAGTCCACGCATTTTTCAGATGAGCTTCATTTTATTTTTAATTTGCCCACAAATCCACGCCAGGCGCACATATCGTCAGTTACAGACATAGCTCTCTAATCTGTGCCGCCCTTCCGTAGCTCATACTACCAAGCGAATTAAGGTCCAATTACATATAAAAGTGATTATGATCAGCAAAATGTCTGCCCAGAGTGGCCCTCCCAAAACAGGGCAGAGATTCGAGGCTCTGACACCCTCCTTTGGCCACCCTGGGGCCATGCACTGTACGATAAAATTGACCCCACCAATAACCTTCTAAAACCTACAATGCCTTCTGATTTTAAAGCTCTGTGGCCTCTGGCCACCCTGGAACAGAGAAACGAATTGTTTTCTCGTGTGGGGTAAAATTATTTGTTTTCTGTCTTCATCTGACAAGATTTCTTTTCAAGAGAACTGACCTCATCCTTTTGAAAGCTTCCTATTTCACCTCTGCAGGCATCTGGCTTTCGCTTAGAGGCAGGTGACTTCTTCCAAATCCTGACATTTGAGGGGCAGGACTTTACGTCATCTTTGGGATTCTTGTTAGGCTCATCCGGGCATTTCTCAGGGCACTTCAGGGCTTTGAGGACTCTCTATTTTTTCCTCATCATGAGGTCAAAGGAGCACACAGAGTCGGCACTGTACAGAAACTGTAAAGTTAAATCGGGACCAGGGAACAAAGGAATAAACGCCATCTCTGTCTGCTCACAAAGAGTTTATAGTTTACTTCAGGGAAGAGGAAATAGTCCCAAGGACGCATTTCGTTATTGTATTTTATCATCTCGATAAGCTAATGGACACGTACAAGACTGAGAGAGCCAGGGATAGCGTAGCAGAAAGATTAGTAGGGACCAAGGGGCTGGATTGTGCCACCAAAGAGGTATGTGATCTTTTCTACTTCATTGCCTCCCTCTGGGCAGTGGAACCCGCAAATGTAAAATCTGCAACATTCAGTGCTTCTGTGACAAGGGATGAAAGCCTGCCTTCCTCATTGGAGTTTCTAGAACAATGATCACAAAAGCATAACCCACTTGCTCTGCATACCCCAAAGTGGATTAGGCAATATTTGTTCAAGCCCTTTGATATGGCTCTTGCTGAGGTGGAACCAAGTTTATAAAATGTCCTGCAAACTCCCAGATCTGAACCCTGAACGGAGTCTGAGTGTGGTGGAAAAGGCTGGGGAAATGCTGCCCCCACTGGCAGAAACCCACATTACACCTGCTTCCCCACACCCGCCAGGCCAGGGGCCCAACTGCCCTCCGGGACAAGCCAACCTTGGTAGTCACCCAACTTGAGAATCTTTTGAGCTCTTCCTGTCGCCATGCCCCACCCCATCCCATTCCACCCTGGCCTCTTTTTTCTCCTCCCTGGCAGCCACTTTGTTTTCAGATGTTTACCCTGAGTTAGAACCTCAGTGGCTGGCATGAGGCCTGGAGGGCCAGGGGGAGAGCACCCTGAAAGAGGAATTCCTTTGGGAGGCATCTAGGGTACATCAAATGGATGCCTACTCTTCCTCTGTGTCTGACAGACTGCCTGTGCGCCTGTGTGTTTTCACTCGTTGACAGTGGTCCGTCTCTCTTGGTTTGCAATGTCATTAATCCTAGATTAGCTGAAGTCGGATGCCTTTTTTGGGAACACCGGTGTCATCTGTGTGCCTAACACCCCATCTCAGTGGTCTCAATTTGATCAGGACATCCGGGTTTTGTAACATCATTTTATAACCGTTCCCCCAACCCTAATTCCATCCTTCAGAGCTCTGAGGACATGTAACTGGAAGCTGCTCCAGTTACTCTTCCCCTCGGCGGTGGACCCGTGTCACCTGCCGCCCTGGCATCATCACCCAGGCATGCACTGTCACACTCCCAACCGGAATGTCAGCTTGCTGTTTGAGATTCACACCGACACTCGGTCCCCAGAGGGCTCCTCGTGGAGCCAGGGCAGCCTGTGCTTGGGAACACATAAAAGCACAGGAGTCCCCTGGCTTTCTGGCAGCACTTCAAGCACCAGCCCAATGAAGAGATCTTGACAGCATACTTGTAAACTCCGCAGGCCCCAAGGGCTCAAACACTATGATATTTATGCTCGCAGCGTGGATGGCCAAAATAGTTGGGTTGTTATGCAGACATGGGTCTCTCAGTCCAGGACAGAGTTTCTGACACCTGTTAATTGGCATTTGAAAGAAGTGAGTCGAGGAGGATGGGGGGCCTTTGGAGCCGCTGCCAACCTGTACCTGCACAGCAGGGAGTCCAGCAAGGTTTTGGCCCACCCTGCGGACAGGAGATTCTCTAGGGGGATGAGCAAATGAGTCTAAGCTTGCCAGAATGGATAGTCAGAGAAGGAAGAAGCTAGGAAGGAGGGTAAGGAGAAAAGTTAAGAGACCAAGAGGGAAAGAAAAAAATAGAGAGAGGGTGGGTATTTTTAGATTTGCTAGCACAGAGCTTTGTGGTCCCTGTTTCTGCAGCACCAGTTCTGCCGGCCCAGATGGGAACACGCGGTCCTCGTCACTGTCCCTCCTGAGGCGATAAACCCACCCACCTTTCAAGGTCAGCTGCAGGACCACCTCCTCCAATGAGCCTGCACTGAAAAGCCCAGAGGCCCAGCTCTCACTTCCTCCTTGGCACTTATTATATAACATGAGGTTTAGTACTTTGCCTTTCTCCGGTGTGCTTCATATGTTCTTCCCCAACAGAACCCATCCCCCATTGTTAATTCCTTGGGGTCATAACCGACACGTTCTCTGGCCTCTACCGCCCAGCACAGTCCTGGATGCAAAACTTCTCCGTGTCCACAGCTGGTGGACTGGTGTTCTCCCTCCATCAGTGGGGTTTTCTCTTCTTTAGTTCCAGGCCTCCTGCTTCACCTTCCGCTCAGCAAAGCTCTGTCCCCATAGCTTCAAGCTGACTAACAGCTCTGTGAGTCCCCTTCCCAGTACCTATCTCAAGGTTTCAATGGTCCACAGCTCGATGAAGTTACACTAGGTTTAAGTGACTTAGTAAAAGTAATTTCTGTATTTCGTTATTGGTGTACACAAATGTACACACACACAAAAATGTCCAGAAAGTCCCTATTTATGAACTGATTTATGCTCCAAAAGTCAGCTTGTGAATTAGTTGTTTCAATCTGGAAGTTCATAGAAACAATATTGTACATGAATTCATTCATTCATTCCTTCATTTATTCAACAAAGACATCTTGAGCACAACTACAAGGCAGGCACTATTCTAGGTGCTGGGGAACCTGTAGGGATCGAAACGTATTAAAAATCTTTGTTCTCAAAGAGTGTGTGCCCTGGTCGAGGAGACAGAGAAGCCACAAATAAACAAGTGATATATATGATATGTCAGATGGTCCTGAGGGCCATGGAGAGAAATAAAATAGAGACAGGGAATAAGGAGTGCAGGAGTGGGGCTGGGATTACAAATGGGGTAACCTGGGAAGGCCTTATTTGAGAGAGACCTGAGAGAGTAGGGGAGGAAAGTTCCAGACTCAAGGCAAACGTGAACTTGCTATGTTTAAGGAACAACAAGAAGGTCAGTGTGGCTAGAGCAGAGTGATCTTGGTTGGTTTCCCTGGCCAGCCCACTAGTGTATCCCCAGTCTGAGCCGTAGTTCTAATTCAGTGTGATACACATTTACTGAGAGCTGCTCTCTGCCAGGGACTAGTGCTCAACTACCGTAACTATGGTTCTCTGGGAATATCTCTTTGAGTGTCAGCTGGAGATTGCTAGGGACATGTAGAGGCCATTCAGGGTAGCATGGGGGCAGGCAGGTAAGATACAACATCCAGTAGATAAAACCTCCCTCCTGGAGACAGTGAGGGTGGGACACTGGGACCATCTCTTGGTTTCCTCTTGCACCAGATGGCTTCAACCATCTGTGGTGATCAACCATCTCTTGATTTGGAGGCCCAGGCACTTGCTTTGTTGCTGACTGTTGATTTTTGTCCTTAGATAGGTTACATAACCTTTCTGAACGTTGGTTTCCTGGTGGTGATAAGGATAGCTTTATCTTTTGTGTGTGTGTGAAAATTAAATGAGGTTAGTGTACATAGCAGAGCCTTGTAAATCAATCTTAGTGACTGTAAGTCAGTTATGACCGCAGTTCTCATGGTTTTAGGGCAGTCACTCTGTCTTTTATATCAGGAATTAAGGGGAAATGGCTCAGAAATCGACATCTCCTAATGACACCTTCATCTGCGGAAATTGCTGATAAGTTTTATGTTGGCTGTCTAGTTTCCTCTGGAAAAGGTGATGGAGGTGGGCAGTTTCAAGGTGGTAAATAGCTTGGCTAAAAGATCCAGGTGGGAGAAGACACTGGTTGATGAAAAAGAAAGTTGCCTGACTCAAGGGGAGGTTATGGAATAGAATTTGAGGAAGGGCATATAATTCATTGAAAAAATGACAAGCAAGAGGGCAGATCCAGACAAATTATTACAGAGGTAAAATCACATTTCCCTTTTGGACACTGCTCTTTTCTCTCCATTTTCCTGCTTCCTTCATGTGCCATTTTTCACAGGGTGTAACCTGCTCAAATAGCCCAGGTCCCACCACCCTGGCCCAGCCCATCTAGTCCCTCTCAAATCTGCCTACCTTCCTTCCAGTGTCCATGAGAATGGGGGACTCTATGTAGGAAGGAAAGTTTCTAGTGACAGAGAACCCGCTTCCTTACTGTATGTCAGGCTACACATTCTGGAGAGGCCTTGTTACTAGAAGTTCTTTCTTTAAGTCACTTGAAATCTGCTCCCTTGTGATTTCTACTCCTAGGTCCTGGGTCACCCTCTGAGGGACTCAGAGGCATTCTAACCAACTCTTCTTTCAAATCCCAGCTTTTCAGATACCTGAAGACAGGTCCCTGTCCCAACAAACTCAGTTTAAGATTTTCTTGTTATCTTTGGTGGTATTTTTTAGATGCTGCATATACTATGTGTTTTCAATCTGAAGATTCATAACCTCCTTCAGGTCTTAAAAATTCCTAGCCATCACTTCTTCAAGTATTGCTTCTCCGTCAGCCACTCTTGTTGTTGTTGAAATGATTAGACATGTGTTGGAGGCGCTCAGTCTGCGTTCCCTGGCTCTGATAGCCCTTTCATATTTATTTCGTTATCTCTCTGAGCTATGTTCTGCGTGAATTCATCAGAACCATCTTTCCATTCACAAATTCTTTAGCTATACCCAATGTAGTGTTCACCCAATATTGTTTTATTTGATTTGATTTTTATATTTTAATTCCCTGTTATTCCATAGCAGCCTAACTCTAGTCCACCTCTTCCTGCTGCAGGATTTGGCTTCTAGCCATGGATTACTTTACCTTTATATTAAATACTGATGGCAAAGAAATGTCTATCTTCACTTGGAGTATTGCTTTTCCTTTGAATGTTCTCCTTTTGCATTCTAGTTGTCATGGCTATGTTTTCAGAACAGTAAGGGCCTCAAATGGGAATTTAACTCCCTGTGTTGGCGCCGCCCCTCTAGTCCCCACACTGACCTCATGTGCCTGATCTCCTGAGCTTTCCTTATGAGGATCCTGCCCTCTGAACTCACTCCATGATGCCCAGAACTGAATGCAGAGTACTCCAGTGCGTGCTCTGAAAGTCAGTCTTAGAGACATACAACACTGGCAAGCAGAATTCTAATAGCACATATTCTTTTACAGAAGCATTATAAGAGGATAAAGGAAGACACTAGAGAAATTTCTGTGATGTAATTACAGAAATGGGTAGGCTTAACCTCCGTAGGGCCTGGATCATCTGTGGGGCCTGCTGGCCTATGGTAAACAATGCCTCTTGATCCAGGGGAAACCAGGCCATATTCCAGGTAAGAAGAAGCTTCAGTGAGGAAAAGATGTCATCAAAGGCCAGCAGAAGGGAGTCTGTGGAAACAGGAGGCCATTGTGCTTTGGCTGTGCAGGTGATAATGCTTCCAAATAATCAAATTAAGTGTATGTGTATGGACACAGGTTCTTCGTGACACTACGGATTCACTTCCATCTTCTCTACTAATTGTCACTCTGTCATGGTCTAAACATAGATAGGGTTTGCTGGCGAGTAATTGGAAAGCAGAAGCAAACTTCACTATTCATAGGGAATAAGAGTTCTCCCTTTGTACAGCGGAAGGGTGGGCTTTCTGGAAAGGAAAAGGTGATCACAAGCCATTATGATTATTTTTCAGTTTTTCGTAACATCCCAGGTGAAGCCGTCTGGTAAAAGAGCATAAAAAACCTACTTGTTAGCCCCTTTCAGAGTAGTGTGTGAAGTTGTTTGCTGAAAAGAGCATGAGTTCTTGATTTGAGCTTTTGAAATTTCAACTTTATCACTTACAAGCTGTGTGATGTTGGAATGGTTTCTTCACGCCTCTGAGATTCAACTTTTACTAAATAGGATAATGATATCTATATTACAAATGAGGGTTAAATTAATGCGTATAAAGGACATAGAGTAAGTGTTCAGTAGACATTTTTGGAGCCTTTTCCTTTGATTGGGTGTCATTTGACAGAACTGGGGATGAGGAAGGAAGCAAGAAGGTGAGAAAACTGGAGGGGACTGTTAAGAATAGAGGCGATTATTAAGGACTGTTGTGAAAGGCCCTAGAGCCACTTTGGCCATGGATGGAAATCTAGTGGTAAATATTGGTCACCTCCAACAATTAGGGGTGGGTGGAACGCCATGTCTTCTTCCTCCACAACCTGGCTAACTGGTGGTCAGCAGCAATAAAAGCAAGTTTCAGACTTCATCCTACCACATCCTGACATTGACCGACAGTTAGGTCCCCGAGCAACCATGCAAGCTGACCCCATAAGCTCAGAAAGTCCCCTTGATCCTTTTACGCAATCTGACAAGCACACTTAATGAAAGATTTACCCCCAAAAGGCCAAGCGCAATGTAGCAAACATTCTGACAGCAAAATCAGCAAACGCATCTTCCACCAAGCGTGGAGTACAGAGGATAAATGGAATTCCAGGTCAAGAGCAGCCCTTCAAAGGTGGTAAGCTGCTGGACACATTAGGTTCATGCAAGGGCAGACATGTGTTTACAAATTTTCTAACCAATCACTTATCTTGAACGCCACTTATTTCACTGGTGAGAAATTATTTGACTATCCTTTATGCTAATTAACCAATTCTCAGGTACAAGTTCAGATTGAGAGAGCTGAAGCGTTTTCTATTCTTCCTCTGGAGTGTGTTGTCCTGGATAGACGTCTTCCAGCGTTCATGAATGTAGATTATAGTCAACTTGCACTTACACATACACGTCACGCTGTCTACACTGAAGTATTTTAAGGCAAATTACAGGCATTGTAACAAGAACAGTTAGGCAGAAGCCTTGGAAAGGCCAATATCCTGTAAGTAAAATCTAAAGGTAGATGTGAAATTGTGGTCATTTGTTCAGATGGAGGAACAAACAGCACTCTCTCTCAGATCTGAATGATTTCAATCTCATGGATTGTTTATCATCATCCCTCTTTTGGTCAGAAAATGGCTCTGTTCCCACTCATATTTGCTCATTCTACCACCATCCCACATAGTCTTCAAGAGACCTTTTCGATATAAAAATTGCCATATAGACTTGAGGCTTCAGAGCTAGGATAGCAGGAATCGATAAAGACGTTGATATTGTATACCTATATCTGCATTTCTTTATAAGTCTAGTCTGTTCAATGCACCTGGATAGCTATTACTTTTCTTAGCCCCTAGACTCCCTCTAAGTTCCTGCTTTAGTTTGGCAGAAAGACGCTGGGCTTCAGCTACTGGCAGAATTTGATCAACGCGTGGCCGTGTTGAGATGCAGGAAGCCAGCACACTCAGTGTCCTCCAGCCTAGAAAGGTGATAGGGACACTACAAGCACAGTGAGCACGACACTCTCCTCATGGTACAGCCAAAGACCCTCCATTTTATCATTTCTATTTGACTCCTCAATGTAAAGACTCTGCTGTGTTAGGAGCCAAAGGCCCGATTCAAGCTCCAGCTCTGTCATCTGACAGCTGGGTGTGTTTGGGTAAGACACCAGTCCAATTTCCTAATCTGTCAGATGGGGCTAGAGAGAGCGCTCTGACTCACAGGATAGTCATTAGATCAAATGACAGCCTGTGCAGATTTAGCTTTGTAAATGATGTGCAAAGAAGTATTTGTATCAGTCATATACATATGCTCGATTGTTTCCTGTGAACGTATCTTAAAGTCCAAGGGGACTTTAGGATTCTAGAAAGGGGAGGCAATAAACTAGGGTACCTAACAGTGCCACACGCGTACTGGCGCTCCATAGGTAAATGGAGGAATGAGATTCTTTAACAGAAGAAGGAAGGGCTTCCCTTACCATCATACATCTAGGGAAAGAGTTCAACACCATTTACTCAACACAAAGTTATTGAAGACCTGTCACGGTCAAAGTTTTGTGTAAGCTTGGAACATAAGATGAGTATGATGTGGCCTCATACTCAGGAAGTTAAGTGGAATGAAGTTAAGTGGAATGAAGTGCTGAGAGGAAAGTCTGTACTGAACACAATGGGAACGCAGAGAAGGGCGTGGCCATTTCTACCCCATGGGGGGTTGAGGGTGTACATGAGAAGAAGAAGGGAGAGCTTCATACAGAAAGTGATGCATGAACTGAGTCTTGAAGGATGAGCGGGCAGTCGGCGTGAGGGGCCCCAGAAGGCACAGGCACTCTGTTCAAGAAGAACAATGTGAGCAGAAACCAGAATAGAGTGGGACCAAAGGCTACGAGTGGTTGGTAGGGTCAGAATGTCGAGAGTAAGAGAGGGGTTGTTAGAAAGAGGTGAAACTAGAAAGGAAGCCTTTTTCCATTATTGGTTTCTAAGAAAGGGCATGTTTTCCTGCGTACACACTTGACTTCTCTCCACCTTTGGGTAGGTGCAGTGATTTCTCTGGTTGGTAGATTGGGGAAGAATAGTTAGGCATGCGTTGCTCAGCCCTATCCTCCTCACTCGTGGGGTCGGTATTGTCTGCAGCATGGAAATCTGCTCTTCGGTGCCCCAATCCACATGCCTGGGGCTGTGTGGGGGAATCTGCCTAATCGGGGTGTCAGGTGGTAGGCCCATTGGCTCTCATACTAAGCTGTGATCTCCAATTAGTCTTTATCAATGATAAAGGTGATATTCAGGCTATGTTTGCACCCTTTGTTTTCTTTTGCAATTTGTCCAGAGTCCACATGGGAAAGAAGATGCTATGTGTTGGGTGCCCCACCAGGCAGGTGAGGGCCAGACCATGGAGGGTTTGGAATGCCGGCCAATGAGTTTGGAATCCCATGGACCAAGGGGGTCTCCATTACAAGGAGCACAGGACGAGAGGGCCTGCAGAAGGAAATAGTAAATGCAGCCTTTGTAAGAAGAGCATGGATCTGGGTATCAGGAGAACTGGGAGCCAGCCCCAGCTCTGCCACTAAGCACCTGGCGACTTTGGGCAAGTCCATTACACTTTCCAGGCTTCAATTTCCTTACTCGTAGAATGAGTTGGTTTATAACAATCTTTAATGGCCCTCTCAAATTATATAAACTTGAAAAAGGGAGGATGTCCTAACAGGAAGAAGTTTTGAACACCAGAGCAGGTTGTGAAATTTCTTTCCTTGGAGAACTTGAAGAAGCAGCTGGGTTAGCAATGATTTCAGATGAGCAATTTAATTTGTATATGCCAGATACTCTATTACAAGCATTACGTGCACTATCTCATTTAATCCCCACACCAACCTCTGAAATAGATACTATTATCATTCTTCATTTACATACAAGGAAACTGAGACTCAAGAGTTAGCTACTAATACCAAGGCTGCCGGTTCGATCCCCGCATGGGCCACTGTGAGCTGAGCCCTCCTTAAAAACAAAACAAAAAACACAAAAAGAAAGAGTTCAATAACTTTCCCAGGAGCCTAAAGGAGTAAGTGCCAGTGCTGAGCTTTGAACTTGGGCAGTCTGGTACCACAGCTATACTCTCCAGCACTTCACTGCACCACCTCCGTGGTAGGGGGCAGCTCTGGGTCCTTTCCCAAAAGCCCTCATGATCCGTGGTGTCTCTGGAGGGACCCAGTTTGCAGCTTCTCAGACACGTGCAAAAGGCAGGTGCTTGGCTAGTGAGAGAAACCAAACTCTTTTGGCTGTCTCTTAACTCTGTGCCCTCGGGTTTGACATTCAGGGGTGAGAAGCATTTGTTTGGCAATTAATAATGCACTGCCTTTGACATCTTTTGTATTGATGTCTTTATTGTTACTTGGTTTCTATGTGCTTATGACTTGTCTCATTCCCTGGTATTGATTACATAATTACCCCGTCAGGTACTGTCTATATGCTTTAAATGTGTTATTTCATTTGACACTCATAGCAATCTTTCAAGGTAGAAACTACCACTATCCCCAGTTTACAGCTGAGAAAACTGAAGCACAGAGGGAAAGACACTATTATAATACTGCCGGTAAATGTAGACATTGACATCATATAGTAGGTTCTCAGTAAATAATTGCAAGTGGATTGATTAGTCAAGGTTCATTTATTTCAAGTATTCCCTTCACCCAGGCGCTTCCATAGTCTTCTGTTTATTCTCTATTTAGTGCTGTCTTTTCTACGTTTCTTTTATTGGCTGTGTCTAAGATGCGGATTGGAAACTGAAACAGTCCTACAAGTGTGAGATATTGCTGACTCCCTGTCCCAGTGCACCCTGGGGAAGCCATAATCCAGAATACATACACCACTTTGCACTCAATAATTATGCATTAATTGACTAACATATTGATGGTATGTTGGTTTGCTTCATAATCTGCTGGTAAACACATTTGTTCATTCCTTTATGAATTTGAGGTCTGATAGTTAAATTTTTTCTTGCTTTTTTGTTGTTGTTGTTGTTGTTCTTCATTTTCCTGACTTTTGACTTTTCTTGCTATTTAGAAACAAATAGGAGAAACTAAAATCAGTACAATGAGGGCTGCGTGGGGTAGATATGCTTTTCTGAACTGGTGTGTGTGTGTGTGTGTGTGTGTGTGTGTGTGTGTGTGTGTGTAAGGGAGTTGGAGAAAGGAAAAATAAAACTCTCTCCTCTCTGTCTCTTGCATGTCTTATAAACTGTGTCTCAATATCAAAGCCTCAATTTCTAGTGTTTCACTTTGGGCTCTGACAAGGAAAGGTTAGTCCTCTGGTGGGAATGTGCCCACGCTGTGGACGAGCCAGTGTACATTAGCAGTGCACTTCGCAAACCAGTCCTACCTGCGTGTAGCTGGGCCCACAGTCTGCAGCGACAGCAGCAGTAGTGCACACACGTCAGGGGCTAGACAGATTTGCAAGCCGAGGTCGATTTTATCCTTGTGCCCACCACCTCTTGTATCCTGACTTGTTTAAATCCCTGATGGACAAAATTCGTTTTCCATAAGAAGAGTTAAGCAAGAATGAACACAAATAGGCTCTTTGCTTCTTCAATGCTGACCCTTCTTTGATGAACACTCTGCTCCAAAGCTACAGTTAGAGAAATCTCAAATTCAATTGGGGGTATGTTTCCTTTGGCTTCACTTGTAACACGTCTCTAAATAAATGTTAGCATTTTGCAACTTTGAAAAGTACCAGGAATATACGTTTCTCCATAAAACCCAGGAAACTCTCAGTAGTGGAGCCCGAGCCATAGCTTCATGACTCTTTGTGTGGAGAATCGGTGCGCACGGCCTCCCTCTAGTGCATGCTCAGGCCTCTCCAGACCAGGTGGTGCAGGTGGCCGTCTGGATAGAGTCAGCCTCAGCTCCGCAGCAAGCGCTTGAGGACCCTGTCTGAGTTCTCTAATGGGAGACTCACATTCTCCACCTGCACTGGCCTGTGTGAAAAAAATATGGGTGCATTGCATGAAACAAAGGAAAGGTAATTCTCGTCCACAAATTCTTGTGGTACAAGTGGGAGCTATGTTATAAATCCCCCAAGAATGCAATTCACAATACTGTAAATTGTATAATCTATGGTCATGTAATATATGATTTTTCCTGTGATTGGGAGTAAATAGAGTCCTTCCACATTAAAAATCAAAGGTAGGCAAAAAAAATATGAAGAAGCAATTCACAGAAGAGGAGACATGAAAGGCTGCCAAACATTTGACAGGATGAACTACCATGGTGGTTATGAGGGAAATGCAAATGAAAACGACAACAGCTTTCCATTTTATTCCCATCAGATTGAGTATAAAATGTCTGACACAACCAAGTGAAGGTACGATGCTGAACAGTGGGGAATCTTATGCCTGGCTGGTAAGAGTATGCATTGGTTCAAGTACTTTAGAGAAAAATTTAGCATTATTAGTCAAGGTGAAAATGTGCATTCCCTATTCCCCAGGTAGTCAACTATTAGAGTAAATCTCACACAAATACAAGGGAGATATAGAAGGATATTAGGAGTGACATTATTTATTAAAAAATAGAAACAACCTAATGTACATCAACAGTGCATAAATAAACTGTGGCACCTCCATGTAATTAAGTACTAGACCAGGGTGAAAACTTACAAGTGCTACATGCATCAACATGGAAGAAAGTCAGAAACAAAATGTTAAGAGAACAAAAGCCACTTGTATGCTAATAAATACGTGAGGATACTACTGATATAAAGTTAAAGGAAAGCAAAAATGCCACATAATTCTCAGGGATCCATATATATATATATATACACACACACATATACATATATGTATTCCTTTTAATACTTTTAATGTGATATATATGTATGATAAAAGTGTAAGGAAATGCATGAAAATGAAAAACACAAAATTTAGGACGGTAGGTTCTTCTGGGATGGAGAACACACTTGGGGAAGGATACAAAGAAGGCTATTACATTGATAACTTTTATTTCTTAAACTAGGTGGGTATTCATTTTATTTTTCTTTATATCATTTTGTATGTCTTAAATATTTTCAATACATTTATAAATGTTCCTTTGAGATGCCAAAGAATTTCAAAGCTAGAAAGGCCTTAGAAATCATCTAGTTCAATAATCTCCTTTTAAATATAATGACAAATAATTAAAATCAGAGATGAAAGAACAGACATTACAACTGATACCACAAAATACAAAAGATCATAAGAGACTGCTATGAACAATTATAAGCCAACAAATTGGATAATCTAGAAGAAAAGATACATTCCTAAAACATACAATCTAACAAGACTGAATCATGAAAAAATAGAAAATCTGAACAAACCTACAGCTAGTAAGGAAATGGAATCAGTAATCAAAGTCTTCTCAAAAAAGAAAAGTCCAGGACCAGATGATTTTAATGGAGAATTCTACCAAACATTTAAAGAGTTAACATCAAAATTTCTCAAACTCTTCCAAAGAATTGAAAAGGAGGGAACACTTCCAAACTCCTTTAATGAGGCCAGCATCACCTTCATACCAAAGCCAGACAAAGATATTACAAAAAATAAAAACTACAGACCAATATCCCTGATGAGTAGTGATGCAGAAATCCTTAACAAAATATTAGCAAACCAAATTCAACAGCACATTAAAAGGACTATATACCATGACCAAGTGGGTTTATCACTCAGATATAAGGATACTTCAACATACAAAAATAAAGTGTTATATACCACATTGACAGAATAAAGGACAAATATCACATGATCATCTCAATTGATGCAGAAAAAGCACTTGACATAATTTAAAATCCTTTTATGATAAAAATACTAAACAGACTAGGAATAGAAGGAAACTACCTCAACATAATTAAGGTTATATATGAGTGAAAAGTTTGCAGCTAACATCATAGTCGGTGGTGAAAAGCTGAATGTTTTTCTCTAAGATCAGGAACAAGATAAGGATGCCTATTCTCACCACTTCTGTTCAACATAGTATTGGAAGTCCTAGGCAAAGCAATTAGGCAAGAAAAAGAAATAGAAGGCATTCAAATGGGAAAGGAAGGAGTAAAATTATCTGTTTGCAGATGACGTAATCGTATATGTAGAAAACCCTAAAGATTCCACAGAAAAGAAACTGTTAAAATTAATAAACCAATTCAGCAAATTTGCAGGATGCAAAAACAGCACTCAGAAATCAGGTGTTTTTCTATGCACCAACTATCAAAAAAGGAAATTAAGAAAGCACTCCCATTTATAATAGCATCCAAAAGAAAAAAAATTACTTTGGAATAAACTTTACCAAGGAGGTGAAAGACTTCTACATTGAAAACTACAAAACACTGATGAAAAAAATTAAAGAAGACACAAATAAATGGAAAGAGATCTCACATTCATGAACTGGAAGGCTTATTGTCAAAATGTCTATACTATCCAGAGCCATATACAGATTCAATGCAATCCCTATCAAAATCGCAATGGCATTTTTTTTTTTTTTTTTTTTTTGCAGAAAAAGAAAAAATATCATAAAATTTATATAGCATCTCAGAGGACCCCCCCATAGCCAAAACAATCTTGAGACAGAAGAACAAAGTTTCAGGCCTCACAATTTCTGATTTCAAAACATACTACAAAGCTATATTTATCAAAACAGTATGGTACTGGTATAAGACAGACACATAGACCAATGGAACTGAATAGAGAGAACAGAAATAAACCCTCACATATGTGGTGAAATGATCTTTGACAAGGATACTAAGGCTACACAATTGGGCAAGGATAGTCTCTTCAATAAATACTGTTGGGAAAACTGGATATCCATATGCAAAAGAATGAAGATAGACACCATGTACAAAATTTAACTCAAAATGGATTAAAGACCTAAACATAACACCTGAAACTACAAGAAGAAAACAGAGGGAAAGGCTTTATGACGTTGTAAGAGGCAGTGATTTCTTGGATATGACACCAGAAGCATAGGCAACAGAAGCAAATATTAACAAGTGGTACTACATCAAACTTAAAACTTCTGTACAGCAAAGGAAACAATCAGCAGAGTAAACAAGGAAACCTACAGAATGGGAGAAAATTTTTGCAAACCGTATATTGGATAAGGGATTAATATCCAGAACATATAAAGAGCTATAAACCAGTCACACAAAAAAACAACCAACTTTATTAAAAATGGGCAAAAGACTTGGATAGCTATTTCTCCAAAGAAGATATGCAAATGGCCAACAAGCATATCAAAAGATGTTCAGTATCACTAATCATCATGGAAATGCAAATAAAAATCACAGTGAGATACCACCTCACACCCGTTAGAATGGCTACTATCAGAAAACAAAACAAAACAGAAAATAACAAGTGCTGACGAGTATGCAGAGAAATTGGAACACTGTTGGCAGGATTAAGAACTGATGCGGCCATTATGGGAAACAGTATGAGGGGGTCTGAAAAATTAAATATAGAACTACCGTATGATCCAGCAATACCACTTCTGGGTATATATCTAAAAGAATTGAAAACAAGATCTTGAAGAGATTTTGCACACCCATAATCATTGCAACATTATTTACAACAGCCAAGATCTGGAAGCATCCTAAATATCTATCAATGAATAAATAGGTAAAGAAAATGTGGTATATACATGCAGTGGAATATTATTCAGCCTTAAAAAAAGAAGGAAATCCTGGCATGTGTTACAACAAGGATAAAACTTAAGACCATTGTGCTAAGTTAAATAAACCAATCACAAGAAGGCAAATACTGCATGATTTCACTTACATGAGGTATCTAAAGTAATCAAACTCAGAAACAGAAAGAATGGTGGTTGTCATGGGCTGTGGGAGGAGGAAACAGGAGTTGTTCAGTGGGTGCATGAGTTTCAGTAACGCAAGATGGAAAAGATCTGTTGTATAACTCTGAGCGTAGTGTATAGTTAGCAATACTGTACCGTACACTTAAAAATTGTTAGGAGGGTAAATTTATGTCACACGTGTTTTTTGTGTTTTGTTTTTGACACAGTTAAAAGAAAAACCAAAAAACATGATGAAAGCAAGGGCCAGAGTGATGGCATGACTTGCCCCAAATCATGAACTGGTTAGTGCTGGGATTGAACTCAAGGCTAGGAGGTCCGGATCACTGGCCTTTTTCCTGCACCTTGCCACCACTACTTGCCCTGCTTTCTGCTTCATTTTAAACACCATTTCAGAGGTGTGAGATGGTCTTTAGTGATGATTGCTCGAGAAGAGAATCAACTCTTGAACAGTGATGTCTCTACTTTAAATGTTTACTTGGATCTTTGTCAGGCTTGCCCACCAAACTTCCACAGGCTTTTGAGTTCCTGATTTTACTCAAGCAGTCACACATTAATATTGCACTCAGCTTTCACTGCCTTTCAAATGTGGAGCTCAAGGTCCTTCAAAGACTGTTAAGATGTGTGATTTGCTTACTGGATAAAATGACAGCTACATTATAGAGAGAAAAATGTGAGGCCTAGAAAAGTGAAAGGATTTATCTAACATTACAGTGCCATCCTTGAGGGGAACAAACTTAAAGTTCAAATTACTTAAAACTTCTCCATCCTCCCTCTCACTTCAGAGGATGATTATCTGCCTCTTTCTCTAAAAGTTGAAAATGATTAAAATGTAGAAACATAGACGTTTTAGTACCAGCGGGTCCACCTTTTGCCCTTGGAAATGACCTCCTCCCCACTAGCCTCTGTGATACTCAAATCTTAAGGGTTCTTTAAGAAAAAATAGGAAGCGTTTCCCTGATTCTAAGGACATCTCTCTGCAGACTTTCATAACTTTGGGGTGACTGAGACTTTGAGATGAGAGGGAGCATTGAAACTGCTACCCAGATAGGGGTGGAGATGTTGGAATGTTGAAAATCAGAGGGCTCTGCAGGTGGAAAGTTAGCAGCCAAAGGGGTCCTGATCGTAATTCCGTCCTTGCTGTGACAGTTCATAATTCACGGTTTCCTGAGCAGCTCATAGGCTCCTGAGGGCAATGAGGGCCACCTTCTCAGGGGCCATTTGCCCATTATAGGTCACAGTTGGGCAGACAGCCCCGCTCTGGGAGCTGGGGCTGGGCACTGGTCAGCGGCCTCCTGGTTAAGCTCAGGTTCTCAGTTTAGAAAACAGGCTGCCAGTTGTTTACACCGTCTTCTCTGATGATTTGCTTCCCTTCGGTGAACTTGCCTAAGCTGAGTTCCAAGAAAAATGTCACTGTGCAAAACACTGGGCAGCAGTGGCTCCAGGGGGTCTGGGTCGGCCACCTCCCCAGGACCCTGCTCCCTCGTGGCATATGGGTAGCATGAACCCCCAAACCTCTGCCTCGGGGGGGGCATCTTCTGGTGCCCATTGGGCCCCTGTGACCTGAGACTTTGTGGGGGAGCGCTGCACGCTGATGGCCAGGGACCTCCCGCCTTGCATTCCTCACCCTGGGGACTGGCACGTTGATCACCCTCTGGCCTCCAGCCTGACCTCTGGGTCCTGGGTGCTGGCACGGATTTATGACCCTGAGCTGCTTTTTATCTCCTCGGGAAGTAAACTTTTTGGTTGGGAAGTTTTTCAATTTCCTCCTGGCCTGGACCAAAGCGCTCAGATTTCCAAGGGTGAGATTGCCCTCTCCTCCTGGGTCCTCCGTGCACTGAAGTGTATCAGGAGCCTGGCTCTGCCTGCAGACAGACTGTTGCCAGTGCTCGGAGGGTGGGCCGGCTGCCTGGAGCTGACCCTGCCTAACGTGGAGTGGACACACAGTCCCTAGCTTGCAGGCCTACTCCTTTGACTCGCCACAGGAACAGCTCTCCAAAATGTCAACAAGGGACAAGGGCATACGGATGGCTTTCCCTGCGTGTCCCCTGCAAGTCAAGCCCAAATTCTCCTAAGCCACAGTCCAGCGGGGCAGGGCTGGAAACCCATGCCTTTCCCCAGTTGCCTGTTCTGATAGACCCCACGTCTGAGAACCCTGCTGTAGGAACTGTACAATGGGTGGAATGGGGTGAAGCGCACCTTAGTCCTCTTGCTTTTAATCCTCCTGAAACCCTGTAGCATCATCCCCAAGAAAAGAAAAGAAACTCGGGACAGTCCGATGCTGTACATTGGGTTTCTCACCAATAACAGTGTTCCTCGTTTTGGGTGGGTTTTTTTTGGCCAAAAAGTTTTCATTCAGTTACACACACATCTTTTTGTTTGTTTGTTTTTCCTCCACGGGATCCCCTCCTCCTCACCCGTACTCACCCACCCACACAGTTTTCCCTCTTTGCCTGGTGCCCGACCTGATGTCATTTGAAAGTCACGGAAAGCAGTAAAGTCGGGGCATCCCTTTTATACCTTCGTGAGTATCTTCTTTTTGGATGGGCCCTTTTATCCTGAAACGCTTCACCCACTTTATACCCCAGGATAACTTCACCCACCACTGAAGTGCCGCCAGCCGGCTCAGGAGGGTAAGTGGCAGCTGTTGCTCTGTTTAGGGCAGGAAGTGAAGAAGAACATGATATTCAATTAAAACTGCAGGGGGAATTCAGCGAGACAGCAGGGTCTAATGGAGACTGATGGCCTGGGAGATCAGCCGGTCTGAGTTCTGCTCCCATGTCCGCCACCAGCTCACGGGGGTGACCTTGAGCCTGTCACTGAAACTTTCTGGGCCTTCGTTTCATCTGAAAAATGGTGGTGATGATACCTGCATCCTCACTGGGATAGTTATGAGGATTAGGGAGATTAGGGAAATACACACAGCTCTTTTGATCCCTTCAAAGTCAGCAGCAAAGGATGGATGGATGCAGAAAGCCGTCTTAGGCTGAGTGGAATCGGCTGCCAATTACAGGATGTGAGTTGAGGTGTAATGAAAAGTCGGCCAGTGTTGAGATACCTCCCGGCCCAGCCTGCCGAGTTGCTCTGAAATGCCACTGCTGGAACGGCACAGAGAGAGCCAGGTTAAAATACCAGTGTGCCATGTGGGAGCAGCAGCACATCCACGGCCTCCTTGCAAGTGAGCTGGAATAGTTTGCCAGTGTCCCAGGAGAAAAGGGGCCTGCGTGACTGAGGCACAAGCACAGTTATGGGAGGAGAGCCTGGTATAAAGAATCAGAGAACTCAGGTCAGGATGATTGTGGTGAGGGACTTGGAGGGGACGGGAAGTGGTGTTACAGAAACTGGCGTAAAAACCACTTTAATAAATGTTAGGTTATTACTAATAATAGTAAGATAGCCTTCCTGAGGTGATGCTGTCTGATGTCTGTCCTCTCTGTAAGACACTATGCATCATTTCTTACCGACCTTTGCACTGCATGGAACTAGCTATGCTATTCATGTATGTACGAGGCACCAAGCAAAGGAGTCGTTCTCGAGAAAGCATTATGATGATAATGACGGTGGCAGTGCTGCCCAGGGCTGTCCCTTCCATTTACATCAGTACACAGTTGTTAGGTGCCAGGCATCATACTAGGGGAGGTGCTGGAGTCCTGGGGCTTGAGTTGGAGTCCAAGCTCTATCACTTTGCTCTGGGACCCTGAAAATACTTAAGCTTTCTGGGACCCAGTTTCATAATCTGAGACGTAGGGGTAATAGACCTACTTCACAGTGCTTTCCAGAGGATCAAATGCAGAGGTGCTATGTGAAAACGTCACGTGTATGTGGCAGAGGGCTATACAAAGGGGAGATGTTGTTTCAGTCAGGTTAGGCTGGGTTATGCTTCAGTAACAAATGACCAATAACCTCCGGTCAATGGCTGAAAGCAACAAAGGTCCATTTCTTACTCTTGCTACCTGCCTAGCACAGGTCAGCCGAGGGGGCGCTCTGCTCACTGCAGTCATGGGGACACAGGCTGACAGAGCAGCCATCAAGTGCTGGTCAGAGGAAAACAAGAACATGGTGAAGTCTGCATTGACTTTTAAAGCTTTGGCTTGTATTTCTTTAGCCCAAGGAAGTCACACGCCATACTGACTTCAAGTGGGCGGGACGTGCAATGCTATCATGTCAGAAAGAAAGAAAGCTGGACTATTTATTCACAGCTCTATGACAGGCAAAGCTGTGACTCCACAAGGCTGGATGAGATGTGGTCCCTGCCCTCCGGAAGCTTACCCAGAACTTACCTTCAGATCCTTCCCCAGAGGATTCTGAACATTTCCAGCAGAGCGCACTGCTCCCTCCCACCCCCTTCCTGCTCTTTGAATTCTCCTGTGAATCCCACTGGCAGGGCAGCACCCACGTCTAGCACACTAATGTCTTTGCTAAAGCCTGGCTGTAAAATAACCCCAAGGCCTCTCTTTGAAGCTGGTGTCCTCCTTTGTCCTTCACCTAGGCTGTAAGGAGAGCTGCCCAGGGGGCAGGCACCCACGGCACCCTCCCCAGGCTGCAGCTAATTGCACCACACTTAAATACTGCTGGGAAGAGCAGCTCTTCATTTGCCTCCAGCTCTTCTTGTGCCAGATGCCTGCTGACTTTCCTGTGGCCCAAGCTTGGGTCTGTCATTCTGCCTTTGGGGAAGAAGAAACAGGCAAACTTAGGTCAGGCTTTGCCCCTCTCACGCTCCCTTAGAACCATTTTCCTTCCAGTGCAGACATCTCTACATCCTCTTCTCCATAATGCAGAGATTCCTGGCAGGGTCTGAGACTGACCAAAGCCTCCTCTCTCCTTCCTCCTGAGTCATGTCTCTTCTCCCTGGACACTTCAGTCAAGGCCCTGAAAGAGCTATTATATAATAGCTTACCATGTGCAAAGCTCTGTTCTACCACTTGACAAATATTAATTCATTAAATATTCACAACAGCCTATGAGGTATGGGTTATTAATATCCTCATTTTAGAAATGAGGAAGAAACAGGCTCAGAGAGGTTAAGTAAGTTGTCCAAGGTCACACAGCTAGTAAGTGGCAGAGTTGGGATTTAACTCGGGCAATCTGACACATTTTCCATCGTGGCAATTATTTAGACAGTGGTTGAGAGAGGTGCTTGAAGTTATCAAATGTAAGAGACATTCTCTCCCAAATGCTCATTTTGTGGATGGAGGAGAGATGGCATTTCGGTGTATTATGAGGCCGTGACTGCCCTCTGGTGGTCGTTGGTGAGCATACCCACTCAGAGTGCACAGAGCCGAACACACTGACAAAGTGCTTCACAGGAGAATTCAAAGAACAGACTGGCAAATAAACTGCACTAACTTGCAGCAATAGCATATTGACTAATTTTTCCCCTTTGGTTTGGTGTGTTTTACATTTGTTTTTTCCCCTGGAAAGAAAAATAAGGGGGAATAAAAAGCACACAGGCAGTTCTCCATCTCTGTGAGAACAGGCAGAAGAAAACCACAATTATGCAACTATCAAACAACAAGTCTGTGTGTTTATTGTCATGGAAATCGTTGTGTAGTGTAGATGCCCATGAAATGTCATCCTAAACAGATGCAAGAGCACATTTTCAGTCGTTTATAACTAAGTTAGAGTAAAATGCTTTCCTAAATTAATCAGGGTATTCTTCCACATAGAACGTTGTGTGCAAAAAGATTCTTCTTTTTAAAGTTCAGCCGTTTTGGATTATTTGTGTCCAAGTAGAAATTGGAGGTCATTTTTTAGTTTGATGTAGAAAGATAAAGGTGGCCACGTCTGGTGTGGTTGTAATCAGGCACCTGGGCCTGAGAAGTCGCATTTCAGCAGTGACAACTCTCAGCGGCTTTCTTAGAAAGCCCCAGCCAAGAGGACCCCTCAGATAAGGTGATCCTGCCCAGAAAGTCTTTATGGGAAGGAGGAGGGGGAGGGGAAAATGAAGAGGAAAGGGGTGCCCACCTGCTGCCACAGAAGTCCAATCCTGGAGGCTGTGCTCCTGGTAACAGATGGGTGACCTGGGGAGTTATGGCTCCTGGAGGTTGGGTTTTCAGCCTCAGATGGAGAATTACCAGCATTTGCAGTTCTTAACTAGGCTATTTAAAGTTTCCCTCCTTGAGAAGATTGCGTACGTTATGCATGTACAGCACATAAGTCACACCGACAGCAAATCCTGCGCTGATCAGAACTCTGCCTACACGCCCCACTTCTGCAAATGTGGAAAATCATGAGAACACTGCTGATAGGAAGAGGTAGTAAGGCAGACGTACTTTCAGGACATACCTTAGGATCTGTACACACTCAGCCCCACCCACAGGTCATGTCTGGACCACCTACATTCACATCCTGCCGTTGGGTAACTTTTTCTCATCCATACTCACGTCTTCAAATCATCATCTTGATATGAGCAAATCTGTTTCCTTACTGCTGCTCTGTCCTGGGGTCCTGTCTTGTATCCAACTGCCCAAAGGGTAGCTCCATCCATTTGTCCTCTGGTACCCCCCACGTGGCATGTCCAAAGCAGACCTAAGCATCTGTCCCTGGACGTGTCTCCTCTTGAATTCTTGATTTCTTTTAACGGCATCACCACTCTCCCTGTGATTCCAGCTCAGAACCTCAAGCTCCTCAATTTTCTCTCATGCTGCTCTCCACCCACTGGATCCAGTAACTTGCCGGTATCTCTCACATCTGTCCTCTTCTGACTGCTGCCCACTCTTCCTGCCCCTGATGACATGATGGAGTAGCCAAGTATGAGTTTCAGAGTCGGACACGGGTTCAAATCCCAGCTCCGTGATTTATTATATGTATGAATGCAGGCTTTTTATTTAATTTGTTGAATCCTCATCTGTAAAAATGGTAACTAATATGTACCTCATAAGACTGATTATGAGTTCAATGGGATAATGGAGGTTAAATGTTTGGCACATGGTGGGTGCTTAATATACTGTGTTATTTATCTTGTCTTCCATTCAGGCTTTATTGTTTCTCAATAACCAGTATTGATCAAACACACCAGTGCTGGGCACTGGGCTACTCGCCAGGAAAAGAAGCATTAAACAATCCCATAAGGCACTGCCCACATGATGCTTACAATCCAACAGAGAAAGTAACATTCTCTCCTTCTCGTGATTTATTGTCACTCTGCTGTCCTGTGAATCTTGCTAAAGCACAGATCACATCATGTCATTTCCATAGTCAAGACTGTCAGTAGTTCCCCATTTTCCATCTCATGAGACATATATTCCTTTTCTGAGTATTGAAGCCCTCCTTGATTCATAAGGTCCTCATTTCCTTTTGTATCCTAGTTTCATTCTCTCCCATACATGCCCGTCTTTCAGTCCAAGCTGAACTACTTACCAATTCCACAATCTAGTCAACACTTGTCTTTTTTTCAGTTGCCGATCATTGTAATATCTTCTCTATTTTGGAGAAATCCCCGTGGCTGGTTCTTGGTGAGAAGCAGACATAAGTGAGGGCACAGTCCATCTCCACACTCCATGGATATGGGGACATTGGCAGATGACCCAGGCTCAGGCAGGCAAAAACCCTCCCCAGGATTCTGAATTTTGGAGGAGTGACATGGTGTCAGATGAAATACTTAAACTGTTTAGCTGAAGAGCTCTTAATGAAGAGACTATTTACTGCATAGGTCTGGGCAGCGTTAAGGAGGTTAAGAAAACTAATGAGATGATAAGCCCTCCCCTAGTGGCAATGCCCTTGGGGTTCACTTATAAAGACACCTATGGATAAAAACTTATATATCCCCTCCCAAAACAATTGTGGCACTTTCCTAATTTTATCAGCAAAAATCTGTGCAATTACATAAGAACATATTCTCAGGTTGCTGGACCAGGAAGGGAAGGGCACTTAGCAACGGGTGCACCTACCAGAAAGTGCACCTTCCGGGGACTTTAGATTGAGCGTCCGGAAGTGATCTTAGCTGTTAGCTTTGTTCATCGACGGAAGCCACTACATGACATCCATATGACATAGATGTCTTAGTATGATGTAGAGAAAGAAGTCAAAAGACCTGGAGAGATGGGGACACAGGAGTGGATGTAGCGTGCTTGATCAGCACCCATCCTCTGTGTTTCTGGAGAGAGCCGTTACCACGCTCCTCACCAAGGCGTCCCCCCTCACATTCACTTGGGGCATCTCAGTATGTCTCCTCCATGGTGACGACCTATCAGTGTACCTTGCACCTTCTACCAAGAGGCACAGCTGCCCAGCCTTGAGCCTAAGAGGCTAAGTCACCTGCTCCAGGTGGGTGTTGAGGTAACTGGACCAAGATGGCAACATAAGAGGCTCCTGAATTTTCCTCCTCTATGGATGTGTTGAATATGCAGGTACACACAGAGCAATTCCCTCTGAGAGAAATTCAGAAACTAGATGATGACTCCTACCCTTTGGGCATTGAGAAAGTACAGTGAAATAGGTAGGAAAGACTAAGACACATTCTTGCCATATCCCCCATACAGCACCGTATAATTGGGAGGGAATCCCAAACTCTGAGCTTCTCCCTGAGAAGCTAATAGACCACATATCTAGTAGTGCCCAACTTTAATCACCTAGCTCTGAAAGCCAATGGTGCTTGCACTCTGGCATCCCACAGGACCATAGCAAACAAAGAAACACTTATTCATGAGTGAGCACGGCTCCACAGCTATGCCCCCAGGGCAGAGGGTGCAGGCAAAAACCTCCATCTCCATCTTTCCCTAGAAGGGGCCTGATGGCATAAGTTACAAGCTGCTGCCTAAGGTCTGTCTTCTAATTAGCACACATCTAGGCGTTGGCTGCAATTCTCCCAGGAGCTGGAAAGAGCCAGTGGAAAGACCCCTCCCTTCCCCCTCTGGCTCGCTCCAACAATCAAACCAAACCACCAGTATTTACTTTTCCTGTCATGTTGTAACAGTCCATGTAGTTAGTGAGAAAGAAACCTTTGTTGCTTGTTACTGCAACATTACTTAGCCTATGCTGACTGATACTCTTCTTACCATGTGCCCATCACCCAGAAGCAGTGTGCTCTATAGATGATTAGGTGATATTCGCTTACAGTGCCAGGTTGGTGCGTTCTCCTTCAGGTGGAGAATATGCTCAAAACTAATCATCAGTGAGCATTCTGTGCTCTTTTCCCCAGAACGTGGTTAGAGAATTTTGGAGAGGATGTGAAGGGGAAGAACCTAACCATAGAATTTTGCTTCTCCTCTCTGCAACTCCAGCTTCTGTTGTTGTAGAAGTTTTTATAAGCGAAACCAGAGTACGTTCCCCAGGGGAATCAACAATAGCCACATGAAATTGGAAGCAGAGTGTGCCGCCTAAACATTTTTGGTTCCACACCCACTGGGTGAAACGGCAAAAGAGGAAATGGGGCAATTGACCTGGCTACCAAGAAAAATAAGTTTGCTGTTATACAGTGAGAGCAAATAGAATTGGGGACCCCATTCCTGGTTTTCCCCTTCCAAGATTCTGCCAGTACCTTCAGTGGCTTCTGTTTTCCCAGCTTCAGCTTTCTTGGTTCCCTGTCCCGAGGGCTGCAGATTTCCCACGGGCCCGTCTTATACACCATGACACCTAGCTCCGGGCTAAGGAAGTCGGCACTTCCTTCATACAGCTCCCCTTCTCCCTTCTTCCCAGAATGTACACCCCACTAGACTGTGTCTCCTTTTATTTGCTGTCCAGTGCCTTCACGTAGCTATTTTTCCTCATTAAGTACAGATTTGTTGATTGTTTTCCATGGCGGAATCATCTAATAAGGTCTTTTTCTACTATTACTGGAACTAAAGTGGAATTTTGACAGAATTAAATAGATTGGGTAGAAATGGGCATTCCCCAGAGATGATGAGTATGGAAGTGGATGTGGTAACTGACAAAACCTTTGTTCCCCTTTGGTGGAGATATTTTTATTTAAATGTTTTATAGGGAAATTGGGAAGCAAGGGGATTAACACAACAGCAGGACAAACACGGAATGCACATTTTGAAAAGCCTAAGGGAAGGTCTATACTCTGTATTTGTCTTCTTCAGAGTATTCAGGTCTATTCTCTGTATATGCCTACTATTTATTTTTATTTTATTTTTTTAAAGTTGTTGTTGTCCTTGGCATATTTTCGCCCTTCTGATTTGGGAGAATTTTCCCTTGTGTGTCTTAGTGGAGGCAGGGGTTTGATTCCCATTACAGAAGCCAAAGTAGAAGCAGACATTTCTTTCTCCGCATCTTGGATACTAGAGTATACCTGTCCTAGGATCACCTTATAAAACACTTCTGCCCCAGACGTGGAATCTCTCTTTTGCAATTAGGAAACTGGTTGGCACGTTGAACAAGATCACACTTTTCTGCCTCTGTGCATATTTGCTCATGTTCATTACCTGTCTTTTTTTTTTAATTAAAGTTTATTGGGGTGACAATGGTTAGTAAAGTTATATAGGTTTCAAGTATACAATTTTGTAATACATCATCTGTATATCACATTGTGTGTTCACACAGTCAGTTTTCCTTCCATCACCATATATTTGATCCCCCTTACCCTCATCTACCACCCCCCTCCCCCCTTACCCTCTGGTAACCACTAAACTGTTGTCTGTGTCTATGAGTTTTTGTTTCTTTGTTTGTATTGTTCCTTTGTTGCTTTCAGTTTTATATCCTACGTATCAGTGAAATCATATAGTTCTCTACTTTTTTTGTCTGACTTATTTTGCTTAGCATAGTAATCTCAAGATCCATCCATGTTGTCACAAATGGCACTATTTCATCTTTTCTTATGGCAGAATAGTATTCCATTATGTATATATACCACAACTTCTTTATCCAATCATCTATTGAAGGACACTTCGGTTGTTTCCATTTCCTTGGCCACTATAAATAAAACTGCAATGAACATTCATTACCTGTCTTGAGAAGTTTTTCTCCCTCCCTGCTTCTCACCATCTTTCCGTGCTGGTTACACCTGCCCACACTCCCACTCTGTTAAGCATTACAGGGGAGGCTCCAGTGTCCATTTCTTAGATGCCCTTGCCAGCTGCTTTCTGGTTGGGTTCTCTCAATGGGAGCACTAACTAGGTATTGGAAAGTGGCAGGGGGTTGCGGGGAACAAACTTGTACTGTTTCTCGATGCTGGTGGTATTTTGCCAGAAGACAGTAACAGACACTCCAGGCTCTGGTGTCCTGTGACAAGTGCAGCATAGCAGCAGGAAGGCTCTTTCCTGGACCCAGCATCGAACTGCAGTGTCCTCTCAGTGGACCCAACACTAGCCAAACAATGCCCCTCGTCAAACGAGCAGTGTCTTGGGTGCTTCCCATCAGGGCTGTGGCCTCCGTGGTTCCAGGACTGTTCCAAGTAGCAGCCCCTCTGCATCCCAGATAGCTGGGAGGTACCCCTGGCTGGGAGGGAGAATGAACTCCAGCCACGGGTAACATTACCTCCTCACCATTGGTACTGCAGCCAAAGGAATGGAAGTTTCTTCCTTCAGCTACGAAATCTCTGGATTGCCTGGCTTTCCTGTTTTTGCTTGCTTGACCCATTCACTATGTTTGTAACTGGTTCCCCAAATTAAATCCTCTCTGTTAGAAATGTGTAGTTTGGTATCTGTTTTCCACATTAGACCCTGAAGGATAACGACCCAGTCTTCAAAGCACACCCTCAATATCCTTGCCTCTGTGATGTTAGTGCTGGCCTTCCACCCAGAGGTAATCTGTTAACTATTTGCAGTCATTTAACACTTTTTGAACATCTTTGGGCATTTGTAATTTTTCATCCTGTATAAAATGCACTTATTTTATTCCATTCAGTTTCCATTAGATTGTAAGCAGTCACTGAATCGTACTCGTATTTCTTGCAGCAACTAGCTCAGTACCATGTTCTGAGCTCAGCTGATGTTCTGAGCAAATACTGGTTGATTTAAATTGATGTTCCAAGTAGTGACTCTCAGATCTTATAGTCAGTTAGTGATTCTGTTGTCTTCATTATGCTGTAATAGTCATAGTAATGATTACATTTTGGGTTTTTAAATAAATAACTGTGGTTAAATTGTAGAAAGGGAGGGAGGGAGGGGAGAGAGAGAGAGAGAGAGAGAGAGAGAGAAAGAGAGAGAGAGAGAGAGAAATTCTACCTAGTAATTCTCTAAACTGAAATGAAAATATTTACATACCCTATTTCCTGCCTTATACTCACTCGTTCATACACTTAAAACAGTGCCTTCTACAAACATGATCTCATTGAAACTTTACATTGATGATGAAAACAGGCATCAATACTCTTACTTCACGCAGCACTGGATGACAGAATTGGGGCTCTTCACCCAGGCTTTATAACTCAAAAGTCATTGCCTTTTCTTTGAAGTTCGGCTTCTGGCAGCCAAGAATCATAATTCTCAAAATGTTGTGTCCCTGCTAACAAATGCCATTAGACATACAGCCTTTCACGTTGTAGACAAAGGTACAAATTAACAGATTATTTGTGATTCCTCCATCCTATGGAATAAAGGGGACAATGACCGTTTTATTCCTTTGGCTTAGAGAACATGGACAATCGTGTCCTCAATTTCACAGTTCGCCGCGTGTGCATTTATTAGATTAGCACTGGTTTAGAAACGCACCATGGAACCTCCCAATAACTTGGCAGTCACTTTTTGATTGCTTTTCTGAACTGTATTGCGTTGTTCTCCCAAGACTCTGACCAAGGTTTAGTGAGTTAAAACTGAAATGCTGCAAGCGGGAATGGAATGCAATCCAGGCAAGGCTCAAGTTATTACTTTTCTCCACCTGTTTATTATTTGGTGTTTCATTGGTGCCACTCCTTGTCTCAGGAGCAGATCTGTCTGGGCCAGGAGACGCACAGCCACATATGTGCCTTGGCAGAGAGGGAAGGTTCATTCCATCCCTATACTTATATTGGCCCCTGGGTTCCTGAAAACATAGCCCCACTAAGCTCGTCTTGTGTTTGGCTGAAAAAAGATTGTTCTGTGGCCAGCTGTACATGGTGTTATTTGAAGGGTACTGGAAATGTCCAGGCATAAATGTCATTCTCAACACCACACCCATTGGCTTCCATTGTAGTTGACGTCTAAATTCCACAAACAATAAGTCATTTTTTTCCTTTCCGTCTGGTTTTTGAATGCATATTCCTGAGAAGTGTAGCACATTGATTCTGCTTATCTAATCTTATCCAATCGCCTTATCTGATCGGACAGTTTGGGCTCCAGAATCTTAACAGTTCTTAAATACCAGCGTCATATGACTCAGGTACTCAGAGTCCTGCCTGGTGGGTACATCCTTCAACAGCGGTAGCTGTTACTGTTGTTATTATTACTATTATTAGATTTGTGTTGTTGGCCAAATCAGCTAATAATAATGGCTAATAGTAACGGAACACGTAGACTCTTGGTATCACTGTAGGCACTTACATTGTTATTTAATCGTTGAAACCACCCTATGAAATAGGAACACTTATTTGTCTCGTTTTAAGGACGAGGAAATAGAGGCAGAGACTTAAAGCACCTTTCACAAAGTTAAAGAGCTAGAACGTGGCAAATCCAAATATAACTGTTGGCACCCCTAACAGTGGAGGAATTGAAGGGAGGGGGCAGCAAAGGTAAATGAGCCACTACTTCTGGGAGAGCTGAGAGACAGAGTCTACCCGGAGAATGTTTAAGGGAATTTATCTAGACCAAAAAGAAAAAATCAAAGCCTGTGCCAGTGAGGAATCGTATCAGAATGGGGCACATAATGTCAGGAAGAGCCTGGACATAGGACACCTCAAGGCAGAAGACGTGTTAGAAATGGGGTTCCGAACCTTTCTTTGTTCACATGGGACTTAAGCGGTCGATGACTCCCCAGGGATATGCTTACCTTTGTGTGTAACTCCCAGTCTTAACCTGTCTGTCTCTCCTTTCCTCCTCCACTCAGGAGTGGAGTCATGAAGTAATACCTTTGGGCCAAATGACTTTAGGGAGCATTGTTCTGGTGGCCCCCATGGCCTATCTTCAAGGGGAACTTGCCCTCCTCATGCTCCCTGCAGAACATCTGTGGGTGCAGTTATACCTATGGTGTCACCTTGAGAGTTAGAGGATTTGGGGACAGAAAAACAGGAGTGATGCAAAGGATAGCGGTCTGGCTGCACAGACTGAGATCTTGCAAACAGAGTTCAGACCTGGTGGAGAACAAGGTGGTCACGTCATCTACCCAGCGTTCCAGCTCTGCAATCTCCTACTTCACTCGGGATGCAGGCTGCAGAAGGGAGTCCGGCCAGCCATGGGTTCTGAGTGGGGCTGAGCCGGGGCTGACAACCAGGCGGACAGTGTGACTGACGGGTGGGGCCAAATCAGTAACCGTGGTCGTGTGGTAACCGGTGTAACTCTTGTTCCTCCTCCTTTCCTCATCCCCTGTTCTCCCATCCCACCTTTCCTATTCTCATCACCTTCCGTGTCAGTAGCTCTTCCCAGTATCCACCGTGTCGGCACTGGGGACCATCATCACCCATGTGATAACTTGCCACGATCCAACATAGTCCCAAGGGGAGGAGGGATTGGAGCTGTCTAAAATGTCCCTCACCCTGAAACACAAAAGTACATGACATCAGCTACATAAATTGCGAAATGCAGATCAGAAATGTAGTTGCTACACAATGTTGCACATTTTGTTTGTCAAAACAAATGTCTATCTCTGTTAGCACTGTGTTGTGGGGAGGGCCACCTACTTCATTCTTCTCCCATCCCCAACTCCCTAGTTTTTCCAGTGAGAAATCTCTGCCCCTTCTGTCTGGACTCCACTTTTATGCACTCACTCCCCTCCCCCACCTTCCTCTTTTCTTTCCTCTCTCCTTTCCTCTCCTCATTATTCTCAATTTCCTGCTCCTCTTTGTCTCATCTCTCTTTTGAAGCTGCTAGGTGATGGTAAATAACAATGACAAACCAAAAATCAGAGTAAAAGTCATGTCCTCCCTTCTCCTAATTGTTTTCCCCAGACAAAATGTACGTAAACATTTTTCTCTTCCCACAACACCTGTACGTGTTTTCGTTGAAATGGTTCCATGCTGGGCAGAGCTTTGATAAGCAGAAGCTCTAAACTGCGTTGCTCAATTATTGGTGATTTTGCAGTGCCCTATTTTTAGAAGAAAGGTAAATGACAAAAAACCAAACATAGTGAATTTTGAAAGGATACTCCTGTATAGTAACCTGTTGTCACAAAAATGCTGTATAACATGTAACCCCAGGACTCAGTACAGTGAGTAACCATTTATTTTGCTCACAAAACTGCAGGTCAATGCGGGGCTGGGCTCTAAGCTGCAGGTCGTCCCGGTTTGTTATAGGAGTCTGTCCTCAGCCTTGGAACAGTGGGATTCTTGGAACATGTTCTTTTCATACAGAGGACAGAAGTCCAAGTGGCCAAGCACTGAAATTCAAGCCTCTGTTTGCATCCTATCTGCTAACATCCCACTGGACAAAGCATATCCCTTGGCGAAGGCCAATGTTCAGGGATCGGGCAGTACACTTTGCTTCTAGTAGGAAGAGCTGCAAAGTCACGTGATAAAAGGTATGAATATGGGGAGGGATGAAGGATTGGGGCCACTGGCTTCCATTAACCACACCCCCAACTCCTGGGACAAGAGCTGCTGTGTAACGCCATGAATTGCCAGCATTTGGATGAAACCTTCACTTTGGTGATCTCTGGTGGCATTTGGGGCTTTCTTGAGGCTGAGGCAGTGGGGTGTGAAGAAGAGCAGGAACAGGAGTGGCCCATGGCAATGGGACACCATGTGAACACTCCTTACTTCTCACCAAAGATCACTTTCCAGGACACAATATGCCTCCTTTCGTAACCCTCAGGCTGTCACTTGTCTACTTAGAGCTTCCATTTTTCACTTGTAGAATGAGCACAAGGGGAGAGGGGACAGAATGAACTACAGGACCGCAAGGTTCCCCTCAGACTTTAGAGGGGTTTAGGTTTTTGAGACTATATTACAAGCACCCTCACCTCCCTTGCCGCTCTCTCCCAAAGTTGTATTCACCCAGCAAGACCTCAGCCCACCTTTCTGCCTGCTTCATACCTGAACCCACGCAAGCTCAATGGTCCTGAGGGGGTCACACAGCAGGGATGGCCAAACCCACTTCAAATACAGGACCAAAGCTCACATGGGCTCTTACCATCCTGGGCAATCTCCTACATTCTCCTAATAATTTCATTTCTAACCTTTTCTCTACTCACATTTCCAGTATTTCTTCCTCGCCCCATGGTCATTGAGTGACCTCACCCCATAACTGCATAGACAATATGGATGTAATCAAAATAAAAATACCTCATTTCCCCTCCAGTTTCACCAGTGGACGTACAAGTCTACTCACTTGCTCTGCCCACGGCTGACAGGAGCAGCCACAGCTCAGAATACTGTGAAGGTCCTGTAACATGAGCAGGAAGTAAACCTTTGCGTTACGTACACCGCTGAGATTTGGGAGTTATTTGTTACTGCAGCATGACCTAGAACAAGCTAATATACAGAGGGAGCCAAAAAATGTATGCACATTTTAAGAAAGGAAAAAAAACTGTATTAAAATTGTAATACTCAATAAATACCAATAACAAAAGACGAATACAAGTTATGTATACAGTTTTGGGGGCACCCCTGGTATTTTTCCTTTTAGCTTATCAGACTAATAACCTACAATGAAAGTAACTTGAGAAAGACAGAGAGAGAGAGAGAGAGAGAGACTTTGTCATTGAAAAAGTCCATTATCTAGAGTTAAAAAACCTCAACTTGAAATCTAGATCTAACATTGGATTTGTTACCTTGGATAAGTCATTTGTCCTCTGACTTCGTTTTCCTTGTTTGTAAGTTAGAAATAATAAAATTTCATGTTTTTCTAATCATTGTTGTTATTTTTACACTATACCCAATAATAATAATTACTTCCTTTTTTTTTTTGTTCTCCTACCATTGAGTTCTTACCAGGCACTGGGGCCAAGCTTCTTCCATAGGCTTAATCTTCATCACAATTTCATAAAATAGATGTACTGTCCCCATTTACCAATTCAGAACTCAAGGTCTTGTAATATTAAGTTATCTGGCCACATTCATACAGCAAACAAGTACACACAGGACGTCTGCTGAAGCTCAGTTGAATTTAGGAAGGATTTCAACTTGATAATTAAAAATAAAGCGAAGAAAGTAATTTATAGTAAACTCCAACCTATACATTTTAGAAATTTAACATTTTTAAGATGTATTGTTCTTTATTAGAGTACCTATTACAACAGCATTGTGCACGGGTGGCGCTACACCTCATTTGGTTGTTTCTAGATTTTTAAAAAAGTTTTCTTGCTTTGGCCACGAGATGGCGCCCAAGGACAACAAGCTCTAACAAGCTGCCCCTGCTGGGTCTAAATCACTTCCCAGCACAGCTCGGCCAGATATTCTGGCCCTTTCATGACAGCCGGCACATCTTGCTTACTCCAGAGGCTTCAAGCTAGAAGAACTGGTAAGTCCATCTGGGTTCCAGACATCTGGACACCTAAGCCCAGAGCTAATGAATGTGACATAAATATCCCAAGTACTGTAGGTGAAAATCGAGACTACCTTTGAAATTTCCCCCCATAGATTTGTTAACGTTTTCCCAAACCAAGTAAATTTACCTTGGAAACTTTTGTTTGGAAACTCCAGAGGTCCCCAACTCAAAAAATGACACACCTGCCCACATCTGGCCAAGATATATTATTACAAATGTTACTATTTCATGCAATAAATAGATGTGTAATGTAACAAGGTTTTCAGTTTATTGTTACATTACAAAGCCCACTATACTTATTACTCAAGCTTGATCCTTGGAGCAGCAGTGTGGGCAAAACCTGGGAGCTTGTTAGAAATCAGAATTTCAGGATCTGCTCCTGACCCACTGGGTCAGTGTGGGGACGGAACCCCAAAGAGCAGTCTCCAGGTTCTCACCTCACGTAGAAAGGTGCTGGCTCAGGTAGTAAATGGTCATCAGCTGTTAGCGGTTAGCCATTAGCCACTGATATAACTGCCGCGGCTAAGCTAGAAAAGTGGTGGTGTAGTGGCGTGGCGTGGTGGAGTGTGGATTGCGGATTGCAGAGGTGGATTGCAGCTAGCAAGTGAGATTGGTTGGCAGAGACAAGTGGACGGCGGGTTGCGGATCGTGTGGCTTCTGCCTCCTGTGTCTCCAACCCAGCCGACAGTGAGACTATAGGGGTATGACTCCCCTATCTATGGCTCCATGGGTGCTCCTTTTTGGCCTCACCATATCCTGCGTTCTTATGTGGGGAGCAGGAGCTGAGACCCCGCCAGACACCCTGCATGACAGTCAGACTTTGTGTTTGAATAAGATTCCCCAGGTTATTCCCATCACATTTGTTTGAAAAGCACACAAGAGCCACTAACCCATATGTGGACTTCCTATTAAAAAAAAAAAAAAAAGAGAGAGGAGTACCCTGCAGGCAGATGCAGCCACAAACTTCCAAGCACGGTAGGACTTCAGCACGTGCTGGGGTTTAATCAACACATAGAGAGAACCTGATTATTGATGGTCATATTGTGTTCTCTCTCTCTCTCTCTCTCTCTCTCTCTCTCTCTCTCTGTCTCTCTCTCTCTCTGTCTCTCTCTCTCTCTCTCTCTCTCTCTCTCTCTGTCTCTCTCTCTCTCTGTCTCTCTCTCTCTCTCTCTCTCTCTCTCTCTCTCTCCCCCCCTCCCCCCCAACCCTCCCTCCCTCTCTCTTCTCTCCAAGTTCCCACTCCCTTCTCTGTATGGTATATGTACCCAAAGATCCACCGTTATATATAGTATTTGTTTAATCAGAACACAACAGCTTACCTTGCAAATGTGTCTGTGAAAAACGTGTCTCGACTTTCACCGACAGTACTTGGGATATTTATGTCACATCCATTAGCTCTGATCATCAAGAGTTGGTTATATTCTGAATCCTGGGATAAGCGTACATGCACTCACACACACACTGCAAAATGGATGAAAAGAATTGATTAAGCATCCATCTCTTCCTCGCCACATTCACACTAACCCAATACAACGTGCAAATTTCTTTAAATGCTTGGGGATCTTGTTTAAAAAATAACAACAAAATATTCTCGATGGTCTTTGTGTTAATTCTCACCTTGTGCTTCCTAAGCCTTTCTGTTTGATGTCTGGCATCTGAGGAATTAGGTTAAATCCTTCTGGAAAGTCTTCCCCTTTGATTATTCCGAGAGCAGTGAGTGACCTCCTTGGTTTCACGTGCCACCAACAGAGCTAATTATTACCTGAAAGAAAAAGAGTGACAAAAGGATAAAAGAGGAGCACAGATAGAGCTTAGGTAGATGGGGAGGGAGATGATGGGAAGGCGGGGGCGCAGGGAGGTGGGAGACCCGGCCTCGCCCCCCCCCCCAGTGAATCCCCACACTGCCGTGGCCACTCCCACCCCCCCTCTAGGAACTCCTCCCGAAGGCGCCTGCTTCATGGATTTTGCACTTGCTGCCATCTGTGTTGAATGAAACGTGCTTCCCCGGGTATCTACCTGTCTTCTTTCCTCCCTTCAGGAAGTTTTCAGCTCAAAATCTCTCCCCCGATCCACCCCACATAAACTTAGCAAACACAGCTTCCCGACCCACCCTTCATGCTTCTTTATTTGCCTTTTCAGTCTTTATCACCTCCTGACATCTTGCAGGTCTAGTTTTTCTTTGTCTCACTTGCTGGACCCAAATGTTAGTTCCAGGAGAGCAGGGCCTTTGTTTTGTTCCTGAGGGACCCTCCAGCACCGAGGACAGTGGCTGGTGCATGGTAAGGGACAGTAGAGCTCTGAGGGGGGGAATGGAGGGCTGCTGTATGCCAGGCACTCTTCTAAGGGCGTTGCCCATATCAGCCTGTCTTATCTTCACAGTAACTCTGTAAGGTAGGTTTTATACTGAAGAGAACCCAAGGCACAAAGAGGTGAGATAATCTGCCTAAGGTTTGGGTACTTCTCTGACTTTGCATTAGCCAGTCTTTCTCCAATAAAGGATGCCCCAGGACAGAGGTAGGCAAATTGCAGCTCAATGGCCAAATCTAGCCCACTGTCTGCTTTTGTGAAGAACCCTTTAGAGGAAAGTAGCCATGTCCACTGTGGGCAGAGCTGAGTGGTGGTAACAGACCATGTGGCCTGAAAAGCCTAGGAAATTTACTATCTGGCCCTTTAGAGAAAATGTTTGCTGACCCTTATTCTTGAAGGTAGCCTAGTCTGAAAACAAAGCAAAGCGCATGGTCATCTAGTTGAATATGGTGGTCAGCTAACTGTGTTTGATCATGTCTCTTCTCAGCATCCAGATGAGTGGAGAGAAAAGAACTCCAATTTTGGATTCAATGAGTATGTGTTCTCATTTCTGTTTTGTTCTTAATTAGCTGTGTGATCTTAGCTCCTTATTTCATGTTCCTGGATCTGTTTTAATAGCTCTTGCTAAAGGCCAGGTTCTGTTCTTGGGATTTTACTGTAAAATGATCATGTTTGATACTCTCAGTTAATCAGTTGGGCTTTTTGTAAATATTCTGACTCTGCCCTTCCAGGAACATGGTAGAGTTGTTCTCCAACACCCACTTGGAAGCAAGTGTGGCCATGGGCTTGTTTGGTGAATGAACTGCTAGAGGAAGTGATATGGGTAACTTCTGACCAAACTTTAATAACCTTTGCACACAATTCCCTCATCTTCTTTCCTCATATTTCCCTCTACTATGGCAACCGGCAATGTTTCAGAAAGCGCACTTTCTGTCATCTGGGTTTCAGAGTGTGGACAATGCAGAGCAGAATCTCTGGTTGATTGTCATGGAGCATAAGCATTCAATACAATTGTTTGTTGTTGTTGTTGTTTTGTTTTTTTAAGCCACTGAGTTTTGAGGCTGTGTGTTACTGAAGCATCAGTTAGCCTATCCTAATAACATAGCCATTAAAATTCTCTCCAGGTCAAATTCTGGAGTTTTAAGAACAACTTCCTTCCTCCTCAGGGGTAGGCTCTTCACTGTTTTCATCATGGGGAGCTATTACCCAGTGATGTGAAGAGAAGTGACAGAGGGCATAGGGGAGAGGACGGGACAGGGACCAGGCTCTACCTCGAGTGAAGATGGTAACAATCTAGTTTGCCCTGTTGCTATTTCAGTTGTAGTTTTAGGCAAACTTACCCCCACATATTTGCTCCTGTGGCTGCTTACAAATTCCATCACTGCCCATTCCTTTGGGCAAGGTACTAAAACTCTTATTAGAATGTGTGTGCATGTAAATGCATGCAGAATGCATGGTTTTAGGAAAGGTGACACATTAAGTTATTAGCAATCACGAATACAAACCAGCACATCAAGTTTTATTCCCTAGAAGGTAAATGAAAGATGCCTAAGAGAGAGACGTTTTGAAAAGGTATAAAAGGAAAGGTTCCTACATGGACATTTCCTGGAAATGGTGAATGCAAAGCAGCAGGTTTCAAGGTCCCTGGGGTTGAGGGAGGACTGGAAGAGAACGAAGAAGGATGAGGAGGGAAGAGACACCATGTTAGTCACTTTAACACAATTTTAAATGTCCGTCAGAACCAGGGCTGGAATGATTTTTAAGTTCAAAAAGGTGAAAGAAAGAGGTTGGGCATTTCATCGTTTTTGTCAGTGCAATTAAAAAAAAGATTCAAGTTGGCACCAAAAAAAACGGTGGGTGGGAGGCAGAAATTATTTGGATTGTAAGCATGATGTATAGGCTCCTTAAGACACTTACTTTTTTCCCTTCCCAGTTTTAGTCAGCACACCTTCAGGTGGCACGTTCAATTTACAGTGCAGGACACTGATGGGTACAGTCGTCCTCTGGCTCTTACCGACACATTTTCACCACATTCGGGCATTGGGTGGATTTTACCAGTTGGAGATTTTTTGCATTGCTCTAGAATGGGCAACTAGTGTCTGTTTTAAGATGAGCCATGAGTCGTCCTAAGGTATAGGTGGGCTTTTGTGTGACCAGCAAAGACAAATCGAGATGACAGCCACTTAGAGGGCCTGGTGTCTGAGCAGCGCATGAGCCACGGGACCGTGTGAGCCCCTGCCCCTACTCCTGACAACAACAGCAAATGTGCACTGAACACCCACTCTGTGCAGCCCACGAGCCTCCTCTGAGAATGTTGGTCACGAGGCCACCAGGTTGCACAGCTCCTGAGGAACCATCCATTTCTGTCCAGGGCTGCACAGGTGCTCTTCTTTAGAACATGGTGTGAGTGTGCTCCCGGGGCTTGTACAAAGGGTGACCTTGTCGGTCTCTAACCTCTTATGAGACTCTCACCTCCCAAGCACCATGGAGATAGACAAGCTGTTACAACACAATGGCCGGTTTCCAACACTCACTCTTCTGGGGTCAAGGCAGGAGGGAGTGGTGTCCCTCAAAAGGGTGGGAAGAGATGGGGTGTGACCTTGAACTGATGATGTGTATATGAGACAAAGGAGACTCTAAGGTTAGAAAGGGATGAGGCTTTGGAAAGTGCAGGAACTCTCTCCCCTGTCGGGCAGAGCCAGAGAGGAGGGGACGTTCCTGGGAAAGTCTCAAGAGTTAGGGGTCTATATTTCGAGATGTCAATGAATAATAGTACATATGGTTAACATACTTTAGGAATTTAGAGGGGTGAGAAGGCTTTGTGGGCTAAATGATGTTATTTCTTCCAATGTGCTTTATATATTTTTTACTTTAAGTATATATTCCTTTGATAATCAGAGAAGGCAATGGCTATATCTTTTTGACAAAATAAACTGAAGCATGTTGAAAAAAGAGGTAGCAACATAAATACACATCATTCATTATTAATTATCTATATCAGTTTATAATGACAACAATTACACATACATATAATTAGACCGTATTATCATTTAAAATAATTAACTCACACTAATTGTTGCTAATGTTAAGAATGAATGAGCATCAGCCATGGCATGGGATGTAGCAATCTTTTTTCAGAGTTGTGTCTGAGGGTACAAGATGTTTCTGGCATCTGGAGCATCAGGACATGTAAGCTTCTTGTTTCCAAACGTTTGTCATATCGTGGCATGTTAACATCTGTGCTTGGTACATCCATCCCCTTTGTAATTATCAACTGAACTGAAAAACACAGTTTTCAAATCCAGTAAACCTCTGGTTTGAGGCAAGGTTTTTATTACGGAAATCTGTTTCCCTGACCCACCAGTTTACGTTGATATATTCTGGCTTAAGAGTCAGGTAGCATTTATAAGTAAATGCTACCCAGATATCTAAACTTACAATCTTTGCAACATCCAGTATATTCAAAGTGTGGATTTTCAAATTAGTAAGATTTTGCCTTAGTTGTTTGAACTCATAATACGTCTAGTAGCAAAGAGAAGACATTCCATCATGCCTGAAGCTCTGGGCAGGTGGGATTTTTACCCACATTGGGGGAGTGATTGCTCTATAACAGTCTATACATAAAAAATGTGAAACAATCCCCATTTCATGTCGTTTCCTCCTTGTGTTTTCCTCAATCTCCTTTCTCCCCTGCTTCTATAATTCCATAATTGTGTTAGGTACGGAAGCTCTGTGAAGTTTACAGGAAAGGTGTCGTAGGAAATGAAGTGCCGTGCATGCATGCAGCTCAGCAATCTCACGGGGACGTATTTTGAGCATGAGGAGCACAGGCTTTTCAACAGCAAATGGAAATGAACAAAATACTTTGGATTCATTCTAGTAACACTGGCCAGTGATTTCCCATAGCACCCACGAGGTAGGAAAATCAGGCTTAGTTTCCTCTACAAAATGAATGAGAAATGTACAAAAAAATATTAGGTCTGGAGGGTAGTAACTTCTACCTTTGGAGCTAAAAGGAAACTTTAGTTTATTCGACTTATTCATAGACGAGAAAATTGATACCTAGATAAGTTAAAAGGCTTATCCAAGAGCATGCAGGTAGTGGAAGAGTCAAGTTCAGAACCCTGGTCTCTTAGTTCCCAGTCAAGTAGTTGTTTCAGTAGATTATATTGCCGTGCGCTATCTCCAGGAAGGGTTTGAGTTCACTCTCTCCCTAGGCTGTGCTTCATTGTAGCATCAGAATTTGGAGGCCATCTTAACATAAATTTTAACAGTCATAGGCTTCCAATCTCTATAAATTGTATAAAGAGCATTGGAAAAAGAAATACCATTTTGCTGGCTAAACCCGTATGATGGAAAAACATGAGGAAGAATTATAAAAAAATGAAGACAGTGGATTTTAAGAAGCACTGATATAAAAGCTTTGATGTATGCTTATGAGCATTTTTTTTTTTTTCTAATTCTACCTCTTCCCAGATAAAAATGTTCACCAGTTGGATTCCATTTCAAAGCTAAAATTCCAATTGGGTGAAGTTGAGATTAAGATCTGAGTTGACTCTTGTTTTAGTATGACCTAAGTGTCCTATCCATGCCAGCTTTTTCATTTTTTCTGTTTTGTACATTAATGATGCCTTCTTTTTTCCTTGAAGTTGAACTCCATAAAACATCCTATTTAACTGTTCTGCTTGCCACAGTCTGAACAGTTCTCCAATCAAATAGTTCTGCCCAGCACAATACCTCCTCTCAGAAAGCCAAAAACATAGATATGGAGCATACAAAGTGCAACTATGTTCAACTTGTTTAATGGCCCGCCAATGTGCAGCCCACCCGTTGGGGGTGGGGGAGGAGGAGAAGGAACAGAGGGAGAGGAAGGCAGAGACATCCATGGAAAGAGCAATAATTTTGCTTTGGGAAACAAAATTAAAAATATCTTTTTCAAAAAGACTCTTGGAATAAGAATGCGAAGTGTGATCTAATAAAATAGGTTCCGACATCAGCACTCCTCAGGGAGAGAAAACTATTTTACTTGGAAAAGTGAAGCAGATGGATGCCTGTTGCTATTGAAATGGTGAGCTGCCTGGGGCAAAGCTCTGTGGGAGTCTCTGTGACATTTTGCGGTGTTCATCAGATGGGTGAGGGTGTCTTATTAGACCAAGAGAGTCTTAACATTCTTGAAATGGTTGCATGTCATCAGGAAGTTAATTCTTTAGTGGTCAGGAAAAAGAAAGGAGTCTTGGTTGGGGGCTGGGGTACATGGAGCTGGCTGGTAAAAATGGCCTGAAGCTAGGGAAGGAGTTTTTAACAATAAGCCATTGATGATGGAGAATTTCAGAGACAAGGCAGAGACGATATTAATGGGAACCATGGATGGGTTATGAGACAAAGAAGAATGGAATCATATCAAGTGCCCCCAATACAAATAGTGCTCTGGCTTTTCATCTTTAGGCTTCCAAGGAAAAGTATAGTTCCCTACTGTCACATGTGCAAATCAGCCAAATGTCACAGAAAGAGATGTGTCCCCCTCCTGTTGAGTTCTATGAAGTAGTAGATGGAACGATGTTGTGAAGTCCAACTGTAACCTTTGTTGGGTAAGATTCATTTATGGAAAATGCCAACGGGCTGTAAATATTGCTGAATCATGTTTTGAGGGTGAAAATGGAAATCTTTGAGATTTAATTTGTCACTTACCCCCAAATTATGTCCTTATTTTGAAGAAAACCTAAATCTTCATTTCTTCTTCATTGCTAGAGTATCTTTCTACTTTATTTGATGAGCTTTGTCCAAGTGAGACCCAGACACTTGTGACGCTTTTGCTGGTTTCACATTTCTGAGCCAGCCTCAATTTTGTGAACTGGAGTTAGTTTCATCATGTGTCTCAATAATTCTCAAACTGTGGGTTCTTTGGCCGCACTCCCAGAGATTCTGATTCAGAAGGTGTGGGGCCCAGGAATGGGCATTGTGACAAACACTCTAGGTGATTCTGATTCTCATGTTGTTGGTCCACCAATGGCACTTTGAGAAACACTACCTTGCTTTATCCCGTTCTGTCAGTGTCCCCTTCTGCCTGTCCTGCACTCCTTCCATTTCCCACTGCCTGACAAAACTCTTCAGAACCAAGGGGAAACCCAGGTCCCAAGCTTTCTCAAAGTCCACCCCACATGTCAGCAGCACCCAACTGCTTGCCCAACCATGCTGACTCCAACTCTTCCATCCTCTAGAATCAGGCAAAGTGAGAAAGAGATCAGTAGCTTTTCTTGAAAAAAAAAAAAAATCACAATCATCTCTTTAGTCCTTCAGTCCATCAACTACAAAATAAAGCAGTTGGATGAGAGCAGTAGGACTCAGACTTGTTTGTGAGGCAGAACACCTACAAGTCTTTGTGAAATGCTATGGAATATAGAGCTATTTACGTACTCCCAGGATATGAACTAGAACAATTTCACTAAAAGAAAACTTGGCCACACAATATAAAATCACAACCATGACCACCTGAGGGGCAGATTATCTTTCCCAAAGATGGCCACACCAATCTATATATCCCATCCTATATATTCTTCTTATATTATGACTGACATTTCTATCACTGAGAGGCGGGCTCTGTGTCCCCTCCCCTTGAATCTGGGCAAGAGTTTGTGACTTCTCTGATCCGCAGAGTTTTGTGGAAATGATACTTTGTGACTTCCAAGGCTAGGTCATAAAAAGAATGCACCGTACCTGGTGCTCCCACCTCCCAGCAAACTTACACTTAGAAAGAAAGCCTCCATATTGAGAGGAAGCCCAACTATTTCATGAGGCAATTGTGCTATTAAAGAGGCTCTGTCACCCAGGTGCAATGTTTGGGTTAAGGGACAATCTCTTGTTATCTATAGCTGTGCTGCTGAGCTTAGGAGATTTCCACTTATGTCCCTATAGGGATTTTTCATGGCAGGACTGGTTATAATGAGTTTTTATTTTATTCTAAGTGCAGTGGGAATGAGTTGAAGAGTTTTAAGAAAAGAAAGAGCATGACATTATTTATACTTTAAATATATAATCCTGAGATGTTCATGAAGAATGGGTTGTGTAGAGAAATCTGGACTCTGGGAGCTCTATTGGAGGAACAGAAAATGTGATGGTGTGGACAAAGGTGGTAATGGTGGAGATAAAGATAAGTGAATGGATTTGGGATGTGACTTGGAGGGAGAGTTGACAGGATCTCACAGGGGATTTGACATCGGGGATAGTGGGGGTAAAAGAGTTCTCTTAACTTTTTGACTTCATGACCTGGTTGGAAAATAGAGTTATTGACTGAGATGGTTAAGATGGAAGGAGAAGCAACTTTGGGTTGAGGATAAGCAGAAATCAGTAGTTCTCTTTTGATATTCTATTAGTCATCCACACAGATATATCAAGTCCAAAGAAGGATACAAGTGTGGAGTTGAAGAGAGATCGAGGCTAGTAATGCAAATATGGGCATCTTCAGCCCATATTGATGATATTTTAAGCTATGGGGCTGGATGAGGTTAGTGAGAAAAATGAAGGGAGTAGAGGCAAAGCCATGGACACTCTCTGTTGGGAGAATAGGTAGAGAAGGTGGAGCTGGCAAAGGAGGCTGAGAAGGAGACCCCATTGACATAGGAGAACCAGGAGAAGTTAGCGTGTCTAAATGCTGATGGGAATAAATGCGTAGAGGACAAGGGAGGCAGAGGAGGAAAGAAATGACTGCAGAAGCAAAGTCCTTGAGAAGGTGAGGAAAGAGAGATCCAGAACACAAATGGAGGGTTGGTCTTTCACAGGAACAGGGAAAGCATCTTTGTGTCCGACGAGAGAGGGGGCAGACTGTGCGTGCATGCGTGCTGCAGGCTGGTAGATTCAATGTGGGGAGATGAGGCAGTATGGCTTGAGTCACTTGCTCTAAACCCTCTTGTTTGTTTATTTGACAATCCTTATGGAAAACCTGTTTGTAAAAGTCAGCTGGTCTTCTTCAGGGAGGATCAGAACTTCAACTTGGCATTACTAGAAGGTGTTGGCATTGCAAAATTAATGAACCCAGAGCTAAGATTGGCCCTGGACAAATGGTGAAGTAATAATGTTTATCTTTAGAAATCTCCTCTCCCCCATATGGCCCCCCACATCCTTCACCGTTTCTTCCATTTCCTTATCCTTCTGCTCAATATTCTCAAAGTATTTTGGTAACTCAGGTCAAAAAAAGAAAGCATCAAATAAACTATGCCATGCTATGAGGGCTTAAGTGTCAGCCTTCCTGGGACTGTTTGCCTTTTGAAAGAGAGTTCTGGGAAAACAGAAGACGGTTCCCAGCACAAGTCCCCAATGGAGGACATTCAGGCATGGGGAAGGTTTGGGGAGAGTGATTTTCCACTCTCAAATCCCAGTAGTGACAACAATCATCAAAGAATGACAGAACTGAAAAACAAAACATCGACCAAACCACTGTACATTAATCTGATTGCTACTTACAGATGCTGCCTGTTTTATCTTTCAAGGTAATGCACTGCGACATACCGTGAACCACCATGGTAGGGGGAGACCAGAAGGGGAAGAGGGAGGGAGAGAAGTGAAAGGAGGAGGGAGGGAGAGGAGAGGGAGGAAAGAAAATATATTATTTGGCATAATTTATTGTCATTGTTTATTGGCTCTAGCTGGCTATAATAATACCTCTCTAATAATCCATTTTTATATTTAGTAGCAGCTCTAGTTGTCAAGTCCAAACTTCGTGATTATAATGTATTCTGCATCAAAATGGACCTTTTTATGAAAGTTGGCTTGGTTATCACCATCAGTCACTGCACTTATCTTTAATAATGAGGTATAAAATTTCAGATGAAGCATTTATGTGTGTTGTGTCAGAGGCAAAGTAAGGAAATATAGCTTAGCTACTGCATAATTAGGAGAAAAGCAGAATAACTCTAACAGCGGTAATGATAACGGCAGTAGTAGCAGCTCTCATATCGAGCACCTGTGCGCCCAGCACAGTGTTGGGTAACTGATATTTTCCCATGTACTTGTTCTCATTTCATCTTGTAGATACATTTTTAAAGCCCATGATTTCATAAAAGAAGTAGCCGTAAAGGTTGCACATTTTAAAAGGTCAGGAAAATAAGGTGGCCCTCGAAACCTGCAAAGATCCAGGGACAGTGACCTTTCACAGTAGGATTTTGTCAAGTCTAAAGAACATGTGTTTACTGTATTGATTCCTGCCACAACTGTCCCTTCTCTATTCCAGCCAAGGGGGACAGCACCCTCACCTCCCCGCTGTACTTGTTTTTTTTATCTCGGTTCTACATCTCTGAATAGTTTCCAGAGTCTCCACTTATGTGAATGCTATGAAATGAAAATAGTGTAAGGGCAACCTACCCTTACTGCAGAAAGTTATCACTCAGTAAGGGGACACCTGGTCCCCTCGCTGTTAGCCAGTGCTGACACTGAGGAATATACTGTTTTAGGTCCGGCAGCTCAGGTGGACAGACGCCGACAGCCTCTGAGTCACAAAACCTGCATTTGGATGTCGTCTCTGCTATGAATGAGCTGTGTAACCTTGGGCAAGTTCCTTAGCCTCTCTGGTGCTCCATTTCCTCATTAGGAAAGTAAAGAAATCCTGACCTTACTTATGAAGATCAAATTGGAGAGTGTATGTGAACATAAACTATTTTGTAATGAAACAGAGACTTTGAATTTGCTGAGTTTTAGCACCTCTCCATCTTGGAAGGAAGTAGGCCAGCAGATTGAGAGAGAGAGAAGAGGGAGAGGGAGAGAGAAAGAGAGAGAATGGAAGAGGAAGAAAGAACGTGTTTTGAGGACTGGGAATTGTTTTGCACATATGGAAAACATTTGATTACTGGCTATAATGACGGATCGATTTTAATGAGAATAATCACAATAAATAGCTAACAGTTCTCTCTCTCTCTCTCTCTCTCTCTCTCTCTCTCTCTCTCTCCCCTCCATCCTCAATAGTTTCAAGTATTTGCCCCACCAAAGTTTTTGTAGAGGTAAAATCACAGATTATATCACCTTCTTGGGGCACTCCTAATAAGGGGAAAAATGAAAAAAATGTGCAGGTTTCAGATAACTCAAAAGCTGAACGACCAGCCCCTGAATAATTGGGAGTTGACTGTGTCTGCAGCATTGCTTCACACTGGCTGGTGAGCCTGCTAGTCCAGTGGACACACAGCCAGGCATTGTACACCCGCCACCCTCGTCAGACCCGAAACACAGGCATGGGTAGTTGACCTTGACCTCAACAAGTCCAGGCCAGTCTGATGTGCGTTTGATGCAGTCTACTCTGAGTGTGCTCTTTGTGTATGCTTTATGCATGTTTAGAATACAAGTCTGCCATGCTTTGTAATGACTGCAGGGAAAAATGAGGCTATCTGTCTGCAACCATCACATACTTGTAGCAGAAGTAAGAAAATATTTCCACTAGAGTTTCTATAAAAAAGTGTCAGTGGAATGATTTTTAGGCTGTGAATTTAGGCAATCATATAATTATGAAGTGAAATCTACTATATATATATATATATATATATATATATATATATACATATATATGTATTAGATATATATATATATATATGGTGTGTAATAGATTCATAAAGTAAATAAATATATAATTAATTGAACTCTAGATTTCACTGGAGTTTTTTTTGCCATCTTGAATTCTGAATAAACTTGTATTTGAACTCCCATAAGTCAGTAAAAAAAAAAATAAAAGCTCTCCCAATCTTGTATTATTCTGGACACTACTGCAACGGAATAAATAATCCTATCAAGCAATGCTTGTGCTATAAAGGCTGAGATTTCTTTTACTCTCCAGCAGAAACCATGTCAGGGGGCTCATTAGTACAGGGCAGATGCCAATATCGTTTCAGAGAAGCGTGGCCGGGAGGATTAAATGTCTTCTAAGAATAAGTGGGGTCAGCAGCCTCCACATACATTTCCAAATCTTTAGCCTTTCTCCTTGTCTGGGAGTAGAATGAGGTGGTTTTCCCAGAAGCCACTCTGCCACCTTCTTCATCATACAGGAGGTGAGAGCGCAGCCCTTAGCCAGGGCTGAAGCTGACAGCAGGTGCTTGAATGGCTCCAAATATTGGTGTGAGGCTGAGGGCGGGCGATTTCCAGTGAACCTTGCTCATGCGACATCCTGTGTGGGGCTCCATCACTGCATTCTCCCAGTGAATTCTTTTCATTTATGATCTGTCAGGCGGCGGGGGAGGCACCACCTTTGGTAAGAGTAAAAGCAAGTGCTTTGGTTGGTTTACTGGTCTGCCTCTGACATGCAGGAGAACAGGGATAGCTACTGGGGGCAAAGGAGGGCCAGGACTGCCTGTTTGAAAAGGAGCAGGTGTGCTTGCTGTGGGAGGAAGGCCTGCTGTTTGGATGTGGGATGAATGGGGACTGACATCCTAACCCAGGCAGATGGCTCTTTTCAGGGTCTTGGCCCTGCTGTATTCACCGGCATTATTCCTAAGATCAGAATCACACTCTGCCCATGACTTAGCCTACAGGGAATTACTAAACATTCAGAATGTAAGAATCAGTGACCACCCTTTCCCTCATTGTGAGAATGAGAAGGGAAAACCTTCATGTTCAGTCTTCAAAACAGCTCAACACCTGGGGCCAATCTGTCCTGTGACCCTCATGTGTTATTTCTTTGAGACCATCAGGTCTTGCCAACGTGCAGGGCAGGGCAGGAGCATCAGAGGGAGACCTCAACAGCGGGAGGGGGGTCAAGGAAAACCGTGAGCAAGTATTGACCGAAGGGCTGACCCTTTGTCCTAAGGCTAAGATTCTAAAAAATGGTGTCTTGGTATCTAAATTACTGAATTTGGGATACATTCTTTTTTTTTAAAAAAAGTTCATTGGTATAAAATCATTTCCCTTAAAACTCAAAGTATCTAGAAAAGAGGCTTGTTGTTAATAGTGCTTAGTGTACATTTCAAAAAAATATTTCCTTTTTCTGAAATGTACACTAAGCACTATTTCAGGACTTTCTTCCACCCTTTTGAATCACACCGTCTCCAGAGGCAGAGACTGTGTAATCCTTCCCCAAACCATTTCCTCTTTCTCCCGGGCACTCCGCCTTGCTGTTAGGTGTGATGCTGAGCCTGACCTCAGTGGAACGTGGGCAGAAGTGACGTTTGTTGTCGCTGCCACCACCCAGCCTGACCCTAAAAACTTCCTTTGTGGTCCTCCATGCTCCCTCTTTATTTGGTCACTGGCTGGAAGTGGAGAAGCCAAGGGAAGATGGGGGGTTTAACCTGGGATCCTCAGATACCCAAAGAGGTCTCCAGATAGAATTCAGGGGGTTTGAGAAGTTAGATAAGGGAAATTATTCATTTTTATTCTCTTTAACTAACATATTTAGCATTTTCTTCCATTTTGAATGAAAGCAACAAATCAGTAGAATTAATTAACAGTATCTGTGACTTTGCTGCCAATAGAAATGACAGGTATTTTCATATCATGTTATGAAATGCAGTTTTTGATGGAATCACAAAATGCTGTATGATCACCACCGCTGTGTCACGGTGATAGTTCTTATTGTAACAAAGGAGTGCATAAATCACAATTTCTTAAATATTTTGATTGCTGTATTTCAATATTATTGGTTTTGCCATCTGAAGTAATTCATTCTATGAAGTTTAAAATAATATTGAAAAAATATTATTCTGGGACTGGTCCTTACGCTTTGCCAGACTGCCAAGTGGGTCCATGGCATAAACATTTTTGAGTCCTTGCCTTGGGGGTGACGAGGCCGAAAGACAGAAGGATCCTGGGGTCCTGAATGAGGGCTTGGAGCAGACCCCTGCCCCTTCCCCTCCTCCCTCTCCCACTCTCCCACCAATCCACATTAAACTGTAATATGAGTGGGAATAAACACAGGTTTGAACGGCTTGTTTCGGCAGTGAGTCTATGATGATACACTCCCATGGGAGAGTCGGGAGGGAGGAAGTTAACATCCGTGTTGATGGTAACATGTTGAATCTCAGTTTGCCATGTCTGTCTGGCTGGCATCCAGCGGCTGGGCTTTCATCTTTGTGATCCTCAGCGAGGAAGGGCCTCCTGTGGTTCAGCAGAATGAAAGCACCTCACTCCCCAGTATTCTTAGACTGACTTCTCTTGAGGCTGTATCCAAGTTCAGCTTGGGAAGTGGCACAGTGGAGCTGCTGGGGTTGTTTATAAAACTGGCATGGAATCGCATCTGCCTACATACACCTGTGTCCTGGGAAAAGACAGTGAGCCTGAACTGCAAGTGGGAGACTTAAAGTAGTGAGCCCACAGAGCTCCGGTGGCCCACCATCATTTTCCTTTCAAAATTAATGTTTCTTTCAATGCAGAAGCCAGGACATATGAAAAATGCATGTTTGTTTCTTAAGTTGGTTTTAAAACACAAAAAACATTCTGGTGTGGTCATCAAATTCGGTAATTAAATGAGTTAGGACATGTGATTACCAGTGGCCCAGCATATGCTTCTTGTTATCAGTTTAGCTGGAAATGACTATTTCTTTCCTTTTTTATTTTCCTGATTTGTTTAACAGGAAAAAATTTCCATGTTCTATTTTAATGGGCTCCTAATGATGTTCTAAATATTCACTTGTACATTATTGGAGAGCAATGGGTTTATAAGCCTAATGAGGTTGATGATTATAGAAATTCAAACCCAAGTCACATCTGTAATATATGCAGTTCATTTTTTTTTTTTTTACCTCAATCTATTTGTTGGTAGCTAATGCCTCAGTATTGTTTGACTTTTAACCTCTCACATAGGCATATGGGCAAACAAAAGACTCACTAGCATTGCTAGTTTTCCAACACTCAAGCTTCCAGGAAGCATCTGACACACTTAAAATTGGCTTTGTTCTTGAACTGCCCGAATCTTTTATGGGCATCTTATTTTTTAAATTTTTAAAATAATTTAATTTATTGTTTGAGTAGATAATATAATGCATATAATACGCAAGCAACATATAAGATCACCTGGTGAAAAAACAAGTTCTTTTCTTTCTTGCCTTCTAGAAGCCCAGTTTCCTTTTCTGAAAACTACCACTGTTACCCATTTCTTATATATCTTTTCAAAAATATCCTATGTGTATTTAAGTAAACATATATAGTCTTCGTTTTCACATAAATATTATACTATAAACACTCTTTGGAACTTTTTTTTTACGTAACAATATCACCTAGATGAATTTTCCATGTCGTACTTAAAGGACTTCCTCCCTTTTCTGTACAGTATTCCTTTTTATGGATGCACCATGGTCTGTTTAAACAGTCTCCGTTAATGGACATTAGGTGGTTTCCCGTCTTTTGCTATTACAATATTTCAGTGAGTATAGTTGCCCAATAATGTCACTTTACACAGGTGAGAGTGCGTATCAGTTAGCCAAATACCAAGGAGCAGAAGATAGGAGCATTTTAAATCTGGGAGATCCCATAAAGGGCTGCAATTATGCAATAATATCTGTAAAATGAGCAATGTGGAACTCCTCTGCTGGGGAGGAATTCTCCCCAAGAAGCCCCGTGGTACAAGGAGCCGGCGACGTGCTTGGCCTCTGTGTGTCTAGCTAAATGTCTAAGAGGACACAGCAGCCAAACCTAATGTTGGTGAGATCCAGAGATGTTTGGGGTTTGGGGTGGGGCGAGCAAGAGAGGAGTAAGAGGAGGGACTGACATTTATGAGCTTGGTGCAAGAGTCATTACGGTTGAAAAGGTTTAAAATAATTGCAAACATCGCAATGACTTTCGCACCAGCCTAATAGAATTAAGGCCTGCCTGGCTAACGATACCAGGAAATGTATAGGTCAGGGAAGGGCGGCTGCTGGAAAACGTCATTGTGCCGTTGTGGAGAGAAAGAGAGCGAATATGAACACAGGGCCTAGAGTTAGAAGATCTAGGTTGGAATTATGGCTTCACCACATACTAGAGCTCAGTGACCTTGGACAAGTTAGGATAGCAACGCTTACTTTTACAAGGTTGTGAGGGATAAAGAGAGGATGCTTATGAAAATGCCCGGTAACAGGAACAACTGTTAGTGGAATCTGAATGAATTTCGGTTTCAACATGTTTAGGCACTAGGAATATTAACTTCTGAAAGTTCCCCCAGAACTTTCAACTCCATTAAGGGCTGGGCCGTGTCTGGCTTATTCACTGCTCTGTGCCCTGTGCCCAGAATTGTAGCTGACACTGAATCCACGCCCAATGCATATTCATTGAATGAATGAAGTTCAACTCAATTCTACACAAGTGAGGAGGGAAATAGAGACCCACAGAGAGACACTGGTTAAGGTTGAAAGTATAGTTTTGGGAGTTACACATTTATAATTATTAGTCCTCATGATTATAAGGAAAACCTGACAATGTAGGTATTTTATGAAAATTTGTTGATTGAATAACTAAATGAATGAACTTTCCAGAGTACTTTCAGAAATTGTTTGATGAAGTGGATGGGTTCCCCAATGCCTAGAGGAGGAAAAGAAAGATTATTTTTATTTGAAATATTTCTATTACAGCGACTTGAACTGTTGACAAAGTTACCCCATATTTTATTTTCCTGTATTTTTAAATTATTTTTGACCCATGTTTTGGTTGGAATAGATGAACTCATTTTAGTCCCTGTTTTTGCCATATAATTCTAAAACCTGCTCTAACTATTAATGTGATTTATATCTTCATATGGCAATACGGAAATAAGGAGAAATTCCTCAAACTTTCTCCCTGATCAAGGATCAGGCTTTCAAAATTAAATGAGGAAATTGGGTTAGATGATCTTGCATGTGTCTTTCTGCCCTAAAATTGTAGAATTTGGTGAATAAAAATATAAGGGGAAGAGCAGAGGTTTAATAGAAAGAGAAAAAAACAGAACAAAACAAAAAACAGGATCCCTGTGGGACAGAAGCTACTACTTAGGACATGATAATAAACACCTCACATTTATAGAGTGTTTACTAAAGACCAGACCTTATACACCTTGTTTCCCTTAATCCTTATAATCCCTATAAAAGGGGTATTGGGAATTCTGCCTGGTGTCCAGCAGCTGGAAAGGAGGAGATCTTTCTAAGCACATACCACAATTTGAAGCAGCAATTTTGCCAACAATAACAAGCTTTGTAAAGTAATTGCTGCCCCAAGTCAAAGAACTGTCTTCCACCGAATTGAAAGGGCTATTGAATCAGGGGGGTGGTCTCTGCCGCTACAAAGACTTGCAGAGATAACGTCATCTTTGACTCAGAGGGGCAGGGTTCTGTGTGGTTATGCCTTCACGGAGCAGGACTTTTCTTCCCTTTCCCTAGAATCAGTTCTTTCCTCCATTGGTGGTACTCTTTCTCCCTTCTGTCTGTTTTCTTCTTCTGTTATGAGCTGGCCTAAGCCAATTTGGCAGCACAGTGTCCTCAGGTTCTCTTTATTCATATTGGTCATATACCAGTAGTCAGAGGTGAGCGAGGACTACACATCTCCAAGCACATCATCACACGGCAGGTAACAAAAGCCAGACAGACAAATTCTGTTCCCACACAAACATTATTGACAAGCAGACATAAAAGCATGCAACTCAACGATGACATCAGGACCTTGCCCATTCAGATGCTCCAATTACTCCCTATTTAAGTGGCACATTTGGAACAAATGCCCTAACATCCTAGGGCAGGGTTTGGTCAACCTTGTAGTTGCTATCAGGTAATCAGAACTCCTCCCCCCGCCCCCCCCCCACCCGCCAGCAGTGAACTTAGGACTGTTTTGGATGGGAGCTGTTTATACTCTATTTAGCCCAATGGTAGTGCACAGGCCAAGTCTGGTCTATGCCTGTTTCTGTAAATAAAGCTTTATTGGAATACAGCCAGGTCCATTCTTTTACATATTGTCTATGGCTGATTTCGTGCTACGTGACAGAGTTGAGTGATTGTGGCAGAGATCATTTGCCTGCAAAGCCAAAAATAATGTATCATCTGACCCTTTACACAAAGTTTTCTTACCCCTGTACTAGCCAATCCACATATATCTTAAACATTACTGTTTTTAGCAATGAAAACATATCGTTAATATCCATTCTGCTAATTAACAAAACCTCTGGTGTGGATCAGAGGGTAAGATAGCTGAAGTGCTTTAGCAGCTGCCTCTGGTGTGTGGCCTTCTTATTAAATACTAGATGACACCCCTGAAACGTGACTGTCCTTCTTGGGCAATCATAGCCTCAGAGTCTTTATTAAAATCAACACACATTTATAGAGCATTGTCAGTGTTGAAATTCTAAAGGTAAATGGCAGTCACCATAATACTTTCTTTTATTGCTTCTCAAAATCTGGTTTTTGTAATGATTATGGTTAAACCTTCGGACATTCTCGTATCACTATTAAGCCCATTGTTTGAGAAGTATGTTATCTAATTGGATCCCAATGCAGTTAAGATAAAGCAAGTTTATTATTATCCCATTTTACAGAATAAAAAAACGTGAGGTCTGAAAGTATACCTAATTTTCTCTCAGTTGCAGAACTGGTGAGTGATAGTGTGAGACTTGCATCTGAAGCTTTTCATTTTCCAGCTTTTATAAGTGTCTCCTCCACACCATGGTGGCTTCCCAGTAACAACAATTCATTGATCATCTTTTGGGAGCAAACTTTGCAGATTTTAACTTCCGTCAACAGAAATATATTCTCTGTTCCAAAAATAATAAATAAATAAATAAATAAATAAATAAATAAATAGCATCCTTAGAAATTTGTTGACTATTTTGCAAAACTAACTTCACCCTGACTTAGGGGTCTATAACTGAAGCACAGTGTAACAGGCTCCAGTGCTGGTCATAGACTCGTATATGTTACTAGATGAGGAAGAAGCTCAATGAGGTCAATGAGTTCACCCCACTTCACCCTTCTAGTGCTGGGTCGTTCTCTCAGCCGTGTTTGACTGCACGGAAAGTTCATTTATTATTGACTGGCCGGGGGTTTTTAGAGCTGGTGTAGTGTCTCCTGAGCCTTTTGTCAGCCACTTTTTCCTGTGACTCTAACCCTCAGCTTTCCATAATTCCTCTCCATCTCATGGTATCATCTTGGCTAGATTCAAGCCCATCATTGGTGCTGGGCGTTTTGCTTCTTCTACCTGCAGGCTCTGAGTTGGAGACAGGAGAACCTTTCCTCCAAGACAGTCCCTTCATACACATGGGCTCCAGTGGGCCTTTGTCATTACCATAACTTCTGGGGAAGAAGAACAAGGGGCAGATATTATATTTAGAAATAAGTATATTAAGTTATAAGCCCAAGAAGGAAGCTGAGGTTATCTCTCTAGACCCAGGAGTGATTGATTGTCTGCCAGTAACTTGGATCACAAGTCATAACTTTATGGATTCTAATGGCAGATGAATAACCCCATCGGAGACTTTGGAAATTCCGAACTTCTTTAGAGAAGCAACTCAGTAATGTAAAGTGGCAAAAATGCATTCAGGTGTGAGTCCACTGGTAGATGTTACAACAGCAGCAATGTTAGAAGTTCTGCTTATGTGCATTGAGAAGACTCAAGTCTCTTAAAGATAGTTTCTCACTTCTGAACACTTCAGAATCTTCTCTGTGATATTTTTAGTTGAATTTTGATGAGGCATAGAAATATCAGTGCCAATGTTGGGAACAAGACAGGACTTTGAAAAGTTTGAGTCAAGATTAAATATTTATGAAGCAGCCTCAATAGAAAAGGGGGGAAAAAACCAATGAAATCATGAATTCTGCTTTTGGGGAAGAAGACATATTCCTCTTTTAAAGATAATTTACTTTTCATATAATGCTAACTTTAAGATTATATAGTAAATCATGGTAACACACAACTTCAAAATCTCAGTGGCTTAAAATACGAAATATCCATTTTTCATCCATGTGACATATCCATTCTGGGTGTTGACTTCCCTCTGGGACCCAGGATTACAGAATGACTGCTCTGTGGAATGTGGCTGATCATTGTGACAGAGAGAATGAGAGCTTTGGAAGGGCATGAACCAGCAGTTAAATGCTCCAGCCCAAAATAATGTTTGTTCACAACTCATTGACCAGCAGTGGCCACATGCCCCATTCAATCTCAACGGGCCAGGAAGTATAATCCTACAAAGTACCTGGAAGACAGACAGCTGAAAACATTTGTAAAATAGTACTAATGACATCCTTATGTTATTAAGACTAAAAGGACAGCATTTGATCTGGAGTAAGTTCAAAATCATGCATGTCAAATGCTTTTGGTAATGTTGATAAGTTGACATTTTAAAAGTGAACACTTACAACAGCAAGAGGCTCCATCCAATGGTTCTCCCAGAGAGTTTTTTAAAAAAAAACCCTGATGGATGCCTGGGTCCCACTCTAGAGATTGTAATTTAATTAGTTTGAGGTGCAACAGGATTTTTTAAAGCTCCCTGAAGTGATGCTAAGGTACACAGAGTGGAAAGTCAATGGTCTATTCTAAAACTCTGGTTTTAGGGTGGTTTTCAACTCCAGTATTATCTATCCATCTGTGTGGTCTTAAGTCAGTGAACCTCTCTGGGTCTCTGTTTTATTATCTGTGAAATTAGGGGTGGAATACAATGGCGCCCACAGAGCCTTCCAGACTAAAACTCTCTCATAGACTACTGACTTCTATTTAGAAACTGTTTCAGAGCTCAAGTTAATGTGGAAGTGCAGCCAAATTATTTTGTAAATTAATCTGGTTAAGCTCCTATATTTTCAGTAGTGGAATAGGGGCAATAAATGGAAGAAGTCTTTACCAAGTAAGTACCTGTGTTTTATCAATCAAACCAGGAAGCCTGGCCAGACTTGGGGATGAAGCCATGTTATAAAAAATATAAAGTTAACTTGATCTCATAGTTGTATGTGGACTGAGGGTGAACTTTGTGATCAGAAATGAAAAAACTGTATTACCTAAGGCTATTCAGATAAAAATAAATTTTAAAAAGCCACTTCCCTCAATTCTTCTTGCTGAAAATGAAAAAGTTAAAGGTTTCACAATTTCTTCACCGTGTAATCCTATCTCGGTGCTGTCAGTGTCTTAATAGTGTATTGACTGGCTCATACTCTCGCTATCTTTAAAGAAGCATTTTTACTCTGTTGGGCCAAACATGAAAAACTACTTTTAAAGACCTTTTTAAGAGATTTTTGATTTTTCAAAAGCTTCTTGGGGGCTTATTGAGTTTCTCTGGCAGCTGGAATTAACTCTACAATGCGCTTTCTCTATTTCTGACAGAGCGAATTCATCTGAAGCTGCCAGTTATCAATGACTTACAGGAGAGAGAAGATAAGGGGGCCCTCGAGATAAATTAATGTGGTAATTAGTTACAGGGACACCTGTATTTTTAGGCTCTTTTTAAGTGCTACCATTACATTGAAAACTCGAGATAATTATCAATAGTCCTCTTAAATATGTGAAGTTCATTCCAGTATTAAGGAGTAGAAAGTGAGGGGAAGATGGATGGGAAAAATTAAAACTGTTAGTGCGTAAAATAGCATTAAACTGTTTTTCAATTATCAAAATGCCTGGCAAGTTGAAATAAGACAAAATCTCCATTTTTAGCTCCACTGGATTTATTCAATGTCTGTATCTCTCTTCTTCAATTTTTAGAAAAAAGCATCAGAATGATTTTTATTGAATGCTTAGAAAAATATTTGATGATAATACACCAAAATGGTATCACTTTGGGTGATGGTATTGTGGATGGGTCCTTTGAGACTCTCCATGTTTCACCACTTTTCTCCGTTAAGCATCCATATATAGAGAGGGTGCCAAAAAATATATACACATTTTAAGAAAGGGAAAAAACTGTTATTAAAATTGTGATACTCAATATAAACCAATAACAAAAGATGAATACAAGTCACGCTTGACTTCTGTAGTTAAAGAGGTGCTGCAATTACAAGTGGTTACCATCAGTATAATTTTAACATAGTTTTATCCTGTCTTATGAGGTCTGACAATTAAGTTCGCGAACTCATCCTATGAAAAGTGCTACATACCTCATTGCTGAATATCATTATAGTCACCTTCCAAGTACTCCCCTTTGGAAGCTATGTACCAATGCCAGTGCCTAGTCCACTCTTCAAAGCAATTTTGGAACTCTTTTCCTGGAATAGCCATCAGAGCTGTTGTCGTATTACTCTTGATGTCCTGAATGTCATCCAAATGTCTTTCTTTCAATATTTCCTTTATCTTTGGGTAAAGAAAGAAGTCATTGGGGGCCATATCAGGTGAGTAGGGAGGGTGTTCCAACACAGTTATTTGTTTACTGGCTAAAAACTCCCTCACAGACAGTGCCATGTGAGTGGGTGCAGTGCTGTGATGCAAGAGCCATGAATTGTTGGCGAAAAGTTCAGGTCATGTAGCCTTTGCAGCACTTCCAGATAGTAAACTTGGTTAACTGTTTGTCCAGTTGGTACAAATTTATAATGAATAACCCCTCTGATATCGAAAAAGGTTAGCAATACCATAGCAACAAGTTCACAAACTTAATTGTCAGACATCTTAAAATGTGTATTCATTTTGTGTGTGTGTGTGTGTGTGTGTGTGTGTATGAAGATACTAACAGTACCTACCTCAAAGGGTTGCAGTAAATATTACATTAAATCACATGAAATAGCTGATATTTGACCATCTTTTGACCAATGAAAATGGCCTTTTAAAATCCTTCAACATAATAGTAAACATTTAGTATTGTGCCTGACTAAACATCACGGAATAATAGCTATGAAAGAACATTAAGGACATACAGAGAGAACAAATTTAAAAATAGAAAAGACATATGTGCAATTTTTTAACATCAGGTTTATTAAGGTGTAATTTACATATAGTATATTGTTTTAGAAAAGTTGACAAACACGTACAATTGGGTAAGCACAGTCAAGATTTAGAAGAGTTCTAGCATCACCCCCAAAATACATCATGCTCCTCGTACACACTCCCTCCCCACCTCCACAGTCCCTGGCAACTGCTGATCTTTTTTTTTGTCCTAGAGTTTTGCCTTTATATGGATTTTTTTTCTTACTTTAATTACCCAAATGTTCCTTTGCCTCTTTCTTACGTGGGCAGACTTCTGCCCCTTCAGAGGCAGAAGGGAAGCCCTTCCCTCTGACCAGCCACTAACAAAGTTATTAGAGGGAAGCCCCCTTTTAATTTGCTCTGAAGGGGGAAAGATGCGGCGGTTCAGGATGGGATGAGGGGCAGGGCAGGGACAAGCATTTGCTGAGGCTTTATTTCTTCCTGCGGAGTTCACATTCCCTGTGAAAGGAGGCAGGAAGGTGCTCAGGCAGCCCATTTTCACGACTTTTCTCAGAATACAACATGGTTTTTCAACTGTGATTTTTCTGTTGATTAAAACATGCATAGCTAATAATCATGAATCAATTTCAATTCCAGATCTTCAAGTAGCATTTAACAAAGATCCCTCCTCGGTCCAGCTCTCCTTTTAGAAAAATGCCCAACTCCTGGATATCGGTGAAGCCCTTCTTTCTTGGATGCTGGGGCACTTTTAGCAAAATCTAACCAATGTTTCATGCTCTTTGAAGCATTGTTTCTCTTGCCTTCTTAGCATCTCTTCATCACTTGATATTCCTTTGCATGAATATAATTTGCCACAACATCCAATGATGCAACTTTTGAAATTAGCACGTGACTCCCCTGTTACAAGTCCCCAGTGCTCCCCCCATTCACAGGATGATTCCTGGATTCCTTTGCCTGGCAAATAAATCCTTCAGTATCTGACTCCATCCAGATTTGAAGCCAGTACCCACCAAATAGGGAACCTGGAACATTTGTAAGCATAGATCGCTTATCAGTAAAGTAAATTGCAACAGATTTGAAAGTGTTGGTATTATGGACAGAGGCTGTAAAACTGCATGGGCTTAGAAGCCCACTTGCCTTTTCTGGGGAAGGGAGGAATCCTGACCACTCCTCTTACTACTAGCTCTGTGACCTTGGGCCAGTTACTTAACCTCTCTGTGCCTCACTTTCCTCATCTGTGAAATTCAGAAGCTTGTACTGAGGGAAACTGTAGTTCTTCAGTCATGTCACGTTCTCCAAGGCTTCTCTACCTTTGCCCTTGCTGTTCTACTACAGCACATGCCTTCTCCATGCTTGTCCATCTGGAACCTCCCATCATCCTTGGAATTTCAGAATAAAATCTGTGACTTCCTTAGGTAGGCCCTGGGCTCCCTCTGCATCTTTCTAACATACAAGGAATCTCTTTGGCAGCTTATTGAATGGAAGTTGCTGGGATCCCTGTCTTCCCACTGATCTGCACATTCCCTGAAGTAGGAATAGCAACCAGAACTTAGTACTTACTGAACACTCAGTACTTACTGAGTGCTCATTACAGGCATTGTCCTACCTTTACATATATTCATTTATCTCCATAACAACTCTATGAGCTGGGTACTATTATTTCTCCTGCTTTATAGATGAAGAAACTGAGGCACAAAGAGGCTATGTAATATGCCTAACTTCATTTATCTAGGGAGTGGTTAAAATGGAATCAGGGAGTCCACATTTTTCATCATTGTGCTGTATCAAGATAAGGACGAACTGAATAAATAAAAGCTATAGTTCAATACAAATTGTGCAATGAATCACCTGAGGACTATGTGACAATGTAGATTCTGATTCAATAGGTCTGAGGTGTCACCAAGCTACTGCCGCTCAAACAGGCTCCCAGCTAATGCCACTGGTCCATGGACCATACTTTGAGAAGCAAGGCCCTAGACAAGTGGTTCAAAGCTTTGTGGTTTCCCTCCCACCCCGCTCAGGTCTCTTTTACACGATTAAATATCATTGAGAACATCAAAGAGCTTGTGTTCACATGGGTTACATCGGTCAATATTTACTGTGATGAAAATTAAAACTGAGAAATTAAAAAAATATCTTTAAAATAGTATAAACTTATGTTAATATAAATAAAACACTTTAATAAAATAATTATATTTTCCAAAATAAAAAATTAGTGTGAAGAATGACATTGTTTCACCTCTTTGCAAATTTCTTTAAAGTTTAACAGAAGATGGCTGAATTCTCCTACCTGCTTTTGCATTCAGTCTGTTCTGGTAAGACATGACGTGCAGCCCCTGGAAAACTCCACCAAATATTCATGAAAAAATGCAAGTCAAAAAGACAAATGACATCTTAATATTATTATAAAAATAGTTTTAACCTTACAGACCCCTGAAAAGGTCTCAGAGACCCCACCCAGGGGTCCCCAGACACCACTTTAAAAACCACTACTCTAAGCCACTCTTAGGAATCCTGGGGGACTTTGAAAGTTGTTGCGTTCATTGTAGAGTTAAGCTTTTGGTGTTTTGTAAAATTTCTGACTTCTAAAATTCTGTGAAGATACTCTTCTGATTCTAGATTTTATTTCCTATCCAGTTGCAATTTACGTCTTCGTCTTCATCCTGTGATGGTTCATGATCATGGTCTTAGCACAGGTAAGAATCTCTTCAGAAAACCGGCAACCCAAAAGGTGGTACTTCCTTTAGACAGAATATTTGATAAAGAAGAACATCAAGAGGAAAAACATAGTTTATTACATCCCTACAAGGTTTTAAAATTGCCTTAGAATAGATCATCACACTCTAATATATTGACTTAAAGCTAGTATGATTTTCCTTATGTACATTTACTAGATATATTTTTATGTTTTTGTCCAAATATGGTTTCACAATTTTTGAACTGTAAAATGTAAACTGTTTGAAATCATTTGACATACTTGACTATCATATGTCTACTTCTCATTCCCACTCTTTTATACCTTACCCTTATGCCTGGATTTCCATGATTATACTAAGTCTACTCAGCAGAGGATCTGAGTAGACTCGTAGGTTTCCCTTTGAGCTCTGAAATGTTTCCTTTAGCACATTTGCTTCTCCACTGGGTCTGTATCAGTCTGACTCTTCCAACTGTATGTTGAGGGGGTCATGCTCCTTGGCAAATGTGTCATCATTTCGTCAAAGCTAGGCAAATAGCACCCTGTGGTTCAAGCCTTTGGGCTCCCTCTCTGGAAAAATACCTCCTCAAGCCATGATGTTCTCAATTCAGAGAATCATAGAATCTTAGGGTCAGAAAGGATCTTCAAGGTCATCCAGACCCTTACCATTCAATTGTGGCCTTTGGATCAGCAGCTTGAACGTCATCTAGGAGCTTGTTAGAAATGCAGAATCTCAGGAGCCACCCAGATATGCTGAACCAGAATCTTCAGTTTTAACAAGATCCCAAGAGATGAGTGTGCACATTCAAGTTTGAGAAGTGCTGCTCCAGACCAGCCTTCGCCAGACAGAGAAATCCTATCTGCAGCGTTTTGACTCCCTCCCAAGTGCTCATCAACCTTCCCCTTCCAGCTTTAGGACAGACTCTCTCACTGTAGATCAAGTGTTCCCAACTTTGCACATTAAAATCACTTGGGAGCTTTTAAAAATCGCAATGCTGAAGCCTCGTCCCTGACGAATTAAATCAATCTCTGGAGGTGGAGGCCAGGCACTGGTATTTTATGACGTTCCCCATGAGATTCTAATGTGTAGCTAGCTAAGTTATGAACCACTGATCGAGAGCCATCCATTTGCATCTTAGGCTATTTACTTCATTCCTTGCTTTGATTGTGTGTGTGTGTGTGTGTGTGTGTGTGTGCGTGTGTGTGTGTGTGTGTGTGTGTGTGTGAAAAAGCAAATATCCCCTCATAAAGGCAAAACTGTTACCTCTCATTTACACTTTGCTTGGAAATATGTTCTTTTTTAAATGCATAAATAATTTATTGTAAACTGTTTAATATCATACTCCAGTTGACTTGACAAATCATACAGCAGTATTCTAGGATTGAGAAGCCAGGAATTAGGGAATGAGACACAGTGTAGGATGTGAGACGGGTTGCTAAGGGGCAGACTTCGGGTCTGCTGGTGACCAGTTCTTGGTCAGCTAAGCTAGCTTTGGCAGGAAGGGGCTGGGCCAGCCCCAGAACCAGTTCTCCTTTGGCCAGCCCATTTCAGATTTCGGGCCCATCCTTTTGCTTCCACATTTGTGGTCCTCTGGGGTGAGTGACATGCGGGGAGGTAAGAAGCTCTATAGCTTCCAGGCTGGTGGGCTCCATTGGCTGTGCATTGGGTCCCCAGGCTCATCCTTGGCTTGAGAGGCCTAAGAGAAATCTTGCTGTCATAATCTTGCTGGCTTCAAAAGCAAGTAGTTGTTTTCCTCCACTCAATAATCCTCTTGAGTAATAAGCTCTTTTGTTTGTGACATGACTGTTTAAGAAACTGAACTCTGCAAAGATTTAGGGGGAAATAATTTTGTTGATGTTTCATTAGGTTTTGAACTAGCTAGTTTTATTTAGATAGTGCTGTATTAGACTAACTGTGGTTTGGGAATATATAAATCATGTTAACAGTAATTCTGAACAGACTAAATGCATGATAAGTGAAACATTTGAGGAGAAGGGAGAGAATGTCATTTTAAAAGGAAAATCAAATTATTATCCATAGTCATATTAATTTACTATTAATAAAAATATAACTCAAAACAGAACCTTAATAATAACTAAATTTGGAAGCTCTAACATTTTGGAGTCTAATGGATATCATTCACATATTAAAATAAAATTTAGAAAATGTACAGCTTATAAACTCTTCTCTATACATATTTGTTTTGCAAACTAAATAATAGTCTAATTAATTTGGATGTTTGAGGATAAAATACCATCACATCTTCTTCTCCCTCCCATTCCCTGCTCACCTAGCCTTCAAACCTGGAGACGCACATTAGAGCGCTGTTTAATCATGAAGCTGACATATTAGACAGACTGATAGATGCTTTAGGGATTTAAAAAGTTGATTTTAAATATCCCAATAAATAATCTTAGCGATAACTTGCTATTAAAGTTTATTCTTTAGATGAGGCAAGTATTGTAAGAAGAGAGGATTGTAATTTGGGTGCCTGAAAAGGTACAGAGAATTTTGGAGTATTTCTGTTCTCTGTTATGGAGCATGCGTTTGGCTTCCTAAGAAAATGTGAGAGAGAAAGATGGAGAATAGGAGAACATCTTAAGAGTGATATTTTTCTAAGTATAATTGTTTTCTTCCATTAATATATGTATTTAAAATTTCTTAATAATGAAATCTCAATTTTGGTACATATATTCTACTTTTTTCACTGGCTGACATTTTCATTTCAATAATGCTTTATCTTTATATTTGAATACATATAAATTGAAATTAAAGCTAACCCTTTAGCTCAAGTATCTATTCTACTCTCAAGAAAACATCTGGAAAAGTCTCCCTGAAGTAATTGCTTTCTTAAATTAAAAAAAACACAAAAATAAACAAAACAAAAATCCCAGTCATCTCCCAAATGAATCTTTAATAAATTCAGATTTCTCAAAGAAGAACACACTTGTAAGAGCCACCAATTTGAATTGGCAATTTTGTTTATCTATGTGAAATGTCATTAAAATGCTAAATAGTTAAAATTTGAAAACGTGCTATCAAACGTGTTAGCTAATTCTGTGTACTTTTTGGAATACAGGTGAGAATGTCAATCGTGCTCTCTGTCTCTTCTACTTCTGTTCTTTACTCTACTCCCGATTTATTTTCTTGACTTCTGGGTTTCTTCTTTGTCCTAATTTCCCTCTATATAGTTCTCTACTGTTTGGGAAAACCTAGGTGTGCACCTGCATGGGTGGGAATTCAAAGGGGCACACACATATATACATACATTCTTAGGCATTCAAAATAAAGTCATTACATTTCTACAGTCTGCCTTCGACCCCAGGGGAATTGGGTAGCTTGAATTGTATGTTGTTGTTTTTTTCTTCATTTAAACCCATGATTATAATAGAGTTTGGGACCAAAGAGCAATTAAAGCCATCCCTCGCTGTTCACCAAATGATTATTTATAGGGTTGCCTACTGCATGCAAATCAACATCAGTGCCTGCTTCTTGGATTTTCCCATCATCCGGACTCAGCAACTACTTTGGTCTATTCCTTCAGCTCAGACACCAGGGCTATGGTAGCATTTCTCTGGGATAAGTCTTGGGTCCTGATGTGATGGAGGAGAATGTGCCTGGGGCTGCCACGCCCAAACGGGGACACAAGCATGTCCAAGCTGGGAAGGATCTTGTGCTTTATCCAGTTCAGCCCAGGAAACGGATGTCAGGAAGGCAATGTGACTCATCCCAGGACATGTAATAAGTAACAAACAAAGAAAACATGGCAAGCATGCATGCTGGATCAATTAAGAGGCACTAAAGCTGAAGGAAAATATGAATGGGCCTATGTTCCCAGGAGTAACAAGGACTAACTCATGCTCTACCAGTTGTAGGTATATCCTGTTGTATCTGTTTATTTTGATGGCTCAGCCGTTATTCCTTCCTGGAAGAATCCCTATCTTGCATGTCATTATCTTTTCGGAGATATCTTCCATTGTCTCAAAATACAGACCTTGATTTTTCTATTATTGCCAGTCATGTTGAAAGTGTCTAGAGCAATTTTCCACTAGTGCTTCTGGAACTTAACTCTGGAGAGGACTTAGCCTGTGATGGAATGAAATCAAGCCAACATTCAGTGAATGCCAAGTGCATGGTATACACACTGCCCTGGGTACAGCCTTTAAAACAGGTGTTACGTCTCATCAAACAGGAAGGAAACGGAGGCTAATTTCTCCCTCATCCTTCACTGTTGATCTTTCTTCATATTGTCAATGAACATAAAAATATGACTCTAAGCCATCCCCTCCTACTTTGTGGATAGGGAATTCCCTATGAAGCTCTCCCGTTCCTGCTTCCTTCCATCAGTGCTACCAGCCTGACATGCCACACCACTTCTCTCGCTAAACCTTTCCTCTCCCACCCTTCCTTCTCTGAGGCTGGGCACAAACCAAGTGTCCCCCTCACCCAGCTATTTTTCACCTCCTGGTGACACTCAGTGATCAGACCTTCCAGTCCCCTCTTCCTCCACACTTCCTCCTCTAAGTAAGAAACACACAAATAAAAATATAATCAAACACAGACAGAAAAACTGGCCTTTTGCTTCTTTCCACAACTTTTCTTTTGGCATCAGAAAATCTGCATTTATTTATAGTCATTAAATAACCCAGAAACTGAGCCAGCATTCCTCTGCTTCCTACAACCGCCTCCCAGCTCTGATCTTCCCTGCCCCTCCCTTCTCACACCTCCCCATTTCCTTTGTCTGGGTGGACTGGAATATGGCCTGCTTGGAAACTGTGAGTCTGCTTCCTACAGCCTTCTCAGAGGCAAGGAATTGCTTTTGTCGTGAGTGTGTGTGTGTGTGTGTGTGTGTGTGCGCGCGCGCGAGCGAGCACAAGCACATTAAATGTTGCATTTTATTTTTTTTATATTTTGCTAAAGACTGTTGCTTCCAACTTCAAAGTTTTTCTGAGAATAAACCTTTTCCAAGACTCTTTTTTGTTTTTAAGTAGTGACATCTGTCTATCCTGGCAACAGTAAAGAAGCTCTTCCCTGGAAGCCGAGATTGCGAGCCCTAGGACGAGCTGAGACATCATCTTGTCCAACACCCTCATTCGACAGAGGAGAAAAAGAAGGTCTAAAGAGGTCAGTTGAATCACCAAAGTCACACTGACAATTAGTGACAGGGTTAGAGCTAGAACGCAGGTCTCCCGACCTTCTGGTCTACCAAGGTTCTCTGGACAGTAAGTCATTTCACATCAACAAGCCCTGCATTTTGAAATTGTGTGCCAGCTCTCTGAGTAGATGCCTTTAGGATGGCAAGCAGTTGCATGTGGCCACTGTGAGGCTCCTGCATTTGTTTTGTTGTGTGTGGTTCCCTGTTAGCTGGAATTCATGCAGATCACCCCAAAATCCAACATGCTGCAGGGTCTCCTTGCATTTTCAGGAAGATGGTAGCTCCTGGTTCTCTTTCCTGCACGTTAAATCTGGTAACACTGGACAGAATCACTTAACTTGTGAGGTCTGTCTTTCATGCCCTCCTCTCCTTTGGCAACACCCATCTCACACTCCTTCTCCTAAGACGTGTGGGAACTTTCTCTCTTCTTTTGGTTTTTCATTCCCTATCATTCCTCTTGTCACTCCACCTAGATTACCCTATATATTTTTTAAAAAATGCATTCATACTTTCTTTTTACCCCAAAGACAGTCCTATGATTAAAAATATGAGCAGTGAAAAATAACACAACGCTAATGTCCCTCCATTCCTCCCAGAGTCTCCAGTCCCCTTCCCACACTCTATTAACACCTGTGCTCTGTTCTACATCTTGCTTTGTCCACTTTGTTCCATTTCAGCACACGAAGCCCTAAGCCCATTATTTTTTAGATAGCTGTATTGTGCTGCATTATATTCCATAATGTATTTGACCAGTTTCTCCTCGAGTGATGGATATGTTTATGGCTTCCAGGGTTTTCCTACTACAAACACTCCATATCCCACATTCTGATGCTTGTGCACCACCAATTTCCCCTTCCCAAATCACTATCAAACTCCTCTATTCTACCTGCTAGAGACCTTGATGCTGATATCCTAGGTGACGGCTAAATTAGCTAATAAATTAGTCTTTACCTCTGTGTTAACACATACAGCATTAATGAGGCTTCTTCCTTTTCAGGAAGAATATGTCCATTTTTAGAGGGACAACTTGGATAGAAGTTCTTAAAACATCTCTTCTCTCTCTCTCTCTCTCTCTCTCTCTCTTTGGAATAGAAGGGATATACATCAAAAACAAGTCATACTTTTAACCCCTGGGAGCACTTCAAATGGTAGAAATTTCAAGAAAACAGAGAAACCATTAAGATATTTTGGAGCAGATGAGCTTTATTTATGCTCCAAAATACATAATGCAGGGTGGCTATCTACATGGCTCATACCGTATTTCCCCGAAAATAAGCCCTAGCATGATTTTTCAGGATGACATCCCCTGAACATAAGCCCTAATGCATCTTTTAGAGCAAACCTTAATATAAGACCCGGTCTTATTTTGGAGGAAACACAGTACCAGGTGAGAACTGTAGTCATAGCTTTAGCCTTGAACATCAGCTTGGCAGATGCTTGCAGAAGAAAGATAGATTCCCGAAACCACATCTCCTCCTCATGGAGATGTAGCTGCCCATATCTAAGTCTGGAGGGGGCATCCAATCAAAAAGACTGTGAGCACCATCCCACATTAGACACAAAAGACTGCTGCTGATATAAATATGGAAAATAAGCAATAAAAGTTTTAGAGGAAAATATGGACTAATATTTTTGTGACACTGGAGTAAGTAAAGTTTCTTAAATAGGATATAAAAAATTCTAGCCATGAATGAAAAAACTTGATCGACTGTACTACATTAAAACTAGGGCTTTTGTTCATTAAAAGTCATTATTAAGTGAGTTAAAAGACAAAACAGAGTGGGAAAAATATTTTCAATGTAAATATCACCATCGACAAAAAACTCCTATGACTTGTTGTTTATAAGGCCAATAAACAAGTAAAAAGGTACTTGACTTCATTAGTTATCAGGGAACCACAAATTAAAACCACAATGTGGTATTATTGCACACTCACCAAAATGACTAAAATTAAAAAGACAGTCTCAATGTTGGTGAGATTGTGGAATGACTGGAACTCTCATACACTGCCACTTTGGAAAACTGCTTGACAATATCTTCCAAAGTTAAACATATGCTTACTATATAACCTAGTATATCTGCTCTCAGATATCACAACAGAAATGCATACATTATATTTGCCAAAGACACGTACAAGAATAATCACACAAGCATTTTGGGTTGGAGCTCCAAACTAGAAACAACACAAATGTCCATCAGCGGGAGAATGCAAACAAATTGAAATACATGTACATAATGGAATAATATACAGCAATGAAAAAGTAACTACACAACTTGGATGAAAATCGCAAACATAACATTGAGAAAAAGAGGCTAGACATAAATGATTACATTACTGAATCAAATTACTGGATTCCATTTACATAAAGTTCAAAACCAGGCAAAACTAATCTACATAATAGAAATTAGGAAAATGCTTTCCCATGTAGTTGTGGGGTAGGTCATGATTAGTAGTAGGAGAACTGAAACAGCTTTTAGGGCCTGACATTATTCTATTTCATGATTTGCGGGCTTATCTCATGGGTTTATTCACTTTGTGACAATCCATTGATTTATACACTTATGATTTATGTAATTTTAGACTTCATTAAAAAGTTTACATTAAAATAAATGGCTGCAAAATCATCAGGTTGCCTAATTTAACTATAATTCCCCAGTCATTTTTAATCAATGCTGCTAGCAATACATGCAGCAGGAAGGACAGATTTGGGAATACCATGTAACGTACCCTGGTAACTCCAGTTCTGACCCTGGTGAATCCTGTTATGTATCTAAGCATGATTTAAACAATTTGTGAGGTTGTTGGCTTTATTTTATAGTATATTATTACACAGGTTGTCATTTGTAATACAAGGCCTTCATCTCTGGATATACTCACAGCATATTACTTGTGCTCGTATCGAGTGCTTCCTTTGTTCTGCTGTGTAGGACAGTTGGCTGTGCAATTGTCTTCTTTCAACAAAATTGTAGTCTTCTTGAGTGCAGAAGATGCTGTATTTTCTTTCCTATAGTGTTTCTGTTCTCAGCACAGAGCCTTACGTATAATGGGATCAAGTCTCAGTTAATGTGTGTTTCATGTTGGGGGTGGGGAGTGCTTACATTTTTTGCTGATTTGTTTTTATTTGTGGATTTTAATTAAAAGTGAATTAGTTTGAATGCTCCTGATTTTTTTTTAAAATGTATACATCTAGGGAGGAAGCATGAGGAAGGAGTACTGGGGGTGCTGGTCATGTCCTAGTTCTTGATCTGTGTAGTAGTTATACAAGTTTGCTCGTTTTGCTATAACTCATCAATCAGTGTACTTATTATTTATGTACTTTATATGTTGTCGGTCGATTAAAATGTAATCTATATGATATAAATATATAGTTTTAGCTTGATAAGACACTATGTTGATGAGAGTTCGTAGACATAGTCACACTCGTATATTGCTCATGGGACTATAAATTTATACAATCCCCTTAGGAGGAAATTTGGCCAAATTATCAAAATGAAAGAGGCATGTACCCTCTGGCTGAGCAATGGCTAGTCTAGACTAGTATCCTATAGTCTATCATAACATGTGCAAACTGTTCTATATTCAAGATGAATCACTGCAGTGTTGTCCATAATAATAAAATTGGAAACAACAGAAGGACAAATCGTTGTACATCACATAATGGAACATTATTCAGCCGTTAGTAAGAGGGAGACAGAGCTATATCTGCTGATTTGGAAGGATCTGCAGAGTAAAAAGCATATACAAGATGCTCCTGTTTGTGTTAAATATATGTGTATAAATGTGTACTGCTTGTGTGTTCCTAGACTATCCCTAGAAGGATACACAAGAAACTGATAAGTGGTTGTTTCTGAGAGAGGAAGGGGTAAAACTCATTTTTCACTATACACTCTGCCTGATGTACATTTTAAATATTATATGTACCTATAACCTATTCAGAAAATAAATCTAAAGCTAATTCTTTGCTGCTGTCTTTTTCTCATTTTCATTTAAGAACTTTCTAAACATTCTATAATTGGTAAGTTTGCCTTTACTCTTTTTTTCTAATAGCCTCCAAATCTATTCCATGGACCAAAGGTCAGACTCTTCTTCCATGATATTGAGCAAAGCAGGCAGGTCACTCTTCTGCTTGTGGCCTTACTAATTGAGTTTAGACCTCCAGTGAATTTGAACAGATTTTTAAAAATGAAACATTCAAAACCTCTTTGTCCTCTTTAGTTCCGCCTCATCCCAGAAGGCAGGAAGACAGTGAAAGGCAAGTGTTCCATTTGTCTTTTATCAGATTTACAAGTGCCATAAACTGGTTGTCAAACTGGAAGAAGAGGGGACTTTGGGGGATGTGATTTGACCTGCAAAGGAAAGGAATAAGTTCAGTCTAATGTGTGTCCTAGAATTGTAACAAGCAGATCTCAAGAAGTAAGGTCTTATCTCAATGGTCTGAGGAGCCAGAGCTTTCGGAGGCACTCAAAAGGTGAAAGGGAACAACATGATCAGAGGTAATCCTGCAAGGAAGAAGCAAGAGGGGACTCTGAAGAAATCAAGCCAGAGTCCAAATCACCTATGGCCATCTGCAAAAGGTGGAAGGGAGGCCCACAGGGCCAGGTTAAAGAGAAAGCACATGATAAAGAGAAAGCAAAATCTGGAATTTAGTGATTTCATCCAGCCCCTGTATTTTACCAAGATATGTTACAAGCAGGGCCTGAGATGAAGCACCCAGACATCCTTCTTCTCAGTCTGTTGCTTTGTCTACTCTCTACCCGGCTCCTTAAAGCCTAGACTCTGGAACCAGACTATCCCACTTCAATCAAAAGTCTGTCTCTTGGGAGTTGCATGACCTTGGGCTTAACCTTTTCAGGCTTCAGTATCCTCATCTGTTAAATGGGGATAATATTAATAACAGTACCCACCTGGTATGTGTTACTGAGATTAAAAAGCACTTCAAAGAGTGTCTGGTATGTAATAGATGTTATATAAATGCTAGCCATAATATTAATGGTTATTATTACTTCTAATTTCTAGATCAGAAAGAATCACTTTTAAGAGTGAAAGACCAGAACCAACATGGGAGATACCTTCATGGGAACCCGTGCTTGGTTGTGGGTGCCACCTTAGTTCTGATATAAGAAATCACTTTCTCATGAAAAGAGCTTCTAACCACTGGGCTGGGCAGTTGAATGACCCGCCAAGGATGCTGAAAGCAGATTCCTGCCTGGCCTGGAGGCAGGAGCTAGATGAACTCCAGGGGCTCTGAAAATCCTTAAGGTCCCTGATTCTGCTGCCTTTGAGGCTAGCAGCCCGGGGGCAGTCACACTACCTGGTTTCCAGACATGCTTTATTATCACCACGGAGGTGAAAAGCACCGTTTGTCCCCACTTTTCTGCACCAGATCCGCGTAAAAGGACAAGCTCTGGTGTTACAGCTAAGACTTCCAAATACCAAGTTGGAGAGGACTTTGAATTTATTTATGGAGAGTTGCACACCTGAGAACGCCGACTTAAGGAAACATTCTCAGCTTTGCTAACAAGACACACAGCCCATTACAAATTCTGTTCGCCAAGGGATACTTCATTGGGGGAGATACATCAGTCAACATTTTCCCCTCTGGTTCTCCCAAACCTAGATTAACAATGAGGGGCCGGGACGCCCATCCAGCCTCAGCCGCGCTGCAAGTTCCGGCGAACTAGAGGGCGGTCCTCTCTGCCAGCGACCTCTGTCTCCCTCTGCGGCGCACTTCCTAAGGCCTTTGATCTTTCCCTGGGAACCGGCGAGGTTGCGTTTCCCTCTCCGTGTTTATTGTACCTATCTGCGTTCTCTTCTCCGTGGCTTGGAGCTCAGCACCGCAATGTGCAACGCGTCTTGAGTCTTGGGGTCTTCCCTCTTATAGGGAAACCTGGCAAAAGGCACATTTTACTGAGTCCTCGGGCAGCAAATCCTGGGGTGAAATGGCCTTTACCGGCCAGGAAGCCGGCCCCGGAACTCCGATCCCGGGATCAGTAGCCAGGACCCCGCGTCGGCCCCCAGCCCCTGCCCAGGCGGCAGGCGTCCCCTCCCAGGCAGGCTTCGTCCGCCAGGGGGCTCGAGCTCGCGTTCCTTTCCCCGACGCCAGGCTTAACCTGGAGTTGCATCTCCTGCCTTAGAGGGTATCAAATTGCCTTCCTCTGCGGCGAGAGGCTCCTGCTCCGGGCCTTAATCTCTACCGGGCGTTTCCGTCTGAGTGGCAAGGCTTCAGCTCTCCATCTGCGCGTCTTAAATCCCATTTATCTTCTTAGCTCCCAGACCCGGCCGGCCCCGCCCCCTCTTCCTCTTTCCCTCCCCCACTTGCAAATCACAGACCCTCTCCTTCGCTTTCCCATTCCCTCCAAGTGCGCTGGACCGACCAGAATTACCTTTGGAGGTGTTGGGGAAAGTCCCCAGGCTGGGTGGAAGCAACCTAGGGGGTCGCGGCAGGAGGAGAGCACAACCTGGGGTGGAGCGAGGCGCCGCAAGATTTCAGGGTCAGGACCGCGGCCTAGGGATCTGCATTCGAAATCACCTAACTCCTGGCCTGCGTCTCTAGTGGTTGAAGTGGGCTCCCTAACCCCCCACTTTAGGTCACCAGCCAGGGAGGCTGAGCTGGGGACCCTTAGAGGGGGTGATTGGCGGGCTGTCTGCCCCAGAGATGTTCGAAGAGTAAATTTTCTCAGGGCCTGCCCCTCTCACTTCCACCTGATTGTAATTCCATCCCCGGGCGGGTCGAGCCTCCCTCCTTCCACCGCCAGCCGGTCCCTCCCCGTCGGCCTCCTTCGCCGCCCCCTCCCGAAAAGCCCTGCCACCGGCAGCCGGCTTCACTCCGGCACGCCGACCTCCCTCCCGGCTGCTGTCCTGCCTCCTTGGACTTTTCGGTGGTTGCTAGTCCAGCTCCCCCAGCCCCCGATCTCCTCATCCCCGCCAGAGGATCGGCGGGGCCTGAGTCCTCCAAGTCCCCCCGGAGACGCCCTGTGCGCCCGGGACTTGGTGAAACTTTGCAGACGCCCGCGGTGAAATGGATTTAATCCAAGGCATCTTGCTCCGGCTCTTGCTCCTGGCTTCCAGCTTCGGACCCTACGCTGCGTGGTCGCTTGGAGCAGCACTCCGCAAACAAGGTAGGTGAGGCGTTCTGCGCTCGGAGGGGCACCACGCCCGGAGCGCCCCGGTCCCGGTCCTTGGTGAGGACTCTAAGCGGGCAACGCACAGCCTCTCTCTCCCCGGACCAGTGTCAGTTTTACTGGGTTCATATCTGCCCAGAGCTGAGAAAAGACGATAGCACCACCCCCACCACCACCACCAGCCCCACCAGAGGCCAGGCGTTTCAAGCGATATTTGCTAAAAGAATGATCTATTTTCCAAGCACAGTAAAGGTGGAGGGCTCTGTATTTGATCACAGATTGCTAAGAGCTGGGGACAGCGATCTTGCTGTCTCAATTACAGAGGGCTGCAACTGTGCAGAGGCAAACAGCTCCTCCTGTGTCTCCAAACATCTTGTTGAATTCATATTGTCCAGAGCCCAGCCATTTGCAGTTAAGTGTCTGAAGATTTGCCCCGAGTCCCCTGTGCCCATCTCCGGCCCAGCCCACGCATTGTGTAGGGATGTAGACTTTAATAAAGACTCTTCCACTCTGGGGCCATTTTCTCAGAGGCGCGCAAAGGGTTAATTTTATCTTGTTTTGCACTCCTGCCTTTGCTCTGAGACTTAAACAAAAATGTGTGCTTGTAGGCTATTAGAAAAAATTGGAGAGCACTTGAAGCGCAATAACTTGCATTTCCTCTAGTTATACGAGTAAAAAAAGTCTGTATTTTTGTCTACTTTGATTTGGCCCGTGTTGTGAGATTATTCAAAGTAGAACATTCTAAATAATAAAGTTCTAACCATTGTTTTCCAAATAACGATTTGTATTCTTCTTTGAGGACACTATATTTAGCATTCTGAAAGATCTGTTTTTTCTTAGTTTACTTTGTAAGCAAGATTGTCTTATGGGATTAATTACATTTCATGAACAATGGAGAACAATATAACTTTATTTGAATGCAGTCCTCAAAACTTTGCAGAAACTGCAGTTTGTCTTCACAATTAATGTTTTTATAAGAAAGAGACAAACCAGGGAAAATTTATCAGAGGGCAAAGAAAATGATCCTGGCAGATTCCCATATGGCTGCTTAAATATTTTTGCTGTTCATGGATTTCTCCATTTGGAAATAGGACTTGTTGCCTTTCAGCGCTGAGAGACACCCTCACTCTTCAGGCTGCAGCCATTGTCACCTGCACCTTGCGACCTGCCTTGACCTTTAGAACATTATCATAATCTGCAGCACGCAAAACTTATGAGCTATTCTATTTTTCTATTGCTACTGTTCAGTTCACTTTGAAGATAATAGCAGTGGTCCAAGGTAATATGAAGTCGTTTTTCTTCCTACACGCACACACACACACACACACACATCTACCAGGATTTCAATGAAGGGCTTCTTTCTAATTTGCCTGCCTAAGATAACCACATCATGAGCAATTGCATTCTGCGGGTTTATTCACAATTTTGAACAATGCATAGTTATATCTGTGGTTCTTAAACACGAACCATGTATGCAATGTTCTTTTAAGGATAAATTTCAATCCATGTAAGCAGAATGTTTTACACAGCATTTCACAAAAGCCTACTGTATACAACTGCTCCTATGATTCACCATATTTTCTTTCTTATTGTTTGTAGTCCCTCTCCTAGAAATATTTTCTACCTGGTTCATCCAGAGTCTCATTCTGATGTTCATACCATGAAAATGCCATGTTGGCCTCTTTGGTTTTATTTGAAGCATAGAAGTGGTTTTGATAGTGGAAACTCTACCTTTTAAATATGTTGGCATATTAAATACATCAAATTTGAGGTAGAAGGAGTGTCTGGACTATGTTCAGCCTGGAAGAATTTTTCATTACTTTATAATTTTATCCAGACTTTGCCTTTCAGGTTGGAAAGCTGCTCAGATTAAAATGACAGCTACTTTATAAACGTCAGGGAAAAATTTCCTCCTGGGCTCATTTACATCCTTTGGAAAGACTAGTTTTTGATCCGGAAAATTGGTCCAGATTAAAAACTGAATGTGCCCGCTTGGCTCTGATGTGAACAGCAACCAGCTAATTTATAATCTTCCCCAGACACCAGCAAATCCTGCGAGTATCCTTATGGGAAATTCTTTGTACCTTGTTTCCTCAGTAGAAATTGGTTTGTGTGCAGTACTTTGAAGGTAGGGTGGCCACCTTGTCAATGTACTGAAACAGTCCAGCTTTATTTGGATGACCCTGTCTGTCTCCTCACACTCCTAAATCTACTTTTGACAAGTAGAGCTGTGTTGGAGAAGTCTTGGATTCAAAATCAACCTGAAAATTCCCCATACCCACCTACCTCTGGTGAGAAAAAAACAAGGAGCAACTTCAATTATGAGTCTAATTTGGGTCCGACATTGGCACCTTCCCTCCACCCCAAGGTAGCGCCACGTGTGTTGCTGAGCATTGATAAAGAAACCTTTGCATTTTCTGAGATCCACAAGAGATGACGATTTTCAAGTTAAGTCAAATTAAATAATAATAACTAACAAGAAGGAAGTGCTTGCTAGATCGCTCTGAACAGTCGACACATACTGATCGATTTGATCCACAGCTCTTGGAGATGGGTCCTATGTTACACCTGTGTAGCTGAAGAGGCAAGGTGGCTTAGAGACATTGAACATCTCACCCAAGGTCACACAACTAGTAAGTGGGGGAATTGGAATTCAGGCTCTGATGTTCAGGACCAGAAAGGGAGCGAGTCCTTGGCAACCTGGGAGCAGGTGTACAGTCCGTCTGGGAGGGCATCGGCCCCCTGGCTGAATGGGGGGCTCTGTCCCACAGAGCCAGGCGGAGGGTGTTAGCCCTGCTGCTGTGTGTGGGGAGCCTGGTAATGCTGTTAAACCTCTGTACATGGGATCACGCCCAGGCCTCCAAAGGTAACGGAGTGTGAATAATACCAGTGTGACGTTCTGGAAGCTACTGTCCACTGATCTCATCCGTGAGAAGTGGGGGTATAACCTTACAGGGTAGCGATGAACCACTTACTTTCTTGTTGAACTCCTGGGGCTAAGGTGTGGGAGGAGCTAGAGCACCCACTAGAGGACCTGGGGGTAGAAAAAGGGGCTTCTGAAGATGGGCAGGGTACAGGACACTGCCTTTTTCCCAGGTCTGTATGACGTGGAAACGCAATTTGTTTGCTATCCTTCATTCTTTTCCAGATTAGGAATTAGAATCGTAGACCTGGGAGGAAGCCCACTTTACAGCTGGGCTGAGGGTGATGAAGGAAGGGGCTTGCCCACCTTAACAGCAGAAGCTGAACTGGAACTAAAGTGGTCTCTGGCACTTGTCCCTTACCCTGATCTCACCAGGAAGTCCACGAAGGACTGTTGTGCTTCTGATGTGGGGCAGGAAGAAGGGAAGGGAAATGCAGACACTTGTGCTGGAATCAGCATGCAGCAAGCCACATCTGTTTCCATAGGCAGATGGGTAACTCGCGGGATTAACTCTCTGGGCTGAAGGATGGAATGAGGGTCCTGCCTTCCTTCCTGCCTTTCCAGTTTGCTTTAGGTCGGGGTCAGTGGGACTAGAGCAGGTTAGGGTTCAGAGTTCAAGGTTTTCCCTGGAGGATCTGATGCTCCATAGTCATCCTCAGAGAGATGCAGGTTTCCAGTCTTTCCCTTTCCACTTCCTCAGCATTTCTCTACCTGTAAAATTGAAAAAAGAAAGATCAAGGGAAACTCAGAAAGGAAAAACAAAAGCCTGGAAAGGCACAGTTAGCTCCTGGATAGTGTACCTTGTTGGTTGATGGTGGGAGCATATATGCGCTTCTAGGTGGTTTCTGCTACTGCTCCTGTGAGGCTGAATGGCTAAGGGGTCATGGGTCAGGGCTCATCCTGTTGTACTTCCCTTAGACCACCCTGAGCAGCCTTGTATTCACAAGATACTGGTTACATCTTCACTTTTAGCTTTCATCCAAGTCCCCTTCCCAAAGCATGTAATGTGGGGGGCTTATCTCTTCTGGATGCCCCTCCTTTTCCCTGTTCCAACAAACCATACTCCACCACAAGGCTCATCCAGGTTGTCTTGCTTCTTGGGAAAAACTGGAGTTCACAGGGGCCTCAGATGTACATCCCCATCACCTAGCTACAAGCTACTGGTGTCCTGTGCAGTTCAGGCCCTGGAGCAGAAGTATTTTCCTCCAACCCTTCATTCCATCAGCCTTCCTACTACTTTCCTATTTGTTTCCCCATCACATGTAATCACTATAAAGACCAGCTTCTCTCTCTCTGTCTCTCTGTCTCTGTCTCTCTGTCTCTCTCTCTCATCTACCTCCCCTGTTCCCTCCCTCCTTCCTTCCTTCCTTTAATTATCTATAAGATAAAGGGACAGAGAGGTCAAGGTCAGGGGTAAATGTAGTATAACATGTGGCAGTATTTGTTTCTCAGAATTCTTTCTCATGGAAGAGTGACTTGGCCAGAAAAGAACTGAGTGTTTTTTGTTTTTGTTTCTTACCCTGAGCCCAGAGCTTTTATAACCTTAGAATTCTTTTGGGAGAAGTTGTCCATCTGTTCAGGGGTTACTATAGCTCAAAAGTGGTCCAGTGACCCAGAGCTAGATTTCTGGAAGACAAGGACTCAAGCGCCTGAGGCCAGGATGGGACCTGCGCTTCCACAAGGTTATCCTGTGGATTTGCTGTATTCTTCTGTCCCACCCAGTTGCAAGCAGGGCTGTCGTTTCTCCCAGCTGAATAAATGAATGACGTGGTGCCTTGATTGCAACAGAAGATCTTTTGAGCTGGTCAAGACCCCTGCTACTTGTTTTAGTTACAGCATGTCAAATTGCAGGTACTGGAAATATACCTGCTCTTTCAGGGATGGAAGAAGGATAAAGGGGTGGGGTGGGGGGATACTACAGAGCCTAAATGACAGTTTGTAGAGGATACCCCTCTTTGATTCCATTGGTTGTGAACCTCTGTTTTGAAAAAGGACCCCATAGTGTGGCTTCAGCCTCGTGAATGAGCTGGAAGACATTTGCCACCTTGAAGAACCCCTGATCTCATGCGATGCGATGGGGAAGTCCGGTGGGGTGGGGTAGAGGGGTGGAGAGGGAGACTCAGGTGAAAGTCAAATCAAAGTGTTGTCAGCAGAGGGCGCACTTTCCAAATCTGACTCGGAGCCGGTCTCTGACCCCAGAAGATTGCAGGCCTCTGACCCAGGCAAGTAATTCTGGAACCTCCATGTGGGTTACAATTCTTTGAATGCATCACAGGCATACCTCAGGTGACTTGGTTCACAGTCCATACTTTGAGACATGACAAAGCGGGGTTTGGGCTCCTCCCACTGCCTCTTTCCCTAGGTACCTCCATCCCAGGTAACCATAGGACACAGACAATCTCCATCTCATTCATCCTCATCAGGTAGGATTCCCAGCAACAACACGCATCTGTATTGTAGCCAGAAAAACCCTGTGCTTAGGTGCTTGAGAGTTTTCCTAAGGTTGGATGTGGTCTTCTGAAGACTCCTGAAGGATGTCTGTTCTGAGCAGACCCTTCTCCTAGTCACCTATGCTTCCCCAACCTGTTCATCGAGAGATGGCTGCACGAAGGGGGAAGCTCTGCAGTAGCATTAACGAAAGGCCGAGCTGAGCTGTATATAATCAACCCCTCTGCCACGTGTCCCTGAGACCCACTCCACCCCCACACAGCTCACAGACTATCCTCCAAGTCTGATCTCTCTTGACTCAGCAGGAAGGCTTCCATGGGAGCACAAACTCTGATAGTCCACAAATTTGAGTTTTCCTAAGGTTTGAGTTCAAGTTCTGACACCATTTTTTATTGGTTACTTGGTGACATAGGGCAGGCTATATATATTAGCTCTGTAAGCCTCAGTTTCCTCATCTGTAAAAAAGGATAAGAACCTAGCATTTAAGGTTGCTAGAAGAATTAAATGAGGTAAGGCATGTACCAAGGCATTAAAAAGAATTAGAAACCTGAAGCTTGAAAGCAATATTTATGAAAGTGGCGGAGGGGGTGGGGGTGGGGGGAGGGAAGGAGTAGGGAGTAAAAGAACTGAGTAACTATATGTAACTAAAGACTATATTCCAGGCCTGGTAATCAACACAGGCACTTGCTATGCCACGTACTTTTATCCTTTTCCATACATGTTAATGTATGATTGATTACATGCGATTTAATGTGTACTGTGGTGTAAACTTTTTCAGATACATTAATTGACAGATCAGAAAGACTCTTTGGTCAACCGCATGGCTTGATTTTTGGTTTGGAAAATGTGGCTGCCAAGTTTGTGGTCTTGCTTGAATGGATTTCTTTGAGAACCAGTAACCTCAAGGATGATGGACGATTTTTGCCTGGTAATTGTCTTGGGGAAGTTTGGCCATGTGTGATGGTGGTGGTGGAGGGGGTTGCAGCTGTTCCTGAAAGAGAATGATCCAGACTGATGTGTGACTAGGAGTCAGTGAAAAACTCAACAAAGTTAAAGGGCTAAGAAATGCTCCAGGTTTGCTCATTGTCCAGTCGGTAGGAGTAATTTGTAATTTATGAGCCACTACCTGTGACATACAAAGATAGAGACCTGACTCAATGGCCCTTCCTTTTTCTATTAATGATTCTTGTATTTCCTCAACTGTAAAAAAAAAAGCCACTTACCCGAGATAACCCCACCAGTTTATTTTCAGAATCAAAAGAAATAAAGCAGACTAGTGCTTTGAAAGAGCTAAGGTGCTACACAAAGATAGGATATTTTTATCTAACAATAATGGTAGTAATTATTACTACCTTAACCTACCAGAACAATCAAGGACATACTTTCTAAAGCTTTGATCTCGTTTCCAGGCTCTTTCTTTCTCCACTCCCCTCAAGACACTTGAAGTTTCTCTCTTTATCTGACTCTGCAAATCCTGAGCAATTTAAATCTTAACACTTGTGTTTGCTGACAGAGCACCCAAAATCCCGAATCAGATTTAACACAATGTTAATGCTATTTATTTTTCTTGGTGCAATAAGTTTATATTAGCCAGTTAATGGTTTACACTGTGCAAAAGGAATTGTATCAGCAGGCACTTTTCTGTAACATCTGGGCAGTTGGAAACATAATACTTAAATACAACCTGAGTGTAAAGCCTTCTTTGGACAGATGGCTAATTTTATTGATCTAATCTTATACTTAGGAATAGGTCCTGTGATACTTTATTTGTAATTCTTAGAGTGAGCAGGGAAATAAGTAAAATGGATGATTGGCTGTGAATTAGACTCCTGTTCTATTGTTTGTAATTTATTTTTTTTAAATACTTCAGTATAAACAGTCACTGTGTGAATTACTTTAATCTCTATCCAAAGGGTGCTTAATTAATACTTGAAATAATCGAGGATACAAGATACAGCTCCAGCCTAAGTGTGTACATCTATTTTAATCTCTCGGTGAGTGTGCCATTCCAGGGATTAAACACTTCAACTTCTCCACTGTGCTATCTGGGAATCCACCCTCCAAGGCTAACTAGTTACCATTTGAAGAACTTTGCTATGAATTGTACTCTTAAAGGTGGCTGGGAACATACTTGAAGTGAGATTATAAAAAATCCAGGCTAGCGGGTTTGTATATCAGCGTAAATTATGTTAGAAATAATATTTTCATTGGTGAAATATGTGATTAGCTAGCAAGATTGTACATGTCCCTCTATTTTTTCATAGACAAGGAATAAGAAATGCAACAAAGTCGCCGGTCAAGTGGCTTTGCAGTTGGGCTGGGGCTCCATTCTGTCCTCTATCTCCCTCACTGAACACTAGACTCATTTGCCTGGTCTTCCTAGGTGGTCCTGCCATTAGAATGTTGATGTATCTTCCTCAGCAAGGTGACTGCTGCTGTGACAGACATCTCCAGATCTCAGTGGCTCGACACAAAATGTATGTGTCATTACTCTAAGTCCAAAGTGAATGTTCCTTATTGGGGAGCTCTCCTGGGCTGCTGTCCTCCAAATGGTGATTTGAAGACCTGAGTCATTCTGTCTTTAATACCTCTGTCTTGTAATGCCACCATCTTTAAAATACCCACCAAGGTGTCATGGAAGGTGAAGAGAAAGAAGGCTTGTGTGAGAGCTTTTTATGTGCCAGGTCAGAAAACGCCCACATGGCCCCCGCCTAAATGTAAGGAAGCCATTCAGCAGTGTACACAGGATGAAAAGGGCTAGATATTGTGGGCTGTCTTGGGTGCGGTGCTTTGGAGTTCCTAAAGCACAAACAAGGGATGTTAGAAGAGTAGGTTGTATGAGAAGTGGTGACTTCTTGACCATGAATATTTGTATACGTGGCAGAATTTGGCCTGGAATTTGCATTCATTGTAGAGTACAGCCTGGTTGAAAAGTAGATAGTTATCAGCTACCTTTACTTGGTGGAGGCTACCGTGATTTAACAAAAGAACCGAAAAACTATGCAAATTGACTGAGATCAGTTTACAGAAGGGTCCAAAAATATGTATATGGTTACATGAACATATGCTATATTTGTTGCTACACATTTCCAACATTTTACAAAAAGTAAAATTAATCCCTTTTAAAAAGTAAAATAACTATCCAGTGGGTTAAGTAGAATGAATTTCTAAGGCAACTAGAACTCCAATTTTCCCCCCAGTTTTCTAGAAGCTCCTTCTATTTGTGTCCTATAAGAAAAAATGACTATTCATAGTAGAATAATTTATTCAGTGAGAGATGCATCTGAAAATATAAAAACCATTTTTTTAGACACCAGAACCTGCTTTGATGGGTATAAAGATGGTGTGGACTGATTCCAACGAAAATAAATTGATACATTTAGTTAAACCACTGCACTTTACAAAGCACTTTCACAGCAATGGTATCATAACCCTTGTCCCACCAGGAAGCCATGAGTAGATGACTTTGCAAACAGAAAACAGGACAGAAACCCAGGTTGTCCAAACCCCAGCCCTTGCTGCCTCCCATCAACCTATAGGTGTTCCTGCAGCTAACGGGTAATGACCATGGCAACGTGCCCGAGTCCAGCCATGTGGCCTGGAGGGATCCAGGAGGGTCCTTGCCAACAAGACTCACCACCGTTTACTTGCAGGGGCTTCATGCATGTCATGGGACACTCTGTAGAATAAACTGCTACTGCTTTCAGTTGTACTCCTAGCTGGTTGGTGTGCATTTTGCAAAATACGTGATGACTGCTGAAGGGTAGTTTACAACTGAGAAGCAGCTGGAGTCACTGGAGGACAGCTTCAGAGTCCTCGCAGGTGTCTCCTATGGAAACCCCTTTTGGGGTCTCAGGGACCACGCAGATGAGTCAGCCTGGCTTTGAAGCTTTCCATTCCTCCACTGTTTAGCTATCTTCTTTAGTGGCCAGTGATACTTGCTAGACCTCCAATGTGGCATATTTTGAGGTCGATCATTCAAGTCTCAAGGCTTCCTGTTAGTTTCTTAAACATCTCTTTGAGGTTCTAGCCATTTCTAATTGGTGTAGTAAAACATAAACTATTAGGTTAAATAAAAGAAGCATTCCTTTGATACTTGTTTAAAGTAAGTGATGGGTTTTGGCCACAGCTTACACACGTAACACACATTCCTTCAGCTTGGAGGAATTGTAACAAGAATCCTATCAAACAGACCTGGGTTTCAATTCTAGCTTGAATATTTATGGCTGTCTGATCCTTGGTAGAGTATTTAATCTCTTTACACCTTAGATTTCTCACCTGAAACTTAAGGCTCAGAATACCTACCATAAGGGTTTGGCATGGTAAATAAATGAGATAATACTATGGCTGGAAACTCACCTAGGAAAGCACTTAAACATTTGGTACATAATGAGTACTCCAAACTTAGTCCATATTAATTAGGTTCATTATGGTTTATAGAGTTTATATAATGGTAGAGATGGTAGTTTTTCCGCTTTTGGTATGACTTCAAATATTAATAACAGTGATACAAATGTATAAGTGAGGTTAGACTCTCATGAAAATGGAATTGAAGAGAATCTCATTTCCTTAGTTTTGTATTATAGATTCTTGGAGTTTATATGTCCAAATAATGACTTTTGGTGTGTAGATAAGCCGTAAAGATTACATCATTGATGAAAGACCTTAGAGTTTAATAAAAATGGTGAACATTTTACTTTTGGCCAAGAACAAAGACTCAAGATCATATGTTTTTATATAGACACTGTGGCAGTAATAGATTTTTCTTGTATCTGCTGTATGGCTTCTTACTCAAAAAGAGGTTATTTGCAGTTACTATGCCAGTAATTTTTCTTAGCTACCTCCTTTACTGTGATTTAAGAGAGTAAATGTAAAAGATACTATTTCTATTATGTCTGTTCTCTCCCCATTTTGATTCAGCCATACTCTCTGCCAGGATAACCTTCCCCAAGTGTAGTTCTAATCCTGTCATTCTTATGTTCATATTCTTTTCCGGCTTTCTACTGCCTTCCAAAGCTACAGCTGAGCATCTGAGGTTTGTCACAACATGCTCCCAACTTACTTTTCCTGTTTCGCACTCAGTACACAACCTGTGTTCCAACCAAGTTAGATGATTTGCTATTCCATGGATCTCCTCATCACTTTCCCCGTTCCGAACCTGTCCATATGTTCATCTTCCCCCTTGGAATATCCTGCCTTCATCTTTGCCCAGAGAAATGCAATGACCCTTCAAGGCATGGCTCACTTGCCCCCTAGTCTGTGAAGTCTTCACATACTGTCCCAGCCAGAAGCCACTTCTCTCTTCTCCTTCTAATCTGCCTTCTATTATGTTATCGATGTATCTGATTCATGCCTCCTATTAGATTTGTAACTTTGTCAAGGAAAGTACTATGATGTCTTCACTTACGTGACCCCTCTGTCTCCTGGTGGAGCATCTTGAATGCAGTCAGCCTTTCCCAGACAGCTGTGGAATGGAAAATGATGGCCTCGTTTGGGGCAAATACATTTTAACATCGTGTGATTAATTTGATCCTGCTCCCAGCTCCCGAATTCATTTCCTTCCTTCAGCACAATATAGAAAAGGTGTCATTTCCATGTGTCAACATTTTTGCTCAACCTGAGCAGCCATTTGAAAACCCACATTGCAGTATGATTTAGGGAACGAAATGGCCCAGGGAGTCTGTGTGCAGCAGTATGTAATTTACATTCTACCTCCATGCTGCCAAAGGCTGTTGGAGTTGTGGGTTTTTAAGGAGCTTCTGATTGAATCCATACTGTGAAATATGTCATTTTCGATACCCGAAGAACAGGTAGAAGTAACATGGGGCTGCCTCAGACCTGCTTTTTTATCGTGTCTTAGAGTGTTAAGAAGCAAAGACGATGTTGTTACTCAGACATCAAAAGATAGTTAGGGGGGAGGAGTTAAAACAGTCCAATGTTCAGTTCCCCTCTTTCGCCCATCTGTCTTTAAGACCAAAGAAAAATGAGGCTTATGTGGAATGGCATTGGTGGTCTGATTGAGAAGGTCAGGTTGCAGAAGGGGATAAAGCTAGTTCATCTCTTGTAATGAGATCTGACTGGGAGGTCAGGAGGAAAACAGTACTCAAGTTCTTAACCATTCCTCTCCAGTTTTATTGTGCTGGCACTGGCTTCCATACGAAGAGCAATTCTGGAATCCCTGGAAAGTACAGTGGCCAAAAGCTAGCATGTTTGCAAAACTTTTTCCAGTCTTTGATTTGAAAGGACCAACGTGCCTGATAAAAATGAATGCTCCTGGGCAGTCCATCTGAAAACAAGCAATTGATTGACCCATTTAGCAACTGACTTTTTGATATATGGGTTCAATTCTTGGTGTATATTCAGCTCATATCTATACAGAGGTTGCAAAAAAAATGTAGACACATTTTAAGAAAGGAAAAAACTGTATTAAAATTACTCTGATGGTAACCACTTTGAGCACCTCTTGTAATTGCAGAAGTCAAATGTGACTTGTATTCATCTTTTGTTATCAGTATATATTGAGTATTACAATTTTTTTAAAAGTAAAGTTTATTGGTGTGACAATTGTTAGTAAAGTTACATAGGTTTCAAGTGTACAATTCTGTATTACATCATCTATAAATCCCATTGTGTGTTCACCACCCAGAGTCAGTTCTCTTTCCATCACCATGTATTTGATCCCCCTTTACTCTCATCTAACACCCCTCTCCCCCTTTACTGTAATACATTTTTTTCCTTTCTTAAAATGTGTATACATTTTTTTGGCACTGTGTGTGTTTGTGTGTGTGTGTGTATGTGCATGTGTACATATGTGTATATATATGTGTATATATACATATATATAGACACACACACACACACACATATATATATATATATACATATCAGAGCTGAAAATAAGCTACGTTGTAATAATTTAAAATAAACTAAGTAAACAAATAAGCTAAATAAATGAGATGACATTTAAGTGTTTAGGGGAAAGCGTACTCACATCTGAAATTTACTTTGAAACACATCAAACATAAGATTCACGGATGGGTGGAGAGAGGGATAGATTGTTGGCAACATGTGATAAAGCAGGTATAGCAAAATGTTAATGATAGAATCCATGTGGTGAGTACACATGTGTTCACTCTAAAACGTGTTCACTTCTCTGTATATTTATTTTCATAATAAAGTGACAGAAAAGATGGACTAAGTAGTAAGAAAACAAACAAAATGCCTACAAATTTTGATCCATCAAGAGTGGGGTTTCAACCTGTCCTGCTCCTCACGCCACCTTCTCTCTCTGCTCCTCGCTGCCCCGTTTCTTGCTCCATGGAGCTGGCCCTGCTGCATCACACAGGCTGCAGTCCTTTGGCTTCCTCTGGATTCAGCCCAGGGGAGGCATCGGAAGGAGAGCAGGGAAGAGAAGCTGGTGCATTTCTTCCCTGACTCCTCCCTTCATGGGGACCACGTTTCTCTGAAGCCACATCTCCTGGCTCTCCTCTGTGGCTTCCAGCTCTGGCTGGTTCCATTAACAGTATTTTGTCCACTTGTGCTTTCTGTCCTGGGGGTCGTCTCCCTGGTGCTGGCCTCTGGGTGCATCAGCGTTCTTGGTTGTTCTTTAAAGCTGCTCACTAGCAACTAGTCTTTTAATTAAAATATATTTTTTACATTAAGTAACATCTTCTTCCTGCTGGAACCCTTATTGATACCTTTGGTACTAATGTGTTATAATAGATGCCCTATTTCTACTATTTTCCACCTTAGGCATGGCCATAAGATTTGATTTGTGTTTAGCTTGCCTTCAGAACTCTGAGGATCCGGTCTGATTTAGCTCAAGGATGCCTGCTGTAAATTCATGGAGCCAACTATAAGAGCAATAGAAACCTTGATCTTTTGCGGATGAGCTTGTCCTCTGGGCCCAAATCTGCTGGCTTCTTGGACAGCAGCACATTGAAAATGATCTTTCCATTGCCTGTGTTGAGAATTGATAGTAGTGATATACAAGACTCTTAAGAGAAATTTTAGGAACCTCAAGGTTTCTGGAACGCGTATGAAATAAAGGGAAGAACATTCTTCATCTTTTGAGAAAGTCACCATGAACCCAAGCTAACCTCTTACGACTATAACTTCAATGAATTTGACCTAAGGGAAAGACCACAGCCAGCTTGGACTTTCTCCCACTTCTGTTAGATTTGTCACTGGTATTTATGCACTTGACATTTTTTAGATTCTGTTCTGATTTCTTGGCTATAAATATCTTATACCTGATATTTTACTGATTAGTAGCATTGAAAATTGTTATTCAAACTTAAAATAATTAATTAGATTACACCCATTGTCTTTGTTTGGATTCCCCAAGAACAGATTATAGGACAAAGATTTGAATGAAAATAGTTTATTTGAAAGGTAAAACAAAACAAAACAAAAACAAAAAACAGGAGTGGGAAAGTCCACTGAGAGGCAGCCAACGAAGGTTTTCTCATCAAGAGAGTGCCACTGTGGATGATTAGAGCTTAAACTCATGGGAGAAACGCTAGAAAATGGTATAGAATACATGGTGCAGAGTTATTCTACCTGAAGGGTGAGAGGGCTGGGGTATTTACATCAGTTCCATCTGTCACTGGGAGAAGGCTGCTGCAAGGATGGGCATTTATTCCCCACACTTCAGCCTGCCAGGCTGATAGCAGAACAGGTTTCTGTGTCTTCTGAGAAAACTCTCAGGCAAGAAGTTGCCAAGATTGGTAACTGGAAGTGTGATTGGCTAGCTCTGAAATGGTGAGGTCTGAGGAATTACGGCGGGTGCTAACAGTCCTTCTATACCCATAATTGGCTAATTTTATTTGGCAACTCAAGACTTACTGTCATTTACCATTTTGATAGACAACCTCCTCCCCCCAAGTGGTTTATATATATTATGGAAAGAAGGCAAAAGATGTTTTGATACTCCAAATCCTGAATTCCAGTTCTTAGTCCCAACCTGAAAGAAGATTTTTTGGGGGAAAATAAAATCTAAATTGCAGTTCAAAATATAGGCTATTGATCAAACCAGTTCTGCAGTTGGAAATTTATAGGAAGAGTGATTGCTTGGGTTTCAGATAGGAACCACCATCAACAACAGGTCTCCCTCCCACCAAAAAAAAAAAGCTTTATTCATTTGTGTTAATTGAGAAGGCCAGTAGCAATTACAGTCTTCATTGCTTATGCTTGTAACCTGTTTTGTAGAATTTGCTTTTAGCTTTTTGATTGTTATAATGGGGATGAATCCACATTTACATTTAAAGGCAAGCATTGTGTATTTGCGAGACAATAATGATAGCTAACATTTATAACAGTTCTTATTATATGCCAGGCACCTGTAGTAACAGCACAGACTCCTACGACTGGCATCCTAGGTGCCAAAATCCTAGAATTTTAGCACTAGAAGGGACCTTACGGGTAGCTGTCTAACCCTGTATGGTCAAGTGAAGATAAGTCACTTGCCTAAGGTCATGCATCTAGTTGGTGGTAGAATCAGCACTAAGACCCACGTATTCTGACTTCTGGCCTAATGCTCTGTTCGCTAGTCCCACCACCTTTCTGACCGTGGTATAGGTAGAGACTCATATGTGCAGCTTCTGTTTTCATTGCCTGTGTCTTCTTTCCTTTTGAGTTTGGTCTTGCCTGTATGGTTAGATGTAATGAACCCTCGGCCCAAGCTCCTATGACAGTGTTATGCTTGGAGAAACAAATGAACTCTGGAAAGGTAGCCTGAGCAATCATCTTGGCTCCTCCTGGTTAGCTCCAAACTACAGGGTCTGTGAGGGGCACCATGTCCGAAGCCACAGAGATCCGCAGGTAGACAGACCGGGGTGTCAGGGCAGAGAAAAGAGTATGTTTGCAGAGTATCAGAATTCCTGTCTGGAATCATGTCCACAGCCTTGTCTAAGTGAATCCTTCTAGGAGGCACTCTTGAAGGGGAAATTGAGGGGATAGTTGTGTCATAAGACAGTGTCAGTGGCTTAGTTAATCACTTGGCTTGCCTCTCATTGTTAGGGATAACCTTGAGGAATTAATTTACTATGGCAAAGTTCCAGGACATTTTCTGAAAACACAGTTACATTTCTACCTCATAAAGCACTGCCTTGTATATATAGAATTGATCCTTTAGAGCCGAGGTTAGCAAACTTTTTTTTTTGTAAAGTGCCAGATAGTAAATATTTCATTTATTTTTATTTATTGAGCCTGTATTACAACTACCCAGCCCTGCCATTGTAAAGCAAAAGCAGCCCTAGGAAATATGTAAATAAAAGTGCTTGACTGTGTTTCAATAAAACTTTATTAACAAAACAGGCTGAAGGCCAAATTTTGCTGGATGTAACCTTGGTCAGCCCTAAGCCTTCAAATCGTGCATATCAGCAGGCTTGCTGCTTTCCTTTGCTCCCTCCATGTTGTCGTTATTCATTATTAATATCATTAACATCCTCTTTTCCTGCTGAAAGTTTCTTGTTTCCTGGCAAATAGCTTGATTCAATTCTAAAACGCCAACACAGATTGGGGTGTTATAATGGCTACAATGTGTGCAGGATGTTAGAGCAAGTCCAGGGGAATTAGCCTCAGATAGGGAGGTCTTGCTGTAATTGTAAATAATCCTGAAACAATCAAATTATCACCCAATAAGCTCTCCATTTGATGTAGACGATAGGCAATACATGACTGTATTCAAAATTCACACACATAGGAAGTTTATAGACTTGACCCATATCCTGGAACCCCCATTCTGCTCATATTTTAAAGTAATGGCAATAACCCTGTTTTAAAGAAAAAGTAAGACTCGGTTGTTATCAGGAATAACTATTTCATATAATTACAGTAGAAACTACTATTCAGTTCAATTTGGATTGGTCAGTTAATTGAAAGAGTCAGTTAAGGGGACAATTTAAATATAGATACATTTTATTTTCAGTTAAAAGATAGCAGTGGGAGATTTCTTTGACAATGTTTGGAAGTAGGGGAAAAGCTTTTTTTTTTTTTTTTTTTAAACATGGGCCCACTGATTGGAGTTCTTGGTCATCTTTCAAGCATAAATTCCAACAGCAGGATATTATCAGAGTGAAGAGAGCTTCTAGATTTTTCCATTATTTTAGAGTTGAAGCAACTGTTGTATAGGAATCACCTTTATTGAATTATCTCAAAACAGTCGACCTCCTTTTTACAGAAACTTTTTCTTATTGTATTTGTATTTTATCTATTTACAAAATAAAAGGTCATGTGATTAAAATAACAACTTGAAACAATCCAACAAAGACTTAGTAAGCATACCACTCAGCTGTGGGGGGAGCAGATGCCCAAGGGCCATACAGAGTGGAGCCTTGGAGCCCCAAGTCTTCCCAGGGAACTGGCAGCCTTCAGTATTGTTCTAGTCACAGAGAGAATGGAGGCTATTGATTAATTTAGGAAGTAACTTAGGTTGACTTTTTTTTTCTCACAGTGCTTTGAAAGTTGTTTTGGTTTGTTAAATTCTTGCCCTCTTGTTCACACTCATATTTTGCATAGGTTATTTCTCAATAGTACATGAGCTTCTTCTGCCAAACTCTGATGAAATTGTTGACTAATTTCACCTTGGTGGAATTCAAAGCAATGACATTCTTTCATTGAATAACCTTCCAATCGTCTATAAAATCTGTGCCTTCCGTAATTATACACATATGTAAAAAATAGAGATTAGTACACTATTGCAGAATGTTTAAAACACTTAAATATTCATATAGCTTTACATGCCAACTATTATTTCAAGTGCTTAGAAATAATATACTTTCTTCCTCTTAAAATCCCTTTGAGGTAGGTCTTACCCCATGACTGTTTTGTAGATTGAGACACTGAGACAGAAAGAAGTGTCTGAGCTAGGATTTGAACCAAGGCAGACTGGGCTGGAGCTTTTCTTCTTGACCATTTCTGCCTCTCCAGGGCTGAAGTTGCCTTGTAGAGGATGGGCTGGAGGCTTGACCCAAATGAGTACTCTGACATTCAAATCTTTAACATCTTACAGTTTACTCCAATAAGCACAAATGACAGGTTCTCAGCAAAGCGACTCATGAGATGTCAGCCTGGGGGATGTAAGGTGAGCACAGCTTCCCAAATCACCCAGTTTATTAAGGAAGACATACTTGGTGGCCATGGTGGACTTCTAGCCCGGAGTGTGGTCCTGCCAGAGCATGAGGAGCCCTGAGTAGGAGTTAATCCTCAGCCATGTACCTTGAGACTCCAGCATCCTTAGTTTTTATGGATATAAAATTATCATTAGGAAGCCATATGACGAGGCTGAATACCTGAGTGCAGGATACTGTGCTACCAGCACCATTTTACTATACTTTACACAAATTATAAAACAGGGAGCAGGAATCACTCCTGAATAGTGACTTTGCACCTATAGAATGATAACCAGTGTGTGAACATGTTCAAACAGTCATGTCCAATGTAAACAGACCAGGAAGGGGTTGAAAATGAGGCCTGGCCAGAGCCTACCACAGAGGTCTTGCAAAATAAAGACTTCACTGATAATACTCGTCTTAAGTGGTATTGGTCACCTTCAGACAAGAGATATCTATGAGGACAATGCTAGAAATATAGGAGATTGACAGATTATGGTGACAATAGCTCAGATTTGTATGGTGCTTCAGAGTTTGCAAAACTCTTGTCTATATTATTAGAGTTGCTACTAGTGATAGATTTTTGGAGTCAAATAGAGCTATTTTGCAATCATACCCTGAAGATTTGTGACCTTGGTTAAGTTCCTTCATCTTTCTGAGTCTTAGTTTTTTGTTTTTTGCCACGTGTAAAATCGGGATACATCATTTTCTTTTTGGAGTTTTATGAGTTAAGTCCTATAATGCTGTGAGGTACCTAGCCTAGAGCCTAGTTTGCATTAGGTTCAATGAAGATGTCCTTTACCCACGCAACCAAACTCAGTCACAAGAGTGGCAGAACCAGCCCCTATATCTTCTGACTCTTAGATTAGTAGTCTTTGTACTGTATCACACATTGTCCAGAGGCAGGCATATTGCTGTTTAATGACCTGTGATGCAAAGGAATCATCCAGTTAGAATGGATAACCAACCAATCAGAAAGCAATGGGTCAGTGATGTGAGTTGAAACATGGAAGTGAATATCATCCATGCCCTGAGTGGGATCAGTGACAAATGAATGTGCTTTTGCTAATCACTTATTTATGATTACATATTCATTTATTCAATCAGCAATTGTTTATTTAGCAAGTACCATATGCCAGGCATTGTGCTCGCTGCTGGGAATAAAGTAAATAAGAAATATAATAATAATTTCTCTAAAACTCATTAACACTTTGCAAAATTCCAAAGATATAATGATTCTTGTTGGAAATAGTAATTACTTAGTTTCTAATTTAACTATGTTAGATTTAAATCATCTGATTACAGATTACAGAACTAATTATAAAGCTGAAAGGTACATTATGAACTGCTTTTTCAGTATAATTTCTTAATATGGATCTTTATTAATGTATTTTTATATAAATGAACATTCAGTGCACAGGCTACATGGTCTGCAGATTTTAAAAGTAGCTGTTATAGATAAAAAGGCTTAAATCTATGGTAAGACTGTTTTATTGTATTACCCAATTTTCTTGACATCTTCTAGCACTTTTAATATTATTAGTAAAATAGCTGTAACTTCTGGGGTTGTGAAAGAAAGATGGTTCTTTTTAAAACTGAAAAAATGGAAAAACATATTACTGGGAAAGAAAGGAACTCCATTTTTATTTTCTCTATTTTGCATATTATCATTCTCATCTTCTGGTTAAATAGAAGACCCTCATTTTAAAATTGTACTATAACTAGAAAAATTAAATAATTTTATAAAATTTTATAATATCAAATAATCTGATTGAGTAATAAACATTTAAGGTTTGAAAGGGGGGTTTTGAGTTCCTGAGATTTTGATCCACAAGTTGAGAAAAATATAGGGCACCTATCAATTCTTGGAGTAAAGTGGTATTTTTTTGAGTTACATAGTGAAGCTTAGAACCACCTAAATGCTACTTTTTCTTGTGGTAAAACTCTCTTCGATCATAAGGAGGAGAAAGATGACAAGTACTTATTTTCCTTACAAGTTGGTGTATAATTCAATTGTCTAGACAGTGTTAAATTAACCACAGTGTTGAGCAACCCCTCCTCTGGTTGTGTAGACCAGATGGGTGTTATTTCTTCACTATTGGGGCAATTTTCAGTGGTAGGAAGAGCACCAGATTATAAGGCACTGGCCCTGAGTACCCAGCATCCCACCGTTGTGTCTTGTATTTGGATCCATGATCACTGTGCATTGTTATGAGTGTAACATTAGGGAAACTTTTTGTGGTGCATCTCATTATTAACCCAATTTCTGCCCTCTGTGGGGAGATGGGACAGGAAGGCTTCTTCTGGTTGTGTGGAGGAGAATGTCTTTAAACTCATGTCTTACAGCAAACCAGCTTTTCTGGGACCCACTTGTCTTGTAGATTGCCGTTTTCTTCTGTGGCGCCAGCTTCCAGTTTCCATGCTTGAATCCCTGGGTCATCTCCAGTTCCTCTTCTCTTCTCTCCTACTTGATGATTCTTCTTCCATGACAATTACTCTTTCATTTTCCTCCCTCACATTCCAGTTTCTAAGTCCTATTTCAAACTCTTTTTACTTGAGACCTGCAATAGACTCCTAACGCACCTGCCTTCAGTCTGTCTGCCTCCTTTTCATCTGTATTAGTCAGGGCTTATCCTAGGTTGTGCTGCAGTAACAAACAATCAGAAAATCTCAGTGGCTTAACATAAAATGTACCTGTAGTTTATGTTACATGGTCATCATAGATTATAGGAGGCTGATCCCCACATCATCTTCCCTCAGGGACCCGAGCCCTACTATGGAGAATTTCAACACTTCCTGATGCAGGGGGAGCAGGAGGATGTCACACTGACAATTAAATGTTCTGTACCGGAAGTGACACGCTAATTTCCACTCATGGTGATTTGCTGGAATTAGTCATATGACAGAAGTGTATAACTCTCTCATGTGCTTGCAATGAGTGGAGAAATGGATATTGGAGAGTACTAGGGGCTTTACTATTCCATCCTTCGTTGAAGGCAAAAATCCTACAGTGATGACCATGGTTCTACCAAGAAAATCAGAATTCTACACTGAAGACCAGAGTCCTCCAAGAAAGGCCATTGGTAGTCTCCTTAAAGCTCTCCTTTAAAACCTTTCTGCAGTTCTCCACTCTCTGTCAGATGGCCTAGATTTCAAGGATCTCCAACGTTTATTGAATAGCCAATATTTATTAAGCACTTGCTATGTTGGGTGCCCTGCTAGGTCCTTTATATTCATGATCTTACCTATTTCTTAAAACAATGATTCATGGTAGGCATTATTATTCCCATTTGACAGTTGAAGAAACTGAGGATTAAAGAATGTCCCAGTTTGAGTTTCTCTGAAATCAGATCATGTAGCAAGGACTTGGATGCCAGAAAGCTCAATGAGAGAGAAAAAGAGTTGTGATAACAGCAAGAGAGGAGTGTCAATAATGCGGTAATGAGTGGGTTACCACTGGGGGCAGCTAGGGCTCAGACCATCTGAGATACTGTGTAGAACAGAGCGCTACACTTCAGGCCAAGGGACTGGGGTAGTTTTCTACCAACTTCTTTTTTTTTTTTTTTCAACTTCTATATGTCATTGGTTGAGGGTCACTCTTGAGATGTTAACTCCCCTGTATTTTTGCCCTGCCCACAAGTCAAGCACACACTGTCTTCCATAGTATACAGAGGAAAGAAAGCTGTCAGTTTTCTGGAACAGTGCTGATAACCCAAGGATATATGGCAATTGGTGGTGTCCACTACAGAGAGGTGAAGTTACTTGTCCAGGGATACAGTGAATAAGATTTAAACCTACTCTAGTTCCCAAACCCACTGTCTGTCCCCACTGACATCTTACTACTTACCAACACCGGAGATAGATCTGTGTTCCAGCCAAAATGGATCACTGACCACTCTCCAAGCCATATTGTCCTTTTTCTGCTCTATCCCTTGGTTCCTGCCATTTCTTCTGCTGGGAGTTCTTTTTGCTTTTGATATCATGCTAAGGTCTGGCTGCCCGCTGCTTAAAAAAGTTAAAAAAAAATAAAAAATGGAGAGACAAGGTTGGGGGAAAGAAAAGCAGATTTATACTGAATGCCGACATTCTGGGAGGATGGCGACTCCTGTCCAAAGGCGTCTCCCTGTTCCTAAATCGGCTAGAAGGCTTCAGAGGTACATAAGAAGAAAAACGAAAAGGGAGTTGGTCAGGCAGGTCTGAGGGCTGACGTCTTTCCTGGGGTCAGGTTTGTTTTAATATAATATTATCTCCGGATTCTGGACTCGGCCACCAAGCCGGGGGCTTTGTATGTCACCAGTAAACACTGCAAGGGAGTTGCAAATTGGATTCTGGTGTCTGAGGATTAAGAAATTGCTCTTTTCAGGTTAGGATTCTGTTGATTAAATGGATTAATGAGATATGTGTAGCCTTGAGAAAGGGAACAAAACAGAGTTCGTCAGTTAATCAGTGAGGGGAGAAACAAAGAGAAAACAGCTGAATATCAGAGTAGATCTAACTGCAAACTAGCTAAGTCTAACTACCGGTGGCTAGATAGCAAGCTATGAAGGGAATCAAACTGCAAACTAGCTACGTTTTGTAATTACGTTATTGATTTACTGAATTTCACCCTTACACGTTGTGCCTCCTATTTAAATTCTATCCGTGTTCTCTGCTCAGCTCAAACATTGCCTTCTCCACGCAACCTTCTTTGATCATCAGAAGTGCCGCCTCTTGCCTCTAAACCCTACGGTAGTCAGTTATGCTGCTGTAGCTCTTACCCTAGACTGTCTTGCACGACAGGGATGCATTTATAGGTCTTTTTGTAGATTAGGCCATGGGCCATATTTTATTCAGTTGTTTAAAGTGTTGGTGGAATAAGGCAGATAAATGTAACTGTATAGATGCACACACATATTCGCATGCATATGAGTATTTATTTCATTTTCAGTCCATGTTGGCTGACCTTGCCAAAGGTCGTATTGAAGTCTGGATTTGGAGAGGAGCTAGTCTTCTGTTTTCCTGCTTCCTGTGCCATCATCAGCTTCTCTACTCCCCTAGCTTCTGGCATCTGTGTTGCCACTTGCAGCTTCCACCCTTGAGTACGGACAGAAGGGGCTGACTAATGAGGACAGGGAGGTTTCCAGCAGTTTGTGGCAGGTTCCCCTCCACACATCTTGTTGGAATCAAGATGGTTTGCCCAATTCAGAGGGCATGACCAGGAGCCTGCAGTTAACCTTACAGTGACACTCCAAACCATATGCCAAGGATTGCTAATGATTAGGAGGTGACAAAAACCTTTGGCTTTGTTTGGTTCCGAACTGGAAAAAGGAAGCTACTCTTTAGGTATTTTCATGTTATATTCAGAGTTGCAGTCTCAGGGGATTAGGAAAATGGTGTGGACTCAAGAAGGAAATTCCGCTTGGCTCTCCCTCACTGTCAGAGACACTCTTACGTTACTGAAGAATGACTTTCAGTGCACACTGAGCTCCGTAACAAGAAATTACAGTTGAATAGATGGCTTCATCTGTGCTGTTGCTTTTCTCACCCCATGAGGTTTTCTAACATGATAATCCCAACCCCTCATCAATATTGCCGTTCAGTTTTGAAATGCTGAGCCAAAAGAGGAACTTCTGGCTATAGATGGTGATTCATTCTAAACAAAGATAGGTGACTCCTTTACATCTTTTTCTCCCCATGAGTACAGAAACAGATTATATTCTTAGTCAAATTCTTTTTGAAAATACTATATCAAATTACTTGCCTTAACAATTGCCTGCACAGCAAATTCTTAAGTTAACTATGCAGTGGGGGGAAAAAAACAAAACAACATTTACTTTTTACTGTTTTAAATGAGTTGCTTTTCCATTTCATTGACTGCCCCTTGTCCTTATATGGCTGAGTAAGTGTTTATTGAAGTCTGGATTTGGAGAGGAGCTAGTCTTCTGTTTTTATTTAAAGAATGGCTTTGTCATATTTCATGTGTTTGTCTCCACTGCTTAAATAGAGTCTACAAGGAAAACATTGAAAAAAATCATCAGCCCAGTAGTGAGTCTCTTGCAAATACAGGCAACCTAAAAGTTTGCTTTTATCTTCCAGACTCTGAAATCCATTCCATTTATAAATCACTCATGTGCCTGCATTTGCTATTCTACTCTAACCCAGTCAATGAGTTATTAATTATTCTTGCATAAAAATCACAAAGACCCCAGGTATAGTAAGGGAATAGTACACACATGTACACGTGTAGGCAATGTAAGTATACTTTGCAAAGGTACATGTTGATCTTATGAGACTTTCATATATACATGTGTAAGCAGATTGGCCAGGGTGGGGTGGATGGGCTGCGATTGATCAAGGAGAACTTTCTGGAGGAGTCAAATTCTCTGCCAGTGTTAGGAGGAAGTAACATAATGCTATAGCGAGTCATATAAACATTCATTATTATTCTATTTGGTGAGGTAGTTGATATTTCTATGGAGAACCAGTAACAATTGTTAAAAAAAATCAGTCCTTGCTCTCTGTCTGTTCCCCTCACTATGGAACATACAACAGTTTTCCTCGTGCAAAGCAGCTCCATGGGGAATCTCTTTTCCTGTTTTTTGGTTGTTTTATGGTTGCAGCTTTTGTTTTTGTCTCTGCGTCTCTAATTCCATATGTTTTTCATTCCCACTCAGAAGAGTTTGAATATTGACTGAGAACTTCTAGTCTAATAAGGCTTTTAATTGTTAATCTTTTAATGTGTCTAATGTTTCAACCTACGAAGACCCTTTGCTTTCTAATCTGGGCTGTACTGCATTTGTCCTCATGTGGCGTGGGTGCGAAGGACATGGGATTTGAATCAGAAGATCTTGGCTTGAGTCCAGCTTTTTTACCAGTCTCAGCTGTGTGACCTTAAACAAGACCTTCAACCTCTCTGAACTTCTATTTCCTTGCTTACAAAATAAGTTAAATAAGGATAACAATAGTTATTGCCTACAGAATTACAGCAAGCAGAAAAACAGTGTTCATGTGAAGCAGACTGTATTCCATCACTAAGCAAACCACCTTTTTCAATTGATGGTGGGTTGAAAGACCATAGCTCTCTACTACCTACACTGCGAATGCAAGTATCACAGTGTAGCTAGTGCAAGTAGCAATCCTGAAATGTAGAGGAATACTTGATATGTACTTAGAGATAGTGCTATTTACATTGCAAAATACAATCAGAAGCAAACCCCAGAATAATTGTTAAGATACCCTGGGGCATTTAACAAGTCCACTTCTGGTTGCACCCGACACTCCTGGCCATGCAATGCTTTAGAAATGATATGTGGGTGAAAATATAATGTCCATGGGTATTGATTGGGTCAGGATAGAAGAGTGATCTCTTTCTGGTCCCTTTACGGGAGAAGCCCAAGCAGAAAGGTAGAAAGAAACTCTCTTGATTTTCATTGCTTTAACTATTCTAAACCAAGTTAAAGAATTGTTCTACAGGAGGCAAGAGTTAATTTTTGATGACAATGATGATAGAATTAACTTGCTGAATAGATTGGATTCCAACAGAGGTCAGCTTAACTCTGAAGTCCATTCTCTTGCATCTAGGCTCAATACCTCTCAGTGTATTTTGCTGCCTGTTACCTAAAGAGGAACAGCCTCTTCTTTACAGAAGAATTGTAATTAATAAATGTGAAAGGAATAAGCAAAATAGAAAATCACTATTAGTTAAGTGCTGCAATAATAACTAATACAGGCAAGATCTTTGTATGGATGCTAAAATTAGTGGGTAGACGTTTGAAGAGAAGCAAGATAATTCATAGTAATATAGTCTCACCCAAAGATATTTATTAATTGCAAAGGGAAAAATTGTAACTTTATAGAGGAAAAAGTTGGCAGACACCACCTCATCCAAGTAACCAATGTTAACATCGCCAGTAATAACACCTAATGGTATTCTATGCCCCTTGATATGATATGGAGAAGGGCATCACTTCTGTGGTATCCTTGCCCAAAATGTATAACCTCAATCAATCATGCAAAAACATCACAAAGCGAAATTGAGAGAGGTTCTACAAGATAACTGACCAGTACTGTTCAAAAGCATCAAAGTCATGAAAGAGAAGGAAGATTTAGGAATTATAGATTAGAGGAGATTAAAGAGATGTGACAATATAATACAATATGTGATCCCGAATTGGATCCTAAAACAGAAATACGATATTTGTGAAAAAAACTGGCAAAATTGGAATACAGGCTATAGTTTAGTTAAAAGTGTTGAACAACATTAGTTTCCAGGATTTTATCATTGTGCTAAGATTATGGAAGATGGTGATATAGGGAAAGCTTGGTGAAGCGTATACTGGAACTCTCTGTACTATTTTTGCACATTTTCTGTAAGTCTGAAATTATTTGCAAATAAAAAGTTTAGAAAAATACAGATATTGGTTAGGTAAAATTAATGGAGACGAGGGATCTTATATCATTCGAGAGTCATCCTTTTACTAAATAAACACCACTGTAATCTATTATTTACTTATCAAGAAACAGCAAATTTAAATTTTTAAAAATGTGTTATCTGTTGGCTATGAATTTTAAATTACACAGTCTTGTTTAGAATGAAACTGTCAGTTGGTATTTTATTTCTTTCGCTTCTGCCCTGTGAGTGTTGGACTTTTTCTAAAGACTGGGCTATTTGAACAATAAATCACATCAGAAATATAAGGAAACCCTTTAACAACATTTTTGTCCTGATCCAAATTTGCTTTACTCTGTGAGCTTGCCCTGACAATGTAGTAATTACCTGGTCTCTAAAGTCACACTTCTCAGGCAAAAAAAGCCAGCAAGAGCCGTTCGTTAGTAACTATGATTAGCGCCAAAGACTGAGCTTGTTGTTCCTGGGATAACAGCACCAGAAGGTGTTTCCATCATTTCTGGGCTCTGAAAACCTCCCACCAAAGATTCACAGCTCTTTGCCACTCTCGCTGGGCCCTCTAACCACTGCCCCCGCCCGTGCCCCTGGGTCTCTGATAGAGAGAAGCTGCCAAGGAGGAGATGGCTCGCAGCTGGGATCTGCTCCTCATCAGTGTCCCAAGACAAAAGTTAGTCTACAGCATTTCAGTCAAGATCCAGTGCCATTCAGCCCAAATCCACATCACGTGTAGACAACACCACGGGGAGAGTGGTTTCTAGAAAACTGAAGTCGTTGAGGGCTTACAAAGACTCAGGCAGAAAACATGTTCAAGCTTGACAAGATGGGTAACAGAGGAGCTGTCGTCAGCTTAGAGAAGGGAGGTGGTTTTCCAACAGGCTCTGTTTAGGAACCTTTACTGGTGGGGCATCTCTCTGATGTTTTCTTCTTTTCCATCTGTGCAGCAATTGGCATTATTCAAAGGCTTCCATTTTAATTAACTCTGACTCCAGCTGTATCTGAGCAATGTCTGAGTCATTTTTAGAGAAGATTTCCCAACTACTGTCTTCCAGAGCTCTTCAATTAGGAGAGATGCAATTGTACCTCCCAGCTCCTTGTACCTCCTCTGTTGCTCCCTAGTAGCATGACACCCTAACAAATACTCGCTTGCTCAGTCCTAATGAGCCCATGCCTGTCTTCACAAGCCCCTATCTTTGCACCATGTCTGGGGCTAAGCACCAAGCAGGCCAGGGCCGCTGGAGCTGAGTGGTGGGAGGTGAGAGAACAGAGCTGCAATAGGGGGTCAGCTCTTGCAAGGGGGTGAGGGTCAGATTTATGCTGAGGAAATGAGGAGCCACTGCAGGAACTTGAGCAGAGGAGCGACCTGGTTGAATTTTCTTTTTAAAGCAACACTCTGGCTACTGTGTTGAGACTAGGCTTTAGAAAGTTAAAAATAGAAACAGGAAACCTGTTAGGAGGTAATCGCTATAATGCAAGAGAGAGAGAAGATGGTGACTCAGCCCAGGTGACATGGTGAGGGCAAAAGCCTTACTGTGGTGGATTAAGGGAAAATGGGAGAAGAGGAGACAGTCAATATTGATGGCGGTTTTGGGGGAATGTTGCTGCAAAGGGGAGAAAAGAAGTTACCAGGCAAAGTAGAGAATTTTTTCTAAGATAGGAGGAATAACAGTAGGTTTAAATGATTTGTAGCTCAGCCTCTTTAAATAGCATTATGACTCTTTCTGTGTTAGGGTGCACATAGAAAACCCAATAAAATATTACTGCTGCTGTCCTGTGGGGATTGGTAGAAAGGTAGAGTGGAACAAGGTAAAGATGTTAGGGGAAGGAAAAGAGATATTTGAGGATCGACACTTGTTAGATTCTGTGAGTTTTGGGAGAACTGGTTATCAACCACATCTAGATCAACCCAGTGTCTTGTGCCAGGCAAGTTGTCCAGTGCCTGGTATACAGTTGGCACCAATCTTGTGCTCTCCTGACAGCCCCAAGGTCCAGCTTAATCCTGTGATAGAAAGAGATCAGTCTCAACCAGACATACAGACCTCATAATATAGACAGGAGATCTCCAGCCAGGATTCCTCTGACATAATAATGAGGGACCTGGCATAGACTTGGGAGTCAGGCAGGTTGACATTCAAATTTCAACATGTCTGCTCTCCTGCTGTGTGAACTTGGGCAAGTCTTTGAGCCTTTATTTTATCTGCATCATGGGAACAATAATAATGACTATCTTACAAGGTTGTTATAAAAATTCAATGATAGAATAAATACAAATATTGACACACACAAAAAGGAGCCAGTAAATTAGTTCCCCACTCCCTTCTAAAATATAAATTAATTTTATTTCCATCTGTAGGTTCATTTTCCCCCAACAATTCATAGGCACTTCTTCAAATTCTTCACATTTCAGACTCTGTTTCTTTAAGAGATTTGTTTTAAAGTGCCCAAGAATCAAAAAGAGCACTTCGAAAACAGGCTGTTTCTCCCATGTTCAAATAACTATAAAATGGATGGTATAGATTTTTCTAAAGTTCCCCCTCACACCTGATAAGAGACAAAGCCTTAGTCATTTCAGCTCCAGGGTGATTTTCTGAACAGGTTGTACATACTTGAAGTGAGGATTTCATTAGTAATCTTTACTCGTGCTACTCCCTAGCTGTCCTCATGCCCTCGTAGCCCAGATTCAATAGTGAGCTCATTCTACACTCTTGAAAGCCCAGAGCTCAGCAGGTATCATTCAACTTAGTGTTCACAGCTGCTCCTGAAGAAAGATTAGCGAGGGTTGTCATTTCCATTTCACAGAGGAGGTAAGAAAAGCACTTGCAACTTGTGGAATCAAAGAAAATATACCTGCTATCCCTGGGTTTTATCCAGAACACTTCTGGGATATCTTTAAAGCACTTCTTAAAAAGAAAAAAAGAAACATTTCCTAAGTCTAACTGTTCTTCCCAAGTTTACTGTGACATTCTCATTAGTTCTCAATCAATGAGGAAAGAATGGGGGAGACAGTCAAGCAGTTGCCTAAGGAGTGCTAAAATATCACAAGGAAGTAAAAATGTCACCGGAAATGTAAGATGGAGATCATTGTAGTTACCAGAATGCATCTCATACAGAGTACTTTATAATTAGAATATACATTTTTGTAAAGATACTTCAGGATGGGGTGGATGGGATAAAACACTCAAGGGGAATTCTTGTTAACAAAGGAGTCCCTGAAATGCCCTGTAGGGAAGATGAGTCCAGTTATCTACAGGGCTTCTAAGTTTGCTGATTGAGTTATGCAAGTCTGGGGCCAGAGCTGAATTGCTGGGCAGAACAGCTGAAAGCTGAAGCTTGGGATCACTCACCCTTCTTCATGGTCTCCCAGGAAGTGAGCAGCCTGTCCTTCTAAATAAATATTGATCTTACATGTAAAGAATATTTATTTGAGTTTCTGCTCAAATGTTGGAGGCAATGGGTGAAACTTGAAAGTACTGTGTTTCCCCCAAAATAAGACCGGGTCTTATATTAAGGTTCACTCCAAAAGATGCATTAGGGCTTATGTTCAGGGGATGTCATCCTGAAAAATCATGCTAGGGCTTATTTTCCAGTTAGGTCTTATTTTCGGGGAAACACAGTAGATGGAAGAGTGATAAGTGACTTAATAGATTTAAGAAAACAGAATCCTAAGCTGGCAATAAGGAAAGCTGAAAGCCTATCAGATTTATTTGAAATCTTATAAATTCTCAGAGTGAGGTAGCACTAGATATTTCCAAAAGTAGGAGGCAAAGGGGAAGCTAAAATAAAGAAGACTGATTGAAAGTGTGATTGCAAAGTAGAGTTCCAGAACTCTTTTTAACATCAGCCTAGCTGGGCAATTCCTCCCCTCTCCTTCCCAAAAGACTGGTAAAGCAAAAGTTCTGAGAACTGCAGTCACCCATTACACGTGGAGGTTGATAGGTACCATACTGAAAACTAGACATACACAGAATGCTGGCTGGTACCTACAGTCTTCTTTCTTACTGAGTTCCCGTATTTTTGACAGACAGACTTCCTTCTTCAGGTAAGATATTGAAGGATCCCTTTCTGGAATTTGACCAGCCTAAGAGGAAAGAGTTAATGATCTTGATATTGAAAACTCTTAAAACAGCTGCAGTAAAGTTCACAGTTAAGAAGTCCAACTAACACACACAAGTGTGTTGAGCTTTTCATTCCTGAGCATTTAAATCTGAGCAGATAATCAAGGCTTCCTAAGCATCTAAAGAATGCCTCTAACATGAAAGGTAGAAATCAAAATTATAAAACAAAAAAGCAACTTGGAAGAAATGGGGACTATAAAAAGAAAAAATTAATGTAAAAGAAACACATCAAAAAAATTATTCACTCAGATCCCTAGAGAGATAAGATATTATTGCAGCCATGAAACATGAGCAGGATAGTATATAAAAGGAAATAACCAGAGGGCAAAAAAAGAGCTCTGGGATTTTAATGTGATATCAGAAATTAAAAATTCACTATAAGAATTAAAAGGAAAATTGGAAAAATCTTTGGAAAAGTAGAGCAAAGAGAAGGCAAAGACAAAAAAGAAAAGGTAAGAAAATGAATGCCCAGTCTACAACATCAAATGTCCAAATAACAGATACTCTACAAAGGAAGAACAGGAAACAAACACAGAACAACAATAGAGGCAGCACTGAATCACCAGAGACTGGGTGGGTATGGTTATTATGGTTGTCAACAGAGTCGAGCAGTAATAAGAATAGTCTGACTTGCAGAGAGATCTTGGTCTTGGCCAGTTCATCATGGTGTCCCTTGAACTGAAATCGATGGACAGCCTTCTAAATTATTACTTGGTTTGCAAAAGTCTAGGCCTAGTGAACAGAAATCTTTATTTAAATCAACACAATTTTTTAAAAAAGACAGTAGCACTTCGATGGGGCACCAAATTATTAGTCAATTCACAAATCTAAGTTCAACAGTTAGTAAATATCTGTCCTAAGACAATGGGCCCAGCAGAGCACATGTTGTAGGCCTGATGACTTCTTGGTTTGGGCCGAAGTCCTGGTTGTTGGTGGCCTGGCCACCTCTAAGCTCACAGGGATGCTACAGCCCTTCCCCAATGTTGATTGTTAAAGTTCAATGTCTAATGTTCAAAGCCATTTCTGATTTGCAGTTGCTGCTATTGTTGCTATTCTATAATTCATATTCTTTTGCTTTCATGTAGCTCCAGTTTTATTTATCCTGTTTACATATGCACTGAAATTACACTGCTGAGTATATGATATTTCAAAGACCAGTGAGAAAAATCACCGTGTGGTGGTTGTTACACTAGTGATCCCCAGTGAGCCATGCCTCCCTGTGGGTATTCATGCACTTCCACAGTCCTCTGTCCTGGAATCTGGGCTAGCCCTGTGATTTGCTTTAACAAATAGAATGCAGAAGAAGTGATGCTGAGCCAATTTCAGGCCTCAGCCTTAAGCAGTCAGGAAAGCTCCTATTTTTTTGCACTTTGGGGAAAGCCAGCAGAATGTAGGAAGTCTAATTGCTCTAAGAGCACCATGTTGTGGGGAAGCCCAATGTAACATGAAGAGGCCACATGTAGGAGAATTGATAAGCCCAGCTGACACCAAGGACCAAGAACCAAGACCCTGGGCCACCAACCCCAGCTGGACTTCCAGCCAACAGCAGCACCCACGAGCCACCAGGTGAGCAAGACGTCTCGGAAGTGGATCTTCCTGCCCATGTTGGGCCAACCTAGGTGACACTGTGTGGAGCAGAGACAAGCTGTTTTCACCAAGCCCAGTCCAGATTGAAGAATCACAAACAGATGAATAATAAGGTCATTTTAAACTATTAAGTTTTGGGGTTGTTTGTTATTCAGTAACATAGCTATGTTAATTTTTGTTGTTGTTTGTTTATTTGTGTATCTGTTATACTTGGCACCTGGAATAGCCTATGGATCTGTGTTAGGCTCCATTTTCTCACACAGCTATTGTGTGATTGTAGTGTTTTGCTGCTCTTTGCATATAATTCTCTTGGCAAAGATCTTTCTCTTTGAGTAGCTGTCCAACTAAGGAAATGTTTCAAACTGCTCAGACATTGAAGGGACAAGACACTATGAATTCACTGGTCAGGATTTTCTAGTATTTTTGACACCCAGAGTTACACTGCCTTCTGGCTTCGCTGCCCAGTCTGACCTGAGGGCTGGGCGTGGCCTCCTTTGACTGCTCTCTTGACATTTTTCTGCTCTTGGTTCTCAATTTGCTGTCAAGTTTTGGGGGCAGACCTAGTTATCCCATCCCCACAGTTTTGTGTGGGAAGGAGTAGTTTCCCAGAAAAAAAAAAAATGTTAGAAAGCTGTCCCCTTAGGAATAAACAGACTTCTTCTATGTCCTTTTTAAATACTTTCAAAACCTCTCCCCTCTCACAGCTGCTGAATAAAAGGCAAAGGGTAGGCTGCATTATACAAAAATGGCACAGCCAAAATCTCTTGTTACATTTGAAAACCAGCTAGCCCCACTCCTTTCCTTTTTATTCCATCCTCCTCAGAGATGCCTGCCAATAGGACCCCTCTCAGCACCCTCACGACTCTCTCTTATCTCTTGGTAAAGCTGGCTGACTTTTGCTCACGAGACCCTCCATGTGCTGAGAGCTGGGTTGTATCAAGAGAAAGGAAGCTTGGTGGCTTGGTGCAGGGGAAGGAGCACCAATTTTGGAACCAGACAGATCAGGGTCAGAATCCTAATTCTGGCATTTCTCTCGTTTTGTGACCTTAAGCAAGTTCTTTAAACTGTCTTGAGTTTCCTTATATGAAAACTATGATATTTAATGCATACTTTGTAGGGTTTCTCAAGGTTTAAAAGTAAAGTGTATTGAGAACCCAGAACATAGAGTGGATGCTCAAAAAAAGGGAGCAATAATGAAGAAGATGATGAAGATTGACTCCAGAGAAGGAAATAGGGGTCAGAGAATTCTTAAATGCTTCTGCCTTCAGGCTTACCTCCCCCAGGAAGACAGGTAGAAGAGGATGGAGGAGAAGAAAGACTCTGGAATGAAGAACCAAGATGTGCCTGGTTTGCATATCACCTACAGACTTGCTGTGTTGGGTTGAGCAGGTTGGGTACTGCATTGTCCATTGTACAAACAGTATCTGGTGGCCTTGACCACCTAGGGGCCAACTGCAGTCATGGTAGCTGGGTAGGATTAGAACAGTGGTGTGATGGCACTGGGTCCCACCAGCTCAGACAAGCCAGTTGTTAAATTTTCAGGAATTTTGCCAGCCAGCTGTTAAACACAGCCATCATAAAAGTTATGTAAGTTTACAACCAAGTACTCTAAACTCATCACTTTCTAATTATTCTCTGTATTTTGTATTGTCTGTGTTCGTGAGATTATTTACATCTGGTACTTATACCGCAGAAATATTAAAACATCTCTTCTCAACTTTGTGTGCAATGATATCACATTGGTAATGCAAAATTGGCCGTGGTATGAGTATTTACACGAAAGAAGTTGGCAAGCCCTACCAATTAGAGCCTTTAAAAAATCTTTACCAGCACTCCACTGAATGTACAGAGGTTGCCAGAAAAATGTATACACATTTTAAGAAAGGAAAAAACTATTAAAATCATAATACTCTACATATGCCAATAAGAAAATATGAATACAAGTCATGTTTGACTTCTGTAATTACAAGAGGTGTTCAAAGTGGTTACCATCAGCATCCAGACACTTTTGATTACAGCGAACTACTGCTTGAGCAACGTTGACCAAAGAGTCCACTTGTATACATTTTTTTGGCACTCCTGGTAGCGTTGAGACAAGCAAATCATAGTAAAAGCACTTCATTCTTCTGCAGCCCAGTACATGTTGATTATATTAAGCTAGACACTAACTCTAGTAAAGAAAAGAAATGGATGGGTGCAAAGAAGCTAGGTTTTGCTCCATCCCCAGTAGCCTGAGGTGTGGGTTGCGCTGCCCTCTCCCTACCTCTCTCTTTATTTGAGCCCAGTGTCCCCATACACTGACAAGCCCACAGCCACCAATGTGTATATTCAGTCGCAGCTGAGGAACCAGTGGGGAGTGTGAGCTGAAGCCTTGAGACATGCACACTGTGTTTGTGCCATGTCACACACGTGAAAGCTGCAGCTGCCCTGCAGGGAGGGTGGTCTGGGAAAGGCTTCTCTCTCAGCCTTGCCCCGTGGTTGCATTTGCTCATCCCTCTCATTCCTCTGATACAACAGGAAGAGGGGACAGACCATCCACTTCTAAACAGTAAATTCAATTCTTTGGGGGACAGGTAAAGTCCAACCTGCCTTTCACCTTAATGAATGATAACAACCCGAGGCTACACAATCACACCAAATACCACCACACGACAAAACGCCAGACTGTAGTTTCGGCCATGACAGAGCTGGCTCAAATAAGCCGTAATGGGGAATTCTGAGTCTCTACTACTGTTTGGAGCCTCAAGGGTTACCAAATGTGTGAGGAGCACCCACACCATGGGCACAGGGCGGTATTTCTTCCCTAGAACAAAAGTTGATTCTTTTATAGTGTTTTTACAGATTTGGGTGACTGTTCCCACATGCTTTTCTATCCTTATGTCTCCCAATTCCCAAACAGTGTACTCTTGCCTTCTCTCCACTTATTTAAGTCTCTGTTTTGCTCTGAGTTTGCTCTCTTCAGATTAGCAGAGTGGTTAAGAGCTGTGGAATCTGGGGTCAGACAGTGGAGCTCAAATCCTGTTGTCACTAGCTATACAGCTTTTTGCCCAAGTTTCCGCATCTGTGAAATGGGAATGATAATAATACCTATTTACTGCACGGGATTATTTTGAGGATTAAACAAGTTATACATAGTATGTACTACGCTAAATCACTCAGACCCTGTGTGACACATGAGGGCTCAAAACGTGTCTGTTAACAATTTTTCTGTAGTTATTTTCATATGAAGCTGTTCCACTGCCCACCCCTGTACAATTTCAATCTTCCTTCTTGCTTCTTCATACTTTTCCCTCCTTCTCTGGGTATCTCTTTGTTTGAATGCTATAATTTAACCACTGAAAAAAGAAAAAAAAATGCATCACTTTTCCCCTAATGTCTTAGCATAAATTTAAGTCCATTATCATCTACCCTTCCAGCCTGAATTTGCAGACAATTTCAAATGAAGTACAAGGTTGCAAATGTAGTGACATTGACCTTCCTTAAGAGTCTTACAGGAATTTTATCAGACATGCCTCTATTTAAACCAATTGGGCCCATAAACTCTTTCCTTCTTACAAAGAACTGTTCACATGGGCAAACTACTGAAGAATGATGATGTTATGATGGCTTTCTGGGGAGACTCTTTCCAGAGGTGGCCAGATGTGGGGATCAGCATCTCCGCCTTGCTCACTTTCCTACTGTTCCCACCTTCTCTCAGCCTGGCCCCTTGCCTTTCTCTCTCCCACTTGGAACCATAGGTTTGTCCCTAATGACATTTTGTATGCAGCAGCCATCTGTTATTTTGTTGTTGTTGTATTTTTTGTTTTAAGGGAAGCAAGCATGGAAATAAAGACATCTACAAAGCATTGTAGTGTGTTTAGTGTATTTGTACTCCCCTCTCTATCAAGAAGTTTATCAAATCATGAACTTGGAGCAAAATTAGGAAGCCTATAATTCCAAATGCTGAGAAAGGAATGCAAAACAGGCATAGAAACAGAGGGAAGGGATGACTACTAAAGGTCTTGGACAATCCACACACTGAGCAATTGAGAGTATACTTTCTTCATTGCAGAAAAGGAGGCCGCAGAGGGAAAATGAGAAAAGTATGGGAGCTGTATGTACTAGTTATTTAACAAGGCAGTTTGTCCAGTAGTGAAGAAGGGGGGAGGGAGCTCCAGAGTTGGCGTGCCTGAGTTCACAGATAAGCTCCTTTCTGGCTAGTCCTGTAACCATAGTCACTTAACATTCTCAAGGCCTCAGTTTTCTCATCTATCAAGTGGTATCCATAAGATGGTTGCAATAGTTAAATACAATAATTGCTGTACAGTTACAAGCACTGGCTTTGGAGCCTGTTTGTCTTGGTTCAGATCTTGGCTCCATCACCTACTCATCAGTTGTGTGATTCTGGAAAAGTTGCTCAATCTCTCTGTGCCTCAGGTTCTTCTCAATAAAATAGGGATAATTATAACACATAATGACAGGATAATATATGGGGTCAGTAAAGCCTATTTGGCATTTAAGAGATGTGTTAGATGTTGCTCTTCTGCCTTTAGTTGTAGGTGCTTCTGCCTTGGCTTCATAATGTACCCCAGCGCGGCACGGGACACTGTCAACACCCAGTTAATATTGTCATTCAGATGCTCATTTGTCGCTCGTAAAAGTAATACTGCTCTTTACAGAAAATCTAAACACGTGCAAAAGTAGAAAGAAAAACGAATCACTCTGAGCTGATTACAATGAACTTTTGCTGATATTTTTTCAGAGTTTTTGTTCTGAATAATTTTGTATCATATGTGCATGCATTTGGTAGATGGTCTTGTTTACATAACATCCTAACATAAGCATTTCCCCATGTTGTTAGGAACTCTTTGTAAGCATCATTTTAATAATTTCGATGATAGGCCATTGATTACATACATGTTACTATAATTTACTTATAAACATTCTTTCCTGAGATCCTGTTGTTTTCAATTTTGCAGTATTGTAAATATATTGAGATGCTGTGCTTAAGATTTTTTTCCCCTCATATCTGAGATTATTTCTTTAGGATAGATTGTGAGAAGTACAATTACTAGGTCATATTACTATATATGTAAGAGTCCTTATACGTTGCCCAATTATTTTCAGAAAGAGTTATATCAAATAAAACTACAATCAACATGTATGGGGGGAGGAGGGTTCACACAGTGTGAGGGATATAAACGATAAACGTCTAAGTAGTGCTTTGTCTTGTGCACCTGAAACTAATAAAATAAAATTAAAAAAGTAAAAAGAAGCAGATAAAAAAAATGTATAAAAACACACCCTTTATAGAACTGGGTTTTATCATTTTTAAAAACTTACTTCAATTTATAGGTAAGCAGTGACCCTCAGGGTTGTAGTAAGTCGTACTTCTTTAATAGTCATGTGTTTTGAATATTTTTGTGTGTGTATGTTTTAAAACTTTATCTTTTTTAATAACTTGTCTGTTCATGCCCTTTGTCTATTTTTCTCTATGAACCGTAAAATGTTTCTGTTGTATTTTGTATGAGTTCTTTATATATTAAATGATATCAATCTTTTTCTGTCTGTAAATATTTGTCCCCAGGCTATATTTTATCTTTGGTTATTGTTTTGACAGGAAGAAATGATTTTCTAAAAAAAAAAAGAAAAAAAGTGAAATCTGTTTATTTTGTGTATGATTTGTTCTATTAATGGAAACTTAAAAGTAAATATGCTGGGGTGCATGGGGGAGACTCTTCTTGTTTTATGGCTTACAAATGTAAATTTCTCTAATTCTTTAATCCATCTGGAATTACAGTTATGTTGGTGTGTAGTATGAATTAAGGTTAAACATTGATTTTCTCTTCTAATTTGCTAACCAACTGTCCTAATGTCATCTGTTGAATAATTCTTCCATTCCCCATTGATCCAACATGCCTTTCTCATCATAAATTAAGTTTTTATATATTCTAGGGCTATCTGTTTTTCGCTATTGATCTGCCTGTTCACTTCTATGCCAATACTGTGGTGTTTTAATTATAGTTGAAGGGTATTTTAAGCCCACTATTTCAAGGGAGAGTCCAGCAGAGCCAGAACAATTATGTGAATGTGAGGATATGGGCAATAGACACGTCGAAGTGCCTAATAGTTTTGTTCTCCTTGCCCATCTTCGGGCCCTGAACATGTCACAGAATGATTGGTATTTGCTGAAAGGAAATACTCAGTGATGTGTGGAACTCCCCCAGGCATTTGCTTCCCCAGACAGGGCCTGGGTGGTTCCCACTGTCATTTGCCTCTCTGATTCTGCTTTGTGTGTGTTCCACAAGAATCCCCACTCTGCCACCAAGGAATAGAATCTTTCTTCACATCTTGGTAGGATGCTAACGTTCATCTATAAAGGTGACCTGTTGAACTCAGCTGGGACCATGTGACTCTGAGCTCTGGTCAATGAAGGTAAGTGTTAGTGATATGTGTCACTTCTGGGAAGAAGCTTGAAGAGCCAGCACACAGTTCACCAGGCTCCAGAGAGAGGTTATTCTATTAGCCTGGGCCCCACAGAGTGGATAGCATGGAAGAGAGTTGCAGCCAATGAATGATAAATGAATCCTTCTTGTTATCAGCCAGTGTGGTTTGGGAGTCATTTATTACAGCAGTACAACCCAGCCTATCCTGGCTGATTGCATGAGTCACAATATTTAACAATTGGTATGTCATGAGCAGTAACAATCAAGACGAATACCAGCCAGGGCACCGTGGAGGTACATCTGGCATGATTGCTAGCCTAGTACTTCAGTCAAGTCTTAGCATCCCAGCTCTTTAAAGTGACGTTGCATATCTCAAATCTCATTTACTGGGTATTGATTTTCTAACTTAGATTTTATAGTCCTTAGTGATTCCAGCCCCTTTTCTCAATGACCTCTGGCATGATTTGCTATGCTGGACAATAGACAACTTCATCTTTGATTGTTTCAGCTGTGTTTATCTCTTTTCCTCATTGAGACCAAGTCCTGACAGGTATGGTCAATGTTTCTGCAGCTTCTGTCTGTTCACAGGCTGTAGCACCATACTGGACCTTCCTTTATTCATGCACAAACATATATTAAGTCCGTTTTATGTTTTCAAAGTCTATGTGTGAGATGCTGCTATTAAACATTCTTAATTAATCATAAGACCTTGTTGCTCCTAACTGAACAGGTCTGCACGAATGATCTGAAATTAGAAGCATTAGAGAGTCGAAGGATATTGGCTTCCTCTCCAGCAAGAGGGAGTCGTGTAAAACCTAGTGATTTGAAAGGCTTGGTTTCTGGAGTCCAACCAACCTGGATTCCTAGCTCCACTTATGAAGTGTGTGATTGGGACAAGTTATTTGATCTCTCTCAGCCTCAGTTTTCTCATCTGCAAAATGAGGTTCTTTGTAAAGATTAGATGAGAAAATATGGGTAACTTGCGTAAGCAAGGAAGTGATCAAAGCAGTTAATTTTATTTTTATTTGCCTTTATTACTGGTATAGCCCAGATGTCTTTGGGGGTTCCCCTGTTCCTGGATGGCTGGTTAAATTTGGCACGAAGGTCAATACATCCCTCCCTAAGGCTCAGGAGTTGTCCTCAGTTCATGGTCTGTCTCTATCATTTTGGGGTAGCTCTCTTTCTCAGATGCCTCACCCCTAAAAGAGAACAGTAGCAGAGCCTACCTCAGAGTTGTGAGGATTGCTGAATTAATACAGCCAAAGCCTTTAGAACTGTATCTGACATATATAACAATAAGCAGTCAATAAGTGCTTGCTGTTGTTATTCTCCATTTCCACATTTTTGTAAGTTTGGCAATTTTTATTGAATAATGGGTATCCCCTCCATCTTGCAGACTCAATTCCATTGGATTCTGTTGCCTGGCCAAGCCACGTTCCCACAGCATGCCCCTCACTACCCCCTCAGCCTCCTTGAGACATAAGGTCTAATTCAGAAAATTTCCCCGTTTTCTGATGTTACCATTTAAGATGCTACTAAGAAAATGGGGAAGGCAAGGGAAGATTTGCTGTTTTTGTTCCAAGAGGCAGAAGAAGAAGGATATGCAGTTGATGCGATTTTGCCAGCAATTCCTGCCCCATGTGGTAAATCCGTTTGTCCCCATCAACATTCTAGTGATTCTCCCATCATATAATCCTGGGAGTAACTGCCAATGTTCATTTTGGAGTCAGAGAGGCCTGGGGTCAAATCCTGGCTTCTCCGTTTTCTAAGATCTTGAATATGTCAGTAATTGTCTGTCCTCAGTTTCCTCATTTTAAAAAATGGGTATTATGACACCTTTCTTGCAGAGCTGTTGAAAGACTTAGAAATAGTAACTTACATAACGTTGGGCCAGTTGTATGCAGCCGTGAGTTGCAGAAATCAGGAATCCAGCCAGGGATCACCTTGTTTATCTATGAGTGACTGAGGATGCAATTGCCTGGGGTGGCAATTCCAGCCTCTCTCCAAGCCTTGTGCCTGGCCTCGGGGTCTGTGTCTGCCAGAAAGAGGACTCTTTTTCCTATTTATCCAAATGTGTCCTATGGTCTTGGCGGTGATGGAATAGACTCTCTTTTTAAAATGTTGAAGAGTGTGCCAAGCTTAGAGATGGTGGTCAATCAATTATAGCTGTTATCATCCTTAGCAAATTCATATGCCAAAACTATGAACCTTGTGTCTTTCAAGTTTCCAGCATTTTGGGAAAAGGGAGGTGGTGATTTTTGTTTCTATTTTTAAATGACTATTCATCTCTGTTCCCTGAAGGATAAGAAATTTTAAGCATTTTGTGGTTACATACAAGCTTATTCAGCTTATTGACCATTAAGCTTCACGTTCTGCTAACCCGGTGCCTTTGCCAGGAAGGAGCCACAGGGGAAGGTTTGGTAAAATGCTTTTTGCTGCCATTCTGATAATTGTAGAGGCCAGATTCCAGCCCAGCACAAGAGAAAGGGGGAGGCTGCTTCCTAAGTCAAATGTAGCCTAGAAACCTGTCACCAGATGTGCTATATGGTGTTGAGATCGGTATTGGTAGGAAGAAACAGAAGAGAAATGTGACTCAGAATACAAGAGCGAGAGCCGTCAATGAGTTATGACAGCTGCTGAGTCGCTTGCTGCAAGTGGGCAGTGAGGGATGACGTTAGCTTTCTGGGGTTGATTTTCAGTCTTGGGACAGTTGAGCTCCAGGAGGGAGACAGCCTTGCCTGGCGAAAGGAGCCCTACCTGGGAGAGGAGGGTCTCCTTCTGGGATTATGATTAAAAAAAAGAGGGATCCACTTTTTCCCCCCAGTAATTTTGGACCAATTTGAGACGTATAGAAGAGGTGTGGTAATAATTTAGAGTTTCCATAACTCAGCTTCCTGTAATGTCAACATCTTACATTGCCATGGCACATTTATCAATACTCAGATACTAATGTTGGTACATGCTATTAACTAAAGGACAGTCCTTTTTCAAATGTTACCAATTTTTCCATGAATGTCTTTTCTTCTATTCCAGGATCTAACCACATTGAATTTTGCTGTCATCTCTTCTTAGTCTCATTCAATCTGTATCAGATTCTCAGTCTTTCATGATTTGACATTTTTGAAGAATACTGACAAATTACTTTGTGGAGTGTCATCTGCCTTGGGCTTGTCTAATATTTTCTAATAATTATACTGGGGTTGTGCCTTTTTAGCAGGAACACCAGAATGGTAATGAAATCAGGGGACAAATGATAGCAACATGGCTTCTCACTGGTGATGTTAATTTGGATCATTTGGTTAAAGTGATGTCTGACAGGTGTCTGCAGTAGTGTTACCATTTCTCCCTTTTCATACTCTCTTTATTAGAAGTGAATCACTAAATCCGGACCAAATTCAAAGAGGGAGAAGTTAAGCTCCACCTCCAAGAGGAAGAAAATCAGAGAATCTGTGGACACATGCTAAAGTCACCACAGGAATTAGTAAATATTTCTGATGAGATAGTTTGAGCTACATTCTTTTTATCAAAGCTTCCGCCACTAAAGTTTGCATTCACCCGTGGATTTTGCGATCACTGTGGTGTTCTAATGGTGATTCTCTTTTTCCACATAAGGACGCTTGTAGTCACAATGATCCGAAAAGACTTCTCATCTAGCGGTGAGCCTGAGGAAGGACAGAAAGGGCTGCCTTCTGTGAGACCAGGACATGTTCCCCGAGGTCAGCCAAGAGAACTTTACAGGAGGCTGGTGGGAGACATCAGACTCTCTAGCCCTTACAAGGACTTCTTACATGGTTGTGGCTTCAGGCTCATGGGTTGGGCAGAATTAGTATTAGGAACACATATTTCCTTGGCCCTTTCCCAGCGTCTCTTCCATGCCTTCTTTGGAAAGGTAACCCTGTTTCCTGCAGCAGACCCCCAATGCCCTGGGGTCTCAGGAATGAAGCGTTCTCTTTAGACCACAGACTGGGAATGACTGGAACCTGAGCCAGGTCTCAGCAGGTCTCTGATCTGAAGCAAATGGCTCTGGTCCCAACCAAAACAGGGGTCTAGTGGTGGAGAAATGACTCACTCTTGCCCCATGATTTTTTCTAGTGGTCCTTGAGGTACTTTAGGCGCCTGGAAGAGCAAATTCAGGTTTGTGGCCACTTTGGGAATATTTGCTTAGGAGGCTGAGCTAAGGCCATCGCTGTAATGCTAGAAGGACGGCAGGGATTTATTCAGTTGGTCATTTAGTCAATCAGAAAGCAAATATTTATGAGATGCCTACTATATTCGAGACTTTTCTTGGTGTCAAGGATAAAGGTGAGCACAAAAGGTTCTGCCCTCTTGGGACTCACGTCCTGTGGGGGCAGCATGGAGAGTTGCATCTAGAACATACGTGAAAGAGGAATTAAACCTGTTCCCAGGTTTTGGACTATGGGGAACATGGGAGAGCTTTGGAGGCCAAAGGTGATGGTTTCAATCTGGAACGTTTGGAGTTTGGGGTGTGTGTGAGACATCAAGGCTGAGAAGACCAATTAGATATGCCTAACTCACTTGAAAAGCTCCATTTGGCAGGTGCCTGGGGCACTGTGGGATTGAATGAGAACACCTGGAAAAATGGGACTCACAGTGGTGCTCACTCAAGAGCAGGTGCACATCAAGACCACCTGGAGAGTTCAAACAGCTACCCCCATAATCATTTGTTAAAAACTTACCATTCATTCAATACGTTAACAAACTATTAGATACACTATTTTGTCTCCTGCTACCCTTACAAATATACTTTCATAATGGCCTGGAAGAACAAATTCAAATTTGGATTTTTCAGAGTCCTTGAATTTCCACTTTGAAAAGAGGCAACATGGAGAGAACTGGCCCCGGAACCGTGGTCTGGCGCACCCCTCGCTCTTTCCTTCCATGAAGGGTGCTCCTGTGTACACATGTGGACCCCTTAGCCTGCAAGCCTAGCTCTGTCCACCACCCATGTTGGCAAAAGCAATCCATTGGCCACCTCTCCTACCTGAGGGTGCACACTTGTGCAGCACTGTCCACCCTCAGAAGGACAGACCTAGGGGAGAGGCCACCAAGGACCAGGAAACAGGCTCAAGACTTTCTGGGCAGGGAATCTAGGGTCTTGGGGACTCAAGGATTGGTCTACAGGTGGAGGAGTCCCCGGACTCTCGGTAGGCATGTCTTCTTGTCCTGGGATGCCACATTCCTGCCACGGGAGTGGTTGGCCTGAAATGGTGAATTACATTCTGAAATTACACGCTGGAGTGGTGGATTTCAAAGGGAAGGACGATTAGGATGTGAACGCTACCCGCTGCCCCCACAAAGAGAAGCTGGCAGCGCTTTGGAAAATACTTCATGGTCTTCCTCGGTGTCTGAGAATTTCTTGAATCATCGAGGTAATTAGAACATGGTTCTGTGTCTTAAACCCACATTTTTACTGCTACCTTGAAGGCATCACCTTGAAAACTGGCCCTAGTGGCAGATTTGTGGTGCTAATTTAGTAATAATTATAATAGTTGGAGCAAGCTTCAAAAAGATGGAAATAAGAGTGTGTGTTTTTTTCCGATTCAGAATTTCCTGATTATTTTTAGGTACTCTGGGCACTTCCCATTGCATCAGTGAATAAAACTTGGTTCATTCTGTGAAAATCAAATAACTAAAAAGCTAGCAATGTATTTCTGTCACAGATGATATTTTTATTTGCATTTTGAAGTGTTTTTATGAATTGGATCACAAAACTAATTGAATCAGAGATGAATTTTGCCTCAGGAAGTTGAAGTATTTTATGAAGCAAAATTACCATAAGAAATTGACCTAATTATTCAGAAGTTTCTCATGCAAAAACCTAATACAGTTTTGAAAGCCCTCTAAAGAAGGAAGACCAAGAATACAGCTCCCTCATGGCAAAGAAGCACACTTTTTATTTATTTATCTCTTAAGTATAGCTTTTAGCTTACAAGAACACAGCTTCAGGATATATTGTATACATGCATTATACTAGTTTTTAAAAATATTTTTATTAAAATATAGCTAACATACAATATTATATTAGTTTCAGGCGTACACCATAGTTATTCAACATTTATAGACCTAAAGAAGTGATCACCATGGTAAGTCCAGCAACCTTGTGACACCGTACCACACTATCACAATATTATTGACTATATTCCCTATGCTGTACATTACATCAGGTGTACAGCATAGTGGTTAGACATTTATATAATTTAAGAAGTGATACCCCTAACTAGTCTAGTACCACCTGGTACTATATAGTTAGTACATCCCATTGACTATTTTTTAACTTCCAATTAATCCAATTAGTATTTCTTAATCCCTTCACCTTTTACACCCTGCCTCCACCTCCCCTCCCATCTGACACCATACATAGTTATTACAATATTATTGACTGTATTCCTTATGCTGTACTTTACATTCCCATGACTACTGTGTAACAACCAATGTGTACTTCTTAATCCCTTCCCCTTTTCACCTACCCCCAAACCCCCTTCCATCTGGCGACCATCAAAATGTTCTTTGTGTCTATGAATTTGTTTCTGTTTCGTTTGTTTATTTTGTTTTTTTAGATGCCACTTATAAGTGAATTCATATGACATTTGTCTTTCTCTGTCTGACTTAACTACACTCAGCAGAATACCCTCTAAATCCATCCATGTTGTCACAGATGGCAAGATTTCATTCTTCCTAATGGCTGAATAATATTCCATTGTGTATATGTACCACCTCTTCTTTATCCGTTCATACATTTCAATGACACCCAGGTTGCCTTCATATGTTGGCTTCTGTAAATTATGCTGCAATGAATGTATCGATGAACATATGCCGTCAAAGTAGCGTTTTAGGTTTCTTTGGCTAAATATCCAAAAGTGAGATTACTGGGTCCTTCTTTGTCTTTTGTTATAGCCTTTGTTTTAAATTCTGTTTTGTCTGGTATAAGTATTGCTACCCCAGATTCCCCCACCCCAATTCCCATTTTCATGAAATAGCTTTTTCCATCCCTTGTATTTTCAGTCTCTGTGTGTCTTTTGACCTGAAGGGATTCTCTTGTAGGCAACATATCATGTTTCCCTGAAAATAGGACCTAGCTGGACCATCAGCTCTTATGCGTCTTTTGGAGCAAAAATTAATATAAGACCTAGTCTTATTTTAATATAAGACTGAATCTTTATAATATAATATAATACCAGGTTTTATATAATATGATATAAGACCGGGTCTTATATTAATTTTTGCTCCAAAAGATGCATTAGAGCTGATGGTACGGCTAGGTCTTATTTTCAGGGAATCACGGTATGTATGGGTCTTGCTTTCTTATCCATTCAGCCACCCTATGTCTTTTGATTGGAGCATTTAATTCATTTACACTTAAAGTAATTGTTGATAGATATGTAGTTATTATTATTTTATTATTCATATCTTTGATCATTTTTTTTCTTTATCTTAAAGAATTCCCTTTAAGATTCCTTGTAATACTGGTTTGGTGGTGATGAACTCTAGCTTTTTCTTGTAGTTGAGCCTTGGTTGCTCTTTGTATGTCAATGGAAGGGACTGACCCTTGGGCTCACTGGTTGTGAGGACTGGCCATTACTGCAGTGGAGGAGCTGTGGTGCAGGGGCTGGCCTTATGGAGCAGGATTCGCGTTAGCAGGGCTCTGGTGCCTGCCCAGTGTGCCCTTTGGGTGTGTTGTCCTTGTATGTGGCCAGGTGATGCTCAGGCTCAGTTCAAAGCTGGCCACTGGGCCCGCCAGCCCCAGGGCCACCTGGGAGGGGACTCGCTGCAGGCCAAGTTCTGTTGCAGCCTGTGCCCTGCCCACGTCCACCTGGCATGAGCCACAAAGCAATGTGCAAATGACTGCTGCCTGTGCTGGTCTTGGAGGTACCTTGAGAGGCCAGGCCACAAACCAAGGCTGGCTGTCCCCAGTGCTGGGCCTCAGACTGCTCAGCCAGAGTGATGGGACACGCTAACACCAGATGCTCTGTTTTGGGGTTTGTGAATCTTTGAGAGACTCTAAGAAAGTCTGCAGAATGAGCCAAGGATGGCAGTTTGAACCAAAAAGCTACTGGAAGCAGCTTGGGTGTGCTGGAAAGTTGGGTGGGGAGGAGTCTCAGAATCACCAGGGCGTGCTGAATGAATGGTGTCAGCCAGCTTGATGGAAACTCAGATATGGTGGCCACCTGTCTGCACGCTGGGGGTGGGGGTGAGAATAGGGGGTGGGAGGGGAATGGGGGGGAGGGATCAACAAAGAAACAATGGCTTCCACCAGCTCCTCCTTCTGGGAGAAAGCTGCCCCTCCAGCCCTCACCCTGAGGCCAGATAACTGAGTTCCTCCCTGTATGTCCCTTTTGCCACTCCTGCTGCCCCAGCACTGGAGCTCAGAGTGAGTGAGTCCATCAGTGAGTGAGTCTGTGGGCAGACCCTCCAAGAGGAGCACCTGGGAGTGTTATCATCCTCCGTCCCAGTCAGCCACAATCTATGCTGATTTTCACTACCAGGCATTGTGGGGACTTCTCTCTCTGGCACTGGAACCCTGGGCTGGGGAGCCTAGTGCAGCACTGGGACCCCTCATTCCTCTCTGGTGGGGACCTTCGCAGCCAAGGTATCCCTCCGAGTGTCACACATCACACTTGGATGTGTGACCAGCCCGTTATGAGTCTCTGCCCCTCCTGCCAAGTCTCATGGTGGCTTCTTCTGTGTGTCCTTAATTGTAGGACTGCAGTTCAGCAAACCTTCAGGTGATTCTCAATGATGGTTGTTTTGTAGTTTAGTTGTAATTTTGATGTGATTGTGAAAGAAGGTAAGAACAGCATTTCCCTACTGCACAATCTTAACCAGGCCTCATTATACTAGTTTTAAAGGCTGTTATTCTTCAAAACTAGTTTTCTACTATGTAATATATATTTTTTGTCATTGTAACCATTGTTGGTTAAATATGAGCGTACTTTTTGTATTTAACTGCTTAAATCCTATTCAGTCCACATGTAAGTGGCCTATTATTTCAATTTTTTTTTTTTAATATTGAGGGAGCATTAGTTTGTTTTACTATTATAATAAATAAAATCCCAGAAGACCTCAGTATTATAACCATTATCAAAATATTTTTGCTGCATTAAGAGTTTTTGGAAATTATAGCTGGGGCTAGACTTGTCCTGTCCAAAGAGTAGACTTTCTCCTGATGACTCATAAATTGTAGAGATGTGAGGAAAGTTACTTCCACTCTTGTCTTTCACTGGGGTAGCTGGAAGAGGTTTAAGAATTACTTTTTGGTTCACCCCAGTTTGAACCACATACTGATGTCTCCTAAGCTGCTATCAGGCCACGTGTAATGACTTCCCCTGCTGGTTTCTCGGGGCTTTTCAGGTCCACCATCTGGAATCTATCTCCAGCCCAGGGGTGGGGTGGGGGGTTACTGGGTGGCTAACTCCTGCCTTAAGCCTACCCTCCTCCATATATATGCCAATACTCATACAATCTATGCATTAATGGTGTGTCTGCTTTGCAAATACAGCTTCAGACAGCTCCCAGCTGGAGACCGGCCTGATCCTCAAGGACACTTCAAACAAGCAGACAAGGAGAAAAATGCTGTGCTCCCCATGCAAACGTGCCTTAATACTAGGACTCTGGTGCTTCTTTCCAACCAGATGGCCATCATACACCCCTCCTACACACAACTTAAAACCACCAGTCCTGTGGCCTCAACAACCTTCATGTTGCGTTCAACTGCTTTGCAGAAAGAAAAAAAAAAGTTTCGTTTAGTTTACTAACATACATTCTCCAGTGGAGGGTGCAGACTAAGGAAGCTGTGGGAAGGAAACTGTATCTCTTAGGATCCAGAAAGACCAGAGAAACCATCGGGGAAATCTTGACAAATGGCAAATCGGTTCCACTGAATGCACAGCTCTGAACAGTTGGCAGTGTTGCCCCAGGCACTGAATTGAAGAGGATTCTGAGGCCTCCATGCATGGAAGAGGATGGATACCTTGTGACCAATTTGATCCTGAGGGTGACTTCCAGGTTTCCGGAAGCCATGGTGGTCAGTGATGCCATTTATCAGGGCAGGGATTGCTGGAGGGGCTCAGGCTGAAGAGAAGGATGATGAATCCAGTTTTGCCCTGTTGACATTGAGAGGCTTGCACAATATCTGGGGCCACTTGGCAGTTGGGTACATAGGCCTGCCCCTCTGAAAGAAGGATTGGGCTGGAGAAGTAGATTGGGGAGCCACCGGCATATATGTAGTAGCAGCTGGCATGGATCAGAGCACCCAGGAAGAGGGCAAGTGGGAGCTGAGAACAGGAGGTTGGGCAGAATCACCAAGAGCACCAATGTTAAGGGTGGAAAGAGGAAGACCACCTCTCCCTTGTTTCTCACTGTCTCTGTCTTCTGTCCCATTGATGAGATCTTACACAAACTGACTCTAGACCTCGGTTTCTTTGTCTGTAAAGTGGGAATTATGCCTTCCTCCTCTATTTCATGTTGTTATGAGGATTAATTGACTTCTAGTGAAACCTGATGGGTTAAACAAACATTTACTACCAGTCCCTTAAAAACCCCACTAGAATGCTTGTAAATTGGGGAAAAGAGCATTAATCAGTGGGACAAATGGAAACAGACAGAAGATGGCAACAATGAAATTTTAGAAATTGAAAGGCACATGGACAAGTGGCAGTAGATTTAGGAACTAAAGAATGATGATTGCTAGGCCGGCAGTGCAGGGAAGGTCAGAGGCTGGCTAATATTTGCATAGTGCTTTAAAATTTACAAAGGTCTTTATCGGCATCTCTCTTTCCTCAGATAGGGCTCTCTTATTAAACAAACAAATGTTCAAATGGGAAAGATAGTGGTGCATTGTATAGATAAAGCATAGTTTATCCATTCCTTTACCCATTACCAGGTTGTTTCCAGGAAAATTAAAGAACTGTGCAGATAAAATAAGAGCATATAAACTCATCAGATGTAAGACACAGCGATGCCAAATGGTTGTTGCTTCTGGAAGAAGGAAGAAAGGGGAAACAGGATGGAGTATGGAGTTCTAGCTGTTTTCTATTCCGTCCCTCCACATTAATTAATTAATTTTCAGCTTTATTGAGATATTAGTGACATAAACAGTGTGTAAATTTAAGGTGTTGTACATGATGATTTGATACGTGTAATATATTGCAAAATGAAGACCCCCAATAAGGTTAGTTAAGACATCCATCACCTCACAGTTACCATTTTCATGTGTGTGGTGAGAACTTTTAACATCTTAGCAACTTTCCAATATGCAATGCAGTGTAGATCCCCAGAACTCAGTCATCTTATAACTGGAATTTTGTACCCTTTGACCACTTTCACCCATTCTTCTCCCCTGCCCCCCGCACCCCAAACCACCAGTGTACTCTCTGTTTCTATGAGTTTGGCTATTTTTAGAGTCTCATATTAGAGTCTCATAAGTGAAATCATACAGTATTTGTTTTTCTCTGTCTGCCTGATTTCACTTAGCATAATGCCCTCAAGTTTCATCCGTGTTGTTGCAAATAGCAGGATTTCCTTCTTTTTTATGGTGGAATAATATTCCATTGTAGGCATGTACCACATTTTCTTATCCATTTACCCATTCATCCAATGACGGACATTTAGGTTGTTTTCCATATCTTGGCTATCGTAAATAATGCTGAAATAAATATGGGTGCGCAGATATCTTTTCGAGGTGGTGTTTTCATTTTCTTTGGATAAATACCCCGAAGTGGGATTGCTGGATCGTATAGTAGTTCTGTTTTTAATTTTTTAAGGAAACTCGATACAGTTTTCTGTAATGTGTGAACCAATTTACATTCCTACTAACAGGTCACAATGGCCGTCTTTTCTCTGCGTCCTTGTCAGATCTCGTTATCGCATGTCTTTTTGATAATTGCCATTCTAGCAGGGGTAATGTGATATCTCGTGGTTTTGATGAGCATTTTCATGATGATTAGTGATGTTGAGCATCATTTGTATGTCTGGCCATGTGTATGTCTTCTTTGGAAAAAAGTCTATTCAGATCCTGTGTTCATTTTTAAATTGGATTATTTGTATTTTGCTATTGGGTTGTATGAATTCTTTTTACATATTGGGTATTGATCCCTTATCAGGTATATGCTTTGCACATATTTGTCCCATTTTATTTCTTGTAAAACGATCTGAAAATTAAAATAATAACAATAATTGTAGCATTATACAAATGATAGTTATTTTGGGAAAGAAAAAAATCTCCCTGTGGGAAGATTTGTGGGGACATGTGAGTAAGCTATGTGAGCCACTCAGAGCGCTGGGCTTCCCTGCCAGCTCCAATTTAGAATCTTCATGAAGACATGAAGCCAGGGCCCTGTCATGGCCTCTCACTCCTTCCCTAGATGTTGTGAGACCGGGCCCCGGCCATTCTCTAGGCCTTCACGTCCTGTGAGGCCCTGTGGTGATGCCCCTCTAGCTTCCACTGTGATGAGGAATCCAAGGGAACAATTGTGAGACATGGTTTAGAATCAGAACTGTCCTAGGGAATCCAGGGTTTAAAATTGTAAATATATATAAGGAATATAACAATAAAGAAAAAGAATAAGAGAATATACACACACACATAAGAATGCCCCAGGTAGGATTCATGGAGCTTCTAACACAATCTCTTTTGTTTTGGCAAAAACAAAACAGACAAGGTGGGGCCTCCTCTCCATATCATGGTGGACGCACTGAACTGTACAGCTTTCAGTATCCAGTGGAAGATGCCAAGGCATCCTAGGCAGCCCATCATTGGGTATACTGTGAGTACCTGGGCACCGGGGTTTCTGTACTGGGTGTTTTAGGGTAACTATATGTCCTTCCCATCTTTGCCCCTCCTAGATATGGCCTCTTTGTATCAGCCCTCCCATATTAATAACTGCCCCATTCTCTCTCCATGAAATCAAAGGAAATGTTTTCCTTTCAAGGGTGTTTGAAAATGACTGAAAGCCTGTTAGGGTCTACCCAGCCCTTACTCTGTTCAGGGATGGGAAAATCTAAACTAGGAAGACATGGCTCCTCTACGCAATTGCCTACAGTCACCTTTGGAGACTAAAGCAGAAACATGGGCAATCACAGGGAGTCACTGTAGAACGTTGTCAATAGGCACAAAATAATGTAAAATCTGAATTACAGGAAAGGGGTGGCCAGGCAAAGGGAAGGAGGGATGAGGGAACGCATTCCTATCTATCAGGGGTTACAAAATTGGATTGATTGAAGTTCACCAAAATGTTTTCTTTGAACTATATTTTCTTTAAAAGTCAGGAGATTTCAGATAAATATTTGAAGTTCTGAAATCTCTGGGAATATGGGGAAAACAGGGTGCACTGGGCCTGCATTCCTTTGGGGTACCAAGTCAGCTGGCGCTGAGCTGTCCACTCAGATGGGACGTATGCCCCCTCCGCTCCCCATAACAACCTAAACCCACCACCCCGTACTGTCACGCTTTCACCCAGGGAGAGTAGCCATTTATCAATGCCCTTATCCTATTGTCTTCTTCAAGTAGAGAAACATGTTTCTGGACTCATGTCCTATCAAAAGTAGGAAAACGAAAAATTACCTGAGAGTCATGGTTTTGCGAAAAATAGCAGGAGCTGGGTCCAGCCCTGGCCATCACACCTCACTGACACACGACTTCTCCTGGCCTCTTCAGGCTTCCAAGTTTGTGACCCTAGCCAGCTGTGTCTTATGTTTGTCATGGAACTAGTGTATATGAGAGGTGGCAGGGCACTGCAGAACACTGCGGGTGTGAGTGACTTAGAACCCCAGGCCCTTATCGGATGGAGAAGTCCCAGCCCTGCTCTCACTCTGGTGTCTGCATCTTTCCCAGGTCTTTTACTCTGAGGTTGGCGTCGATAAGTCCCCGCAGGAGCAGTCCCATAGCGTGCCTCTCAGCCAGGACACCGCGGCCACTGTGAGTATCTCCATCCTGGCAGCCCCTCAAAGCACACCCGTGGTTGGCATTTCAGCGATATTCAGAAGGGTTTCTAATTTGGGGTGTGTGTGCTGCTGCATATGTAATGATAATAACTAATGTAGGGTCCTTGAACATTTGCAAATGTTTTTCATGTACATTATCTGATCACGAGCATCTATATCTACAGAAAGGCAGCCATCTGAAGAAAGAGTTCTGGTGTCAAAGCTTCCATCCTAGATTCAACCCACCCTATTTATCATGTGAGAAAATCGCTACTTTATATAGCTGTTTCTCCCCTTCTTCATAATGTTTAACTCTAATTTTTTTTTTGAAGTCCCAATAAAGCTTTATAAATAACTAGGACACATTTGTATTTTCCCAACTGTCTGGAGACACAATGCAAAAGAAAATGCTGTAATTTGAAGTGTACATTCAAAGGGTACAGGTTGTTTATTTTTCTTCTTGCGCCCGACACCCTGTCCTTACACTCACCAGTTGTTGGCTCTTCATCTGTTTCTTTTCTGTTTCCTGTCAAGGTCTCTCTGGGTGAATTTTCCTGCCTTGGCATGTTCTGTTATCTTTTCTTTCACTTTCTCCCTCCTTCCCCATTCTACTACAGTTGTTCTACAGGCGACAGCCTTTTGGATGCTCTGTGAGGAGTTAGCGTTAGTGCCCAGAATACTGCTGTAATGGTGGTGGTGGCAATGTTTGTAACTCCCGTTTAATACATTTAATACATTGTACTGCTAGGCGCACTACAGGAAAACCTATTTGTCATCCGTGATAAGTAGCTATCCCTTACTGAGCATCTGTTACCTGCCAGGCTCTATCTCTCATGCTTTCCATTTGCTTTTCCGTTTAATCTTCATAACTATCCTATGACCTCATCCTACTGACAAGGATGCTGCGACTCAGAGAAGTGAAATGACTTTCCCCAAATCATGCATTAGCCAGTAACAGAGTCCACTGTAAACCCAGAGCAGGCTGACTTCTGAGCCCTGCTGTGGCTATTTTTGACCAAAGCTCTCATGACTCAAAAAGAAGAGATTCACATTTTCAGCTTTCACCAAGGGAGAGTAGCTTTTAATTTCAGACTTTTGCTTAAGCACCCCTCATTTGCCTCAGAAGCACCCCTCATCAGCCCCAATCTTGTGGGTCATAGTATCGTATGGGGGGGAAATTGGGTTGAACCCACCTAGGAAACCACTAGCTGGAGATGCGTCGCCCCTTAGTAGCACTGGAACTTTTAACAAGACCCTGGACCCTACCAAAGGGCTGGCAGTATCTTCAGCAGTGTCTCCAGCCACCAGCCACCTGTTCTGCGGTGAGTGTGGCTCAGGGCTCTGCCTGGAACGTAGTCCAGGCAGGGAGGGCACGGTGCTGGTTTCAGTTGTCTTGGAGTCTGGACAGTGCCTCTGAAATCAAGATTCTGCCCCATCACATGAACCAGAGACACTGGCATCTGTGGGAAGGCTACTTAAGTGCAAACATAAAACAGGGCCAGGAGAGAGACGGGCACCACAGCCTTCCAGACCTCCCTCCTCCACTTCCACGTTGGGTAACTTAGGCTGAAGTCACTTACCTTGTCTAAATCTCACCTTTCTGCCATGAGAAGGGTATAACAATTACACTTTTCTGAGTGTCAAATCGTGTATGTAAAAGCCTTTGGTAAAATATAAAGAAATCATATAGATGTCAGATATCATTCCTGATGGGCAATTGCCTTTATGGTAAATATATTCTGTCTGTTAATTACAGTCCAGCATTAGCATCTACTATCAAATTATAGCATTCGATGACTTTGCTGATTTCAAATAACTTCCAGAGTTGCTGCTGCACGCCCAGCGCAAGGTATCACAGAATCCCTGTTCTTGGGCAGCTTTCAGTCTTACTGGGAAAACCAGTCACACCGATAAAACATTAGAGAGCAGCAGGAGACCAGGTGTCATAACATGCCACTTAGCAGACAGACTGAGGTTTTGAAGAGGGAGAGGTTAGTGTAGGAACATGTGGTCAAGAGGTAAAATTTAGGGCTGAGAACTGAAGCAACGGCAGTTTCTGGAAAGACAGAGGAGAGGGAGGGCATTCAAATGGTAAGAAATGGTTTGAACCAGGGGAATGAGCACACGTGTGTACGTACCTGCCCATGTGCTGTGCGTTTGGGTGGGGGTGAGTGGAGGTACGTACAGAGTAGTTGTCACGGGGAGAGGCAATAATGATGAAATGCAAAGTCAGTGAGTCAGGAAGAGGGGAGGGGAAGGGTCTGATACAGCAGAGTAGACTCTGGATTCTGACTTGCATTCTGATTCCTGTATTACAACCAACCAGCTGGGTAACCTGGGCAGGTCTCAGTTCCCTCATCGACAAAACAGGGGTTTGGATAGCATCTATGTCACAGGTAGTGTATCTCTGGTTCCCTACTGTATGCCAGGGTGCTCCAGGGCTCTGCCGCCGACTCCCAATGGGGTGTTTGCACTTCTCCAAGGAAACAGCAATATCTGTGTGAACTACTATTACCATGTCGTTTGGGTATAACCAGTGAATAAATGGAACTGTTGGGTTTTTTGTTTTTTTTTTGCTGTTGTTGTTTTTTGATTAAAGGTGCTGTAAAAATATAACTGAAACACTAAAGGTGCCATGAACAGAAAGTTTGGGAACCTCTTTCTTTGATCATATCATCCTGTAGCATAAAGATGTTGGTCCTGGTTGCAGGGCCCCCAGAAACCACACCTAAGTGAGAGGTCAACAGAGTTCACGTTGTGAAGATGTGGGTTCGCTGCCCTTGGCTGTACATAGCAGAAGGGTTCCTTTTCCTCCAGCAACTTTTCCTGTTCATGTTGTTTTTCGTGTTTTTTTTTTTTCTCCTTTCTAGGGACAATCTGATCATCAGGTGATTTTTGTAAGTATGCTTTAGAAAAGTTAAACTCGTCCCAATCTAGGATTCAGGGGGGTCTCTTTTCATCAAAATGTTGATTTTCTTGCATCTCCCTCTGACTGATTAAGGCCCAGTGAAGAGTGCTTCATTCTAGTATAAGCAGGTCTATACAGCATACCGGGTGAACTGTTAATAATTTCTCAAGAAGCCACATTCATTCTGGCATGCTTCATCCCACATGGCAGAGTAAGTTTAAGAGGAACATTTTTAAAGGTTGAAGTAATTTAAGCTGTGTTCCAAAACTAGGTGAAAAAGATTGAAAAGGAGAGAAAATATTTAACAAGTGAACACCGCTGTAGAGGTAGGTTTCTCCCACCCCCCTTTCCTTCTCCTTTGCTTACTTCCTCTAACCATTCCAGACCTTCTCAATAAGACTGAACTGGGTCACCTAAAACCGGTTGATTGATTTTCTGGATTAAATGCCAAAGCGAAGATTGGGTTGACAAATGGTTAGTCTGATTTAAGTGATGAAATAACCAAAATAACTTGGCTGATTATGTGGAATTCTGATGCATCTTTGATAATCTGCTTATATAGAGACGTCTGATTTGGTTAGCACTTGACACCTACATTTTTCTTAGCAGAACAACCTACAAATTTCATCCTGAAAAAATAAATAGTAAACCAAATCAGGGCAATTTGGTAATTTTTTAGAGTTAGAAATAGAACAGGATGTTTAAACTGGTGGACTCCACACTTTTTGATCATGCATACCAACCGTTAAAAAATATTTTTATCTTGCTCACCCAGGGGGATGTACCACCGCCCTGTTTTGGAGTCCTCTGGTCTGGTTGATCCAGATAAGTGGTTCTATTTGGATCTTATCCAAGGTTAGAGCAAGAAAACTTAACCAGGAATCATTACTAGAATCATTGCATCTAGTCCCATCTCTGTTACCAGATCAAGGTAACCTTGAGCAAGGTCAAGGTTGAACCCCTGTAAACCTCTCTTTGACAATGAAATGAAGGGTTGACTAGTAATGGTTCCCAACTGGAAGTTCCTTTGTACCCTATAGGACATATGGAAATATGTTTGGGTATTTTAGTAAACAAGCTTCAGGGATGCTGACTCTCCTGCAATATACAGGACTGACCCATCTGAGAAAGGTTTGTCCAGCCCCAAAGCCAGTGCTGCCCTCCTGTGAAACCCTGGAAGGTACTCTCTAACTTTCTGTGACCTTTGGGAATTCCCTCTAATTCCTTCCTCCACTCTGGCCTGCCCAGCCTCCCGCAGGACCATTGGAAGAAGAATGTTTGGAAAATACCACTTTTCTATTCTCTGGTGCCTTCCATCTCGTGATGCTAGATATTCCCAATGTCCACTATGGCAACCGAGGCTCAGCCCTGACTTGTAGAGTCAACTGTGAAAATGAATCTATGGTTACTAGCTACCAATGAAGGTTATTTAACAAGAGTCATAGAATTTCAGTGTTGAAACTTTGGTCCAGAAAAGTTAAGTGACACAGCAGTTTGGCCCAGAACCTGAGTCTCCTGGCTCCTAGTCCAGGACTCTCCTACCTCATACCTCCTCTCATTCATGTTATCTGGATGCCTTCACAGTATAATAGCTACATGTCTGGCCTAGTGAACAAGACAACATCTAGCTTCAGTTTTGGGAACAGACCTGGGTTTCCAGCAATAGGAGAAAATGCAGCATGGACGGGCGTAAAAGTGAGGTCTGAAATCAGGGTCAGATATTTAAGTTCAGAACCATTCAACATGGTTTCATCATTGCAAAATGAATAGGTATTCAGTAAAGAATAGTCCCGTCTTTCCCAGGCCTCCTCCTACATAGCTATCCAGGTTTTTGTACATTGGGTCAAAAACCCAAAACCCAAAATAACAGTGATTCTAACAAGATATGTATTCATGTTTCCCTCATGTAACTATTTGAATATAACCAGTTTAGGACTCTTCTGGTGGCTCCTCTGTGTCAGAAACCCGAGACCCTTTCATCTCATTGTTCTGCCACCCCCGTGGCCCTCTTTCCCATGGTCCAAAATGGCTCACTTCCACATCCACACTCTAGTCAATAGATGAGGATTCTTTCTTATTAAGGGATAACTCAAAAATTGCCCTCAGCATTTTTACTCACAGTCTATTGGACAAAATTTAGTCACATGGCCATACCTAGATGCCAGGGAGACTGGGAAACATAGTCTTGGAGAAGCCATGTCCCAACTGAAATACGGGGATTCTCTTATAAAAAAGGAGAGAATGGATATGAGAGGACAATGAGTCATCCTGTCACAGACTGTGAATAGAAAGAATAGAATTAGCAACATAGATGTGGAAAAGGCAGTGAGACATCTGAAAAACAAGGTATTAGCCTGAGAGTTTGATATGCTATGTGTGGGAGTCGGGCAGTTGGAAGTATATAAAGTTATGGTGTATTTTATGCAGGAAACTAGACCCATTCTTGTCCCCAAGGGTAATTATGTGAACTCTCTGGGTTTAGTTTCATCGTCTGTAAAACAGGGATGATAAGACAGACCTCTTGGGACTGTTGTGAGGATTAAATGTGACAGTTAAAAGATTTCATACATTTCAGAATGGTATGTCAATGCAAAATATTATACCAATCATAAGAAGAATGTTTGTTGTTTCTGATGATCTGTGAAGGAGGCAGAAGTCCTGGGGAATAGCTCACTTGGTTCAAAGTTGTTTGAGCTTTCTCCTTGGCTCAATGAACCAACGTGCCTTGCTTTTCTCTTCTATAGATACAATTCTCTGATTGCATGACATCCATGGGTGGTATTGAGAAGACAAAGGAAGCAACTTTTAGAAGGGATTTTTTTTCATTTCAGAAAAGGTAGACAAACACAAAGCAGGGTTATTTTGCAGGAAAGCCCCCAACTTTGCCAAAGCAAAGAAGAGGTGTGGGAAGGGCCAGGGGAGACTATTGAATTCACTCTGGCTTCTACTCTAAGAAAGCAATTTCTCTCACTGTTTCTCACCATCTTGTGTAGAAATAAATTCCAAGAGAGAAGCATGTTGACTTGTTTTTAAACTTTTATAAGGCAACAAAACACTTGGCTTTTTTAAAAGAGTATATTCAGCATTTTATGTATTTGGTGCAAGGTTGAAGTAGTGGTTATAAGACATTTAAGGACCGAAATATACAGATTTGTGGATTGTATGGAATTTTACCAAAGAATCCATGGGTTATCACAAGTTACACTATAATGAGGGACTTCATTTTGGAGAAGTGATGTCAAAAGACAAAGTGATGGTAAAATCATTGAGTCCAATTCTTCTTTTCCTGGCACCAGCCACTCAGTCCTTTTGACCTCACTCCTGATGCCAACTTACCAGGTTGTCAGCACAGGAAAGATACAGAAAAAGACAAAATAGTTGGCTTCTGGGAGGGTCACCCTCTACCTCTCAGAATATACCTGGGCTAAAGGTAGCACTAATCTTTCATATCTAATAAAGAATTTAATTGTCTACACGAGGAGATTCTACAAGTATAGTTTCTCTTGATTTTCAGTGATAACTTTTAAATTTCTGGTATCTATAAACTTCCATGTTTATAGACAAAATAATAATCTGTTCTTTAGTGTTTATGATAAGTATGTTCTATAGATTCAAATATCTACTATTTTTTATACCTGTATTATTGAATTAGAACTTGGGTCTTGCAGTCAAACAAAGTAGGTTTCAAATGCCCAGTTTGCCACCTAATAAATATATGCCCTTGAGCAAACTATTAATTTTTCAAGGATTCCCCTTTCTTTTCTGTAAGTGAAAATAAGAGTGATACCTAATTAATTAAGTTAAATCAGGCTGTGTGTGTTCCTGGAACAGAGAAACAATGCATAGTAACTAATGGTGGCTGTATTTGATATAGGCTCATAGCTAATATCTATAATAATCTATGAAACCGTATCACTACACCCATCTTTCATACAACGTAATGAACTCACATGAAAAAGGATCCTGTGAAAAAAGCAAAAGCCTGTGACAGCATCAAGGAGGTTTGAAAATGTACTTCTGCTTCCATGGGAAACGCCTGGGAGGGGCAGTCGGGAGAGAAGTGAGAACCGAGTCTTGTGTCCACCGGCTACTTCCAGTCTCTTAGCCGCCCAACTTGCCATGAAACCAGGGGACAGATGGTGGAACTAGGATGCACAGATGCAGGGAATTAGAGCAGGAGGGGGCCTGTGAAAGCAACTCCATATGTTCAGCAAAGACCCCCTGTGAAGCTGCATGTAGGGTAGAGTGGAGGTAGGGAGAGTGAGGGGAGGATTGGAGACAGACACTCTCCAGGTGGCTGTAGAAATGGCGCAGGTAAGAATTCAGAGGAAGTGGAAGAAGGGAGCACGTCTGAAAGGCATATGGAGGTGGCTGGGGTTGGCGGGGGTAAGAGGAAGTCAGCCCTGTGTCTGGAGTTACTACCCCTGGAACCTGGGGCAAAGGTACTTAATCAAGATGGAGGGGTTAGTAGTCGGAGCTGGTTCTCAGTGAGGTAATCTGCTTATACTGGGCATCTTGGTTTAATTTCTTTCTTTTGTTCATTGACTACTTCATTTATTCATTCATCAAAAAGCATTGCTTGGGCATTTGCTACATATCTGATAATACGACACAAAGCTTTGAGATGCCAGTGGAATAAGAACTTGCTTCCTGCCCTGAAGTGGGTGGTGAGAAGGTGACAAATAAACAGACAATTACAATATAAGGTGAGTGGTGTTAGGACTGAGGTACCCCGAGGACGCCAGGAAGCACAGAGGAGGGAAACCTAACCAGACTGGAGGCTGGGGGTCGGAGAAATGAGGTAATGTCTCAGCTGAACTGAGTCATGGAGGATGAGCAGGAGTGAGCCAGGCGAGAGTGGGAAGAAGGACATTTCATGTAGAGGGAGCAGCAGATTCAAAGGCCCAGAGGCAGACAATGGAACGGCATAAATTCGAGCCCTGCCATGTTCTTAGGTATGACTGGAATATAGAATGCCAGGAAGGGAGGTGGCACAAGATGATGTTGGAAGGATAAACAGGGAGATACAAATATGCTATTCTGAGGGGGTTTTAAAGTGGGGTGACATCAGCTTTGGTGTTTAGGAATGTAACTAGCAGTATGAAGTCTACGCTGGCGATGCAGGCAATACTGGTGGCGGGGAGAATCAGGGCCCATTGTCATCCTATGAGGACCTGGACTTAAGTGTCTGTGAAGGTGAAATGACATAAAGAGATTCAAGTGATATTGCAGAGTACTGGTCACTGTATGGGTAACTGATTGAACAGTGGTTAGGGAAGAGAACGGAGCAGAGAGGAAGTGTCAAGAATTTCTGGTTTGGGTCATAAGAGAGAACACAAGAGATGAAGCAATTTTTTGTTTTGTTTTTGGTGGGAAGAGGAGGAACAATGAGTTGAGCTTTACTTATGTTGAATTTGAGTGGCATGGTAGTTGTTGAATATGGATGGTCCTGAGGCCATCACAAACCCACATCTCTGGACACCAAGAAGCAGGTCAGCGCTGGAGATGCAGATTTGGGAGCTGTCACTCGAAGGCGGTGCTAGAGGCTAAGCAGCGGTAGATGAGTGGACCCAAGCAGTCTTCCCCAGCTGAGGTTTCGCTTTCCATGGTGGTGTTACCTACCCGCAGTCAAACCAGGTCTGAAAAAATTAAATGGAAGATTCCAGAAATAAACAATTTATGCATTTTAAATTGCACGCCGTTCTGAGTAGTGTGATGAAATTGCATGCCATCCTGCTCTGTCCCACGTGGGACATACACCATCCCTTTGTCCAGTGTATCCACGCCATATATGCTCCCTGCCCTTAGTCATTCATTGTACAGATCCCAATAAAGAGTGATTCTCTAGTCTTGGGAAATAATGTCATGGTTGTTTTCCTCTGCAAATTTCAGAACTTGGCCAATCTTAGAGAAAGCAAATCAGTCTTTGTTCCAAGCAACTTCATAGGGGCCTCAAGATGCAACCCTCATGGAAATTGTCTGCTTTGCCCCAAAAGAACTTCTGATCATTGATACCCTTCCTGTTTGGTCATTGACAGGAGCAAGTGATTGGACATTTGAAACCAGGCACTGAATATCGAGTAAGCGTAGCAGCTTACAGCCTGACGGGCAAAGGGCGGCTCAGCAATCCTCAACACGTTACCACTTTGCCCCAAGGTAAAATGGGTTTGATTTATGAATAATAGGAAAGTGGCGGATGCTTTTTATTCGTTCCTTCATTTAGTATATACCAATCAGGACCTACTAGGTTCCAGGCACTGTACTAGGCTCTGGAATTTAGTGGTGAACAGAACTCAGCTCCTGCCCTCTCAGAACTTAGTGGGGTGGGTTGAGACATTATCTAATTAACATGTAGTCACAGATTGTGATAAGCACTACCAACAGTGCCGTAAGAATGTGCCAAGGAAGCTGGCGGTTAGAGGGGAGGTAAGAATGTCCTGAGGAGATGACTACTAAGTGGAGATCCGAGGGGGAGTGGGAATTATGAAGGTGAGGAAGCAGAGTGCCAGGAGAGGATTATAGGCAAAAGGATTCCCACAGAGGTGCATTGAGATGGCACCGTGCTGGACACTAGGGGAAAGAGGTGCATTGGTCATACGTCATTGCTCACAAGGCGCTCGTTGTGTAGGGAGAAGCAAATGGTAAGCAGGTAGCTCCAGTGTGTCTGCGGTCTGCACCACGGGCCCAGGAGCACTCAGGAGGGAGCACTTCACCTGGAGGCTCAGGGAGGGTTTCAGGAAGAAACATATCTTTAGCCCAAATTTTGAAAATTGCACAGGTGTTTTGCTAGGGAGAGAAGCAGGAAAAATGTTTCTGGTAGAAGCAATAGTATAGATAAAGGCCAAGAGATATGAAAGTCTGGATATGAAAATAGTAACAGCAGTTACCTTGCAGGGAGAGGATCATGGGTGATTCATACATCTTTACACATCAGAGCATTTCCCAATGTCCTATCATTGGTATATATTCTGATGATCAGAGGACACACACAACACACACACACACACACACACACACACACTGAAAGTAAGTGGCTAAGCATTTAATTTTCCTTGTAGGTATTATAAATATCAATTCTGACATGCAAACAGAGATGAAAGGATGTTAGGAGGTGGGAGTGTGACTGAAAGTTTTAAAGGGTACACACACACCGTTGTGTGTTCCAGGGCCAATGGTCTGAACATAATTTAGTTGGATTTCCAGCAGGGGGACTGGGGGAAGAAGGGAAGACTAGCTCTCATTGACTCAAACTCGTATGGTAAATCCAGTTTTGGTTATTTTTTTGTTTGTTTGGTTTGGATTTTGAGGCTGTTTCGAATAGAGATGTTTAGGTTGTAGGGAGTACAATTTTTTCAATATATTAAACCTCTCCAGCAGCAAAGATCGTAAGCCAGCTAGTTGTTTTCTGTCCTGCCTAGATTCCTGTCTGCCTCCAGCAGCACCCCAACAGCCGCACGTCACGGTGGTTTCTGATTCCGAGGTGGCCCTATCTTGGAAACCCGGAGAGAGCGAAGGAAGCTCTCCTGTTCAGTACTATTCTGTGGAATTCATCAGGTAAGTTTCTGTGTCACATCCAAACGCTGAATATAGTGACCTCAGGTGTTCCAATCCTGATAGAAGACTAGAGGGAGCATGGTAGTCTCCCCAGCATGTGTATTTAAGAAATGACAAAGGCTTGGAGGCCTGTGTTTATACTTTGTCCTTGGGTCAGCACCTGTGCCCACTCCTCCTCAGTGGTGGATCATCTGGTAAACTTGTCACCGCTCACCTTGCCTCTTTCCCATTTCCCTTCCACAGTTAGAGATTGTCCTAGGCTCTGAAAACTACTGAGGCACCAGTGCCAACAAACCTGTCTGCCTTTCAAGCTTAAGACTTGTCTCCCTGCCTTTGAAACATTATATTTGATATATTTGATGGTAACTTTTCGGGAGGGAGGTGGGGGAAACCTTTTAAAAATAAGTACAATTCATTGTTTCCTTTGCATCCTTATTGCCGAGGGCAAGTTTCTTAGCGGCTTTTTTTTTTTTTTCCCCTCTCATCTGCCTCTCCAGTTCTTGTTACTCAGCTTATCAGAGGGTAGAAGAATGATCAGAAGCTTTTCTAAGAGATCACAAATGTAAAAACATGATTCTCAATGCTGCTATTTAATGTTCAGCAAAAAGGAAAAACAAATGGGCAAACAGAATTCCCGATCTAAGGTTCTTCCTCTGAATTCTAGTTGCAGTTGGATTTTGAATTGAAGTGCCTAGCTGATGAAAACACTGTGGAGTTAGACTTCTCTGCATTAAAGGTGATGGGGTTTGTCTGAGGCTTGCTGCTTTGGGGATTCATAGAGACTTATTCAGAACCTCATTCCTGAGGCTCTCTGAAGCTGGGACAAAGGATTCTGCCAAGATTTGATTAGCTCTGCTTGTGCTTCTTGACTTCCTAGCTTATTCCTTGGTAGTGGAAAAGAGTTATTTGTTTCTTCAGAGAAGTGCTGCATTGGGTCTCTATAATGTTTGTGTACAGAGTTTGTCCCAGGCTGGACTTGTTGAATTCCAAGTGGCAGAAGCTTGAAAGAAGATGAGGCGGTCATGTATTGGTGCCTGCGACTGTATAGTCCAGTGGCAAATCTAAGTTCAGGGAAGACCAGATCTGTGTCACATCATTTGTCTATCTCCACCTATCTCTGTGCTAGGCTTTCCCCTTTACTGACTTCATTTTCAGTCAAGTTCTTCCTGTGTGGTGGCAAGATGACCGACTACCAGGCACTAAAGACTTGCCTCCTACTAGCTTAGTCCCCACTGAAAAAGAGTAGCTATTTCTCAGTAGACCCATCAAAGTTTCAATATTCAACCTAATTGGCCAGGTTTGGGTCTCTGTCCATTCTCTGAGCCAATCACTGTGGTCAGGGAGGAGAATACACTAATTGGTCAGCACATGTAATTTTCTGGCTGTGGAAGTAAGGACTGGTAGGTAGGTCAGTTTGACCTGAAGTACATGGTCTGAGAGGTCAAGAGGTGAAAACTGTGGTGCAATTAATGGAAAAGGGAGAAACATTAAAAAAAAAAAAAAAAGAAGTCCTAAAACTTCAGCTTTCTCATCTGTACAACTTGTGGTGAAACTGTACTTTTCAAATTTTCTTATCTGACACCAGCAAAGCAAAATTTAATACTTCAAATTTTTGAAAAATGCAATTTTTTTTTTAATGGTAACCTAGCAGATCATCTGTGTAATGCCCAGCAAAAGCTAGTTGTCATTCAATATTAATTTTGTGGTAAATCATGTAGTTTTTGAACTTGTTTTAAGTGCGGTGTATTGTTGAAAGGTAGAAATTAGTTTCTTAACCTGCGCACACAACTGAACGTAGATGATAAAAGAGATTCACTGGATGGAGAACCAGAAGAACCTGGGGGAGGTGACCCTGTGCAAATCATCTCCCCCCCTGAAGTCTCAGTGCTTCTTATAGTTTGGCCTTCTCGAAGCAGAGCTTGAGACAAGGACTTGGGTGCAAGTAGTTTATGTTGTTTAGAAACAGGAATGAAAAGTGAGGGAAGTGAGTCATGGAAGGAGAATATATGAGGTGTGTTCCTGAGTTGCCACAGGGGCTACCATAGGAGATTGATTCCATTGAGATTTCTCTGAAGTGCACCGGATTGCTTTCGAATTTGCCTATCAAAAAGACAGGAACCATTTATTTACCCACTGGCTTCTGTCCTCCTTTCTTGACTCAGGGTTTCCCCCAGGGGTAGAATGCCCACCTTTCTAGGCTCTGCTGGAATGTGGATTAAGGAGGTTGGGAAGTTCTGGGAGAGAAGGAGCAGTAAAGTGAGCACAGCACATTCTTGAGGTCGGATACTGGTCATATAAGGCAAGTCTGAGGTCACATGAAACTCTCCATACCACAACTGCTACTGCAATCAGAAGTGGGACCAGGGGAGGTGACACTGGCTCCAGAGACATTGACTACAATGTCCTTATCTGCAAAACATGAGTGATAACTCTTTCCAATCTTATGGTGTGTGGTTGGGAGAATCAAGTGAAACCACATTTGAGACACAGCTTTGTAAACATTAAAAACTTACGAAAGCATCAGGTATATATTGCTATTCTGTACCTAAATTTAATAATTACAATTCCTCTCCAGCAAAAATGCATTTTAACATTCAGAAATGTCTCTAACATTTGAGGGGCTCAGGCCCCAAGTCCTTATGTATATTTAAATTAGACACCATTCTAACAAAGCTGCATATATTTTTATATTTACAAATATACCTTCACAGTGTCCTGGAAAGCTAGCTTCAATTTTAGAATTCTTGCTCATCTTGGAATTCCAAATGGAACATGATAGAATGGGGAAAGTCAGCCCCTGATTCCAGCTTTGTACTAGAAATTCTGCCTCTGTTATTTCTTCCAGAATATGTAACCTTGGTCAAGTGATTTTATTTCAGAACCTTTATTTCCTCCTCTGCAAGGTCAAGTTAGCATGACCCTCCTTGCAGAGTCGTTGGTCATAGATTTCACACACTGTTTATACATAGTAGACATTCAATATGTGTTTGTTTCCTACCCACCGTACCACTACCATTTTACAAAGAAAGACGTTGAGACTCAGTAGCTTACGTTGCTTTGCCATGGGAAAATGACTGGATGAGGACAGAATTAAAATTAGAACTAAGGTCTCTTGACATCCAGCCCAGTGCTTGTTTTATGAAACCCCACATTCATCACATCTGTGATCCGCCTTTGAGATGGACGCTCGGACTCAGCCCACCCAGAGCCCTGCTGGCTGAGGAAATGGGAAGCCTCATTTTAGGCGGCTGTTTGCTGTTGTTCCAGAAAGAAAGGTTTCGCAGCTTGTGGTAGCATTTACTGTGTGGCTGCAAAAATAAATCCCCACATTCGTTTGTAAACATCTCTGAATCTATCCCATTACAGGTGAGCGCCTGAGGATATGTGTTTAGAGAGCTTTCCTAAGGCTCTAAATCAGAAATTGCAATTAGTGTGAAAAACTTTGGGGGTCTTAAGTTATTCTGTGTTTTCCAGAGAGGTTTGTTGAATGTTTAAGATTGAATTTCTTTTGCCCAAATACCTCCTGTGTATGGAAACACCTGTGACGGGTCTCTTTGTGAGCCAAAAGTTTCTTGTCATATCCAAGAGGCAGGCCTTTGGGAAGCCAAGGCTAGGAAATTGTAGAAATCAGTTTGTGGCCAGAGGTTAACCTCAGGTTTCAGCCACCTTAATATAAAGTTCCTATCTAAGTCTGTCATTGGAAGATCAGGTTCCAATCCTTTCTCAGTCTTGGTAGACGCTTATACATCAACTGTTCTTCCTCAACGAGGATAATGATATCAAAGGCATTGTTAGGAAATAGTCTTAAAAAACAAAACTAAACAAAATACTTCACTGACTAATAATAAATTAACCTGAGCAATTACACTAGAGCAGGGTGTGGGGGTACTGACTGCGTATCTGCTAGTTTTAACGATGTTTCAGGCGGACATTATGTATTTATGATGCTCTTTTGAGTCGTGGGCTTAGGACCACGCAAATTTTTGATCCTCATTCTTGCTTCTACTTCCCCCAAAGTTGGCCTGGGGTTATTCATTATCTTCCTTGCTAACAGTAGATTTTTAATTTTTAATCAGTGTAGAAAAGATTTGAAGAGGCACATTCTAAGTAAGCCCGCGGGCTGTAACATATTTTACAATGTTTGCAAAATTTTTACCTGCTTTTTTTAAAACAGAAAAAAAAACATGCACTCGTAGTAGTGAAAGAGAATATTTCTTTTCTAAAGTGATACTGAAAATTTCTTTGTGGGCAGCACTGCTTAGTGTTTATTAAAATAAGAAACAAGCATAAATATAACTACCTATGTTTTGAAATATTTTGGCTATAAATATCTGAGAAACTTTCCTCCTTCTGCCTAAGAATTTCCCCAGAGTAAGTGCCTTTCTCATAAGCAAAAATATATATACTATGGTAGCAATGAAAACCAAAGGCCTGGAAAAATATTTCTCATCTCTGATGTTCCAAGTGGGGTGCCATGCTCCACACGCGCTATCAGGTTGGTTAAAAGTATAAAATAGTTTTCATTTAACTTATCTATAGCTTTTTTGTAGTGTGACCTGATTGGTGAAAATTGCTTCAGGGCTTTGCATTGTCAATCGCTGAAAAGGGTAGATTAAAGCTTTCAATGGCTATTTTCCATAGAAAGTCCACCACAGGCTTATTTTGGGTGCATGTTGAAGTTAAAGATATTTCTGTGTATGTTTTAGGGACACAGGTCAAGAAATGTTGATTTCTAAATCTCAGTCCAAGACACTTATACTAATAAATGAGAAACAGCAATGCTTCTTCTCTTTTCCCTTCCACACCTTTCTGCCTAAATAATTCCTTGGTCCCTTGCAAATAAATACCTTCCATAATATAAGACTTGAAAAATTCATCTTCACACAGGGCTGCTTGTAAGCTGACTTTCACTTGAGAATCTCAAGGTCATGCACACCTGGGTGGGTTTTGAAAATTATTCACCAATTGACATTTTTGTCAAAAGTCATCTCTTTCCATCCCCTGATAAACTCTTCCTTAACTTACAAGTTAGCAAATGAACTTGATTAGTTTCCTCACAGGAAGTGACCTTGCAAAGGCTATTCCTGAAATGAAGAGTAAGTCTTGGATTCAGAATGGAAGCCGAACGGATTATGGCTTTTCCTTGGGTGGTTGTAAGGGATGACGTGATTTGACTCATGGTCAATGTCACAGCCTATGGAAGTTAAAGGTGTGTCTCATTCAGAATCGAGACTTACAGCCTGATTCTTGGTTTCTTCTCTCAGGTTTAAGTTTGTCCAAATGTGGAACCAGGAGACAAGATCTGAGCTGGCCTCTGATCCTTGGGGACAAATGGCTTGATTTTCAATTCTCAGCTTCCTTACATATAAAATAAGAATGGGTAGTTTGACCTCTAAAATCTGGTGACTGATTTTCTATCCTCATGAGAAAGGTGAGGCAGTATGGACTGGTGATTTATGTACAGGCTCTGGAGCTCGATTCCCTGGTCCACTTTTAAACCATTTGATCTTAGGTGAAGTATGTATGCCTCTTCTTTGTGCCTCAGACAGAAGAATGGGGTAACAATTTACTTTCCTCATAAGGTTGTTGTGAGAGTAAATGAGTTGATGCACATAAAATGTGCAGAACAGTGCCTGGCACATACCATGTTTCCCCGAAAATAAGACCTAGCCCGACAATCAGCTCTAATGCGTCTTATGGAGCAAAAATTAATTAAGACCCGGTCTTACCGGGTATAACATAACATAACATAACATAACATAACATAACATAACATAACATAACATAACATAACATAACATAACATAACATAACATAACATAACATAACATAACATAACATAACATAACATAACATAACATAACATAACATAACATAACATAACATAACATAACATAACATAACATAACATAACATAACATAACATAACATAACATAACATAACATAACATAACATAACATAACATAACATAACATAACATAACATAACATAACATAACATAACATAACATAACATAACATAACATAACATAACCATAACATAAATACCGAGTCTTATATTAGTTTTTGCTCCAAAAGATGCATTAAAGCTGATTGTTCGGCTAGGTCTTATTTTCGGGAAACACGGTAGTAAGTGCCTAATCAATGCAAACTCCTCCTATTTGTAGATTTTGTGACAGGTCTTTTCTGCTTTTCTACATAACCATGTTCTTTCTTGGCCCAAAGTCTTTATGCTTGCTATTCTCTGCCAGGATAACTCTTTCACCTCTTTACCTAGCTAACTGTCATTCATCCTTAAGGACCCCTGCTTAATTATCACTTCCTCCAGGAAGACTTCCCTGCTTCTGCCCCTCCTTCAGACTAGGTTAAGTACCTCTACAGCAATTGCTTGCAACATTCACCACACTTGCAGTTAATTCCTTATTCATGAGGGCAACATCTGACTCCCTCCCTTCTGGAATACAGCACCTAGCAGGGAGTAAACATACCTCTTGTCAGATAGGTGCTGGCAAACATTTGGACACAGGCAGTCGTGGAACTGAATCTAGAGAATGCCAACAACTAGCTGGAGCCTTGTGCAAGCTCCTTAACCTCTCTCTGTCTCTCGGAGCCTTCTTTCCCTCAGCTATACAATAGGGATGATAACAGCGGCTACCTCAGAAGGGTTGTGAAGATAAAAAGATGTCTGTGCAACACTTTGAAGAGTGGCTCAGGGATGATTTTGTTTATGTTGGTTCTTTTTCTTACTCTGAGCCACGTGGAAAATGGAAATGTGTTGCCACACTAGCCACAGGGAGTCCAATGAATTCTTTACCACTGATCTCAGAGGCCACAGCAGTAACCAACATCCTACCTGATAAACTGCAGAAATAAAAGCCAGACAAAACCCTAACATGTCTGCACACACATCTCCCTTCCCTCCCTGCGACTCAATGTTGTTTGTTACTTTTGTGTTCCTGTCACAAAAGGAACATCAGTATGTGGTAAAGTTTCAAATAATACCTAAATGTGTAAGACTAACTTGAAAGTCCCATTGTGATTTTATTTTAACATGGAGTGCTAACGTGTGTTTTGGAGCTCTTTATAATATGCAAATGCATTGCCAACTCTTTTCATAGCATTTTACTAGAATGTATATCAATAATTGGGCAAATGGCTGCAATATTTAACCATGATAGAGCACTGTGTTGATTTTCCTGCCCCTAAAACTGATAGAACTTAAAATATTGAAATAATTGTTCTTATACAATTAGTTCATTATGCGATTGTATAATTAGTTAAGAAAGTGTTCAGGAAGTTTTGCTTTTTAACTATGACCCTTCCTTACCGCCAGCAGAATTAAAAAGAAGCAAGAATGGGCTTGCTCAGATGTCAGCTGAGATTTCATATTAACAAGTGGTGCTTCACAAAGAGTTCTTTTTTCTTACCTCCAGTTTCCAAATTGAAAGTCTCAGAAGCACCTTCCAGACTGGTGCCTGGTCCCAGAAATTCTGTCAAGTTCATCCATGCAGGCTCAAATGGAAGGGCGATTCTGAATGTTTTTGCAGAACTCTGACCAACAGTTCTACAAATTGATCCCTTAAAGCTTCTGTCCCTCCTACCATGAGTGTTCCTGATGTAATCCCTGGTCAAATTGATGGGAGTTGACATAAATTGAATTCTTGTGTAACAGCATTGGGAGCCATTTGTAAGCTCTAAATGAAAGTGTGTGCTCCTCTGTTGCTCCGCCTGGGACAAAATGCCAGCTGAGTTTATTACTCCATTCTATCCATCTGTTTGTCATTTGGTTGGGTTGAACTAATTTGTAAATGAGGAAAGGAGGCTGAAAGCTGAAGGTCAAATAATACATTTTTTAAAAACTATGACTTCTTAGTGGTTTGGATTTTCTCTTGCAATACATTTTAGTGTAGAGCAAATCCTGCAGAAAGCCAATCTGTAAAATTGACAGAGAACTGGAGGCTTTTCTGAGCCTGAGGTTTTCTCTCACCCCTATTGTGTTCGCCCTGGGTAATCTTTGGGATCATGTCTCTTCTCCTAGGCAGGGTGCGTCTCCTGCAGTATGTAGATCCTCAAAACATCCATGGATTGAATTCAAGACCTTTGGTTAGACAAAAATTGCACCCTCATTTCACCAACTGAAATTTAGTGTTTTCTTCAAATATGAATGTAGGCAACAAACCACAGGGGCATTAACAATTCCTGTGACATTGTCACCATTACAATCATAGCTATTTTCTTATCCCATTACAATTGTTGCACGTATTTCAAAATACTAGTTATGCTTCTCATTACTTTCAAATCATTGTAGTTATTAAATTGATTGCTAGGTACTGTTTAATGGGTTAATAAAGAAGTACATATATTAGTATATACTATTTTTGGCTTTTAAATTGTTTTCTGTATAATGGGTTTCTGTTGTGATCCTGTGTATTTTATTTTATTCATTTAAAAATATTCCGAGAGGGGCTTCATTGGCCTCCTCAGCCATCAAAGTGACACAAACAAGGTGAAAGATTTGTTGTTTCAGTCCAAGGGTTGTAAAACTTTTTCTCACAGGGTCAGATAGTCAATATTTTATGCTTTGTCACTATCTGATCTCTGTCTCAAATACTCAGCTCTGCCATTGAAGCAGGAAAGCAGCCATAGACAATACTTAAACAGACAAGCAATGGTTGTGTTCCCGGAAATCTTTATTTATAAAACCTGGCAGATGGCTGAAGTTGCCACCCTCTGGTTTAGAGCATCTTGGTATTCCTAAGGTCAAATTCTGAAGCTATTTCCATCAGCTCAAGCACTCTTTATTGGGTACCTACTATGGGCATGTGTTCATCCAAGCAGGTACTATTGAGCATCTTCTCTGTGCACATCGTACATTGAGCTCTTAATGCTCCTGTCTGTTTTCCACCCAAAGATGCTCTACTCCTTTTCAGTTTTCCAAACCCAAATACATTCAAAAGCTAACTTAAGTTCTTCCTCGTCTTCATAGACCTTCCCCAGGACATCCCTTCTCGTCGACCCATTCAAATATAGCTCTTGAAATGTGCTATTTTGCACTGGCTTCCTACTGATCTTTAGATGTATTGTCTCCCAATTAGATTATAAACTCCCTGGGAATGGAACTGTGTTTATACTCCTTGGAGCCTCCAGAATATAGCTTCTGTGATGGATGCCTAGTTGGTGATCATTAATCACTTGCCAATTGACGAATCTAAGACAGCTGCCTACTGTGTCTGATGGTACCAAGAAAAATGATTGTACACTAAGGATGAGGTTCGTAATGGGAGAGGTGGTTAAAATGGCAAAAGAAAAAAAGGGAATAAAACAGAAAAATATACCACCCAGTGGTTCTGTGATTTTGGATGAATTATTTTCTTCAGTGTCCACATGGGTGGAATGAGAGACTCAACTAGACCAGTGACTCTTAAAGCTTTGAGAATCTGGTAGAAGCTAAGGACCCTTTACTTAGAAAAATGAAATGATGTTCACACATAAAATCTTGCATGTAATTTTTGAAAGTCCTCAGGCACTCGAACCAAATGATCTCTAAGATTCCCAACCACCAGGCTGGATTCTCTATTGTCAGTGGTAGTGCTTCTTTCCAACCCAAATGAACCAGTGACTGAGTGTTGATTACTTGAATCAACCAATTGGGGTTTGAGTAGCCACTGCTGATGCACTGCATGTTCCCACCTGAACAGCCACCTTGCAAAGGTGTTCCACTGATTTCCTGAGATGCAGGATACCCAACCCAACCCTCTCCCACTATTTGGAAAAGTGCTTATAGTGCCCACCCTGCAGTGGTTACCCATCTTTATCTGGAATGGCCGTACATTCTAATCTGCTTCTCTCCTAGCCTTTTCATTATTGGGAAAATTGGCAGGCGAGTGTTACTATGGTGATTTGACTGGCAACTTTGTAGTTCGAATAATTTTCTTTAGTCAAAAAAGATAAAGCTATTGTTTGAGGAGGATCTAAGACAATACTTTTGCCTGGTTATCTCTTTCCCAACCTCACCTTTGCACTTTTGTACCTTGAGAGATTCTAAAAACATTTAAATGCAAAACCCATGACAAAATCAGAGGCAAAATGTTAAAGGTTTTGAACTGCTATTCAGTCTGCATGAGCTTTCCTCTCTGGCTCTGTATAATGAAATTAAAGGTTAATGATTTTAATCTCTTGTTTGCTTTGCTGAAAATGTAGCTTTCTTCCCTGCATTAAATGAACAAATACAAAATAATCACCCTTTTTGGAGGTAGGAAGGGGCAGTAATTTTTGCATGAAGATTGTTGCAGATATTTGCCAGTATCCCTGGGTAAACAATGGCATCCAAGAGCAGTTACAGGCCATTTCCTCTATAAATGCCACAAGGAAGTTTAGCAAAGAATACCAGGAGAGTTTTATCTAAAGATCACATCTTTTCTGACTTTACTTTTAAGATATTCCCTGTGGCTTTCCTCTGTGAAGTGATTTTCTAATTTGAGTTTGTAAATGTGTTTCCTTCTACTCACTGAGTTTTCCTCTTTGATGACAAAGTTAGTTTACGAAAGAAGTCCATCTTTAGGGAAAGGATATCAAAAAAGAGAAACAAGTCCTACTTCCTCCACTGGGCATGCCCTGTGACCTCTGCTTCTCCAAACATGTGGATTCTTAGGAAATACGGGCCCCACAAATTACTCCACAAATTACTCCACAAATTACTCGTCTGCCCAGTGAGACTGAGAAGCATCTTTTACTGAGCCTTAGGACTCCAACAATTCCTGCTAATGAGAAACTAGGTAAGCACTGCCTCGCCTAGAAATCTGTGTATCATCCAAGCATCTCCTTTCAGCAAAATCAGTCTCTATTTCCTTGCCTGATAAGTTGTTCATAAAGGACAAACATCAATCTTTCTTGCTTCCTGCCTTCTTCTAAATATCTGAGCAGAGGTGTTTAAGAATAAAACAACTGAGGGGTGGTCAGGAAGCCAACTAAAGGATGGAGAAGAGCCCCCAACCACTATCACCCCTAATTTTCATCCAGTACCAGGGGTCTTCTTAATCTAACCTTCCCTTATTAACCCAATATGGCCTCACCATTTATCAGCTGTGTGACCTCAAGCAAGTGATTAGCCATTTAATGCTTTAGTTTCCTGTGTAAAAAAGGGGATGGAGGGATTTTTAATATTACAATCGACTGCATAGGGTAGTTGTGAGAAGTAAATGAATTAAAGTATTAGAACAATGCTTGGTCTAGTAGTTCCTTCTTACTCCTGGTTTTACCATCCATGTTGCAATTACCCGTGGTCAACCAGGGCCCAAAAATTATTAAATGGAAAATTCCAGAAATAAGCAATCCATAACTTTTAAGTTGTACACCATTCTGAGCAGCGAGATGAAATTTTGCACTGTCCCACTTGGCACGTGAATCATACTTGTCCAGCATCTCCACACTGTAAACACCACCCACCCTTAGTCACTTAGTAGCCATCTTGGTTATCAGATTGAGTGTCACAGTATCACAGTGTTTGTGTTCCAGTAACCCTTATTTTACTTAATAATGGCCCCAAAACACAAGAGTAATGATGCTGGCAATTTGGACGTGCCAAAGAGAAGCCAGGAAGTGCTTCCTTTTAGTGAAAAGGTAAGTACAGTACAACAAGATATTTTGAGGGAGAGAAAGAGAGAGACCACATTCACGTAACTTTTATTAACAGTATGTTGTTAGAAGTGTTCCATTTTATAATTAGTTGTTAATCTCTTACTATGCCTAATTTATAAGTTAAAATTTTTCATAGATAGGTATTTATAGAAAAGAAGATAGTATACAGGGTTCAGTACTATCCATGGTTTCAGGCATCCACTGGGGGTGTTGGAATGTTGTGGAAAAGCAGCGAGGACCGAGAAACACAAGCGGCACCCAGAGGGCAAGGAGAACTCAGCATTATTACACTAGTGGGCCCAGTGGGATTGTTCCCAAAGAACTGAGCACTGACTGGGGTCGGGCACTTTATATGTTTAGGCCTCCGGGTTGGGGGGGAAATCTGGCCAGGGTGCCAGGGAGATCCGTCCCTAGCAGCTGTGATCCCTAAACTTTGTTTTGACAGGGAGGCCTCTAACTATGGTGCCTGCGGGAGTCCTCTCTGATAAGGTATGGGAAGAGGAGGGGGACAGAGCTCTTAGGAGGAGCTTGCCGGAGATAGCTCCAATAAGGGGGAGATTGAGCTCTTAGGGGGGTCCTGCAGGAAAAAACGGTCCCAACAGGAACGTACCCGCCATAGATAAAGGGAGACTACTGTACTTAATAAGAACTTGATAAATGGTAGCAATTATTAGTACTAACACAAAACCCCCACTCCAGTTAGGCCTTTTATCCTGTCCCCAGGCTTGCGCAATCATTCTCAAATTTAATCTTGCAGCTCTCATTACGTGGAATGCTGTCCTTTCTCCCCAAAACTAGGAAGTCCATATAGAGCAGCGCTGTCCGGTAGAAATTCAATGCAAGCTGATATGAAAGTTGAAGTTTTCTAATAATGGTATTATGAAGGTAATGAACAAGTGAGATGAATTTTAATAACATTTATTTTTATCCCACTAAATCCAACCTATCTTCAATGTGTAATCAATGAGATAGTTTACATTCTTTTTTTTCTTCTTCTTCTTTAAAATCCAGCACCTCTCAATTCAGACTAGCCACATGTCAGGTGCTGACTAGTCTCGTGGGCTAGCGCGACTGCATTGGAGCACACAGGTCTAGGTCAGCAGGTGGCCCAGGGATGCCTGCTAGCTCTGGGAGGTATAAATCACTTAGGTAATGGCTCCCACACACTGAGTGTTGACAATGGGATGCCAGACACTCAGCTGAGGAGATAGACCTCATTTCATCTTAGGACAGCCCTCCTAGGTAAGTACTTTTATTACCTCCAATTTACAGATGAGAACAGAGAGACTTAAAGAAGTTAGATAGCAGCTAGTAAGTAGTAGAGGCAGGGTTTGAGCGTCTCTGTCCAACTCCAGAGTTTGCACTTTTATTCTCTAGATGTTGCCTCCCAGAGGGGAGCTCTGAGTGAAAGTCTGCACTCTCTTTAGGGTTCTTAGAAGGACATGTGAAAATTCAGCCAGTTGGCCCAGTTGTACCATTTTGTAAGAGTAGGAAGAAGAGCCATGAACAGAATCTTCTTCCATTTTCCCATGGCGATTCAGACAAATTAGTCACCCCGTAAAAGTTATATTTGTTTATTTTGTGAACAGATTGCAAGTCGATGGAATCTGTGCTCTCCTGACTTCTGGGAATGGGGACTATCAAGGGAAGGCTTGTTTATGGAACATCTGGAAGGCAGAGTCCTTGAAAATGAACTGCTATGTGGGGATCTTTTCGCCTTTCCTGGTGAAGGCCATGAGAGGAAAAGTGAACGATTTTTAAATGGTGCTTGAAACTGGCCCGAAAAATGATCTACTTGCTTTTATTGGCAGAGACTTAACAATGACCCATGATTTAAGATCAAGATGAGTTTTAGATAGGAAATGTTAACTCATTTTATAAGTGTGGCTTTCAGAGTTCAAATGCCGTTAGTTTACATAGCCAGCAGGCTTCCCTTTCCTCTGCTATTTCTGAACAACTGCTTCTTGTTTTGCTTCATTTTTTAATCAATAAAGACCAGATTTCGACAAGAGTTGGACCTTAATCCAAGAGTGGATCCAGATGGACTCCATGGTTATCAAGGGTCTTGATCCGGGTACCAACTACCAGTTTGCTGTGAGGGCTATGAATCCCCACGGCCCCAGCCCCCGAAGCCAGCCCAGTGACACCATCCGAACCTTCCGTGAGTACCGTGGCCCTTCTGGACAGATGTAGCTGCATGGCTGAGGTTGCCTCACATGGACACACTTGACCGGGGTTCCTTAGTGCCGTGCAGAGGGACAGCCTGGAATGGGGCTCTCTTCAGCCTTTCCTGCTGTCGTTTTCCCAGCCCTTTGGAAGTTAGACACTTTCAACAGAGACATAGGCTGTTTCTATGAGCAGGAGGTCAGCAGAAAGTTTATTTTTGCCTCATCCTTAGGGAGTTTGAAGTCAGTTTTCTTTCACGATCACAGAACAGACCACATACCAAGATGATGTACAGCCTTCCCCCGACCACTTTTTTATCTGCTGAAAAAAATGGATTCATCTTAGAATCACAGAATTAAAAATAATGCTCCCAGGCTCTTCAGGGCAGGGCTGGTGTTCGCCTGCAAATCGAGGACTCTCAGCTAAAATCAGTCCCTCTGAATGCTGGTCAGGGAGAATCAAAGAAGTCGTTGGCATGCTGACTTGTAATTGGGGGTCTAGCTGATGGCATGTTCCTTTTTGCTGTAGTGCCTCTCTCGGGTGCTGGGTAAACTTGGGCAGCTCTCAGATCTCCTGAGGATTTTGTGAACTGTCAGATTTGGATTCTGGTCTGGGTTTTAAGAAGCTCTCATATTATTCAAGTACTTCACTTGGATTACTTAGACCACCTTGCCAACCCCTGTTTAGAAACCTTTGTCTTTGGAAGTGAAAGCATATTTACATAAACCCAGAACCCTGTGCAGAGGGGAGTTCTCAGAACTGAAATGTTGGCACTCTGTAATCTTTTCAATTTTGCCAGTAAATTCCTCCAGGTTCCTGTGTCTGCCAAGACCTGCTGTCACCCTGGGTCCTCGTTACCCAGGAAAGGAGCTCTCAGGAAAGAAGCCTACCTGACATTGTCAGTTGGCTTTCCGTGGTCCAACACAGAGCACTATTTATATAGGTTAGCAGATCTGAATAAACTCCTCCCCTCTTTTCTCCTTACAAAACACCCACACAGCTGACTTTCAAGGTCACCGCTGTTTCCTGGGGTGGATATTCACCAAGTTCCCCAAGCCCTAGGAATTTTGGCTTTTCTGAAAACAGCCCCTACCCTAACCTTGAATGTCAGGGCTTCTTCCTTCAAATTGAATTATTGGGGGATATGGACACATGATGAGAAAACACACACACACACACACACACATACACACACACACACCTCCATATACAATAACTATGATCATCCAGCAATTGTTTTACTCCTCCTCTTTAGAATTTAGAAGTTAAAACTCCTCAGGCATACAGCAAGGAATGGAACTCCTTCTTCCTAGAAGAAATGGTAACGATTCTATTTCAAATTGAAGGAGGGCCTCCTTGCACTCTCACAAGATAAGATCTGTGCTATAATCTTTGGTTAAACTTTATGATGCATGGCCAAAATTGGGAATTCAAAATTGGTATTTCATTGTGGCTTTTTCTCATGAGCACTTCTAATGTTTTAGAAAACCCTGTATTCTGGCTCATGCACACGTCTTCTTTTGTTATTAGTTTAGACTATTATTTTGCTTCCGAAGCCCATTTTCTCATATATAACATTATCTAATTATTGAATAGCACTCATTTGAATTATAATAAATTCTAGATATTAGAGATACCATTGCAAAAGCTTCCTATGAGTCAGGCACCACACTAAGGATTAATATGGGATTTCCACACCTAGGAAATCCCATATTAATTGTGCTAAAAGAATAGTATCCCTTTTCATCGATTTTTTTAAAAAAACCAAGTCTTTGAAAGGTTACGTATTTTGTCAAGAATAATCATTGTCAAGGCAGTATTTGAACTCAGGTTTTGACTAACTGCAAAGCCACTTCCATGACTGAGATTCAAATTAAAGGTTCTTATTCTTCTAATGCAAAGTAGCATGAGAATGATAAGGGTGGCAATTAAATAAAGGACAGGGGACAGTCCTTATAGAATCTATGTACTAAGGAAGTTCTGACAGCACAGAACAAACGTATAAAATTTTTTTTCTTTTAAAACTTGCGAGGTATACCGTACATTAAAAAAAAAAAAAATGTGAGTAAAACATATATGCAGGCCTGAAATTCGACCTGTATGCATCGGTGTAGCCCTGGGAGTGTACAGCTGGCAGCCCTGCTGATTGGTTGGACCCAGCCCCAGCCAGTTGGTAAATATTTTGAACACGGCCCTGAAGGAATTGTGAGACTGGTGTTTCAACCTGTGGGGCTTTCCCACTCTCACTGCTCCTATTCCTCCCCACTTCAAGGTCCTTCCTACATGGATGTTTTCTTGGTGTGATGCCCACTTTGCTCCTGAATGTGATCTTCAGAACAGAATGTTCGAGTTGACTACTGAGGCACAGAGTGCCCTTGGGAACCCTTAGATCCCACCCTGGACAGTGCCACTTGCAGTGCTCCTCTGTTGCCTATTTTAGGCCAATACCCACCTTCATTCAAAGGAAAAAATAACACTTCAGCTCCACTAACTATAATAACGAGCATTAACTTCCCCTGGACCTGTTAATGCCAGACCTTATTAGCAGCTTAATTGCTTAATGGGGCAACTGGTAGATCTCAGTTGCTTTTATGTCTATAGTTAATGAAAGCCAGGGCCCCGTGTTTTCCTTAATTGGTGCTCAGCCTGAGTGAGGGTTTTGATGGCTTCACTGGAGTGTTGTGAGGCGAGCTGAACATTCACATCTTACCTCAGCTCCACAAAGCTACTGTAGAACGGGAAGAAAATATTAAAATGTTTTAGTGTCCAAGTCCTCTAATGAGACGTAGAAGTACCTCAATGATCTTGAAGTATGATGTTACCTTGTATTTACATCTACCCTCTCCCTGGGGGCTTTCCTCACATATCAGTGCCCATTCTGTACGTCTAAAGAAATATAAAGACAAAGGTCATGGTCCTCACATTTTATCCGTGCTACTATTCTTTTTTTTCTTCAAGAAAGAAATTCCAACAACTTTATAATTTTCCTTAGTGTTCTGTGGCATAATTTTTTTTTCTCTGTGGTTGATCTTATAAATTAGTCAGAACGAGGGCTCTATGGAACCTCACCTACATGTGTGGCTTAGTAAGACATATATTTACCCCACCTGGCAGTCACTTATTCTCTGGGATCCAACCTTAGCTTGGTCAAGAAGGATGATGGAACAAGTAATGAAGAACATGAACTGTAAATCATAGAAATGGCAAAGAAATTTTTAAAAAGTGTTTTCTTTCTGTTTGCCAAAGAGAAATTAAATTAAATTAAACATGACTCACATGTATGACCAACTTTAGGATTATATAACCTTCGCTGGCAGGTTATATAACTCTATCACCCTAAACCATTTAATTTCTCATGTTCTCTCCTGATGCTATAGGCAGAGAAAGGAGCAATAAATTCTTCACTGAAGTGAAATTGGTATCCTCAGGGCAGTCCCCCGTAGAAGGTGTTCTTTTGTCCCTAGCAAAATTCATTTTGGTCTTTCCTGCCTTGGGGTTTTTGCACCCTCTATTTCCTCTGCCTAGAACTCTCTCTCCCCAGATTTTTCCCCCTTCCTTAGCTCAGATGTCACTTCCTCATACAGGCTTTGCTGAACTTCACCCTCGCTGTTACTTCAGCCCTACTCCCTGCTTTATTTTCTCCATGCCGTTTCACTGCCTGAAACTATTTTATTATCTGTAGCCCTCCGCCAGGGCAAGCTCTATACTGGTGTTGGAGGCACTTTTTCAAAGTTGTGTTCCCAACATCCTGTACAAAGTAGGCATTCAGTAAATATTTATTGAATACATAAATGAATTGACTTAACAAGACAAGAGACTACCGTGTTTCCCCGAAAATAAGACCTAACTGGAAAATAAGCCGTAGCTTGATTTTTCAAGATGACATCCTCTGAACATAAGCCCTAGTGAGTCTTTTGGAGCAAAAATTAATATAAGACCCGGTCTTATTTTTGGTGACACATGGTACTTTGGAGGCTGGATAACTTTCTACTGCTACTGTCTGGAAAATTCGAAGAGAAGATGAGAGGAGAAAGTTGGTCTAGAAAACTACCAGGGTTTCCCCACTGGCAAGGTTCATTGGCTAAGTTGAACTCCCAGAATTGCAATGCGATACAAAAAAGAAAAAAGTAAATAGACTAAAAGAAGGAGGGAGGAAAGAAGGAAGGGAGACAGCAAACCTGGGGGGTTAAGTTCAAGGCAGTAAGAATGGAAAAGAGGCCTTTGAGAGAGAGTCCTGTGATGAGAAGGATACAATTTGCAAATATGGGGCTGGGGGAGTGGAGAGGAAGGGAATAGGTGTTTTCTAACCAAGCCCTTATTTTGCACCTGTGTTCTTTCTTGATCATCGGAATGAGTTTTATCATTTCTATACTAACTTAGAGTATATTTTCCCTCTATTAAGTTCTAATTATGGTCTCAGATGCTCAGAGATTGCATAGGGAGTGTGAGAGATGTTTGGTTTGAGTTTGGTTTTGGCCATACTCTTCTTCCCACAATCCAATTTCTTCAACTGTTTCAGAAACGTCCTCTTCTACCTGAGACAAACCCACCCTGGCTCAAAGCAATCAAATTTCTACAATAAACCTGATTCCACCATGTTGCCTGCCCCACACCCCTCAGTACACTTTTCTTCACTCTACCTTCCTGTTTATGCAGACGTTGCTACATTGCTGTATTCAGCTGTCATTGGTTGTGTGTCTGTTTATATCCCTTGTCACGCAAGTGTCCATGTATGAATCTGGCTTTTACTCAGTTTTGCTTTGAGATTTGGGCCCTTGTTTTTAATTTCCTGGCTGTTTCCCCAGAGACCAGCTCATCACGCTGGGGTTCCTGGGTACATGTCGTCACATATGCAGCCACTAAATAGATTTTCTTTATCCCTGTCGCTAGTGAGGACTTCTATTTGGTAGAAATGACCCCGAATTGGCTGCAGCAGTGAGCAGAGGAGAACGAAGTGGGGACAGGAGGTAGTGGCATATACTAGCGATGGGTAGGAAGCAATCAGGACGGGACTGGAAGCAGTTCTTCCAAAATCTCCATGACTTATCATCACCCTTCAGTAGCTTCCATACAGCCTGCTGCCTGTTTTAGTCAGCACCTATGAAAAGTCCTCACCAACCCTTAAAAGCCCTCACTGTATCCAATCATCTGTACCTTTACACAGAGCAGAATCTGGCAGGCATGACTGGGTCTGAAAGCCTGGAGAACTGTTTTCTGTTACCTTGCTGTGAGATCTCAGGAAGGTCACTTAATCTTTTTGGGCCTCAGTGTCTTCATCTGTAAAATGGGTGCAATAATGTGTGAGGTAGGTAATATTTTCTAGTTCTCAAGATTATTTTGAGGAAATACATGTGAACAGAGGTTACAACATCTGCCCACTCCTCAAGATGAAGGAGTGTTGATATACTGGGGGGTGCCAAAAAATGTACACATTTTAAGAGATGTTATCTATGTATTACTTTTCAAAGTTGAATTGAATTACGGTAGCAATGTGTAGTATGACATTCACTCAAAAATGACATTAATCAAGTGAATGCTAGGGTCATTCATTGTATTACAATTTTAATAGATTTTTCCTTTCTTAAAATGTGTATATGGTTTTTTTTTGGCACCCTCTGTATGTTTCCTCCATGCATAATACTGAATGATGATGTACCTTACATAGGTGACCACCATCCGGTTTGTAGCCTTTTCTTTGTAACTTCATGCTCTGAGCTCTGTTCTCAGGACTGGAAGACATTAGATGTAAGAATTCAGAAACAAAGTCCGGGATCAAAAGCTTTGCTGACAGAAGTGGAAAAATAGAAATGGCCACACGACTTATGTCAAGTAGAATCATTAGGATGGGTTTTGGTGGTTGATTAATTTAAAAAAAAAAAAAAAAAAACTGCAAAATTTAAAAGACATCAGAAAATTTAAGACTACAAGGCGCAATGAACTTTTCTAACAGTGAAGTTTCATAACTCTCACTATTCAAGCACATCCTCGTTCAACAAAAAGAAAAAAGGAGAAAAACCCCACAGAGTTAGTATTGTATCACTAGTGTGTGTGTGTGTGTGTGTGTGTGTGTGTGTGTGTGTAACCTTTCCAAAAGTTAGCCATTTACTTAGACAGGGATCAGCAGAATTTTTTTGTAAAAAGCAAGATAGTAAACACTTGGGGATTTTCAGGTCACCTCTACATGGAAGCAGCCATAGACAATACATGTGTTCCAATAAAACTTTATCAATGGACACTGAAATTTGAATTTCATATAATTTTCATGTGTCACAAAAAATTATCCATTTTTAAACTTTTTTCAACCATTTAAGAATGTAAAAGCCATTGTTAACCCCGTGCTGTTTAAAAAATGATTAAAGAAGACAAGTTAGGGGACAGAAACAAAGTTTATTTAACACTTCATGAAGCGGCAGTCTCCATTCTCAAAGGTTCAGAGGACTGGAAAAATGGGGCTGAAGGAAGAAAACTTTTATAGGATAAAGAATAAGTAACGAGAGAGAGGAAAGTAGGAAATCGGTAAGGAGGAGGGAAGTCAGTATAGCGCGCAGAGCTGGCTTGGCTTTTGGGGATTGGCTGACTGAATAAATTGCGTTTCCAGACAACTGGAACATTTACAGGGACACAAGTTAGTTAGGTTTCTGTTTGCTGAGATGGCACCTGGGGTAGAAGCAGCTCCAACTGGGGCCTAGAAATTTATTTCAACAGTGCAAAAGCAGGCGGTGGTCCAGATTTGACCTCTGGGATGTAGCTTGCTGACCTCTACTATACTGCTAGGGTTTTCCCTCCCAAATTTTAAGAGATTCTCCAGGAAATTTGGGAAATCCTCTCATGGGTAGCAATTTGGTCAAACTTGGAAGGAGTCAATTAGTGCATGCTAATGAAATTGTCCCCTTAATAGACAAACCTGCAATTTAACTTTCACACGAATGTTCCGAAATCAATAAGAAAATGGAGAGCCTGCAACCCACTTGCATTCCGGACAACTAAGTGCTACTCTCAAGGTAGAGGGAGAAGCCGAGGGAGAGCTTGCTTTCCTGGGCTTTACTCCAAGAGCTTGGAATAAATAAGCCTGTAAATTGGTGAACATACGGGTTTGTAAATTTTTAGACTGTGAGATGAAAAAGGAAACAGGAGGAAGAGCAAACCAGCTGTTTTACTCATGCCCTAAACAATCTGCATTTTCATTATGCGGTTGGGGCATAAACATAACTTCACAGGTGACGTTACATTCAGGTGCCCTCCCCCGTAATCGCTCTATTGATGTGCTAATACCTCCATGCCTGTAAATCTGAGTAACTATCATTTGCACAACTTGACTGGTTCTAAAGGAAATGATTCACTTTGCTGTTTAAAAATACCTGCTACCTGTTAATTGCTCTTCTGAGGCCGGGGTACATCTTACATTACCATACGTTTACTTTTAATCAGTTCACCCACATTTTACCCCCTCTGGCTAGTTAGGGAAGAAAGACGAAAGCAAACGATAATTTTCCAAAGAAAAGGCACACTGGTGCTCTAGTTTCAACCACAGCATCTGTTCAGGCAATCAGCTGCTGTTTAGCAGCCCCATGGTGAGCAACTAGGTACTATTTATTCCTCTCTGTCTCAATGGATTTTTAAACATTAACATATTGAAGTAATGCACAAACATTGTCAACTATTTTTCCATTTGTTTCCTTCTATTTTCTTGTTATCCATTCTGTTCTCTTAATATTAGACTCCTCATTTCATGGTTAATCTTTACTCTTCTTTCCGTTGGAGCCAGTCTTGCATTTACACAGTTCTCCATTGGGATGGTCTCTTACCGTGTTTCCCCGAAAATAAGACCTAGCTGGACAGTCAGCTCTAATGCATCTTTTGGAGCAAAAATTAATATAAGACCCAGTTTTATTTTTGCTCCAAAAGACACATTAGAGCTGATTGTCCAGCTAGGTCTTATTTTCGGGGAAACACGGCAGCATCTCAATCCCTGAATCACTTGGGTTCTTTGCTGCACACGGAGGGCCACAATTGTGGTTTAGCACAGGGAAGGAGTTATATGATACCAGCTTAACACAGTGACAGACATATAGGTGGGACACAGTGCATGTTGACTGCATGGATCTCATCTAATTATGCAACCAAATGTGAAACAAACATGTACAAGTATGTGCAAGTAAGGAGCAACCGTGGGAGAAAATATGACTTTTCTAATGATCTCAGGTGTCACCAGGCTCCCAGCAGGAAACAGGCACGGGCTTTTGGATAATTTGAAGTGAATTTAGTGAAGGGACTATTTGTGAATGTTCGGGCAGATATATGCAAATCAAGAGAGAACAATTACCAGCTTCTGGAGACAGACAGACAGGGAGGGTCATCAGCAAGGGCTGTGACCTTCAGACACGTGTCCCATGACAACCTCCTTGGATAGAAGTTGAGCAACAAATACTCTGTCTCCTTTTCCTCCTTTCACTGTCTTGCTGGGGCTTCCTGATGAGCAGAACACAGCTGGAAGCCAGACAGGTCAGCCACCCAGGGCCCAGGGCAGAGTAGAGAAGGGCAGAGGTCTATTGGGAGAGATATAGAGAAGGAATACACCACAAGAAGTAATAGTATCACCTTATGCAATAAGAGAATGATGCCCTTTATGTGGATCCCAAAAATATGAATTGTTCTTTGGTCTTACGGATTTAGGGCACAGACCTTATTCATCTTTGCCTATTTAGCATATTGACTGAACAGAGAAGATAATCAGATCTCACAGCCAGATTTTTGTTGACTGAGGGTTTGTAAACTCATAGAGCTGGCAAGCACTGCCTCCTTCTTCAGCACACGACGTAACTGAGCCCCAGAGGGACTCAGCAGCCTTCTCAGGGCCACTTCGCGGCACATCCTACACAAGAACCCAGTTTCGTGATCATCTTGTTAGTGGGATTCCTATTTCCTAAAGAATCAGTTCTCCAAGCTGTTTGCAATATATCCCTTTACTTCTTCAAACAAATGCTTAGTGCCCACTGTCTGCCAGGCACTGTTTCAGGTGCTGAGGATTCAGCAGTAATCAGAACAGACAGTAGGAGTCCCTGACCTCACAGAGCTTACATTCCGTCCGGGCAGGAGGTAGTGAACAAATACATTTTCAAATGTAAGTATCACGTCAGATGGTGATAAGGGTTTTAAAGAAAAACAAAACAGGGAAGGCAGTGACCAATCAGAGAAAGCCTCACACGAAGGTGACCTTTGAGCAAGAAGGACGCGATGAACTCTCTGGATACAAATATCTGGATTGATTGTCTGTCATCTCAATATCTGTCTGTCTGTCTGTCTGTCTATCCCTCCATCCCTCCACCCCCCTCCCCCCACCTGGGGGAAGAGTGTTGCAGGCAAATGCTGAGGTCCTGATGCAGGAGCACCGTGAATCTGTGTGACGGGGTTAATGGGAGTCTGAGGGAGAAGAGTGGAAGGAGATGAGGTCAGAGAGAGAGGAAAGTCACAGTTGGTGGAGGCTGATTAGGACCTTGGAGGCTGCAGGACCCTGAAGAGGGTTCGTGGGGAGGGTGGCACCTGACCAGAGTGAAAAGACCTTATTTATGTTTCAACAAAGTCACTCTCACTGATATGTGAAGGGAGGACTCTGAAGGGCCAAGGGCAAGAACAGGGAGACCAGTTAAGGAAACCATTGCAAAATCCTAAAGCGGAAATAGTTTTCTTATTGTCTCTAATAGGAAAAGTAATTCATACTTATACTAGAAAAAAACAAACAATGAGAAATGTGTAAAAAATAAAAATTATCTCTAATCTCGGCATTCAGACATAACCACTATTAGCATCTTGGTATATAATCTTCCAGAACTTTAAAAAAATCTCATGATGAGATCATAGTACCTATACTTTTTTGTATAATAAAACACTCTACAGATCTTTAAGTTTAAATAAATATAGAACTACATCACTAATTTTAATAACCACAAAGTATTCCATTGTCAAGCTCTACCACACTTGTTTAAGCTGATTCTTTATTAATGAACATTTAGATTGTTTCACCATTATATACAAAGCCGAGACACTTGACAGTATCCTCATTTATCTTTTGTCCAAGTTTACATTTCCCGCTTTGATATCTATGAAGCAGAGTAAGTCTTGACCCACTCTGCTTCATAGATATCAAAGCGGGAAGATTTATCTTTCCCTGCCCTTATCAATGGATAGACTGACATGCACAGCCAATTGGTAATATCGATTGCATTTGAAATCCAAGTCTCTTCCCTGCTATTCTAACCATTAGTAGGTACTTTGCTAGAGAATATCTATACTAAAGCATGGATAATATCCGTACTAAAGCACACTTTTGAGAAAAAAATATTTTTCAAAAGAAATAAAAATCATCTATAATAAAGAAGAAACTATTTGTTTTTTTAAGCTCAAGTCTCATATAGGAAGTTTGTGTGGTACTGGCTTCTCATTCCCACATGCATGGAGAGTCCGAGATCTGTTACAGAACATGGATTAGTATGAGGTCAGACAATTAAGTTCATGAACTGATCCTAGAAAAAGTGCTGCATACCTCATTGCTGAATATCACTACGGTCACCTTCAAAGTACTCCCCTTGGGAAGCTATGCACTGATGCCAGTGCCTAGTCCACCCTTCAAAGCAATTTTGGAACTCTTTTCTGGAATGGCGTCAGAGCTGTCATTATATTACCATCGATGTCCTGAATGTTATCAAAATGTCTTCCTTTCAATATTTCCTTTATATTCAGGTAAAGAAAGAAGTCATTGGGGGCCAGATCAGGTGAGTAGGTAGGGTGTGCCAATACAGTTATTTGTTTCCTGCCTAAAAAACTCCCTCACAGACAGTGCCATATGAACTGGTGTATTGTCGTGATGCAAGAGCCATGAATTGTTGGCGAAAAGTTCAGGTCGTCTAACTTTTTCACGCAGCCTTTTCAGCACTTCCAAATAGTAAACTTGGTTAACTGTTTGTCCAGTTGGTACAAATTCATAATGAATAATCCCTCTGATATCAAAAAGGTTTAGCAGCATCGTTGCAACAAATGTGCAAAGTTAACTGTCAGACCTCATATTACCATCTAATTCCAGCCCTAAGCGTCTGCCATATTTAAAAATGTAAATGTGTGTCCATTCTGGCCCAGTGGAATGTTTCTCCCATCGGTAGTCCTGTTCACGTGTTCATAAAGGGATTCCAATGGCCAACAGATTCTGAGGATCACGAACATTAGGGACTGACCAACAACTGTTCCTCCGGAGAAAGTAGGAAAACACATCCCCAGATGGCAGTAGTTCACAAGTCATCCAGCAGATGGCAATAGGTCACAGACTTTCAGAGCCTGAAGAGCCCTGTAGAATTAGTTTGGAGTCTCTTGAAATGGTTGAGCTGAGGGCAAAACCGAGAAGCTCCATGATACTGCCCCAAATGATTGGCTTCTTCCGTGCTTAACTACTTCCAACCAAAATAGGAGAGGGCCACTAGTTTTTGCGATGGAAAGAGATACTAGTTTTTGCGATGGAAAGAGAAGTAAGAGAAGTCCGCAAGCAGAAACTGGAATCTCCAGTGATCTGAGGGCTTTGTAACAATGTTATCAGCATAATTGTGTCTTAATGGTACAAAGAACTGCTATGACAAATTTCTTTCTAAAATACAATGAAATCAAGAGCTTTCAAATTCAGAAAGAATTGAAACAGTGAAAATTAGGGAAATAGATAAGAAAAGCTACAAATAACTTGAAGTCAGGCCGTTTTTGTTTTTATTTTTTGCTTCACGCATCACCACTGGTAATTATTTACATTAATCTGCAAAATATGCTGGTGATGCTCAAATCTGTAGTGATTCCTGAGTCTGTAGTGATTATTGCACTTGTTTAAGCATACATTTACTAATTAGTTTTACAAATGTGTATTCAATGTCTATAATATGCCAGGCAATTTCTGGGAGCTGGGGTCTTAACAGTAAACAAGATAGACGATGTCCGTGCCCTCGTCGAGTTTGCATGTGGGACAATCAGTCTCAGTCAGTAAGTAAATAATAAGTATATATTACATCTTATTATATAAATAAAACATTTGTAATGGTAAGTGCTAAGACGGAAAAAGAAGGCATGAGTGGGCATAGGGGATTGTGGGAGCTGCTGTTTGGGACAGGCTATCAGGAAGGCTTCTCTTCAAAAGAGAGATTTGAGCAGAGTCTTTCTATGTGGAGGGAGCAGCAAGTGCACAGGTCCTGGGGTGAGAGCAGGTTTGGAATGTTCCAGGAGCAGTAAGGAGGCCCATGTGGCAGGAACCTGATAAAGTAAGGAGAAGAATGACAGGACCATGTCCAACCTTGTATGTCCTGGTGAGGACTCTGGGTTTTATTCTAAGTGAGATGCAAAGATCTTGAAGTGTTTTGAGTTGCAGACTATGATCTGACCTACATTTTCAACAGGATCACGGTGGCTACAGTGTGGAAATCAGTGGAGAGGAAGGGAGATCAATAGAGAGGCAATTTTGTATTGCTTTAAGGAGAATATACATGAAAGGGTAGAGAAGCAAACCCAAATCATGGAATGTTGGCCCTAGCAGGTAGTTTAAGGACGTGGCCAAACTTCCACAGGTTTCTGATAAGGAACTGTAACATCACCAGATTATGTGAGTAGTTCTAGGTCACAGTCAGTCGCCATGAATGTTAGATTCACTGGGCTCTGGCCAGGGCTCCTTGCCTTGCCTTTCCTCCCCTCTTCTCTGCTGCAGAGACCCCACTTGCATGCACGGTTGTGCCTTTCCATCAAGAGCAGTGCGACTTCTTGCCACCTGACAATTTCTCACCTGTCTCTTATATCCTCAGAGTAGGGAGACTCAGCATTATTTTGGGCACCATTGGGCAGTAGTTCTCAACTGGGGGTAATTTTGGTCCAATGGGAAGCACTTGGCAATGTCTGAAGATACTTTTGGCTGTCACAGCGGGGATGAAGGTGCCACTGCCATATCTAGTGGGCAGAAGCCAGGCATGCCACTAAACATCGTGCAATGTATAGAACAGCCACCACTACTAAAAGTGAGGCCGCCCAAAATGTCAACAGTACCAAGGATGAGAAACTCTACTATAGGACAAAAATAAAATGAGAAAATCTAACCCTTGCTCACAATAAAATGGCAGGCTGAAAAAGAAACTGACATTCCAAAAAACAACTAGAGCAAAGTATTTCTCAAACATTTTTGGACTGCAACCCAAAGTATTTCTCAAACTTTTTTGGACTGCAACCCAAAGTAAGAATACAATTTGCACTGCAACCACTACATGCAAACATATCTAGAAACGTGTGTTTGTGCAAATGTTAATACTCAGAACAATACTCACCTATGCTAAATGCAGAATTTTACATTTGTACACCACTTGTTTCCATTTCTAAAAATGTGCTCAGGCCCCACTGAATTATTTTTACTATCCACTAATGGATTTGACATCTGCAGTGTGAACACTACTGAATCTAATATATAAGGAAATTGAATAGTTTCATATAACCTATATATTAGCACTGAAAGACATATGTTAAGGGTGTAGAAGTCACCAAAGAGATCAGCCATTAATGTCACAAATATTTGTTTTTGTCAAACCCTCTTCAAAGAGAATTGAACCAGTCCTTGCCTTCTGGGGGTTCACAATTCAGTGCAGCAAAGAGGCTTGTACAGAACAATAGCAGGTCTTGGAATAAGGTCATTTCATTGGATGTCATTTCATTACAACATTGATGAGATGCCATAGCAACTTAACTCCTGTTTATATCAATGAGCCTATGGTAAAATTGGTTTCTTTATATATCCTTCCCTTAAAGTCACAGAACCTCTCGATGATGTTAAGTGAGGACTTACTGTACTTGTCTAGTGACATGCAATGCACAGAACGTGCTCTGCAGCCCAGGCTGGCAGGTGGGGTGTGACTGACTTTATGAATTAGGGAGCTAGGAGGTGGGTGGGCAAAGGTTTCGTAGTGAGGTGACATTGGGGATGGCTGGTAAAAAAAAAAAAGTTGAGTGGAATTTCTCCAAAGGGCCAGGGGATGAAGATCAGCAGAATCTGGTTGAGTGTTGACGGGGCATTTTTGAGGAGACGCATGAGGCCAAAAGAGAAAGGGACACACAGGCAGAAAGTAGAAACCCACCCTGCACTCCATTATTTTGAATGTTTTTACATTTCTTATAAATGCAATGACATGGCAAATATCCTTTTGTGACTAATTATTCTCCACAACATTGTTTTCTACTTTTATGCAAGTCGTATTGTAAAGTTCTAGTTCAGCAGTTTCAATCCTGTATGGTGTTCCACTATATGAATATCCCAGCGTTCATTCATTAATTATTTGGGTATTGCACATGTGAATTGTTCCGATGGCAGCCACGACTAACAATGTTGCAATGCACAGTCTCAGGTTTCCTTGAGCATGTGCCTGCAAGTAGAATTGCTAGGTTGTCTTACATGAATGTCCTCAGCTTCATCACCTATTAGACAATTTTTCCTCAGCGTGTTTGTAGGTATCTCTACTCCCACTGGCAGTGTGTTCAAAATTCTTCTTGCTGTATATCCTTGGTATTATATCCTGTATATCCTGATAACACTTGGTATTATCAGACTTACAAACATGGTCAATCTGGTGGATGTAAAGTGATATATTGTTGTTGTTTTGATTTACATTTTTCCATTTCTAGTGAGGTTGCATACAATTTTATAACTTTATCAGTCATCCTATGACTTGACTGTTTATATGCTTTGCCTATTTTTATTGATATATATACTTATATATAAACATATATAGATATTAATATACATACTAATTTATAGATCTATTATTTACATACACAATATATATTAATAAGCATTAACATATACATTTATATACTATTAGGTTGGTGCAAAAGTAATTGCAGTTTAAAAGGTTAAAAATAATTGCAACACCTGCAATTACTTTTGCACCAACCTAATAATCCTTATTCAATAATATGTGCCACAAATATCTTCTGCTCCTCTGTGACTTATCTTTCACTTCACATATCAATTACTGAACAGAAGCATTTTAGTCATTATAGTTAAATATTTTAATTTTTCCTTGATTTATGTTTTCTAGTTTTTTTAACTGCTGCCTTTTTCTAAGGTCATTGAGCAAAATCCTGTATTTTATTCTAAAAGTTTAAAATTTTTGTTTTTTATATTTAGGGTCTTAATCTACCTGGGAGTTCCTTTTGGGTATGGAAAAGTTGGAACCTAATTCTTTTTTTTCTGTTCAGATAACCAGTTACCCCAGCGCCAATTACTGAACCCCTCGTCCTCTCTCCTACTGATTTGTAATGGCAGCTTTCTGATGTATCATACCTCCATATATTTGTGGACCTGTTTCTGAGTTCTGTAGTCTATTCCTTTATCCCTACATCAGCACCACACTGTCTTAATTTCTGAAGCTTTATAAAGTCATGGTATCTGGCAGGTGATTTTACTTCCCCTTGTTCTTCTTCAAAATTGCCCTGTCTGTTGTTGACCCTTTGCTCTTCAATATACATTTTAGAATCAGTTTTTCAATTCCATGAAAACCCTACTGGGACTGAAAAAATCAGAAGTATACCATGTTGAAACATCAGAGAAAGTCACTATTTATAGAAAAGCTGTGATCTCTTTATAAAAACAAACATACAGGTTTTTGTAAAATAAAAGTCATCCTTAATTTATTAATAGAAATTTGTATTTTGCGTATTCGTTTTTTCTTATAGTGGAATACCCTTGAACTTGTTTTGCATTCAGTCAGTGGCGTGACTCTTCTGGTTCTAAATAAATGCCTCCCTTTTAATGTTCTCTTTTCCTAATTAACAAAGTGCCAAGTAGAAAGAGATAAGTTATGCCCTTTAATTACAATAACCCCAGGCTACTGGGAGAATTCTTATCACTAGGTTCGACTGTACATTTTGTCTTCATTTAGAAATATCATTAATATAAACTTCATGTAAGCCCTCGATTTGAGATCTGAGGTGGTGGGGCCCGTGGGACATAAGAGCAGAGATCTTTATTCTGAGTTTCTTCTAGTCATGCTGCAAATGGTCCTGTGTCCATTTCCTCTGTTTTTTTTAAAAAAAGGGAAATGCCTGCTAGCCTGCGTTATTATGGAGATAGGGAGTTTGAGGTGCTGCAAAGAGTCCTGGAGTGTAGCATTAGGAGTCTAGAATTCTAGATCAGCTCTGCCAGTAATGAACTGTTTGTGCAAGTCACATGGACTCACTGAGCCTCAGTTTACTGCTCTGCAAAATGGACTTGTGCTAACAGATGTCTAAGGTTTTTCTACAAAAGTCAAAATTTCTTTGACTCTGAGTCTTTATAATTCCATATTCCTTTCTCCACTCTTATCTTTCACTCTTCATTTCCCTGAACTGAGAAATAATCTCTGGCTGTAAGGACATATGTTATATACACTCTCAAAACAGAACAATTTTTATAAAGACCAAAGAGCTTTATCCAGTGAACAATATATGCCTATTTTACTTGTCAAAAGCAGCAGAGAATCTGGAATCATTTCCATTCTCATCGTGGTACCATTGCATACCTGCAGTAACACATTTGTGGTCCTTTAGTTGAAGGAGTTTCCTTCAAGATAGACTTCCTAGGGTGGGTTAAGGGGCTGGAAGTGACTTCTCTTCTGCGACCTCTGTTCACACATTTATGAAATGAGACGTCGGTGGTGTCTAAGGTCTCTTTTAACTCTAAACTTCTAGACTGAGGTAGGCAAAGGGACAGGATGGTGGCGGTTTTGAGGGACTGTCTCTGGATATGAGGGCAGAGTCTCGCTGTGTAAGGATTTCTCTCCAAGGCACGGCCACGGGGGTGGGCAGGACAGAGTGAGTCCCACCATAGTGCAGCAGCATTGTGGGAGTGTCCTTTGCTTGCACCTGGTGGAGATGTTGGCCTTTGGTGAGTACGTGACGTGTTGGGTGGAGGATGAGAAGGAATATCATGAAGTCTAAAGTACGGTTTCTGCCCTCAAAGCGTTCATAGTTGAGTTGGGAAACACAAGGGCAACATTCCAAAGCCCGGAGTTCGGAAGGTGTAACTAAGCATCTTAAACATCTGTTGATTTCATCAAACTGTGGGAGCTTATTCCGAACTCACGATTAGGGCCATATGTGTGTGTGGATAGCCCCATCCAGGAGATGTAGGAGTGTCCCACAGGTCTTGGCAGCTCCATCTTTTGTGTGGTCACCATTTTTTCTCCAGACGAATCTGATGTTTTCTTTTTAGAATATCACTTGATTTTGGTCTCCTCATGATATACTCTATCTCCACAGAATACATGCTACTGGAAGGATGGATAGGCTGTGTATAAGGATGTAGGAGGGAATAGGATGGTGAGGTGGAGAAGAGCATTAAGCCAAGTCTTGGGGTAAGAAAACACAAGATGTAATCAGGAGACAACTGGTAGACCAGTTTGACTGTTAGGACTTTTGAAGAGGGAGAAAAAAGCTGAAGACACAATTTGGAGTCAGATTATAAGTGGCATGATGTAATCAGAAGCGAGATCAAGGATAAATTCTGGCTCTGCCGTTTATTATCTGTATGCCTTTGAGCAAGCTCTTTAATCTTTCTGAGTTTATATCTCCACATGGTAAGATGGGAGTAATAATACCAATTTCACAGGATTTTGTGAAGGTTAATAGCAACAATGTATGAAAGCTCCTGGCACAGTAAACATGCTCAGTAAATGTTAATTTTCTAAATCCCAGGCTCTTTCTGCTTCACCAGTGGCTTCTTCTCTTATAGGTGACTAGGGGAGCAGCAACCACACAGACCTGGCTTTGAGTCAGGCTCAGCCAGTCACAAAGTCTGATTTTAGGTCACTTAACCTCCGTGAGCTTTCATTTGCAGATCTACCAATGAAGTGAACTATATTTACGTTGCAGGATTATTGTAAAGTTTAGAAATGTATTATGTTAAGCGCACAACAGTCACTATTCCTCGAGGAGAAGCAGGAGGCTTCAATAAGTAGTGGTGGTGGGAGAAAGAAGGAGAAGTTGTTATCATTGAGATTCTTGAATTCCTGATCAAGGAGCCTAGGATTTGTCTTGTAGGCAGTGCGTGTGCCTGTGTGTCTGTGGGGGGCGGGGGAGGGGGACGGGTGTCTTTGAAAGTTTTTTTTCAGATAAGTATCATAAGATGAAATGAAGAGAATTTTGACATTGATGAGAATAGTACAGTAGTGGCAAAAATGTGCACAGGACAGGAAAGAACATTCTGGAGGCAGAGGCCAACCTATCGAAGATAAAACCCAGCTCCCTTCATGTATGTGCTATATAATTCTTTTATTACTAAACGGATTCTTTCCTCTGAAGTCTGACAATTCTAAATATATGAGAGAGAGAGACATAGAAATGGAGAGTAAGAAAGAGACAGAGAGAAGAAAGAGACCCAGAGAAAGAAAGAGAGAGGCTAGGAGAGAGGTAGAAAGATACACAGATACAGAGAGACAAGAGAGGGAAAAGTTGTCTTCGAGAGTTTCTTGGGTTTTTTGTATGAGGACGCCTGGCCCCCAGCTGTGCTGGCTGGATACAGGTGCCTCAAGAGAACTTGCAGGCAGGTGTAAGTGTGGCATCAACAGGCTGGAAGTTTCAGCCAACAGCTCCACCAAGATGTCCCTGGACACCTGACAATAGCCCCTTCTTCACTGTCTCCAGATCACCTGCTAACCGTGTTTCTCTCTTCCTGGTCCAGGCGGAGAGTTCTGGTCAGCAGTGTGCCCACTGAAAACACCTCCCACACTCCCTTGCTGTCATTTCCTTCAGCTCCATTTTCAATCTGCTTGCTATTTTGCTTAGTAGAAGGTAGTTTGCTTTTGTGAGAAAGGTGTTTGGCTTAGTTTACTCTGAAAGCAGAATGTCTTTTAGTTCAGTTTGTGTTTTTAATGTCTTCCTTCCTTCCTTCCTCCCTACCTCCCTCCATCCCTCCCTCCTTCCCTCCCTCCTTCCCTCCCTCCTGCTTTCCCTCTCTCCTTGCCCTCCCTTCCTTCCTTCCTTCCTTCCTTCCTTCCTTCCTTCCTTCCTTCCTTCCTTCCTTCCTTCCTTCCTTCCTTCCTTCTTTCTATACATCTTTCCTTCCTTCATTCCATCTTTACTTTCTTAAACCAGTCATCCAAAGACTGGATGTCTAATAATTAATGGGCTTCAAAAACCTACAAAAGTCAGGGGCCCGGCTCAGGCGGTTAGAGCTCCATGCTCCTAACTATGAAGGTTGCTGGTTCGATTCCTACATGGGCCAGTGGGCTCTCAACCACAAGGTTGCCAGTTCAATTTCTCGAGTCCCGCAAGGGATAGTGGGCTGCGCCCCCTGCAACTAGCAAAGGCAACTGGACCTGGAGCTGAGCTGTGCCCTCCACAACTAAGATTTAAAGGACAACAAACTTGGAAAAAAGGCCTGGAAGTACACACTGTTCCCCAATAAAATCCTGTTCCCCTTTTCCAATAAAAAAATAAAAATGAACTGTTGAAAAAACAAACACCTACAAAAGTCAGTTTCTGTTGCCACAGTTGTTACTGCCCCCATGACTGGTGCCTGGTGTGCCTGTATAGAGAAGGCAGCTGGTACCTGTGCTCATCCAAACCTCCTGGGAGGAAATGGGGGTGCCATGAAGCAGCACTTTGAAAGACTCCCACCTCTTGGAGGAGTGCTTCCTGTGTGTAGCCTAAGTCAGGACAGTAACAGATGAGTTGATTTCATAGATAACAATAAAAATGCTAATCTGACCTTCCCCCAAAGGACAATGCCCTGTATTTTCTCCTAAGAGTTCTTCTCAGCCCACCTTCCAGTTCTGAAAGATTCCATTGTCCCATTAACAGGGATGGAAATGGTTGGCTCCTAAGATACCACATAGGGCCCCTTTTTTCTGGATGTGGGAGTGTTTGCTCTATTATAATGTCTCTTATTTCAAATAATTTTCAAGGAAATATTTCATATATCAAAAAGTACATATATAAAACATAAAAACAATAGGAACACTCACATGTACCCAGCACCTATCTTAAGAAACAGAATATTACAGAATACTCTTTAAGGCCTTGTGTATCACACCTCACTCACATCTTTCTAACCTCCCCCAGGTGTTTTTGTCACTGTCTTACTTTTCTTATGAGTTTAAACTACCTATACTGGGAGTGCCCAAAAAATGTATACAAGTGGACACTTTGGTCAACATTGCTCAAGCAGTGGTCTGCCGTAATCAGAAGTGTCTGGACGCTGATGGCACTTTGATCACCTCTTGTAATTGCAGATGTCAAATGTGACTTGCATTCATCTTTTGTTATTGGTATATATTGAGTATTACAATTTTAATAGTTTTTTTCCTTTCTTAAAATGTGTATACGTTTTTTTGGGCACCCTCTGTATATGTATCCTTAAATAATATATTAAGTTTTGCTTGCTGTTGACTTTTGTATAAATGGCATCAAACTGGATGTGCTTTTCAGAACTTGAATTTTTTGCATGAAATAGTGTAAGACTAAACCATGTTGATGCATTATTAAATATTTATTCATTCATTTCTCTTCCTATTCCATTCCATAGATATACTATAATTCACTTACTCATTCTCTGTTGATAGATATTTGGGGTATTACTTACTATTGTAAATAACAAATCTGTGATTTTTTTTTAATTACAAATTCTGATGCTATGAACATATTTTACACATCTCTTCGTATACACGTTGGAAGAGTTTCTCCAGGTTTTGTAAGTTGGCATGAGATTGCTGGGTCTGAACATTTTCTACTTTTTAAATACTTCCAGGTGTTTCACAAAGTGGTTGTACACATCTAACATTAGTGTGTAAGAGTCCCCTTTGATCCCATCCTTGGTGATACTTTTTATTGCCCAACTTTTACACTTTTGCCAGTCTTGTCAGTATAAAATGGCAGCTCTGGGTTTAATTGGTATCTTTCTGATGACTGATGAGATGAATACTTCTTCCTATTTTTTGGTCATTGATGCTTCCTCTTCTGTGTTGAACCGTATGTGTCCAATGCATCCTGATCCATTCGGCACAGCTCTGTATGTGGCTGAATTCGGATACAAAAGGGAGTGAAGGCATGTGCTGACAGCAGTGTGTTGCTTTTCTCTGTGAAGGCCCCGAGGAAGCAGGAAGTGGCCACTATGGACCCCATTACATAACCCACTCGGGAGTCAGTGAGGACGATGATGGATTTGATGATGACTTGGATTTGGATATTTCCTTTGAGGAGGTAACAAAAATCTCTGCTCTTGAAACTCAGGGTGTTTTTGTTTTGTTCCTAAACAAGGCCATTTTGCTAATTTACTGTGACCATTTTACTTAAAACTTACTTAAGTTGGCTCATTTGCTTTTAATACATTTATTTCCTCTGACTATTAGGCTCCAGGAGCTCATTAAGTTAGTAGGAACTAAGTACCAACCACGCTGATGTTCTGTAGCCCCTGCCTGCTGACTTCCCAGTCTGGCAAAAACATATGGAGATTTCCCACCAAGTGAAATTTTACGAAGTCAGGTATTATAGGGAAATGAACAATTCCATCTTTGTGATATTTTAATAATAAACCATGAATATCAGCTTTACTACTGATTTTTTGTGAAATACAAAGCAAGGTACTTCAAATCCTTGAGTCTCATGTTCTTTACCTCTACTCTGAGGTCAGTACTACCTGCCCCATCTACATCCCAGGGTTGTGGGAAGTATCAAAAGTGCCCATATTTTCAAGTGTGAGACATCAGTCATAACCAAGGCAGTCTAATTGCTGTGCTCTGCTAATCCATTCCCTTCTCTGGCTTTAGGTTAAACCACTTCCTGTTATCAAAGGAGGTAATAAGAAATTGTTGGTGGAATCCAAGACTGCGCCCAGATCCAATCCAAAGACCGTTTCCAGGCTCGGCCCTCCTACCCCAGCCTCTCTCCCTGCGACTACGGTGGCTCCCCAGCCCACTCCATTGGCGAGAAAAGGAAAGAATGATGTGGCTGTGATGCCGAGGGTCTTTGACATGTCTTGTGATGAAACTCTCTGCTCTGCTGACAGCTTTTGTGTCAATGACTATACCTGGGGGGGCTCACAATGCCACTGCAACCTGGGCAAAGGTGGTGAGAGCTGCTCGGAAGGTAGGCCCTTGGAGGGGGGAAGAACATGGTGGTGGGTTGGCCCCACTGGAAACCAGAGTGCAGTTTTGCGGTCCACATATGGTTCCTTCTAGCCCTTTTTCTATGATAATCCCCTTCTTCCAGGTGGAAGTCATTAAATTCGCTACCCAGGGCAAATATGAGGCCCGTTTCATTGCTTTTAGTTAGAGAGCAGCTCTATTTCTATGTGTGCCAAATGTGTAATACTTTTGGTGCAATTAATGCATCCTAATGGCACCTTGGGGAGGTGGGCTTTACTTTTATCACACCTCTACTGAAAAAAAATTACAGCCGAAATTTGTGCATGAAGGTAAGAAAGATAATAATTGAGCCAATTTATATTACACAGATGTACAGCTGGAAAGAAGGTGTCAGTAGCCTTACAGACATGGATGTCTTTTTAGGGTAGCAAATAACAGTCTCCAAAGATCCAGCTTCTCCCTAAGAAGTTCAGAAGCTCAGAGTCCCCAAGAAGGAGAATTGTAGATGTGAAAAGTGGATGGAAAAAGATAGTAAACTAGGTTTAACGGATTATCAGAGGTTTTCACTTAGTGGCATCCAGGCAATGGTGTGTATTGATTTTCACATTTGAAGAAGTGAGGAAACCGCATGTTTTTGTGTTGTCTTTTTCTCTTTTCAGATATTGCTATACAGTATCCTCAGTTCTTTGGCCACTCCTATGTAACCTTTGAGCCTCTGAAGAACTCCTATCAGGCATTTCAAATTACTGTTGAATTTAGGGTAAGAAGAATTAGTTGTTTGATGAGTGCCTATTGGACCTCTTAACACAACAATGTGCTACATCAAAAGGGAGGAGGAGAGAGGGAGAGGAAGCAGGGAGGTAAATACCAAAGGTAAATATGACCTAGAGCCTGTCCTGACACAGAGCCTGTCCCTAAACCCATTCACAGGGAAACAAGGACGATGGGCACAGTCACACACTCAGGGGTGCCAGTGAGGGGAGGGTGGCTTCTGTAGGTTCTGAACTGTGCAAGTGGCTGCCCGGAAGTTTCCCAGAGAGAATGTTTGGGTCCCAGCCATGTTGCTCATCATAGTGGTTCCTCCCTGGCCTGGATTTCAGAAGTCATAACGTACTCTCATTCCAAAAATCCCTTTTAAAGGGAGCTCAAATCTCTGTCTTCATTGCTATGCTGTAACTGAACAAAGAGGAAAACCATTATACACACCCTGGCACAGAGTGAGGCCCAATAGATGCTCTCTGATCCGAATCAGCTGCAGATCAGAAGTGAATCAGTGACTTCAGCTTAAAGTGATTGTTTTGGGTATCTCAGATGACATAAAAAGGTTTTGGAGATCTGGAAACAAGTCCCCTTTGAGGTCATGGTCACAGTGTTGAGTGTGCAGAGATGATTTGTTCGAGTCTAGGGACAGCTCACATGGGTGAAAATAACTAGTTGTTTTTATTGCCCTGTTCTCCTGATACAAGGAAAGAAGCAAATGTGCGTGCTTCCCCAGAGGGAGGGAAGTAAAATAATAATAATAGTAATAATAATAATAAAGAAAAACATAGGCTTCTCTTTGGTGAGAACAGAATTTGATGGACACGAGAACAACTTCTCTGTGACCATGGTCTTTGTACATGTGCCGGTGGATCCACAAAGCCAAGTAAAGAGCAGGTCAAATACGAGGCTGCGTTCCTCTCCCTTACCTCCCCGCTATTCCTCACATACCACATCACTGCCACTGGTTTATTAGAAATGAACTGGGACCAGGTACCTGGGAATTAAGTGGAGTCCATGTGCTTGCCCCATTGTCATAGGACCACAGAGGGGAATGCTCAAGTTTCATATTCATGAGTGTTTCTAGGTGGTGCTTTCTGGAAGAGGAGGTGCTCATTATTCCTGTGGCTTTTGTTTGTGTGATAACAGGCAGAGGCGGAGGATGGCTTGCTGCTCTACTGCGGGGAGAACGAACACGGGAGGGGCGATTTCATGTCCCTGGCCATCATCCGACGCTCACTCCAATTCAGGTAACTCCTGCCAAAAGCCCGCAGATTTTTTTTTTAATACTACCCTACGTTATATTTACAGCTTTATAGTATGACTAAAATGCAGAGGGTGCCAAAAAATGTATACTCATTTTAAGAAAGGAAACAACTGGACTAAAATTATAATACTCAATATATACCGATAACAAAAGATGAATACAAGTCATGTATATACACTTTTTTTGGCACCTCCGCTATGTACAGGATGGATTCCTGCAGATAAAGAACAGTGTGTATTAAGGTGAGCATGGACCAGTTTACTAAATGCTGGAGTGTCAGGACTGCAAGGCAACCTTTGCACCTTGAGTTTTGGAACCTTATAACCATTCATTCAACAGCAAATGTTTCTTGAGCACCCACAGTGTACCGGGCCCTGCTGTAGTTCCTGCAAATACCGCAGTGAGCCAAACCAGTCAAGTCCCTTCTGTCCTGGAATTCCAGTGGATGTGATGGGGTGAAGGTGGGGATCTTCTCCTTGTCCCCTGTAGTAAATATGACTGACAGGGAGAGCAGAGAGGAGGCTGCAACTTCCTAAAACTTCCCAGAGGCTCAAACCCCATCCATGTCTTCTCCTGAGGCTTCCCTCCTCTGTCATTTCTCTCCCAACCCACTTTGGAAGCCACCTTGAGTTCGTGCGTGGTTTTCTGGGGACAGAGTTCAGTGGAAGTATGAGTGTTTTAACCACCTCATGGAGGTGTATACAGCCCCTATTTGTAAACAACCAGTGGGGCTCAGCCTTATCCTTCTTCACAGCATCCTGGTGGTACCATCCCCCTGCTACCTGACCCAGCAAATAGCTTAACCTCTCTAAGCCTGTGTTTCCGCCAGGGCTATTATGAGGATTAAATGTGTTAATGCATAAAAGTGCTTACAGCAGTGCCTGATCCATAGCAAGCTCTTAATCAGCACCAACCCTTATTGTCTTTTGCTTATTTCAGCACAAAAATTACTGTTGGTTAAGTTGGAGAAGACAATTGAGCATCCCACTTGGGGTAGAAAAATGGCGCCCCCATCCTTTGCTAAATGCTTTGACTCATGGGGGTTTGATGTTAGCCACCAGGATCTGGGGCCGCGGGCTCTAACACTTGGAGTATCTCACAGATTTCAGTAGCACTGGCAGTTAGTGTCTGGGAGCTTCTCTCCAACCCTGCAACTCATACTGTGATTCTGATAACCCTACTAAGTAAGCCTGTCCCGCCACGCCTCTCAGGCCCATTCCACTCCATGGAGGATCATGAGAAAAAGGGAGGCTGTGAGAGCGGGTGGCAGTTAGTGCAAGTCCTGGAAAGGAGGATGCTGGCCATGCTTCCTTCCCCACTGGCAATTTCAGGACTCTTGGGTAAATGGCATGGTGGCTGTTTGGAAGTTGAATGGAAAGGGTCCAAATTCTAGATGTCAGGCATAGGGACCACTGGGCACCTTGGGCCAGAGGGAGGTTGGGGGGAAATGAAGAAGAAGAATGTGACTCTCTGAGAATTCTCCCCTCGCCTCAAAGCTGGAGCCTCCTATGGAACCTGCTCCCGCATTTGGGCCCAGCCAAACACAGATGGCATGGCAGCGTTGGCCAGCTTGCCAAAATGAATGTGAAACTTGGCTTTTCTCCATTTTATTAATATCACTGAGCTTGTCATTTGGAAGTTGGGGGACGTCCCCAGAGAAATCCCTGAAAGCAGAATGACTCCTGATTTGCTGCACCTTAAATCCCCTTTAAGCATCTGGTGATCTCTGAAAAAGGGAAGAAGGTGCTCAGTTGCCCATCGTTTTCTAAGCTACAGAGAAAATCAGGTTAAAGAAGGCCCCACATAGGTTCTAAGGGCAGATTAAATATAACTAGACTGGGGTCACCCCCGGGAACAGGTGTCCGGTTCTTCCATAGATTTAAGCAGCTCTTGATGTTCGTAAGCTGAGCTCTGAACAGATTGACTCTCAAAGAAGCCATCACCCTGGAAGCGATGTCCATGGAGCCTGAAAATGTAACGAGCTGGTTAATCAAAGAATCTTCCCTTCTTTTTCCTCCTCCACAGGTTTAATTGTGGAACTGGGGTTGCCAGCATCATAAGTGAGACCAAAATCAAACTAGGGGCCTGGCACACGGTGACGCTGAACAGAGACGGGCTGAACGGGCTGCTGCAGCTGAACAATGGCACCCCGGTGACAGGCCAGTCCCAGGTGAGTGTGAGCCCACGCCCTGCCCATCCCCCTAGCACCCACCATAAGCATTCTGAGGGGCCCCACTGCAGAGCACTGAGGCGGATGAGGCGGATGTGGCCGATACCAGCTCCGAATGGGCCCTTTCACTTGGCGCACTGATGCCACTGCGCTCTGATGTGCTCCTGCTAATCTCGCCACGCTCGCTGGGCTTTCAGGGCGTGCAGCTAGCCCACATCTACGGAAGAGAGAACTGAATTTGCAGACATCCTCCCTGTCGGTGTACGTGGACGTGCGTGAGGACTTGTGCGCAGGGTACTGTTCCTTTTCCACTAGGACATTGGAGCCGGTGGTAGAGGACGAAGCCATGACTAGTGCCAGACTCAAAGCTGGCTTTTAAAGCAGAGGTGTTGCAATCCTGTGGCTTTAGAAAATAGTTCCAAAAGGTTCACTTGGTTCAATATGCAGGAATAATCTGTGTATCTACCTTTTTGGGGAGGTCATGATTATAGGAAGTGGTAAAACAATTTAACTGTGAGGGCTACAAAATCACCTACGTATTCACATATTTGTCATGCTTGGGGCAATTTTCAGACTATGTTTGGAATAAACAGTTTGGATTAGCAACTGCTAAGGAACCAAGCCTGTAATTATAATCACTCAGGTGTCCATATTCTCTGAGGAAAAATATAGCAAGAAAGCCTTTGTGTATATATGGATAGCTTCCCCCCCGCCTGGGGTATTCACTATTCCGTGCTGGCAACACATGTTATATAAAGGGCCATGCCTTCCTTATCCTCATTAATTTGGACCCCAATGATTTTAAAGGAATAAGAATCCAAATATAATGAATATGAATCCAGTGTGATTGCTTATGCATGTATTTCTAAGGAAGGAAAGGACAGGATAAATGAACTGGAGTCATGTCAATGCCAGAACAATAGGTCTAAGATGATTAAAATTAAGTTTGGAAAAAAAAAAATAAGTTTGCTAGGAATAAAGAAGCTTTAAACTTGCATGCAAAATGCTGACATGAAAATAGGATGAAGAAGCTATAATAGAAAAAACAAATGTGAAAATATCTTGTGATTTAAAGCAAGAAAGTTCAATAAAGGTTAATAAACAGAGCCATGTGGTAAGAACAAGCTAAAGAAGTTTTAGGTTGCATTAATAGAAGCATAGCACCTAGAAAAAGGGAGGTGATAATCTTATTTTAGTCTGGTGAATATGTGTATAGCTTCTGTGCTCTAATGGTGACTCTAATCCTCTAAGAGGATTGCATTCAGATCTGTGATTACACTCTAAGAGGGCCCCAGACAAACTAGAACATGTTCAAAGAGCAGTCAATGAAACAGGAAGATGGCTCAAAATCCCTGGAATGAGTGATTGAAAGAGTGTTGTTTAGTTTGGAGAAGAGAAGAGAAAGGTGTGTATGGTGGGTTTTCATCAGAATCAAAGGGAGAGTCTTGGGGAAGAAGAACTTATACTCTGTAAATGCCAAGGCTGAAGCTGAATGAGAAGAGCCACAGAAAACCAATTTTAGCTTTACCTAGTCACACAAAGGTGTACGGAGATGCAACAGACTTACTCAGGAGATGGTTCCCTGTCCTTGTGGGTGTTCAAAAGTAATTTATTAAAACCTTTTGGTAGGCATATACAAAAAATTTAGCACTCAATAGGAGCATAGGTTATATGCGTTTTCATGTTTTTTTCTAATCCTAAGAATCCATGATTTTAATGAATATAAGAGTTAATTGAAAGAAGTATATAATTTTATGGATACTCAGGGCAACATTTGTCTCTCTACTACCAGGACTTGCTAAGCAAATTGTAAAAGCAGGACCATAGATGTGGAATGTTTAATAAACTGTCTTGGGAGATAGTGATTCTGTCTTTAGTCAGGTTTCCTCGGAAACAGACCTGAGATGAGGAGTCCTGTGCAAATGATGCATTAAGTGTTCCCATAAGAAATCTGTAAGGGAGGGGAGAGATGGACAGGGAAAGGCAAAAGTGAGCAGGAGTGAGATCTCAGGCAAAGCTCTTCAGAGTCTAGCTCCAGCCTGATCCCACAGGGGAGCTCTGGAGTGTAATTTATACTAAGAGTGATCCCAACCCAAAGCAAGGGAATTGGATTCTCACACTTAGGTACCCATCAAAAACTGTTAAGGGTTGTGCCAGGGGGATGCAAACTCTAGGGCTTCCAGTTCTCTGTGTAAGCAGGCAAAGCAAGCTCCAGGGTTCTGAAGGCAACCCTCATCAAAGGACCAGGCTTAAAGACTATTGCCTGGAATGTTGTAAAGGGGGCCTCAAAGGAAACAGCCACCCCCCCCCCCCCAGTGCATATAATGTTCCAGAAAAGGAGAAAAGGATTGAGCTGTCAGTCAGGCCCTGAATGTGGTCTTGGATCAGAGAACAGGACCAAGAAGGTTGATGAGATCCAGAAGGGGTGAATTCTGAGAATCTTTATGAAATAAGCCAACAGGTCACTCAGTTAATGTAGCAAAAGCAGTGTGCCAGTGGCTGACAAATCCTTAAAATCCACTGTAAGTACTTTAAATTTTCCTAGCTCATATTCAGTATACTATTTACAAATGATTCTTTTCTATTCACTAGCAAAGATAAAGCAATGATTAGATGTTTTACTTTGGTAACAAAATGTAAAGGATAAAGATTACATTTCAGTGGCTTACAATCTGGACATTTTATAAATTCTGGCAGCATGCCTTTCCCAACCCCCTTCTTATCGCCCTTAATCTGAATGAATGAGATAGTTCCATAATCAAAAAATGAATGATTAAGGGTGCCTTAATTTTGTCCCACCTAATGTTGAACTCTGTGTTTTGTAATCTCAAAACCTGCAATCCAGGTTGTGGTTTGCTCGAAGACTGGAAATGTCCCCACCTAACTGCAATAACACTTAAAAAAAAATTGTGTCCATGAGCAAATTTAAAAATATTTTGTAACAAAATCTGTTTGGCAGTTCCACTCTTACACACACGTGCGCACACACTCACACACACATAGTGTTTCTTGCAGGATATACTATAAAGGTGACTAGGATAGTAAAAGAGTAAATGTTAGCCCACATATACACAAAATTAGTATTATCACCTTTGAGACACAAAGTAGCCCTGTGACCCATCCAAGGTACACAGTAAATTGGTGTCAGGACTGGAAAGAGAAAGTTTTTTTTGGATGCCCAGTGTGGTACACTGCCTATTAGGTTGCTCTTGGCTCTGACCTTCCTTCCCTTCCCTTCTAGGCATTCCAAAATCATCTCTTCTCTAAACATAGCCCTCTAAGGAGCTCACTGAGTTTCCTATAGTAACCATGGGTTTAATTTTGCAGTAGGGTAATGTCTTAAAGATAAATACAGATGGAAAAAAGCACTGGGGCTGTAAACTACATCTTAACCCTGTCCCTCATTAAACTCTGTTGAATGTTTGGTTTTTTATTTTGTTTAGTGAATCAGTTTTCATCTTTCTTAAAGGGCCAGTACAGTAAAATTACCTTCCGGACGCCTCTCTATCTTGGTGGGGCTCCCAGTGCTTACTGGTTGGTCAGAGCAACGGGAACAAACCGAGGCTTTCAAGGCTGTGTGCAGTCGCTCACAGTTAATGGGAAGAGAATCGACATGAGACCCTGGCCACTGGGGAAAGCACTCAGCGGGGCCAATGTGGGTAAGTGGTTGTCCAGTGGGCCGGGCACTCTTGTGGGATTGCCTTCTTGGTGTGGACCAGGGAGGTGAACAGCTTTGTGGTTGGCAAACCCAGGCAGCTTATTAATGCGGGACTTCAGGAAGGAGGTGGGCCCAAGGGGTGATGTTGGTGCTCTGCAGACCCCTAGTCTGGACACCAAGGCATGGTAAACAGTGTGGTACACCAAGCCCTTGGTTGTGTCCAGCTGCCATCTTGGCCCGCTTCATGAAAGTGGCATGGTCTCATAGGCAGAGCAGCAGTGCATCCCTTTCGCCGTTCCTCACCAGTCCAGTGGAGAAGCCAACAGAGTAACGTAAGAAGAGTTGTCACATACTCTCTACTTCTAAGAGAAATGGTCAAATTCTAATTCTTGACCACCGTATGCCCTCTCATTTACTCTTCACACTAATTCTAGGAGGTAGAAATTATGAGACCTATTTTATACGTGGAGAAACTGGGGCTTGTAAAAGTTAAATAACTTATCCAAAATAGCAGTCAGAGCTAGGATTCTTTTTTTCCATTTTCCTTTCTTTCTTTCTTTCTTTCTTTCTTTCTTTCTTTCTTTCTTTCTTTCTTTCTTTCTTTCTTTCTTTCTTTCTTTCTTCCTTCCTTCCTTCCTTCCTTCCTTCCTTCCTTCCTTCCTTCCTTCCTTCCTTCCTTCCTTCCTTCCTTCCTTTCTTTCTTTCTTTCTTTCTTTCTTCTTTAGTAAGATGTTATTTTTTGAGCATTTTAAGGTTCACATCAAAAATTGAGGGACGGTACACAGATTTCCCATATATCCCCTATCCCAACACACACACAGCCTCCCCCATTATCAATACCCCTCCCCAGAGGAGTACATCTGTTGCAATTGATGAACTTGTGTTGACCCGTCACAATCATCCTAAGTCCATTGTTTACGTTATGGTTCACTCATGGTGGTGTGCTCGTACATCCTAGGGTTAGGAAAAAAGTATAATGACATATATTCATCACTAGGGTATCATCCAGAGTATTTTCACTGCCTGAAAAATCCTCTGTGCTCTGTCTATTCATCTCTGTCCTTCTCACCCCCAAACCCTGACAACCACCAATCTTTTTATAGTCTATATAGTTTTACCTTTCCCAAAATGTCATATAGTTGTAATCATACAGTATGTAGCCTTCTCAGTTTGACTTCTTTCAATTAGTAATATACATTCACAGCTCCTCCATGTCTTTTCGTGGCTTGGTAGCTCATTTCTTTTTAGCATTGAATAATATTCCATTGTCTGGATTTATCACAGTTTATCCATTTACCTACTGAAGGACATCTTAGTTAGTTCCAAGTTTTGGCAATTATGAATAAAGCTACTATAAACATCCACCTTTTTTGGGTAGACATAAGTTTTCAGCTCCTTTGGGTAAATACTATGGAGCGTGATTGCTGAATCATGGTGGAGTATGTTTAGTTTTGGAAGAAACAACCAAACTGTATTCTAGAGTTCCCATTGCTGCACATCCTTGCCAACATTTGGTGTTGTCAGAGTTTCAGGTTTTGGCCATTCTAATAGATGTGCGGTGGTATCTCGTAAGTTGCATTTCCCTGATGACATATGATGTGGGACATCTTTTCATACACTTATTTGCCATCTGTATATCATCTTTGTTGAAGTATCTGTTAAGGTCTTTGTCCCATTTTTTAATAGTTTTATTTTTTTAATTGTTGAGTTATGAGTTCTTTGTATATTTTGGATAGCAGTCCCTTATCAGTTATGTATTTTGCAAATATGCTCTTCCAGTCTGTGGCTTGTCTTCTCATTCTCTTAATATGGTCTTTTGTAGATTAGAAATGTTAATATTTTAATGAAGTCCAGCTTATCAGTAATTTATTTCATGAATCACGACTTTGCTGTTGTATCTAAAAAGTCATTGCCATAAGCAAGGTCATCTCGGTTTGCGCCACAGATATTCTAGGAGTTTATAATTTTTGTGAAGGGTATAAGGTCCGTGTCTGAATTCATTTTTCTTTGCATGTGGATGTCAAGTTATTCCAGCACTATTTGTTGAAAAGACCACGGTTGTTTTTAAAACAATAAAGACATTTATTCTATCACTGAAGGCAGTAGACAGATAATTCTAAGGTTGGTTAATTCAGTGACTATTTTAGTCTTCTAGGGTTGCCTTAACAAAATACCACAGACTGGAAGGTTTAAACAATAGAATTTTCTCACAGTTCTGGAAGTTGGAAGTCCAAAGTCAAGGTGTTGGCAGGTTTGGTTTTTCTCAAAGTCTCTCTTTGGCTTGCAGATGGCCTTCTTCTCACTGTGTCCTCACCTGGCCTTTTGTCTGTGCTCATATCCTGGTGTCCCTTCCTCTTCTTATAAGGACACCAGTCAGATTAGATTAGGGCCCACCCTTATAACTTCATTTAACCCTAATTAACTCCTCAAATGCCCCATTTCCGTGGAAGTCAAGGCTTCAACCTATGAATTTGGGGGGAGACAATTCAGTCCATCACGGGGAGTCAATAGTACCAGAACTCTGGGCTGATATCTCTGTGATTCTCTTGCTTTCACTCATAATCCCGAGATGGTGCCACATCTCTAAACATCACATCCTCACATGACATTGCCCTTGGCAAGAAATAGTAAGTCCCTTTCTCGGCTCTCTTTTCCTTCCATCTCCAAGATGTGATTTTGAAAGAACACCCTGTGAACACCATGCCCCCACTACTTTGATTCTACCATTAATATTTTGCTGTATTTGCTTTACCACGTATCAGTTCATCCTCCCCATTCCTGGATCAGAACTGGGATTTGATCCTTATGTCTCCAGGTACAGCTTGCTTGTTTTGTTGGTTTATTTTATAGCCAATACTAGCTGAACACTGACTATATGTAACCACTATTCTAAACAACTTTAATCTTCTCAAGATGCCTACGAAGTAAGTGTCATGATGGGCCTTAGTGTTTACAAATGAGAACTGGTGGTGCAGAATAGTTTAGTAACTTGTCCAAGGTCACACAGCTGGTACGTGGTAGAGCCTAATGTGACCTCAGTCATTCTGGCTCCAGTGCCTACCCTCTTAACTGCATGTATCACATCCAAGGCTCCCAAATTGGCTTCAAATTGTTTCCCTCCACCTTGCTCACTCCTGAAGGTGATGCTATTGTTAAAACTACAAAAGATGAAGTTTACTTAAGAGGAGAAGATTATTATCCATATCGTATTCCCTATGTTACTTTTTCCCCAGTTGTTCACTGGTCACAGTTCACAGTAAACAGCAATGACTAAAACAATGAGAAAGCCCCCGCTGTGGGTAGGAAAATGTCTCCCCAATCCCTCTCCTTGGACATTTGTGATGATTTAGCACGTAAGATCCCGCAAGTCCATCAGAAGTCTCACGTGGTGGTTAAGAGCCTGGCCTCTGAAGGCAGATCGCCTGGTTCTAGCAAATCAGTTAACCTCTCTGGGACTCAGTTTCCCTATCTGTAAATAATAACTACCTCATAAGGTAATTGTGTCTAGATGAATTGTGGTACATATAACATACTTAGAATAAAGCCTTGCACATAGCAAACATGTTGTAAATATTTCCTGTTATTAATATTCTGACTCCATCCATAAATCAGGTTATATAAGTTGTTTCTTCTTTCTTTGTTGACCTGACAGGGACAGATTGCGCAGTCTCGAGGCTGCATGGTAACGTCTGACAGGGAGTTTAGAAGTTGCAACGTTAAGTAAGGACCAATGTCTTACAGCATTTTAAGTTCTCACACAGTGGGATACCAACCTCCCCATTGAACAGATGGCACCAGGAGGACCCACCTTACTGGCTCTAAGTTCCCTGGAGGCTATGATTGCATTATTTGATGTCTCTCTGTGAACCTTAGTGTCAGGCGTCAGTCATGTTGCCTTTTTTCATTTCTTCCCCTTTTTTCCCTGAGATACAAAAACAGAGCTGTCTATCTTTCTTCAAACTCCATCTTTGCTTTTCTTTGAGTTAGTCCTCAAATTCAAGTTATTGTAAGTTAAAAGCAGAGGACTGGGGAAGACTGGGCTCATGCAAACAGCAGTGAATTTCTGGTGGAGATAAAAACAGGCTTCCGGAAGAGGATGACGACAGTTGCGGAATCATGGGCCTCCCCTTGGTACCTCTAACTTGGCATTGCCGCCTTCGACCACAACTTTCCCTCTGCCCCACCTCCCACCCTCCCAAACCTGTTTCCACTCCTCTGTGGGACCTTTCCATTACTCATCACTTCCCACTTTATCTCCTTCATTAGCTTATCCCCCGCTAGTGGACTCTCTGTGAACTCTCATTTTAGAATAGTCAGCAATCCTAGCAAAATGTTGCATTCTCTGGCCCAGCCTTTTCTTTTAGTATTTCCACCCAAATTCTCAAACTTAAACCACCATCCCTCATTTTTTCCAATCTGTTTGGGATCTCCACACCCTGATGGAACGATGTCACAGAGCCAACTTCCCAAGTTATTTGAGACTCGAGAGGTCTGTGGTGGGCATGGGTCTCACTGTGGCTTCTCACTCTTTCATTCATTCTTATTTACATTATTCCATACTTATTTAAGCACCTGCCTAGTGCTAGTGACAAAGCTGTGTGCTGACAATAAGGTAATGAGCAAGACAGACAGGGCCCCAGCTCAGCCCTGGTGTCGCTGCTATGAGGAGAGACCAAATTAATGACAGTCACACGAGTTAAGTGTACAATTACAATTTGGGTAAGTGTTACAGAGGAGAAGTGATGGTGTGATAATCGTGTGTAATGGTGGATTTTATGGCCTGGGGGTAAGGGAAAGCACTTCTGAGGATATAATGTGAAGGTGATGTCTGAAGCAAGAGTAAGAGTTAGAAAGCAGAGGAGAGGGAAGTGCATTCTGGGCAGAGGAAATGGCTTGTCCCAATAGGAGTGTGACGGGGAGGTGGGTATCACGGTCTAGTTTTTGTTTTGAAAAGATCCCTCTGACTCTAAACAGCTTGTTAGAAGGGGTATTCGTGTTGACCAGCTGGGAGGCTATTGCAATAGTCCAGATCACAGCCAATGGTGGTTTGATGCAGGGTGATAGTGGTGACAGATTCGATAGATCTTTAGGAGAGGAAATACACAAGACTCAGTCATTGGGCTGGATTGGGGGGTGAAGGGCAGGGAGGTTGCTCATTGTCTGTGTCTCCTTAATGCATCCCAACCCCTGATGTTCCACCTTCTCTTCCCTCCTGGGGAGCCTGATTTATCTTCTGCCCCTCACTTCATTATCTCGCATAAACCTACACAGCAGCTGGTATGTAGCAAGTATGTGTCAGTGTCGGTGAAAGTCATTTTATGTGTTAATGATCAGGTCCTGCCAGCTCTCTGTGTACATGACCTTGTAGCTCCTTCCTCCTCCCACTCTGAAGAGTTGAAAATTTTTCTCCCCTCTAAAACTAACCTGTTCATCTACCTTCTGCACACATCCTTTCTTATGTCCCTGGGACCTTGCTGCCGGGATTATCTCTTCTCCATAACCCAAGGGTTCTTAACCTTTCCTGTACCATGGAGCCCTTTGGCAGTCTGGGGAAGGCTATGGACCTCTTCTCAGAATGATGTTTTTAAATGCAGAGAATAATATGCGTGGTAGAAAACAGTTATATGGAGCTAACGCTCTACAATATTTTAAATTTTTGATATTATAATAATATACGTGGTTCTTTATAAAACATTAAAGAACAGGATTATTTAATGGTGGTGCAGTAACTACATGACTTCAGAGTAGTAGCAATGAGCATAAATGATATTTTAAGATACCTGCCACAAATGGAATGTGATATGACAGTAGCTCAGGTCTATTGGTTACAAGTTACAAGAACTGCTAATCTAGAGGTTTGTTGCCTACACCTATAATTGAAGGAAAAATAATTCCAGTTGGAAGTTAGGGAAAACAAAGATGAATATTTTTCCCATCTAAATTCATGGACCCTTGCTCTAGCTTATTCTCACTTGCTCAGGTGCCCTCCAGCTTAAACCAGCACCATGTTCCCAGACCCTGCTACCTTTCTGGTTTAGGAACCCTGGGAATTTCTTTCCTCTCTTTCAAGGCTTTCCAGGCCCCTGTCTGAACCTCCTGTGGTGGGGCTTCTACTTTCCATGTACAGCAAAACGGCTGTCTGGAAGCTGTGCGTCATCCTTTCTTTATAAACCCAACAGCTCACCCTCTGGACCTCTGGGCGGTATTAACTCCCCCTTCTCACTCTGCTCCTGCTCCTCCCTGAGCTTCCATGACTGGGTCTGCAGGGTGCTTCACCTATTTTCCTGTGTCTTCTCTGCAGGCTCCTCACCGTTCTCAGGTTTCCTGGGAGTTCCATGGGGCCCTTTTGTCCCGTCCTTTCTCAGGGAGCCCATAGTTCTTGGTGTCAGGGTCACCCCTGCATTGACGCTGCCCTCCACCCCGCACCTCTGTGTGGGATCCCCTCCTGCCCGCGGAGCTCAGCAGCGCATGTTTCCACAGTTACCTGATGCTTAAGTTGAGCAAAAGCCAACTCCTATTCTGCGCCTCAGAAACCAGTCCCTATTCACAGCATGCTCATTTATTTACTCTTGCCACTCTTCTTTCATCTGCCAAACGAGAAGCCTTGAGGTCATGCTAGAGTCCACCTTCAACATCTAAAATGAACTGGCCATTTCTTCTTTCCCTGGGTCTCTGATTTTTCACTTTCCCTCCATTTCCTCCTCTGTCATCACCCCATCCAGCCCTGCTTTACCTCCTGTAGGATTTCTTTCCTCATTCCCACCCCCACCACTCACAATCTATCTTGCATACCATAATCTTGCTGAAACACAGCTTTCATCAAGTAAACAACTCTGGCTGGCTTTCACTCCCCTGCCCTCCTCAATTCCCTCCTCTTAAAAAATAGCTACAATGCAAATTTGTAAAAAAAAAAATAAAAAAAATTCTATGTGTATCTGAAATAACCCAGGACCTCACTTCTTCCTGTGGGACCAGTCCTTCTCTGAGAAAGAATCTCAGCCCACAGAAATTGGTAGAGCTCGGGGACCTGTGAGAGTTTGGCTCTAAGATCAGTGTCAGCCTCTGTGGAGACTGTCAGTGTCGGTCGTGTTCTCAGGGCTGTAGCTGAGCAAAGACCAGTGGTCACTTCTGCCTGAACCTCCAGTGGCCCTCAGCCTGACTTCCCAGAGGCCAGCCCACCCCCGCTAGAGGAGCAAGCCATCAGGAAGGGCTTTATTAAAATTCTGTTATCAGTCTCTGAGGTGGATCTCCTTTCCTAGGTACATACTGTGCTCAGCGCCCCCCCCCCCCCCCCCAGTGAAGCTTTATGAAAAGAAAAGACTATCAACTCAACACAGATGACTGATGAGGCAAGGATGAGACTCACCCTGCTGAGATGACACAATCAGGCCAAGGAGGGCTCCTTATCTCACAGGGGGCGGGCCGCCAGCTCATGCATGCGCAGCATGGGAGATTGGACACTGGGCGCACAGAGCTTAATCACTGCTTAATCAGAGATGTGCCCCCCTTGCCTCCTTCCCAGGAAAAGCGTTTTGTACTCACCTACATAGTTCTGGGGCAGACTGTGGCCCATCTGTCTAATTTATTCCTTATACACAAGGAGAAAGGGAAGATCAAAGAAGCAAAAGAAAAGCAGCTCAGGAAAAGTCAATTATTTTTCACTTCATCTGGTCATCCACACTTGAAAATGACCAAGTGTACTCTCTGTGGGCCTCTCTGACATGTGTTTGATTAAGAGAACTAACCAACCCATCTTGATTCGCACCTTTCAGCACTTTTTACTTGTGGCCACATTATCCCTCATGAGAACGTAACTTTGAGGTAGCAATAGGGATTCTGAGGTACCACATGCTGCAGTCTTATGGAGCCCTCCCTCCCTCCTTCCTTCCTGCTCCAGATGGAGGAGTCCAGGATTCAGGCCAGTTGATAAGCTTAGATATGGCTGCTTAACTCCTTCGGTGCTTATCTTGCCTGCTTCACCTTTCAACCAATAAGGAAACAGCACTTAAGGTAATTGGGGCCACACAAATTAGAACGTTTTAATATATATACACTCTGTTGACATTAGAGTAATTGAAATACGCTCTTATGGGAACAGCAGAGAGATGAATTAAAGCAGAAACAATGCAGCCATCCCCATCAGTCATCATAAAGTTGCCCAACAATGTATTGTGATTTATTGTGTCCACCATGTTTTAAAGGGTCTGTAGGCCTTCGGAAAGAACAAGCCAGAATCAAATTAAAAGGAAGGGCAGGTTCCACAAACCCCGAAGGCTGGTATGCAGTTGTGCAGAGGTGCAAATCAACAAGAGTGAGAACTGAACTGTGTTTATTCAGAACCATGAGCTGTTGCGTGGTCAGTTCCATGATCTTGGACTGGCTCAGATGATGAATTGACTTTGTAATTCCCCTTCTGTGTTTAGGCGAGTGCAGCAGTGGACTCTGTGATGAAGCCTCCTGTATCAATGGCGGCACCTGCACAGCAGTCAAAGCCGACGCCTACATTTGCCTCTGTCCCCTTGGATTTAAAGGTCGACACTGTGAAGATGGTGAGAAAGAAGCAAGTTGATGGCGATTTCTGTCTAAATAGTCATTCACATTGATGAAATTTTTCATCAGCGTACATTTAGCAAAGCCCCATGCATTCTTGTGGGATAACATTGCTTTGTTAGGAGGGATGAGAGAATCTTCTTTTACCAGGTTCAAGTGTCTTTGAGTGTCAAAGTGTCAAACCAGCCAAAGATATGTTCATTTTAAGATGCTCCCGGGCCAGGCTTTAGGGGGTTTCTCTTGGCCCTTGAATAACTGTAAAAAGCCTATATTTGTGTGATCTGTTATCAGACAGAATTCAAAGCATCCAGAGCTCATGCTCCTTAGGCTATCTGACAGTTTAAGAGAAAAGGTTGGGAAGATATGCAAAGAAGATATGCATTAATAGTGTGATGGGACAAAAGTGATCTTCCCATTTCTCAATACTGATTATATAAAAAATATACAGATATGTATATACATGGAAACACACATGCCCACACAAATACACATAATAATGGAAAATTTTAAAGATTTAAAAGATTTTGGAAAACCACACAGGGTCAAATGTGTTTTAACTTTTCCAACAGTGATTTAGGGTTTGACCTAAGACATGATCCTGGAGAACTTTTTAGCACTGTGCAATTAATTTCAAATCTCATGTCACCTAGAAGAGGACATATGAGCCAGAGTAAGCCAAAGCTATTACGTGCCATCTCATATTCCCATAACCTAACATAATTAAGGCTCACATTACACATCACTGCAGGTCAGTGGTGCTGCTGGGGGTGGGGTGGCCTCTGCTCCACACAGCCATTCAGGAACACAGGCTCCTGCCTTCTAGTGGCTCTGCTATGGCTTCAGAGTCCTCCAGTGATTCCTGCTTCCACACAGCAGGTAAGGGAAGACAGAGCACCTGGAGAATGGAGGGAAGTTCTAGGGGCCAGAACTGGGGTCCTGTATAATAATTCCACCCACATCCCACTGGCCAGAATTCAGTTATACCACCCACCTAACTACAGGGCAGCTTAGAAATGTACTTTAGCTCTGTGCTCAGGAGGAAAAGAACATGGCTCCTTCTGCTCCGGAGGGATTGCTAATGACATGCTTGTTTCTTCAGCTTTCACCTTGACCATTCCTCAATTCAGAGAGTCCCTGAGATCCTATGCTGCAACGCCCTGGCCACTGGAGCCCCAGCATTACCTTTCCTTCATGGAGTTTGAGATCACATTTCGGCCAGACTCGGGCGATGGCGTCCTTCTGTACAGCTTTGACACAGGCAGCAAAGACTTCCTGTCCATCAACATGGCAGGGAGCCACGTGGAGTTCCGCTTTGACTGTGGCTCTGGGACTGGTGTTCTCAGGTAAGGGCTGGGACCTTTAGGGACCCCTCTCCCCACAGAAGCCAAACAGCAGCCATTTGGGAAAAGACGAATTTGTCCTCTAATAGCTTGCACTCTTCCTGCCTTTCCTAAACACTTAACCTTTTCTGAAACCTGTCCTGATTCATACAGATCATGCATCCTATAGATCATGCTCTCCTGCTAGCAAGGTTTCCTTTGCCTGACTACTCAGCAGGGAGTGATTCTCTCTGCTTCAAACTATGGAAAATGGGCTTGATTCCGATGGGGGAAGCTGCCTTTATTTCCACCTGAAGTTACACAGTGCCGTCAGCAGAAACTTGATGAATTATAATTAATCAGCACCTTGCCCAGAGAACCATCACTTGTAGGTGCTCAGCAATTCAATGACAAATAGTAAAAAAGTATTAACAGAAATCTAATGAACAGAAATATCTTTGGTGACCTCGCTTTAAAGTTCAACTTTCCTTTTGCACTATTGCTTTGATGGTCTCTTATCGTTCTCTATATAAAGAACATGACCATGAATCGTCAGCACTTGCAAAGACCCATCTCTCACCAGTGTGCTCAAGAAGGCTGTGTGCTGAGTGATTTCCACAGCATGGCAGTCAGTGGGGGCTTCTACAGTGCTTGCTTGTATATGCAGAATAGGTTCTGAGTTGTCAAGACCTTCCTCCTGTTATCTAGTTTGCACTATTAATGTACTTAGCAGATCAATTATTCCCATACACCATGTCACTATCTTTGTGAGTCCCTTGGAGCCTGTGATTGGCAGTGCAGATGTTTTTTCTTATTTGTTTATGTCTCCCTTTTCTTAACTGTGTTCCTCCCATGGCAGTTTTTGCCTTTAAGCTGGAGACCTGCCAGTTGAATGCAGACATGCTTCTTGTTCCTACATTTGTCGAATTCTTCTCTTTTGAAACTTGGATATTTTGCTGTATAATGCCCTGCAGCAGGAAATCAGTGAGTTTGTTGTTGTTTTGAAGGAAATCACAGGTCATATTCAATCAACATTCATATTGCTAGACTGTCATTTTTAGAAAGAGCATGTGGGTGAGATGTTACAACCATGCATTGCCCTTAATTGCTGGTCATTTTTCATGGCTGATGGGAAATGCTCACTGCATTAGGTTTCCACAATTCTTCAAAAGGACAGTTCATTTTTGCCCCTACACGTCCATAACACCCCCAACCTTGGGGAATGGACAAACATTTTTGTTCCTCTGGTTCTGCAAAAGCATTCTGTGTCTCAAGTCAACTTTGGTGGGTATTTAACCAATTCAATTTGTGTGGGATTATGCAAACCAGTCTAAGCAATTCTCTTAGAACTATTTGTCAAGTTGAGAAAGGAAGGCTTCTTGCATATCACCTTGTACTTTCAAATGGCTTCCTCCTGGATAAGGGAAGACCAGAGCGAGCCAGGGGAGGGTGTGAGCTCATCAGCCCTCCTCCTGGACAGATGCCCCCTGCACCTCTGTCTGCAGAGGCAACTCCACCTGGGGGTGTCACAGACACATAGAACCTCAGAAGTTCGGTTTTTCTCTCTTAATTCGGTGCCTACTTTTGACAAGAGGTGTTTTTATTTTTTTTAAATGTAAGTTATTGTTTCCCTGCCTGGCAGGAAAGGTGCCTGGAAAAAAGAATTCTTGAGTATTAGGTGTGATGAAAAGGAGACAGGTACTCAGAGTTCCCAAGGAACAATGACCGACCATCTGCTCCCTCGTCCCATCCTGTTTCCAGTGTAACCTGACAACGGTGATCACTGTTGGTATTTCAGCTGCCCCTTTGGAAGATGTTTATGTTGAAAACCATTTCAAAGGCCTCCTGCTTGATTAAGAAAATTCCATGATAGTCTGAATTACCAGAAGTTGTGGAATGGGCGAAATCATTTTAACTTTAGGAAAAGGGTACAGTGGTCAAATTCATTTTGAACTTGATTCAAAAATCAAGACAATTGAAATGAGCTCGTGATGGCCTTGATCGATATAACTGTGCTGAGGAAGCAGCATATTGACAGGAAATGACCTCTGCAGGACGAGAACATGACTAAAAAACTGTTACTTATTATGGAGACAGGGCCGCTTAAAAAGTGTGGCTGGTTTCTTTATTGCATATCGATTTAGCCAAGGTGATTAAATTCTAATTGCTAAGGACAAATCACAAAAGCATTTGCCAGAGCAAAATATCAAGTGAGGGGTAAAGACCTTTCAATAATTGTGTGCATTGGTATTCCTGATGGTTTTCCAAAGATGATCCAGCACCACAAAATAATTGGGAGGGGCAGTAAAGGGCAGGAATTACATCGTTAGAAATACAAATGCAATAATTACACTCTTTTGGTGCATCTCACTATAAAAAGTAATGCGGAGAACTCTTATCGATATCATTTAAACTTCAAGTGCTTCCACCTTGAATTAAAAATTGAATTTTTAAAGTACTTTTAATCCTTTTCACAATATCAGACAACAGGGACCATGTCTCTATGCCAACATTTCGTTATGCAAAATTTCTAACAGAAAAGCTGAAAACATTGTACAGTAAACATCCTTATATGCACCTTCTATAGTCTACAATTAACACTTCGCTATATTTACTTTGTCACGTATCTAGCCGTCCTTATATTCATCCATCCATGCGTCTTATTTTTCTACGCATTTCAAAGGATGTTTCAGACTTCAGTACACCAAGGAATCTGTATTTTACACCAAAGCTCACATGATTTTGTCGTCTTCAAAGCTTGTTTGCAACAACGATCACATTTTACCCTTCTGTCACCCCTCATCTGGAAAACAAGGCTCATTTTAGATCTGTTGTAAGGAATAAGTAAAATAATAAATGCAACTTTCCTACCGTGAATGAGTCCAATAAAAGGAGCTGACACTGCTGTGTGTACTAAGTAGGGATGATCGTTTTCTCCTTTTTGCTGAACAGAGTGAGGTGCCTAATGAAACTCGCATCCGTCTGATCAGAGCTAGATTGGTGACCATTATTCGTATCAGCACGGATGCCAACCCATGCTCAGTTTCCTTCCTTCAACAGGAGTGAAGACCCCCTCACCCTGGGCCACTGGCATGAGCTGCATGTATCTCGCACAGCAAAGAACGGCATCTTACAGGTGGATAAGCAGAAGGTAGTGGAGGGCATGGCAGAGGTAAGAAGGACAAACCTGTGCTGCTAATGGTTAGTGTGCACAAGGTGACTCTTTTCTTCTTGTCTTGGAGACAAAAGTACAGTGGATAAATACACGGAGTCCAGGGCCAGACTGGCTGGACTAAAACCCGTCCTCCCCACTGAGCAAGTTACTTATCTTTTCTATTCCTCAACTGGGAATGGGGACAATTAAAGAATCGTTGTAAGGGTTAAGCGAGCTAATACAAGTGCAGCACTTAAAAGTTGCCTGCCACCTCCACTCCTCACTGCCAACCCCTGCCTTTGTTCGTGCGGATGTGTAATATGTAGGTCAGAACACAGACCCTGAGGTGGCTAAAGGTCATACATCTGACAAGAACACAGACTCTGAAACTAGACTTTGGGGTTCAAGATCTAGCTCCATTACTTACCAGTAGTGTGAACTCAGACCCTAAGCTGGTGTGTTTTCATCTGTTAAATGGTGATAATGGCGATAATAATAATGCCTACTTTGTAGAGCTGTGCAACGTAGGATGACTATACATATAAACACAGCAGTACCAGTATACGGTCAGCACTATGTAGCTTTACTTATTATTATTATTAGTTCATAGTGTAGTATTGTGGCTTCAAGAGCTCACAATTTCTACTCAAGTTTATAATTTTATCCATGATTTTATTTCCAAGAATATATCCAAAGGAAAATGACATTTAAGAAGTGATAAGAGAAGTTTGTTTTAAAGATACTAGGATTCTGCACACACAAAAAAATTTACAAAGGGGACTTTTAGATTTGCCAGTATTTCAATTTCCAACAGTGTTCATTTTGTGCATTGCAAGATTTAAAGAGGGCATTGATGAATGTGGGTGTTCTGATAAGAAAATGGATTGGCAGGAAAAAGGAAAGGAAGGAAAAGAGACTTTTGGTGGCGAAAGAGGTATTTGTTTGAGGATAAGACAAGAAAGAGGGACACACATATCCAGAAGGCAACTCCAGGAAGGGCAGTGGCGGGAGGTCCTATCAGAACCAAGGACCTCTTTGGGAATTAGAAAAATCCCAAACTGAGTTCTGCTTCAAGAGACAAGCACCCTTCCACACCTAGAAAATGCTCCATATATATTTGTGGAAAGAAGGAAGGAAGGAAGGAAGGAAGGAAGGAAGGAAGGAAGGAAGGAAGGAAGGAAGGAAGGAAGGAAGGAAAGAAGGAAGGAAAAAGGAAGGGTGGAGAGTGGAGGGGAAGGAAAGGAAAGGAAAGGAAAAGAAAGGAAAGGAAAGGAGGGAGATGGAGGAAGAGAAATGGACTTTAAAGAGATAATAGGAGTCACTTGTGGTAGAATCCAGAAAATTCTAACAGCTGACTTTAAGATATAGACCTGACTATGTTTTCACTTAATAATATAAATTCTAAAAAGCATTGTATCTCTCTAGGCCTTAGTTACAAAAGGCCTAGATCTGTAAAGCAGGAACATAAGCTTAGGATGGAGTGTTTGTAAATCGTAAGGTTAAGGCCTTTGATTATAAATAAGGAACTCTTCAGGACGTGGTATTTACCATTGGGATCTTACAGCGAAGAGACAACACGAAGGTAAAACCACACATCAGAGTTTCTATTGTCTCCATATCAGGGAATGAGAATTAAATCAATATGGTAGAGCCAGTACCCTTTCTTTTGGGTTTTTGAACTGTGTTTGTATGGATGGAGCTGGCCACCTGGAAAGCAATGCAAACATGTGGGAGTGAGGAAGTGGCTATTGTGTGTGCGTGTGAGGGTGGTTCTGTTGAGGCCACTCTGAGGTAGAAATGGGAAGGCCCCATCAAATCTCCCCCCAGCAGAGTTTGCTCCCCAGCTGGGCATTACCATGTTCCAACACGGGGGCAATCATCTTAGATTTTAGAGACCAGCAGCCAGGGATTAGAGAACACTTGTTGGCTAACCCAGGACCTGGGACCCTAGGAATAACAACAGCGGCCCAGGGTTGAGCCAAGCTATGTATGGCAGGACTCAAAGAAGGGGCCATACTTCCGGGGATTTTAGAAAGCCCAGCTGGGGGTTGCTCAGGTTTTCCAGCCACTTCCAGTTAAACAGAAGTGCAGATCCAGACACAACACCCATCATTTCAGAAAAGGCCTCATTTTGGTGGGGTCTATTTGCTTCTCTCCTAAGGTCCCAGGTGGGTGTGGCAGGTTGTCAAGAGGAGGGGGAAGGGGAAGGTTTTGGTGAGCACCCAAAAGGTCCCTGCTTTCCCCCCCACGAGGCCCCGCCTTGTTGGCTAGATACAACTGTAATTCTAAGTTTTGTCAAACCAGGCTGCTTCTCTGAAATCCGTTTGACCCTGGCAAACTTCCTCCTTTCCTTTTATGATCTTATTTTAACTTTCAGGTAGGATTAGACAGATAGTGACATGTGCCTGTGGGTGTGTGGTGGCAGCATCTGCCTGGATCGGTATTCCATCGGGCCGCGAGAATTCCTGAAAGCCCTGCTTTGATGGCTCCACCTCCCCCCAAGTTCAATAAGAACCCTCAAAGCTGCCCAAAGGTTATTGACAGAAGGCTATTTAGTCTATAACCTAATCAAGACATCCTTGCTGTTACCTGGCTGGACCAGGCCACTGTGAGCAGTCCCCTAGAAGAGTGTTCTCCTTTCTGCTCTCCCTGTCTCTCCTCCTCCACCCCGACCCCACCAGGCACCATTTCCATTCTCCTCCCTCTGGCCAGTGGTTTTCCTAAAACAGATCTGACTATTCTCTCTCCTGCCTCAAACTCATTGCTTTTTAGGTAGAGTGCAAAGTCCTCCACATGCGTGATCTGGTCTCTCCTTGCCTCTGCCCTGTACCTACATTCCTATTTCATCCACTTTCTACAATTCTAACTCTGCCTTGACCACTCCCCACTCTCTATGGCTGGGTTAGAGGATTAGACGCCACCCCTGCCAGGTGCACCCATAGCCACCTGTACAGTCCTCGCGGGACTCATCTCACCTGCCTGTTTACTTGCCCGCATTCACCCCGTGTAAGCCTCTGGAGGGCAGGGACTGCATCTTTCTTCTTCACTGTTGTTTGTCCAGCACGTAGTGTCTGGGACCATATTAGGTGTCTAATAATATGTGTTAAATAAATGGCTGAATGCTGCTACTCTTTGTATCCCTTTTCCCATAAACCAAAGGAAACAACACTTACGTTACCCAAAGTGTGTTCATCCCCAGAGATCTCAAATTTTCATTTCTCTCTGTATGTTATCTTAGGACATTTTAACATTTTGCTTACGGATCACGTTTGAAGGCGTTTAGACATTAACTGTCACACAGAGCTTGCTATGGAGCCCAGCTATTGGAATGTAGTCTGTTGAAATGACTGGAGGCAGAGGGAGACTTTAGGGGTTGACGATGAGGAGTTCTCTGAGAATTTGGAAAAATGGAAGAATGTCTCTATCTTTTGTAGTTGATAATAAGGATAATAAGGAAAGCCTTTCACCTGCCGTGCCTTCCCTGTCTCTTAAAGAGGTTCTATTTTTACCATTACTGAATATAACAATAGTCGGCCATACTGGGATGCTGAGTGTGCCTCCAACTCTGGGCAAAGTGTTGAATAAGCAGCATCTCAGTGACAGGGAGGCTAGACTGTGCTATCGTCAGTCACAGACAACCCCCAAAATTCCAGCAGATTATAATAAGGGTTCATTTCTCACTCATGTCACATGTCCATCAATGGCCAGCTACAGCTTTAATCTGAAACCCAGAATGAAGAAACGGCATGCGGAAATAGGGCACGGTGAACCTCTCCCTGCATCTGGAAGCCTCTGTCTAGAAGTGACTCATTTAGCTTCTGCTCACATGTTATTGACTAAACCAAGTTGCGTGGCCCCACTTGAGATCGACAGATTGATGGTAATCTTCCTGCAGGGAGAGAGGTCCTGCTGAAGGAGCCGTCTACCACATTCATCATGCCACATCCTTGAGGTAGATATTGTGATTCCCATTTTATAGATAACAAAACTGAGTCTCAGAGAGGTTAAGAAATGTACCAACATTCAAACAGGTGGTAAGTCGCAATGCAGAGCAATGTAAAAGCTGAGCCAACGTGTAGACAGATTTCCGTGGTGGGTCTTGAAGGGACTCACTAACAAGGAACCAAAAGCACGTGTGGTAGTCTTCACCATCTTTTCTGAAGTTATGCCATGTTTTGTCTGTAATCTGTTGGCAGGGTGGCTTCACACAGATTAAGTGCAACACGGACATTTTTATTGGCGGAGTCCCTAGTTACGATGAGGTGAAGAAGAACTCAGGCATCAGCAAGCCATTCAGTGGGAGCATCCAGAAGGTACAGGCTTCGCTTTCTCATGTTTGTTGTGTGACCTTGACTGCAGACGATGGAATTGAGAATTGTGATCAGGGTGCAACCTACTGCAGCCAAAAGCGGAAACTTTGAGAAAGTTTTACCATTTTTAAGATTTCATTTTTTAATGCTCGCAGCATAGCTTTCCAACCCCACTTTCTTATAGTGTGTGCTCCTGGGTCTATGCCCAGCAGACACAACATGACTGCAACTCAATGAAGATGGGTATTTGCAGCAAATCCATCCAAATCACCTGGGACTATTGAGGGAGGCAGCTGGTTGGCATCAGGTTTGCTTCCGATACTCCTAGAAAAGGAAAAGATGTGAAAGGAGTCTAACAGGAACTCTTAGCTCTAAGCTTCTCTTTGGGGCTTATTTGCTGTTAGCTCAAAGCAAGACCCAACTCTCATTCCCACCTCTACCCCTTGCCCTCACCCCCACAAGTTAGCAGTTGTTGATAAATCATGTCACCGGACTCTTAAAAGCATAATGAGTCCTTCCAGAGAAAGTTCAGGACAAAACTACTCAGCTAGTAAGGTACTGGGTACCGGCTCCACTCATATTCATCTCTTACTCCTTCTGAGATCACCCATGCTCTCTCTGGTTATGAGAATCATTTGTTCTGTCTGCAACAGACATGCAAGTTGACTCACCAACCCAGATTTTCAGGACCACCAAACACTGGGAGAAAAAGGATTTGAAGAAAAGCATATTCGGGTCTTGGATGTTAGTGTCATCCTGTTTTCTGTTAGCAACTAATGGTAGCATGTGGGCCACTGACCATTTCCAGACCTGAGGCAAAGCATGAGGAAGGCTAGAGTGAAAGGTCATAATTTGCACATCCAAGCTGGGAAGGGAGGGCCCCTGGGGCTCTGCCCTCTTTTAACTCCATGTGGGGTCCGGTCAATATTTGCCAACTGATGTGTTTCTCTTTGTTGCTGACCTGTGGTGTCAATGACATCTCAGTTCAGGCCATTGTCCCCTCCCAGGACTGGGATTGGCCATGTTTAATTGTGTGTTTGAAATTGTCACTTAGGAAGCAAGCTGAGATGCTAAGAGGCTTCACACCCCTCCCCACCTTTGTCAAGCTTTGTTCCCCCTCTCCCTTCAGGCAGCGCACACAGCCCTTTCCTCTTCGGTTCCTGGAAAAGCCACCCTCCCCTCTCAGTGGCCAACTCACTGACTGTGCCATGTCCTGCAGTGAACGGTGCCATTCTTGGCTTGTCTCACGTACAGATGACTGAATGTCACAGCCCTTCACTTGAAGCATGAAAAGGGGAGACTGTAGAAGTATTCTGGCTAGTCTCTAGCAGCTTCTGAAATTCAGGACTAGGGGAAAGTTTTCTCCCAGCTCTCCTGACACTCTGCAAGAAGTAGGCAAGCCAGTGGAAACATGGATTAGTGGCAGGAAGTGCCACTGCTGACCCCACCAGGGTGAGGGTTCCTCTGGGGGTGTTTTCTCTGTCGCTCAATTCTGCAAAGCATGCTTTGAGACATTGAAATGCCAGTAGCTCAGGGTAAATACACACTCTGAGTCAAGGTCTGGAAACAATGAGTCCATTTATTTGGGGCTGGGGAGTCCAGCAACCTCTCCCTATAATTCATCTGTTTCCCCAGAACCCCATTGCAGGGAAAAGGAGTGGGGGCAAAGGAACTCTCTGGTTCCAGTGAGTATGCCCAGCAGCACTAAGAATGTAATCTTTCACTTTTTTTTTTCCCTAATGGTGAAGGGGACGTGGAGAGGAAGGGAATTCAAGAATGTCAGGGAAGGAGGCTAGCAGGGGCTGGTGGGACCATTGGAAGGCCCAGTTGATGGAACTTGAGGAGACTCTACAAGAACTTTAGCCAGAAGAACAGAGCAGCACAGTGAGACTCCACTGGCACTGGAAGCCACCACTCCCCCTTTGATGCCTGCCTGCATGACACTTTGTTTTGGGTTCTTCCCTACTCAGCTTTATAGCAGCATCTCTCAACCTTTGTTGCATCTCAGACTCACCTGGAAAGCGTTTAAACGTTCCTGATGACTGGATCCCACCCTCAGAAATTCTGATTCGGTTGATCTGTGTGGGACTTGGGCATTAGTATATTTCCTGAAACTCCCCAGGCAATTCTAATAGGCAGCCAGTTTGAAAAGCCTTCCTTTAGTGGTTATTGGGACTTCTTTACCCCCTCTCGGAGTAGCCAGGTCTTCCAGAACCAGAGGATGCTGTACTCTTCAGATTCTCCCACGTACCCAATGTAATCACTTGAATTCCTGTGTCACTCACTGGACTTTAAAGGCCTTTTTCTCTTCTTTTGAAAGCTCCCTCACTGCCCGTAGTTCAGGTTAGTGTGCCGAGGGAAGTTTTACAAGACTGCAAAATGTTTTCTGAATTCCTGAATTTCTTTACCTTTTCTCTCCTCAAGATCATCCTGAACGACCGAACCATCCATGTGAAACATGACTTTACGTGGGGCGTGAACGTGGAGAATGCAGCCCATCCCTGCGTGGGGGCCCCCTGTGCCCATGGGGGCAGCTGCCGGCCCCGGAAGGAGGGCTATGAGTGTGACTGCCCCTTGGGCTTTGAGGGGCTGCACTGCCAGAAAGGTACACATGGGGGCCTCAGGCACAGCTTACGGAGCAGAGGCAATGGACGGGTTGTTGGTGGGCCGCCACTCTTAAGGGAAGAGCTGATAACACCGGGACAGTCATACTGGTTATTTTTATCAGTGATTTTAATAACATTGGCATCTAATAGGTTAGATGCCAAAAGATGGCAAATTACATCCAAAGTACTATAATTATTCAATAATCAAAATGCTGAAATACTTCTGTAACAGTAGGTAAAGAGCTGCCCCATCTCTGTGCTTTGGCTCCTTCCCTGAGAATCTCCTCATGGTTCAGCAACCAAAAGTTAGCCCATAATACAGGGGTCCCCAGGATCCCCCGCATCTGAACCACTACAGGAGCTTATCCTGATAGGTGGATACCTCGGCTTTATAGGCTGATACATATTTTGACTAAATATTTTGACCCCTGTTTGTGAATGTTATATAGAGAAATCTGAGAAATCTTGTCAGTTACAGAAAAATATGAATTGTACATTATTTGCTCCAAACTGAAGTATAAATAACCTTCTATGGAGTGCTATTTTCCATACTACCTGAATTTCTTGTGTGCCTCAGTTTCTCATCTGTAAAATGGGAATGATAATAGCAATAGTATCTAACACAGATGGTTGCGGTGTTAGATACTAATGAGGCAATGCATATTCCTTAGAAGAATGCCTGGTAAGTACTCAACCAGTAGTAGACATTATTATTAGTGGTGAGAAAAATAAAATCCATTAGTAGCTGCTCAGAGGTACTCAGCTTCCAAACTGCCCTTGTCTGAGAGCTAGAGCAGGCCATAGACCATGAAGCCCTACTGGACTGAGCTTTCCACACCTGCTCAGGGGAGACAGGGGCCATGACCTAGAAGAGGCCTGCCCATATTTGGCCATCATATTGGGCCTTCTTGTTTAGAATGTCAAGATGGCCTCACCTGTCTGGTTTAAAAAAAAAAAAAAGAAGGTAGACAGGCCTGAAGGAAATAAGGCAGCCAGCCTAGGTTAATATGCTCTCTCTCTCTCCTTTATGTTTCCAGGTTCCTGATATTTATCAGAAGTAGGGTTTAAAGGAAAACTGTAAATTACAGGTAGATATTTTGGTATATAGAACGACAGGAGAGGTTGTTTTGTAGCAGTCTTAGAAAACATAAAAGATGCCAATTTGCCGGTTGGGAAATTAAAAAGTATTATATTTAAATGAATTTTGAAACCTGCAGGCAAATCATATGAACATATTTATGGACATAACTCACCCTGGTGATAACCCCCCCCAAGAGTAATTGATCCATTTGTGAATGAGCCTGACTATGATTCTAACAAGCAAATCATTGTTTAGCTTGTAGCTTATACTTGCAGAGATTTAGTTCAAGACTGGCCCATTCATTCAGAAATTGGGGTTTGTATTTCACACATCAGTGTTTGAATTTCTCAAGTCTCCATTTTACCACAGGCACTTCAAGCTTGCTCCTGCCTTAAACACTGACACTAATGGTGAATATATAAAGTCCAGGTTTAAATGAACAGTTCGCTTTGGGAATCAAAGGAGGAAGGAAAGGATGATGTGTGCTCTTGTTAACCCTCATCTCCTGCTATGCAGAAGGTTAGCCATACCAGAGACAAAGAGCTAACATTTATAGCTTCGTAACTATAGGCTCAGGTTCATTGAGAAATAAATCTTACCAGAATGAAGGGACACGTCTCTGGTGAGGGTCTGGGCCTCCTGGCAAGATCTAAGCTATGGGCAGTAGCAGTGGCAACTAGGGGGCATTTAGGCCTCTTTCTGAAACACACTGGGCTAGGGCCATCAGCTGTTCTCCTGTCTATCAGTATCTCCTTGTGCTTTGAAATCAAGAAGGTGCTTCTGGCACAATGGAAGCCATTGCCAATGCTAGAAAGATTCACTATAGGAGGCATGGCCCTAATCACATAACTTCCTCTCCTGTTATCGTGTTTCCCCAAAAGTAAGACCTAGCCGGACAATCAGCACTAATGCATATTTCGGAGCAAAAAATAATATAAGACCCAGTCTTATACAATATTATATAAGACCTGGTCCTATATTATAGTAAAATAAGACCACGTCTTATATTAATTTTTGCTCCAAAAGATGCATTAGAGCTGATTGTCCGGCTAGGTCTTACTTTCGGGGAAACACAGTATATGTCTTCAGAGGATTAATGGGGCTCTGGGTGCAGGTTCATGCCGTTAAGGACACATTTTCCAGGCCCCACCAGGCACACAGTGGTATGCCGTTGCCATGTAGACTGCTGTTATACTGGGAAAAGCATCCAGTCCCAGGTAAGGATTGGAAAAAAAAGGGAAGAGAAATGGGCAACTACAATTGTTCCATAGAGATGCAAGAGAACATTCTAAAAGTTTGGGTAAGTGCTTAGCTTGAAAGATCCAGAATGGTTAGAAGCCATCCTTGGTTATCAGAGAGAATCCTGTGTAATCCAGCCAGGTAATTCATAGCCTCATGTATGTAAAAGTTTGTTTTTTGCCCCCCCCCCCCCCGCTTGTAAACCAGGTCATGCCTCAAAAGTAAGAACCTAGTCCAAGAGTTCCCCCACAGAATTTAAACCTGCCCTTTTACATTGAAAAACATGGTGTAGAAATCATCAGCACCAGGCCCCATTCAATCCATACCAAGGGGCACCTTCTCCATCGGGAATGTAGTTCTCAGGATCCTCAGAGAGTTTGGTTTTCTCTAATCTCATTAGAAAGTTTGTGGCAGGCAGGCACATTCCACTAGGGCCCTGGTCAGAAGATGGGACACTTATTCTCACCTCTTGGAGGCACAAGAGGGCTAAGGCCCGAAATTCAGACAAATCCAGGCTTGGTTCTAGGCACCCAGACCTTTGTGGCAGTTTCGGGAGCCCCCTTTGTCCCTGCAAAGTCAGGGGCAGGTGCAGGAGAGTCTGAGCCCTGACAGAGGTGGGCATGGAGTGCCCACTGAGCTCCGGGGCTGCCCTCAGGGCACTACCGGCTCCCTGAAGCAAAAGCTGCAGAAAATGGAGACTTTCTGTCCCAACCTCAGGAAACCAGGACAGGAGAAACCAGAGGTTCTCCTAACTCCCAGCTATTACTTCTTGTGGTGACAAAAAAAAACCATAAGGCTTGACTTTGGGGATGGCCATACCTTCGTGTGGGCGCTCTCCATCTTAGGTGCCTTCTTCCACTTCGGACCTGAGCACCCCATGCAGTACCCCAATATTGAAGCCCCCTTCTCATCTCACCATAGGGGTCTCAACAAGGCCTCCCTCATCAAAAAATACTCCCCATGCTTGGAGATTTTTTTCTTCGTTCTACTCTCATCCAAATTTACCCACCTCGTGTCCCAGTCCCTCGTAGCTGTTCTATCCAAGTCAGTTACTAATAAGTTAAAGCAGAATTGTACAAGTTGCATATAAAAATTTAAGTTGTGAGGACTGTTAATGACTGTTTTGCACACAGAGCGACAGACACACATATATTTCCAGGTACATAATGGGAGGGAGATTCTGTGGTCAAATAGGTTTGGGTAATGCTGGGTAAACACGGTTAAACAACTCTCTCTTCTGCGGGACTTCTCAGAGTGTTTGCTATGATCTGAATGTCCAAACCAAGGGTACCGGGTGCAGCTGTTTTCTCCCTGAGTTCTCCCAGGCAATAGCAGACAGGCTACTTGGGGAAGAACTAGGAGCCCTGGTCCTCCCTTTCTGTCCCTTCATGACAGAACAGCTTGGACTCACACCATGTAGGACCCTGCAGGCCGCTAGATGGGGGTGTTTCTCCACAGCAGGTGAGTTGATCCGTGCTCTCTACACATACCCACAGCTACGGAGGCCATGCCTGGGCTTAGGGCACTGTTTTGTCAGGAATACAGGATCCTAAAAGATGAGATCTGGCTTGATCTATATTGACCTACCACATCCACAACATTTAGGACATTTTACTTGTACTCAGTAAATTCACATCATATTGCTGGGTCTGATTTGGATGATTTTTTTTTGGGGGGGGGCGAAGTGTATGAAAAATAGCTTCAGTAAATATAGTCCATATTTTAAGAAAACCCAGTGTATAAAAACACAAATTAATAAAATATGCATACTACAGGGAATTTCTTTTCTTAGGATGGTGTATGATTAAACAATAAAAAATTTGGGAGTGTTCAGCCTAGATGTTGGTCCTTAGATAGCTGAGGTCTGGTATGTAGAGGAAGATTTTTGTTTGTTTGTTTACTTTGTGGCTACAGAGTCCACTTCCTGTAACAAGAATTCTGTACCAAGTAGTACTGTGCCACAAGGGTGGCTGATGCCCTGGGGATGACAGAGCTGCCCACTGCGGAAAGTGTTTCCTCGGGCTGGACAGCCATCCGTCAGGATGTTGTTGAGAGGAGGCCTGGTTGTTGGGAAAGCTACACTACAGCACTCCCGGTTCCTTCCTTTGCTGTGATCCTGTGACTGTATGAAGCAGCCAGCACTCACTTCACCTCTTTGCCGTCTTCTGGGAATTTCAAGTCCCTCACATGGAAAACGTGCTTTGAGGCTGCTATTCACGGGGGTGTTTTTTGTGTCACCAGATGGCACAAGCTTTTAGGTATAAATGTGAGGCTGTGACAAAAACATATTTCGAGCAAATCACCCCGGTGGTAAGGTCTTCACCATCGGGGGTGGGGAGGTGAGAGGGTGGGTAGGGGAAAGGCAAGGTAGAAAAAAATAGGTATAAAGGGTTAGGTTAAAATATAATGTTTGCAGTATTGACACAAACCACAAAGGGCCAGAAAAGCCTAGATGGCCACTGCCAGTTCCAAGGTTTTAGAATATTAATAATTAATATTAATGTATACTAACTACAATGAGTACATTTTCACCATTTTGTGTTCAGTGGTGTTATTTCTGGAGGGTTAACCAGAGCTCTGGAATCTTGCACAGGGGGGTGGGGTGGGAATTCGGGTGATGTTTTCCATACTGGAGAGAAAACAGACAGCTGGCTGGCTTATCATTCCTTTCTCACATGTAGCCTAGAGCCAAGAAAAGTAATAATCATCGACAAGGTAAGTAACTCTTTAGCAAGGAATTGTTTCTCCAGGTTTAAAATACACGAGGATTGTCATTTCAAGGTCAGGGGAGCCTCAGAGGGGTCAGATGACTCATACACATCTCCTCGGTCCACTGCCACCCCCACCCTCACCATTAAGCCGAGAGGGGAGGTGAGCTGAGCCTTCTGCAGGGCTTTACAAGGGAAACAAGGCTGCTTTCCAGTCCTCTGTGAACAAAGTAATTGGTATTTTACAATGCCTGAAATTCTGACTTTCCCTGTTCTGTTTCACGCTGGCACATGGCAGAGTGTGGGAACCACTGCCTCAATAGTAAGTACAGTAAGTCCTATGAGAGACTGTGAAAGTGCTCTGGGCTCATGCCAGGGCGGGCTCTGGCCAGGCTGTGGGCATGTGCTGGCCAACCCCATGCAGAGGGTAACCGGGGTGAGTGGCGCGGGACTTGACTTACTACCACGCTGGTGGGAATCCTCCCTCCAAAAGTGCAAGCCTTGAGAACGCACTTGAGTCCCAGCCGGACCTCAGGAAGCTCTGGCACTAGGGGGCTTAACAGGCAATTGGACAAGGCTCACACAGACCCCTTTGAGGCTCCGTGTGCGGAGCTGACATGTGACAAGCACATCCTGACCATCTCCAGGAGTCCAGGGGAGCCATAGCTATTGGCCGCAGGCCCACGTCCCTGGCCAATAACAGCAGGGACAGGCCCAGCCTGTGCCTCTTGCCCTGGGGGTGAGCCAAACCCAGCAGGGGTGCCTTGGTTATGTTTAGCTCTGGGAAGGACTCTCCATCAGCTGGACTGTTCTCCCTCCCCCTCCTCCCTTCTCATCACTTGTATCCTGAAAGTCAGGACCTGCCATCCCAGTTAAGCGCTCCCTTTTACCTCCTGTAGTTTTGTGCTTGTGTTTCTCTTTTCATTTCCATGCTTGCCTTCTTATTTCTATTTTTACTCCTCTGTCCATTCTCTCTACTCCTTGCTTTTTCCATTCCCTTCTCCTGTGCTGCCCAGGGGCTGCCGTCTGTCCACCTGGCTGCCTTTTCTTTTCATGCTTCTCCTCCTTTTCTTTCTTGGCATTTTCTTTTCCTCTCACTCCAGTTTTCCCCTTCTTTACCCCTCTTCTCCTTGGTCTTTCTACTCATTCTTGCTATTTTTCATCTCACTTCTTTTCCCCTCTCTGCTTCCCTCCTTTGCTTTCCTTCTTCCTCCTACCCACTTTAACGAGAAGGGAGAGAGGTTGGTTGTAGGGCCCAGAATTTTAAGATACAGGAGTCTTTCATCTCTGTCTCTGGCCCTGATGGGCCCTCTGGGCTGGCAGCCCCTTGTCCGGCCTGGCCTGTGCCACTTCAGGGAGCAATAAAGCAATTTCTTGGATAGTGACCTCAGAAACTACCTTTAAAATTTTTATTTCTTTTCCTTTGCTTTTCTTGTTCTCTTTTATTTTCACTTTTTAAGAAAAGATCTTGGGGACATGCTATGAGTGACGTGCCAGCATAGGAACTTACATTTGGGAGCCCCGTGTCATTGGATTTTGGGGTTTGCAGTTATTTCTCTCTCTTTTTAAATTTGTAGAAGTTAAGTTTAAACTCTCCTATTGTGCGTAGTGTCAAATAATTACACATGTTCTCTCCTGGGTGCAGAGTTCTTCATTCAGTGTCTTCTTTGCACCAACCACATATTTTTTGTGTGAAACTCTAATTCTCTCTTGTTTTGCACATTTCACTGGAAATGAGATTTATTCTACCATAATTTCTTTAAACTGCCATCTCTGTGGCTTTCTAAAGAGGAAAGAGATATGGCTGTTATCTCTTTGGCAGAAATCACCTAAGTTATCCCCAAGTTTTGATGCCAAACACAACTGTACAACCTATTCTTTTGCTAAGTGTGTGGAAAAGGGTGAATTCTCAGAAAAACAAAGTGATGACAAATTGGGAGGAAGGCAATACACTTCTAAAATACTGGGAAGTAAAAAGTGGGCTGAGGACCAGAATTAAGGAGAGCCAGTCTAATTATGGGCTCTTGCTCTCTCAGCTGTATGATATTGGGCAAATCCTCCATGACTTCTGTGCTTCTATAAAATGGGAATAACCAACCTGCCCCTTTTTCCATACTCCCTGCTACCTCATGAGACTGTGGTGAAGATCTTGTGAAATATGACACTGGAAGGTAATTTGTAAAAACAAGAGTCAAAGCCTCATTTCTTGTACTTCACCAATCTCTTGAGGTCATGGCTGAATTGGTTCTGGGGAGTCTTGGCTTCAAATCAAGAAATTCTGGTGGGCTTCGTTGGGGATTGTTTCCTCTGCCTCCCTTGGAGAACATCTAGAGTTACCCCCAGCTGTTCCCCACATGTCCCAAGACCTGCTCTCTTTGGCTTGCAAGAATAACTGGCACAGTTCAAGTTTCAGAGCATAGTATAAGGCCTTCTCAGTAGTGCTGAGGGCATCAACAGTGACAGCCAGCCTCACGGAGGGGACAGGAGGGAGATGCCAATGTGAGGCCATCAGACCAGGCAGCTCCAAACCTGGCCAAGTGTGTGTGTGCAGCCAAGAGGAAGGAGCTGACAAGTTGTTCTGTCGTATTTCCAGGAGCTAGCCTTCTTTGTGTTTTTCTGCCACGTGGTTCAGTGCCGGGGTCAAGAGAGCCACATTCCATGTAACCTCCATTTTCTGTTCTGTCGCAGCCATCACAGAAGCCATTGAGATTCCGCAGTTTATTGGCCGCAGTTACCTGACCTATGACAATCCAGATATCCTCAAGAGGTAATAAGTGTCATCAGGCACCCTTCTTATCTCTCTGGGGGTTGATTTCTCAATATCTTTCCCAAGGCATTTTCTTATCTTACGTGCCAGAAGATAATTCTCTCGAAGAAGGCAGTTTAGCCGTGGCCTCAGGGGAAAAAAACAACAGAAAATAAACACAGAAACTAGAACAAAACAAAACAAAAATAAATTGAAGAAGGCAGCCTTTCAAATAACCCAAACCCTATTTGGTCAAAGAGCCTGGAGAGAGGAGCGTGCCCTGCCTCAGGTTTCCCAGTATTCATAACTCCTAAAGCCAGGGTTATGAGTGTGATTTCCCAGCCTGGGCGATCAGCTTCACGCTGTTCTGTAGCCACAGTCTGGAGCCTGCAATGGAAGGGTTCTGGTGCTCCCTCAGCTCCACGTTGATTTCCCACTTTGCATCTTCATCAGCAAAGGTCCACTGTCCTCTTCAGACTCTGGCCAGTTCAGTGAGGGGCTCCTCAGCTCTCTTCATGTGGACACAGGAACATGGCACAAGTAGATGCCCAAGTCACCACCATGGCTGTGAACCCCTGGTGGCACAGGATGCCCTCCGCTGGCATCCACTCTCCTGGTTTGGAATACCCTGGCTACGTGACAAGGGAAAGCCAGCCCTTAGCCAAGTCCTGCCCCTAGCGATTCTCATCTTTGGTGCTTGCAGCTTGCCTCTTCTCGCTTTCTTTTCCCTCCCCTAGTTCTTTGTAGTTTACGGTGTGCCATCACCCACTGCCGCCAGCACGGTCATTCCAGAATTTTTCTTCTTCAGGTTGACTGTTCCTTAAGGCAAAGCTTTAAGGTAAAAGCACCCAGTGCTAAAAGCACAAGGGCAGAGTTTGGTGGCTTTTCCAGGAATAAAAGTGGTTGAAAGACATTTTCCTGGGGCATTGGACACACATAACCTTGGTAACTCCGAACGCACACCAGACAGACAGGCATTGCTTCATTTCTCTAATCCCACGTTGTATTTATCTAGGTGGTCTTGGCATGGGGCCAAGGCAAAATGGATTTCCAGCCAAGAGAGACCCGCTTCCTTCTTCAGCCCCGTTTCCCCAAAGATGGAAGGGCATTGAGTCCCCACAGGATAGGGACAGTGTGCCGGGGCCCAAGTCTTCAGGCCCCTGATGCTTAGAGGCACTGGGTGGTTTGGGGGAGTACAGGGCTTGGCGAGAGTAGGAGGCATGAGAAACTCGGATGGCACTTGTGTGCATGTGTGTATGTACATGTACACATGCATATGTGTGAAGTTGCAGGGAAAAGCCAAGTTCAGGGTCTACTTCAGTTAGATGCCTTTGGCTACAAGTAAAGAAAACGCAGCTAAAGATGTCTTAAACATAACGGGTATTTATTATTTCATATAACGAACAGTCCAGACTTAGACTAGATCCTGGCTTGAGTAATTCACAGAATTCACTGTATCATCGAAGACTCAAGTCTCTCCTGTCATTCTGTCGTCTTATCCTCAGCATGTTCTCCAGAAGCTACTCCTTTTGCGGTTGTAAGACAGCTGTCCATAAGACCCTCATAAGATGGCTATAAATCAGCTATAAATATCCAACAGAAAAGTTAAAAAAAAACCACACTTTTTTTTTCTCATGTGACTTATTTTAAAAGGAAAAGAATCTTTCTTGGAATCTTCCTGATAAATTTCCTCTATCTATCTCGTTGGATAATAGTGGTCACATGCCCATCCCTAAACCAATCACTGCAAGAGAAATGGAACCATCATGATTGGCTTCTACCAGTCAATGTATCCAAGGCAAGTGGTGGAAGGAAGAAGCCTGGAACAAAAGATTGGGAAAAGCAGGTCTCTAGGGAATGGGCCAAGGCTGGATTGCTCTGCACCTGGCCAGGTGGAGAAGTAATCATCATGGACCCTGCTTCTGCCTTTCTCCCTCACCACTTCAAGGCCTTGCATGGGGAAGGCAGCCTTGGTCTCTTCCTGTCTAGACCAGGCTCTCGGAAGCCTACACAAAAGTCCTTTCCATTGTTTTGAACTTAATGTACTCGACAGCGCCAAGTATGTAGACAGAGGGATGGTACAAGTGATAGGAGACTAGAAAGAGACTTTTCCAGTCGTGTTATATTAGTAGTAATACTACATTATGTTTGCTCTTATCTCACCTGTTATTTAAAGATCTCATACTCGCTCTTCTCCCTACAACAGGTGAAACACTGATCACTTTAGTGAGAATGGCTTTCTGAGCTAGTCTACTCGCAAGAATTGATAAGAGCACAAAAGCCTGTGATCCAATGCCTAGCCATGGCTGTAGGACTGGAACCTGACCTAACAGAGTACCTCACCTGTCCAGTCAGTCCTCTGCCCTCAAGGACGGTCACCGTCAGAGCTGGCCATCTACAGGCATGATCACAGCCCAGAGCCACTGCCAGCTTGAACCTCTTGGCGCTTAAGACACTGTTCTGTTGGGGCGTGGGGAACACTTTCCCAAGGACCCTTGAGTGGTAGGATAGGAGAGAAGGAGGACTGAGGGGTGTATTGGGGTGTAACCAGACCAGAGAGTCTAGTTAATCTGTGACTCATCAAATGTCCTCTCATGGGGTTACCCCATATTTGAGGAGGGAGACACTGCTGCCGAGTGAGCAGACTTGTAGGCCTGTGGTGTCACCTCTGGTGCTGATGCCAATTCTAATCTCCTGGTGGTGAGTGTCAGAAACGCCAGGTTATCCTTCTGTCTGGCTTCTTGGGGCTGGCAGAAAAAAAGGCAGAAATGGATGTTGGCGAAGAATGGTTGGTTTGGTGCAATTGTTTGTGTATTTCCTCCAGGGTGTCAGGATCAAGATCAAATGCATTCATGAGGTTTAAGACAACTGCCAAAGATGGCCTGCTGATGTGGAGGGGAGACAGCCCCATGAGACCCAACAGTGACTTCATTTCCTTGGGCCTTCGAGATGGAGCCCTGGTGTTCAGGTAACCCCCTGGCCAGCTGCCTTTGGGATCACCTTGCGTTTTTTTCTCGGATGGTACAGGTTATGCCAAACGGAGTGATACAAAAGTTAACCAGTCTGCTGGAATTGCCTGAGACACCAGGCTTAGTGGAGGCTCCAGGTCTTCCTTTGCGGGATCCATCTTCAAGAGCAGCAGTCAGCAGTCTCCAGCCTGAGGGCCAAATCTGGCTCACCACCAATTTTTGTAGATGAAGTTTTATTGGAACACTGCCATACGGATTCATTTATATATTGTCTAGGACTGCTTTCATGCTAGAGAAGTTTTAATAGGGACTGTATGACAAAGCCTAAAATATGTATTGTCTGGCTCCTTACAGAACAGTTTTGTGACCCCTGTTCTAGCATGTTTCAATCATACGCTCCCCACTTGCAAATTAGAAAGTAATAGAAAGGGAACTTGATATACTGAGCACGGTCCGCTCAGGGCTCACCGGCTCAGGCAGATGGGAAGATCTAAAGTTGGAAGACCTGGCTTTAAATTCTGACTCTGCACCGGATTAACTGAGCAGCCTTGGGAGGGAGAATGCCCGCTTTCCAGTCTCCCACTGCAAAGAAGAACAAACCACATATTTGTATCTCCATAGGTCAACCCATCATTTGGGTTTTTGTAAATGCTTCTTGGGTGATAAGTCCCCCAAGTTCTTATCTCTTTTAAGTGAATTTAGACTGCTCTCAAACTTTTCAGATGATTAGCTACGAAGTAGCTAAAGGATTGCCTGGTAACTTCTCCCCACCAAAGTGGGTGGGAGCTGGGTACCCACACGGTAGGGACTGGCTTGCGTAATATGAAAAAGCTTCTCTAGCGATCATGATGGCACAGCCTCACTTGAAGTTAGAAATAACTTGTCTAGATCTATGATTCTCAAAGTGTGGCCCCTGGAGCATCATTGTCACCTCGGAACTCCTTAGATATGTGGATTCTCAGGCTCTGACCCTGACCGGACACTGTGGACGTGGGCCAGCAATCCTTGTTCTCACAATTTACCCAAGGGATTTGGATGCACGCTAAGGTTTGAAACTCCAGCTCAGTCTCTAGACCGTCTGCTCCATGGGGGCAGGGATTTCTCTGGTTTTTCCTTCTTTAGTCCCCTCTCTGGTGTCTAGTGTAAGTGTTCACTAAGTGATGTGGAATTCACTGGAATTGAAATAGACAAAGGCAAGGTAACTGAACTACGTAGAAGATGAAGATTTAATTCTTGGCTTCTGTGGGTCATGCATGGCGATTACTGATTGCCAGAGTAGCCAATACAAGTCTTTTCCATGTGAATAAAAAGCATTTTGAGAGGAAATGCCACTTTTGCAACATCATGCTTGCCCCTGAACAGCAGAGTGTGCTACGTAAGGCAATCCTATGACTGTTGGGGACTTTTGAGAGAAGTGTGTGGTTGAAGGCTAGAGGATGGCCTCTGAGAGCAGTTCTCACCACCTCTGCCCTCCTCCCCCCAAGGTCAAACACCAAACTTTTCACACCCCAGTTTCAGGCTGGCTGCTGCAAAGCCATTTTCTTGTGGTTTTCCTGTGGTTAACCTCGCCAAGGCCTCAAGTACTTGATTGTGCCCAGAAAAGCGAACTGAAACAGTAGCTCAGCCATGGGTGAGAGGCCAACTTCCCCCCCCTAAACCGCCAGCTAAAACCTATTCACCAGCCACCCCAGCTGAACAGGGCAACTCGATATGCTCAGGGCCATCTCCAATCTCCCACTGGCCCTCACACCCGGCCCTGGCTAGCCCCCCATATGCACCCCCACCTTCCCACACCCCCTGGGCACCCTTCAAACAATTCCATCCTGGACATATTTTTTATGTTACCATTTCTTTCTCAGGTTTCTGAAAATTGGCCCCATGTTGTTGTTGTTTTGTTTGTTTGTTTTGTTTTGTTTTAAGCCTGGAATTCTGGTTGTGTGCTGTGTAAAGGACACACAGTAGCCCCGACCGCTGAGGCAGACGTCTGTGCCGGATCCTGAGCCTAGGGCCACAGCTGCTGCTCCCCTGTGTTTCCTTCCTCTGAGCAGTTACTTCCCCACTTCCATTCACCCAGCACAGATCTAGGGAAGCGCTGTGGGAGCTGGGCACACACAGGACGTAGAGTGCAGGCCAGTGGTTTGGAAGGATCAGTCTCCAGCGAGTCGTGGCGGGAGCTTGTTTCAGAGGCAGATTCCTGGGCCCACACCCAGAGATTCTGACGGAGCACGTCTCCTGAGGTGCCAGAATCTGGACACAATCTGGAACCACACCCTGTAAAACAGGGTCTGAAGTGGTCAAAGGCATGAGCTTCAGAGTCAGACAGGCGTGATTCCCATGGCCACGTGACCCCCTGCAAGCTACCCGACCTCTCCATGGAAGGAAAAGATTTGTTGTGAGGGTTGAATGAGTTCATTCACGTAAAGGTCTTAGTGTGGGGCCTGGCATAGCTAGGATTAGTGATAATAATTATCAAAATTATAAAAAAAAAAAAAAAATTATTATCCTTGATCAAGTGTTTTCCATGTTCTAAAAACCCCTACCGCAGATCGATAACATTGTAAGGATGTTAGCACAATATAACTGCTTCATAAAGTGAAGCTATTATTATTTTTATGATTTTTAAGAAGACATAGGCCCCACCTTCAAGCAGCTTACATCAATGGAACCTAGACAGTGAATTAGTCTGTTAGGTGGACAGGACCATATTGGAAGTTTTAGTGTTTGACCCAAGTCCAAAGCAAACAATAGGAAACCTAAGATAATAAAATATGTTCTCAACTTTCTTGACTTTCATTCTTCACCTAAATGCTGGCCCTTTTGCTGATCCCTTCTGGCAGAGAATAAGGAGGAGCAATGAAACTCTGAAAAAATGTTATTTATAGTTTTTCTGCAAGATTAAGTAAAAGAAAAGGAATCAAAGTACTCAGCTACGGGTGTGGTTTTTTTTTTTGTTGTTTTGGTTTCATTTTGTTTTATGATTATATGTGGGACACAAAACCCAGCAAACAGGTTTGTGAAAACCACTTGACTGATGGTCTTTCCCACTCATTTTCCATGTGACCTTGACATCATTTTCATGCAACAGACAATGGGAACAGATCTGACAATGGCAAGGTGCCCTGTGCTACAGGTTGAAGGGGGCACAATTGAACAGAAGTTTCACCACATGGAGGCATCTGAGTGGTCCCCAAAAAGCCTCACCTGATGGCACTTCCAGGCGGCCCACCGCCACTCAGCCTCATAGCCTTTCGTGCACGCCAAGTTGAGTAGGGAAACTTGGATCAAGATACCCGATCCATGCCCACCAGATTCACAGGACATTGATAGCGAAAACAGACATGTCTTTATTCATTTTTTCATTCATGCCTATGTTTTTACTTTTAAAAAAAAGAATTGTAATGTACATGAACTGCACAAATGTTAAGTGTACAGTTTGATATAATTTCAAACATGTAAATACCTGTGGAACAACCACACAAAACAAAATATTTCCTACACCCACGAAGGCTTTGTCATGCCCTCTCCCGACAAGAGTCACCACTATTCTTGGTCATTTATTATTATATAAAAGAAAGTGAGATTCCAGGGTGAAGCATCAGGGTATCTGGAGAAGCAGGTTATCTGGAGGGTCTGAAAACAAATGGAGTAGGGGTGGGGGTGGAGACTCAGGCCATGGCGATGCCAACCAACCAAGTATTGTGTCCCTGTCCACCGCCCCCCGCCACCAACACACACACACACACACACACACACACACACACACACACACACAAATGATGGCTGGATTCCTGTCTGCTAGATTCAGTGTTGACTCCCTGAGCACATTTTGGCTCTCTGCGTGAACAGGCATTCTAGCAGGCTGAAGGACAGAAGAGGAAAGCCCATCCTTTGTCTAAATACAACTGAAAAGGTTGTATTCACTGAGTTACAATCACATGCCAGTCTAGTGTCCCTGCAATTATATACCCAGGTCACCTCTATTCTGAGAAGTGGGTGTTCCTGACCTTTTTGGTTACATATTTACAGCCTGCTGGTTTACTCTCACACATGACTACTCTTCCAGGAGAGGCTTGACGAGTGTAACTCTTGGAGGCAACTTCCTCCTTCCTGCTATTAATACCTCCTCCAGTTATTTTGTCCACCGTGTATGCGAGATGCATTAAATACGGCACATACTTGGAGTGGTGGGATTATTTGTTTGGCTTCTACTGTGTGCTATGGTCTTTACATATGTTATCTTACTTATATCCCCTGTGATCCTTCAGGGAAGGTATAATTACCCCATTTCACAGAGGAGGAAACTTAGGCTCAGAGAGATGAAACAGATTGCCCAAGGTCACTGAGCTCGTAATTAGCAAGAGTGGGAATCAAGGCAAGTTAGTCTCATCCACGTGTCCATGCTCTTTCTATCACCCTGAGACGTGCTGCGTCTCATAAAAGCCAGACAGTCATTCAGCTACATTTCTGCCAACCAGCTCTCAGCCTTGTTTCATATTCATTCACTTCAACAAGCATTTGGCCACTAAATAATGAAATCAGAAAATTCCACCTCCAGGCTGCTTCATACAAAGGAGACACTGATGTGGGAAAATTCATTAGAAAATAGTGGATTTTTCAGGGTCAGAGTCACAGTTTTGTCTCATAGTTTGTCAAGTCACCCAAGTTCTATTCTTGGTTAAATGTTGATGGGCTGTGTGTGACTTCTTTGAGCCTCCATTATTTCTTTTCTTTTATTTTTTTTTAAAGGAAGGAAAAAAAAAGGACACGGAGTGCTTTCCCTGGGGAAAGCCAAACACATTCTGTTCTTGCTCTTTTCTCAGACTGAGTGCATGCAAGCGCTCAGGAGCTAATCCAGGTTTCTTCATTTCTCTTCCTTTCCAGTGAGGTAAAGGAGTAACATGTCCTCTTACCAGATAAGGAGAGCGTTGTCCTGGGTGGGATACATTTTCCTTCAAAAGCATGATTACATAGGCTTTATTATATTATCAAGAGGAGGTCTAGGCAATTGGCCCAGTGCCCAGTCTAGAATAATCACTCACTAAATATTTGTTGAATTGAATTAAATTAGAATGATTGAATGAACACTGGACTTAGAAGGATATTTCTCTCTGGTAAACAACATGTGTGTGTCTTCTGATACCCTTAGGGTATCAGGGCAAATATACACAGAAATAGAAAATAGAAAGCTACTGAGTGGACCAAAGATCAGAGTAAAATGGAGGGGGTGCAGATAAGATACCAACTTCAAGTCTTATACATTAGCGTTAGGATTTTAGGCAAATTCCCTTAATCTCTCTGGGCCTCAGCCTACTGGGCAATGTTCTGTTTTGTTTTCTTTTGCTTTGTAAAAAGTGAAAACACATGTATTAGTTTCTAGGGCTGCCATAAAATTTACCACAAATTAGGTGGCTTTCAAAACAATAGAAATGTATTCTCTTACAGTTCTGGAAGCTAGAAGTCCAAGTGCAGTCTTGGCCGGGTTGGCTCCTTCTGGGGGCTCTGAGAGAGAATCTCTTTCCTAGATTCTGGCGATGGCTGGCAATCCTTCACGTGCTTAGTTTATAAATACATCACTCCAATCTCTGCCTCCATCTTCATATGGTCTTCTTCCCTGTGTGTGTCTGTCTGTATCCACATTTCCTTTTCTTATGAGGACACCAGTCGTATTGGATTTAGGACCACCCTCATCCAGTATGACTTCATTTTAACTAATTATACCTGCAAAGACCCTATTTCCAATTAAGGTCACATCCTGAGGTTCTGGGTGGACATTCATTCTGAAGGGATACTATTCAATGTCATAGAACATATTAGAAAGGAGAAAGTCCTTCTTGTTCCTACTTGATGCTTCCGAACATGGGGCTTTAAAAAAATCAGCCTTGAGGACATTATGCTCAGTGAAATGAGCCTGTCACAAAAAGACAAACACTATTATTCTACTTATATGAAGTCCCTAGAGCAGTCAAATACATAGAGACAGAAAGTAGAATGGTGGTTACCAGGGGCTGGAAAAGGGGGAATGGGTAAGGGGTACAGAGTTTCAGTTTTGCCAGATAAAAAGAGTTCTGGAGATTGCTTGTACAACAATGTGAATATATTTAACACCGCTGACCTGTACACTTAAAAATGGTTAAGATGGTATATTTTATGTTATGCATATTTTGCCTCAATTAAAAACATTTTTTTTTTTTTTTGGTCATTCCTCGCCTAGCTTGGAAACCTAATTTATAACATTGTTTTGTGTTGAGGAATCTACATTCTGAGTCCCACAGACCTTTTGCAATGAGAACCATTTATGAATGAGTGTCTGCCTATCCTTCAGTGCTTTATTCTATTCTCTCTCTTGTTCTCTCTGATGCCATTAGCTATAACCTGGGCAGTGGCGTGGCATCCATCATGGTGAACGGTTCCTTCCACGATGGTCGGTGGCACCGAGTCAAGGCTGTTAGGTGAGTACCTACCACCGAGTGAGACAGAGCTGGAGCTCAGCAGAGGTGGGATGTGCTCACCCAGTCCCTTTAGTCCCACTGTCCTCTTCCCCAACCTTGCCTGACGTCACGTACTCCTGATCTGGGTCATGGAGGACATTTTGCCAGCAGATCCCTCCTGTACCCTTTACTGACACTCACAGGGCAGAGAGGCTGAACTTTCAAATCTTTACTCAATAGTGACCTTCCGGGGAAATAACTTTCTGGTGGCTAAACTGGGAGAGGACCTTGCTATTTAGTGAGATCTGCGTATCTCTAGTGAGATGAGACTTCTGGGCAGCAGATTTTGAGGAATGCTTCAAATCTCATTTTGTAGGCAATTACCCACTTTCTTTCCCTCTTTTACATTTTATTATTGGAACCTTAGAAACCAAGTATAACCTGCCCCAATTACACATCTCCCCCTTCACAGAAGTCATTCCCCTGGCTTCTGATTAACTTTGGGTGAATCATTCTGTTAAAATTATAGTTTTGCTACCTATGTCCATATTCCTAACAATAAATTTTGAGAAATTGAACAGCAGGCCCACACTTAGCTGTATGAAGAAATGTCAATCCTACCATGTTAGATGAAGGTTCCAGGAGATGAGTTTGAACCGTGCTTTTGGTGTCGGTTCCCTGAGAGTTTACCACAGCCCTTCCTGGGAAGGTCAGTGAGCGAGGTCATGAGTGAGGCTTGGAAAACACGGGGCTACTGTGACCAATTTCCTACTCAGCTCACATATAGGCTGTGGTAGAAGTAGCTCTGCTGGACCCCGCTCACTTACACGGTGCCTGCCTTTGATATCCGAAAGGATGTGTGAGGATACAGACGCAGGTCTGTGCCATCAGTCGCCCAGGTGGCTTGGAAAGCCCTTGAGACAGTGATTTAGATGAAGCCCCAATTCTGACTTGTTGAAAAAAGGAATGTCCTCCCATAGTGAATATTTATAGGCTTAATCTAAAATACATTCCAGCATATAAGTTAAAATGTTCATAGTCCAACCCAACTCCAAGATAATGTAGACTATGAGGTTTCTAAGTTCTTCATGTCTCTCGCTTACTCATCTATAAAAGGGCTCAGAAACCTCCAGAGGAACATAGAATTCTTGGCCACATCTGATCTCTGTAACTCCCATCTTGTGAACACGCTGCTCTCCATTTCCTTGAATAGTGAAGGCTGGTAGGACAGTCAGACATTGTGGAAAGATTTTTTAAACCCTCAAAATTGTTGTGGTTTGATTATGTGCATCAAGATACACATTGGTGAGGATTCCAGGCACTTCCTAGACATCTAAGGAAACAGATGTTAAGTGACTTTCCCGAGACTTTACAGCTGTTTGTGGGCAGAGCCAAGATTAGAATCTCAGATCAAAGCTCTTTCCATCCCACTCCGTGGTGCAGCTCAGCTAAGATGTCAGATATTTTGGAGGGATAAGACAGGGACTGTTTCATCAGAAGAACTTCCTATGTCAGAGCATCAAGCTTGGCACTATAAAGATGGTTTAACAGACTTGGCTCTTACTACTGTCATCATTGGTACCTTTCCTAGTGGGTCTTAGGCTGCAGTGAGGGCTGAACAGAAGGAACCGAGACCAGGAACTGGATAGATGGGAGGATTGAAGCAGATATTGTGAACTGTGTTCCAGAGGCTCAGACAAGCCTAGAAGGGATGGTACAACAGATCAAAGCAGGGACTGGGTCAAAGCCATGGTTGTCAGCCATGACAGGAAGGGTTGGATGGATCCTGTGCGGCAGGCTCCGGGGTCAGAGAAAGGGGGATCGATGTAGAGGAGCTCTCGAAGGGGAACCTTGCTGATTTGCTCTGAGTAATCCTGGTCTTGCAGGCACTAATACTAGCAGAAAAGAGAAAACACATTTTCATCTATTAAGCATCTTCAGGATGCCAGGTACTTTACATACTTTATCTCAATTAATATTCACAGCAACTTAGGTTTTATAATCTGCATTTTACGGAGAAGCATGGTGATATATTGACAACAATAACAATACATTCTCTACCCTCTTTATAGAGCAGGTAGGTATCAGGTACCATGCTCTGGGCTTTTCATGCGTAATCTCTGATTCCCAGAATAGCCTTGGAAAATAGGCCCAGTCATTCCACTTTCAGATGAGGAGCTGAAGCACCAGAAGTTTGCTTGTTCAATCAGCTACCACTAGGAGCCATATACTATTCCAGACACAGGGGCTACGTCATTGAGTAACACCAGCATCTTTGCCTTGATGGTCTTGCATTCTGATGGGAGGCAGTAGACAACCAGTAATAAGCATAATGAAGAAGTACTTATTAGGTTAAGAGGTGATGCCACGTTTATTTTCAAATCTAAGATACCGTAGATTATAAGACATACCTTCATTTCAGAAACAGAAAAAAATGAAAAATTCTTAAGACTGATGAAATAAAGTGGAAAATGGAATTTTTTAGCGTAATGGGGGGAAAAGGCAGGGCAGGCAAAGCGAGGTGTTGGGAGCATTGCCCATCGCAGCAACCAGGTATGAGATTCTCAAATAGCATATCCGAAATGGGGAGGCAGTGTGTGGTCTTCAGGGTGAGGACAGAACAGGAGAAATACCTCTAAAGCTAGTTGCTATCCAGAGGTGAGGCCTGGGCAATCAGACATATATCATTGTACCCCTCTACCCTGCAAAAAAAAAAAAAAAAGAGGTAGAGCCAGGAACCTCTGGAAGGCAACTGAGGGGCTAAAAGCAAGAAAATTGGTTTAAAAAATTTACTTGAGAAGTTAGAGCTCAAGCCTCTTCTCTACTTCATGTATCTGGCACATGGTCCTTTCCCTACTTATGGAAAAATAAGTCAATTCACTGGAGAAAGTAAGCGTCTCTGGAATGGGAGACACGGGTCTACTAAATACTGGACTACTGTATATTGTACAAATTAAGACTGGAGACTACTATGTTTCCCCCAAAATAAGACCGGGTCTTATATTAATTTTTGCTCCAAAAGACGCATTAGGTTTTATGTTCAGGGGATGTCATCCTGAAAAATCATGATAGAGCTTATTTTCTGGTTAGGTCTTATTTTGGGGGGACATGGTATGTGAGAGATCTTATGTTGAATGTTAAGAACTCCATAATTCTTTCCCTATTGGGATTCCGGAATGCTGGCAGCCAGACACAGTTAGAAGAGTAGAAAATCCAGGTGTCCCTCAAGGAAATGATTGAGCCAAATCATAACACTATCAAGCCACGCTCAGCAAAACCTCATCCTGCACACAGAGCTTCCAACCTGCTTTTTAGAACTCAGCACTTAACTATGACGTGGCAGTCGGCCATTGTGAGGCATTTGAAAAAGGTCTTCAGTATGAAAGATGAGTGTCAGAACAAATAGACATAACAAAACAACTTGGAGGAAACAGAAACTATGAATAAAAAAATGATAAAAAAAATATTAGTATCACCAGGAGATAAGAGGGGTAATTAACCCGAGAAACAAGAACTGTTTGCTATAAAACAGAAACATAAAAGACTAATAAAGAACTTATAAAGAAAAAAAATAAAAGAAGCGAGGCCTGGGTTGGCATACCCCCAAGAGCAATAGAAGCACATATACTTTTTTAAAGAAGGTTCATGGGGCGAGATAGTTTTGGAAACCAGCTCAGAAAACTGCAAAGCCCTTGCCATAGATGAACACCTCCACACCACTGTCTTCAGGGTCACTTTTGAGTGACAGTGTGGGTCCTTCAGAAACTTCTAAGTCATTATTTTCCTTCTCTAGAGTAATCCTCTACCTACAAAAACTGTTTCATTGGCTTCCCATTGTGCTTAGAACTCACCATGTGTCACTGTGTCACCACCACTCTTCTTCTTAACATTCTTTCCTAGTTCCCTCCCAGCTTCAGAATGAATTCTAACTAAGCCCTTCACCATCAGCTTCCGGCTTCATCTTTCACCACTCTGTTCCCAACTCCAGAATTCTCTATGCTCAGTCTGTACTAACTCGCTTGTCTTTTTTCTCTTTGCCGTAGCCACTTCCTGTTTGCATTAGCTTTCTCCTTCACCCGACCTGCTCAGCCTTCAAACCTCATCTCAGAAAAAATCTCCTTTGAAAAGCTTTCCCTGGCCCCCTCCTTCTCCTGTGTAATTCCACAGTATGCTGGCATTCTTCCACCATAGAGTGGTGACACAGAGTTGTCATCTGCAATTTGTTTGTTTTGTCTTCCTCAGTAGACCGAAACTCCTGAGGGCCAGGAATGTGGTTTTTCGTTTTGTTGGTTTTGTTTTGTTTTTGCAGCACCATCATTTATCATAGCACCTGGTACATAGTAGGTACTTTCATACATTTTTACTGAAATGAATGAATGATTGAATGAAGCTCCAAAAATGGTGGTGGTTTTTACAGGGATGGCCAATCGGGAAAGATAACGGTGGACGACTATGGGGCCAGAACAGGCAAATCACCTGGCATGATGAGGCAGCTCAACATCAATGGAGCCCTGTATGTGGGTAAGTGACCTTTGACCAAATCTAAACTGTGCCAGTGCGTTTTCTCGTGAATCCTCCATTTGCCATGCTGGGGCTACCCGAAGCCGTGCATGTCACTGCATCAGTCACATCTGGAAATCAGGAAGCTCTTTGGATCTTCCATTCTCCCATTTTCTGAACTTCTGACTCATGGCTGAGGGGGCAGGAAATACTTAGATGCTTTTGTGCTTTGGACCGATCCACCAGGAAAGCCATGCTTTTCTTGTTTATAGAACCTGCTAAATATAGCTCTGCAAATTCTCTGGGTGGAAGGAGGATCCTTCCTTTTTCTGGCTCCTCTCAGAATTAGAATGAGTTCTAAATAGCTTAGAACCTGCTAGTACAGATACGTAAGCATGAAACGATGTCTCTAGCCATATGATAGTTTCTAAAAGTGAACTTAATTGAAAGCATTCAGCATCAGTGCATTTCTTTTGGGTTATGATGACATCACCTGTAACTACATACTACATTTTGTTGACATTGTACAACATTTCAAAATTTACCAGATGCTGTTTGGTTTGAAGTAGCCAACTGGGTCAGAAATCACACATGAGGTAGGTATTTATAGCCTCTGGTTGTGTATCAGATTGATCCAGGTCAACCTGTTCTTTCAAGGATAATTATAAATTAGGTGTGATGTACTGAGCCGTTCAAGGGACCCACAGCCCTCACCATATCAGCCAAGGGATCCTCGGTCAGTAGACACTCAATTGTCCTAAGGAGACATCGCCCCTTTGGCTCACGCGGTCTCCCTCTTGCTTCCTGGCAGGTGGAATGAAGGAAATTGCTCTACACACTAACAGGCAATACATGCGTGGCCTCGTGGGTTGCATCTCTCATTTCACCCTGTCCACCGATTATCACATTTCCCTCGTGGAAGACGCCATGGATGGGAAAAACATCAACACTTGTGGAGCCAAGTAATGCCAGCTGATCTTCCCCAAGGGACAGAGCTTTCTAGCCTGAGAAGCCCAGGGGCCTGAGACCCTGCCTGATGCCATTCACGGAGGCACGGGCCAGGTGTGTTTCCTGTCATCAAGGAGAAAATACACCCTGATGAGAAACTAGAACAAAGACAGGATTCCCTGTGTGGTCTTTCCTGCTGACACTCTGTGGACCCAACCCAATGGAATCCTCTCTGTAGGAAGCATCGAATTTTGTCCATTGAAAGTGTGGTGGCTGCCAGAGATCACACATCAAGGCAAATTCCAGAGCCCGTCTGTTGTAGCTCAATGACTGTGTTGTGATTCATAGTGCGTTAAAAAAAGAAAGAAAAAAAGAGAGAGAAATACCCGAAGGGCGGTATTAAAATACGTCTCTCCTTCCCTGACTCATGATACTTACTGACAGCAGAATGACTGTGTGACCTTGAACTTCACATTTCTCACCTTGGCCCATGAATTAGTAGGATTAACCCCTTTTACTCCTCACTGGCTGATTCAGTGTGCTCTGACTATTCCATGAAAATAAGGAGGTGGAGAGACTAGACACAGAATCATAATCATACGCTGCCCCTGCTAAGGTTTACCTTTAATGAGAAATCCCTACTTTTTATAATGCTACTCTAAGAAAATGGGCACCATGATTTTGTAGCTGTCCTTTTGTATGTGTATATTTTTATAGATGCAGATTGTCCACAGTGTATACTTTTGCAAGTTTGGGTGGAGGACCCTGAATTCTTTGCACTCTTCCTAAAAGTGTTTTCCCAGAGGAGACCTGTCTGAGCCCTTTGTGGGCATCAGTGGAGTGGGATAGGTAACTGGGGGGAGGCATTTTCTTGGGGAGCTGACCATTGTTTTTTCGTAAACGTTGATGGCTCAAGGAGATGAATCTGAAGCTTCCAAAATAAGCAGATTAAAAGGCACATGTGTTACTGAGATTGGTCACTGTCATTTTTGTTTTAAGAGAGGGGGCATGTCTGTAGTAAATGTGAATAAAGGAGATGAAGAAGGCTAGAACTGGTCCATTAAGCATCACTCATTTGTGGAGGTGTTCCTGATCCTTGCAGAGGCCGTGGCCAGAAATGGACGCTAAGAGAATTAGTGTTTCTAAGGCTATGCTGAGGGATGAGAAGCAGGGCTGCTTCCTTCTGAGCCATGGGTCGCACCCCTTTGCTATTCACACGTGTGACTCTGGCGACAGCTGGCTCACTGGCAGATCCGCAATGACAGGACATGCTAAGGGAAAGGTGAAATGAATGCTGCCCCCAAAGAGCAGGGAAATATGATCCAAATCATAGCAGAGTCTATAATTAAGTCCCAGTCAGGGCTCGACTTGTGTTTGTCCAGCATTCATTCAGCAAAGACTTTGAGCGTTGTGCAAAGTGCAGTTTAGGCACATTAAGAATTCTATACAATGAATAAAAAACTAGAGACGTTCACCTTATGCTTTAACCGTCTGCCTCCTGTCTTTCAGACCTTTTGATGACCAGGATTCTTCCTCCTAGGGGAGTAATGGTAACAACAACAACAATAATAATTTATCCTCTCCTACATATGTCTTCTTGTGAGTGCAGTTCGGAGAAAAGCCATGTAGTAGAAAGTGGGTTTTACCACCTCCCAAACCCCCTCACCTCAGTATCTTTTCCTTAGAGACTGCCAGAGCCATGCTTCCCAAGAACGAATAGAGTAGCTTTCATAGCACATTTTGAATCAATTACCTTCAGCCAAAAATATCATGGTGATTTTAGCAAAATACCCAGCTGAGCTGAAGCCAGAAGACTTGTGCTGTAGATGAGCCATTGTTTCATGCAAGTGTGATCCAGAGGAAAACGCAATGACCCAGGGATGTGGGCTTGGGCGTGTGTTGCAGTTGATGGGGATTCTGAACCACCAACTTGGGTGGGATGCAGAAGGGGCTACAAAGGGGGGTTAACACAGTGATGGATTCAGGGCAGTAGAGATCCTGCGGGTGAGAGGGCAACAGGGTATGGGGACCTAAGAGGAGCTGATCATGTGGGAGTCTTTGGGTAGGAAAACAGAGTAAGAGCAAGCTAGGAGCAAGGCTCTTTCACCCTGTCAGTGGATAAAAACCAGGAGGTGTGGGATGAGTTTATAGTAGAGGTAGTTGTGAGAATAAAAACTTTGTCCTGAAGCTGAGAGATTAGACCTGAGTTCAGAGGGCATGAGAGTTGAGATGAGCTCAGCCTGGGTTTGTGGGTTCCCAGTTTTCTCTCTGAGTGTATCTGCTACCTCTTCCCATAATAATGCTGCATGACAAACAACCACAAAACCTCAGTGGCATACCGGGGTAAGTATTTATTACTTCATGCCTGAGTGGTTGGCTTGGCAGCTCTGCCGATCTTGGCTGGCCTTGGCTAGGCGCGTCTCCTGGTCTCCGTGGGACTTGTTCACAAGGGAGGCAGTTGGCTAATTTAGGATGTCCGCGGCGGGGATGGTGAGGTGACTTGAGTCCGTTCCCTGTGGCTCTCATGCTCCTCTCGGGACCAGTGGGCTATCCTCACATGCCCTTCACATGACAATGGTGTAAAGTCTTTCACAGCCTAGTTTTGGAACTGCTACATGTCTGCTGTATCCTGTTAGTCAAAAAATTCGTAGATTCGAGAGATGAAGAAACAGACGCCACATCCATCATGAGAGGAACAGCTAAGTCACTTGGCAAAGGGCATCAAAATAGGGAGGATGAAAAATGAGGGCCAATACTATCATCAACCCACCACAGCAAGTCATATGTTGTTGGGAGAAGTGGTGCAATAGGGATGAGGTGGCCCCTGACAATAGTTCTTCTGCAGAGACCCGAGGGGGAGGAGGGACAGAGTCTGTGACGTTCTCAGTGACTGGCCCAGCCAGGCCAGGTCCGCTGGGCAGCACTTGCCCCTCCTCCAGCCTTGTCTGCTGCCTCCCTGTTCTGCCTCGTTCTTCCACCTGTTGTCTAACATTTGGCAGTGTTGTGATTCTGCGGAGGAGGAACTAGCAGGAGGGTGGGATCCGTGCCAGGCTTTTGGTAAGTGGCTCCGTTGAGAGGCATGTTGGAGAAGACTGGGCTCCTGGCTCAGAGTTTTAGGAATAGCCAGGGAGCTCAGAGATTAATGCAATCCCCATCCTGCCCAGGAAGGATATCATGAAGCATGGGTTCCTGAAAAGCTTTTGTCCCACAATCAGGATCTGAGAAAATTCCCCAGAACTTTCCAGGCTTTCTACTCAAGGGGGGCTGCAGGGTGGGGTGAGGGAAGGGACTGTCTGTTCTTGCTTTTCCTACTAAAACTGACTTGGACAACTCCATGCGCTTCCTCTAAGCCCAGTCATGGGATTTCTCTCAGGAAGGTCTGTGGGTGTCTTCTTTGTCCCCACACTGCCTCAGAAGCTCATGAGGTGGCAGCTTGATGACCCTGGCCCTGTCAGGCCTCACTCTGCAACGGTTGCCCTGCTCTCCACCCTCTTATGTGCCTTTCGTTTCCTGACCCAGTCCTGTTCCAGCCTCCAGGCCTGATCCAACACAAACAGGCCCTCTGGTTTCCTTATACTAACAGCCCTGGTTTCAAGTGTAACTGGTGCTTTCCTTCCGACTTCCTCTGAGCCTTCCCCTGACCGCCCATCTCCCCGCTTCTCCCCCTTGCAAGGAGCTGCCTCCTCCCTGAGTGGGAAGAAAGATCTCGGAAATGTGCCCAGAGCTGGCAGGCTGAGTGCTTTCCACTTGGAGGAAATACTGCATTTTTCACCTTTAACCCAGAAAAATATGGTTCTCAGAAAGCTTGTTTTTAGCACTGCAAGTTCCCAAAGGAAGAAGAATAGGGAGTAGGAGGGGCTCCCAGCTCCTCTCAGAGCTCTGACAGCCAACCCTTGGCCCCCGAAGGCTGTTCTTCCCTGCGAGGGAAGCACGAAGGGGCAACCTGTAGAGGCCCAGCTGCTGGGGACAATAAAGGCAGAGAATTCTAGCTCCGAGTAGAAAGAGGATGACGACTTCAGGAGAGGGGCTTGGACAAAGCATTAGCTGCTACCCATTCCCACCCTTGCCTCTTCCCGTTCTGGCCCAGTGCGGGAACACACAGTAGCTCCCCTTGAAGGTGGAGGTGGGGGTACAGGAGTGCCCTTCGACAGCCCAGTCCCTTAGCTGAGAAAGATGTGTGATTACCGTGTTTCCCTGAAAATCAGACCTAGCCAGACAATCAGCTCTAATGCATCTTTTGGAGCAAAAATTAATATAAGACCCAGTCTTATTTAACTATAAGACCGAGTCTTTATAATATAATATAACATAATACAATATAATAATATAATATAACACTGGGTCTTATATTAATTTTTGCTCCAAAAGACGCCTTAGAGCTGATTGTCCCTCTAGGTCTTATTTTCAGGGAAACATGGTAACTTATCAAAGGCAGGAAGGAAATGCTCTAGGGTGTCACCCCGAAGGAGCCCAGAGGGGATAGGGCCACCAGCATGGAATCAAACTCAGATCCAAAACAAGAGATTTGTGCTGTTTCTGCCCACTCCTACAGAGTTATTTTCCAAGATGGAGAATGGGGTCATTCAACAGCATGATAAGCAGGACACACTGAACAGAGCACACAGTAAACACAGAAGGGAAATACAAGCAGCCCTACCTCAGCCACTAAGTACAAGGTCTGAAGGCATTGAAGCTGGTGGGTCTTAGTGGAAGTGACAGGCCATCGTTGGGAAGTTCCAGCTTACAGGTGGCTGTATGCAGGCAGCAAAATGACTAATCCAATTTGACACTGGGCTAGGCCCCATGAGTGACTGCACATCAACCTCACGTTCAAAGAGTGTTCACATATTGGATCTAAATCACAGCCCTCCTTTGATGATGGCCAGAGCAGATGGGCATGGCACATTTGACTCGGGAAAACAGAGGCTGGCCAGAAAGACCAGGTGACTTGTGCTGGTCCCGTGATGAGGACACAACCATGATACTTCACTATCCTTTACCCTGAACTTCAGACGCAGCCTGCCCAAGGACGTAGGATTGCTCAGTGGCATTCTGGGGCTCCCTCAGGTTAGCTGTCATTGGCTGTATAGTCTTGGGGCGGGAGGTGGGGGGGATCGGTTTGGGCACAGGCTTGTCCCCTAGTGTCTGCTCACCAGTTTCTCATGACAGCTCCAAATCTGTCTTCCATAGTTCTCTTATTGCAAGGACTCTGGGTTGAACAAGTCTGAAAGCAGAGACTAGAGCTACTCTGTCAAAGTGGGGCTCAGGGCCCACCCCCCCGACAGACAATGAGGTCTGCTTTTGAGGTCTTTGCCCTTCCCTCCCTTGCCTTCTCCTCCACAAATAACCTCCAGAATTCGGGGGAGTTGTTACAAACTATTTCCGAGCCTAAATGTGCTCCCCTGGGCCCCTGCCTAGCCCTAAACCAAGCCAAGACCTGAAGGAGTAGGGCCCACAGCACAGAGAACTCCCTCCCTCTCCTCTTCCTGCCTGCCCATGCTGAGACATCTTTGTCCTAGAAAGTGCATGGCTCCCAGGAGCACTTGACTTGTCTTTTCCTGGAAAGACGTGAGAGGAACACTATGTCTCAGCATTTGGGATGAGGTCTCTGCTTTTCTATTTGTCTATCTTTGTCTCTCTCCCTTGCTCAAGATCCAAATGGCTTCCAAAGGCACAGAAATCTCCAAACATGTGGTACGGTCTCCCCTAAGGTCCCAACTGCCCACCTCCTAGCCAGGACCCAGCCTGGGGCTCTGGCTTCCTTGGACAGCTCAGTACTAAGGGGCTGCAGCTCTGCCTTGGCTCAAAGAAGACTTGAATTGGAATGTCTCTGAGAAGGAAGGCCAGGGAAGCTCAAGAAATTCGCTCACATACACTCATTTAGAAACAAAAGTAACCGGCTAGGGGCCAGGGGATTAGCTGCAGGAAGCTCAGTTAGGAAACTGGCTGGAGAAAAGCAGAGGCGGAGCAAAGGGACAATCAGACCAAGCGCTGTGGAGGAGAGAGGTGCGTGGTTACAAGGCCTGCTGCGTGGTCTTTGTTACATACATTAATAAGATGTATATATGAAAATATGTGTACATATATACAAACATTCACATAGGAAAAATGAAAGAACAAAAAGTAAAATGTTAAAAATGGCTAATGCTGCATAAGAAGATTGTGATTTTTTTTCCCTTTTATCTATGTTCTAGTTTTTCTTCAGTGAGCTCGTAGTGACTATTTTTTGTTTTGTCCACTCAGAATATTACCTCCCTTCTTTTGGATAACTGGTCCTCCTCCAACTCTAATTCATGGCTCTTGTGAAAGTAGCCTTTGAATAGAACCTCCAGCCCACATGACTGGACCAGGTAGGGGCACAAGACACAGGCCAGGCCAATCAGTCCTCACTGGGGGCTAAGAGAAAGGGCGCTCTCTTCTCTGATTGTAAGTGTGGGGACAGAGTCCCAGAGAGCAGTTTCCAGGCTCTCAACCTCATGTGGAAAAGTGCTGACTTGGGTAGTAGATGGCCATCAGCTGTAACTAGTTGGCCATCAGCTGTAACCAGTTAGCCAATTAGCCACTGATATAACTGCCATGACTACGTTGGTTGGTACGTTGGTTGGTTGGTTGGTTGGTTGGTTGGTTGGTTGGTTGGCGGAGAAGTGGACTGCAGATGGTGGTTAGCAAGGTTGGTTGGCAGGCAGAAAAGCAGATGGCAGGTTGCGGATTGCGGATCATGTGGCTCCTACTTTTTTTGTCTCACCCGGCCGCCAGCGAGACTAGGGTGCAGGAAGACCCTTTGTTGGAGTACTGGTGGACGTTTGGTCCCTGTGTCTCCAACCCAGCCACCAGCGAGAATATAGTGGTATGACTCCCCTATCTCTGGCTCCATTGGTGTTCCTTTTTGGCCTCACCATATCCTGCGATCGTATACGAGAAGCGGGACAAGAATCCCCGTGTGACACATGGCACAGCGATCAGGGTACGGCACTGAACAGAATCCCCAAAGGGGTAATGGAACAGTTTATACGTGTGAAAGCTCAGCTTCGGGAGGCCCATGAGGAGTGGCACTGGGAACGGGAGGTGTGGTCTCCCTGGGAGACTCAAGCCTCCAGATGGCACACCACCCTGTTGGCCATGACGGGCGTCACCTGCTTTTTGGTGATCTGCTGCTGCTGTAGGCTCCGAGGGTTGCAAACATCTTACACCGAGACCTCCACCCAATCGGACGCCAGGCACGGCGAGCAGGATTCTGGCCAACTAGGAATGGCGTCTGACTCTGGGCAGGAGGACGTGTGGCCCCCACAGTGTGTGGTACCTGATGGTCACTGTTCTCAGGAGTTGGACCCCTGAGGAGGTGTGGGAGGACATGGACGGCTCTCTGGCCAGTGTGGAGAGGGCCCTGCAGTTTCTAGCTGAGCAGTTGCCTGAGGAAGCGAAGGGTATAGACGGCCGTGTGGGCTGGATGTTCCTTGCCGTGTTGTGTCGTAACACGGAAGACGCGCTTAATGAAATAGCTCAGGTGCCAGACCAGCAGCCCCAGCAGGAGGTGCTGGAAGCTCGGGGCCACATGTTAGAGGATGTAGCCCCATAGTGGAGACTCTGAGGCAGAGGCGGATGACGCGAGTGGAGACAATGTAGCTCCCAACCCCCACGCCCAGCCTATTATGAAGCAAAAGGTAAAACAGGAGCAATCTTTGGGCGGAGGTGGGGGTGGGGGCGCATTGCTACTGGCAACCCAGCAGTGACTGAGTTCACAGCCTACACCCCTTACACTCCCACTGAGTTGCAGGAGCTGGGGAGGCGGTACAGACAGCGCCCTGGAGAGCCAGTCTCGGCTTGGCTACTACGTTTATGGGATGAGGGGGCAGAAGCATTCTCTGCTTCCCAGGTGAAATGGAAAAGCTAGCCTTCGTGACAGTGCATCCGTCCCTGCGACAAAGGTTGCAGAACTGCCATAGGTTGACCCAAGACCAGGGCAACCACACTCTAATGGAGTGGCTCACTGCTGCGGTACGTACCGCACAGTATGGGGACAGGCTGGCGAGCTGCCAGACACTGTGAGTAAATGACAATCGTATGCTGAACTTACTCAAATCATCCGTGAACAGGTTATGAGACATGCTATGTTCAACCCTAATATGCGGGGGCCAGATGACAAGTATTTTACAACCAGCATGAGAGATCTGGTTTTGGATACTGCCCCTGCAAATGTTTTTGGATCCTTGTTTGACATTCTTACACCCTATGTGGAGCGGCGGATCCATGAATTTACCACCGCCATCGCCACCCTGGGGGATGTTGAAAGCCAGCGGCAAGGGAAGTTAAGACAGGAGGTCCGAGAAGTTAAGACCTGGAAGCCCCAAGTCAAAAGTAAAGGGGCGAGGTCGCGGGCCTCAGAGAATAACACACACGCAGATGTGGGGTGATCTCGTGGCAGCAGGGGTCGATCGGGAGAAAATAGACCGACAACCCAATGCACTCTTGTTGGAACTTTGGAAACAGTTGCATCCGGAACAGCAATTCCAGCGAAGCCTACAGGAGGAGTCTGGGAAAGCACGACCCGTGTCCCTCCAGGACTTCATGCAGCCACTTGAGGCAACTCCTTTCAGCTTGATTAGGGGTGGGGCCGAGGTACCCGATCAGAGGGGACAAGTGGGGACTGGAGGCCCCACATGGAACTGTCCATACATTGGTCCCCTTCTAATGTGCAGAGGGTTTTGGCCCTAGTTGACACTGGCACAGACTGCAGTTTTGTTTATGGGAGCCCAGAACTGTTCCCCGGACCAGCAATCTGCATTGATGGCTACGGGGGAAAGACTGACTGTAAAAGCTGTTTCCTTACCACTGGGTATAGGAAGGCTTCCCCCTTGTATCTACAAAGTTTATGTCTCCCCTGTTCCGGAGTATATTCTAGGGGTGGACGTGCTACATGGCCTCAGCTTACAGACGTCAGTAGGAGAGTTCCGTCTCCGGATCCGGGTGGTGAAAGCGGTGACATGTGGGCATGCTCACCATTCTCCTCAAGTGTTGCCACAGCCCTGGCGCGTGGTTACAGTGCGACAGTACTGCCTGCCAGGAGGGCAGGAGGAGATTGGTTGTACAATATTGGAACTGGACAAGGCACATATTGTGAGGCCAATGCACAGTCCCTTTAACTCCCCAGTATGGCCTGTCAAGAAGCCAGATGGGACCCGGCGAATGACTGTGGACTATAGGGAGTTAAATAAGATGACGCCACCCTTGCACGCTGCAGTGCCTTCAATTCACGGTTTGATGGATCATCTGACTATCCGCCTTGGAACGTGTCTCTATGTAGTGGACGTGGCCAATGCTTTTTTCTCCATTGACATTGCACCCGAGTGTCAAGAGCAGTTTGCTTTTACTTGGGATGGGTGGCAATGGACTTTCCAAGTCCTTCCACAGGGATACTTGCACAGCCCCACTATCTGCCACGGGCTTGTGGCCCAGGATTTGGCACAATGGGATCACCCATCCTCTGTGGCCTTGTTTCACTATGTTGATGATATTTTACTAACATCTGATTGTCTTTCAGATTTAGAGCAAGCAGCTCCCTCTCTTCTCCGCCACCTGAAGTGACGTGGCTAGGCGGTGAATGAGGAAAAGGTCCAAGGCCCTGGCTTATCTGTCAAGTTTTTGGGTGTTGTGTGGTCTAGTAAGACAAAGGTCATACCTGAGGTGATTATTGACAAAATACACGCCTTTTCCCAGCCGACTAAGGTCTCCCAACTGCAGACATATTTGGGTCTGTTGGGGTATTTGCAGGTGTTTATACCATTTAGCACAGATAGCAAGGCCCTTGTATAACATGATAAAAAAGGGGGCCTCATGGGATTGGACAGAGGCTATAGAGCAAGCCTTTGTTGCCACAAAATGGGCAATGCAGCAGGCACAGGCTCTGCAAGTAGTTAGACCCTGGTTGCCCGTTTGAACTTGATGTTCACTTAACCCAAGAGGGGTATGGTTGGGGCCCCTGGCAATGGCAGGGGCATCTCTGGTCACCAGTGGGATTTTGGTCCCAATTATGGAAAGGAGCGGAGGTCCGCTACTCTCTAATAGACAAATAGCTGGCTGCTATGTATGCAGCCCTAGTGGCCACAGAAGCCATCGCAGGAATGGCATGGGTGTTGGTTTGAACAACATATCCCGTCCAATGGTGGGTCTGTACGTGGACCCAGGGACCCAAAATGGGGGTGGCACAGACCACCACCCTCGCTAAGTGGGGTGCCTACTTGGAGCAACGTAGCACTCTTAGTTCAAGCCCTTTGAGCACAGAGCTACAACAGGTCCTGGGGCCTGTGGAGCTTGTAGCCCAGGTTGAGCCAAGCACTCTGCCTAGAGGGGAGGACTTGGAGCCCTCGCCCTACAGAGGACCGCCCCCAGTACCTCAGGATGCCTGGTTTACCGATGGTTCTAGCCGAGGAGCTGCAGCTGTTTGGATGGCTATTGGTGTGTAGCCCAAAACAGACACCGTTTGGTTTGATACTGGGATGGGCCAGAATAGCCAGTGAGCTGAGCTATGGGCTGGGTGGATGGTAATCAGCAACGAGCCCGGGCCCCTAGTTATTTATACTGACAGCTGGGCGGTGTTCCGGGGCCTAACGTTGTGGCTCCCTACGTGGAAAAAACAAAACTGGTTGGTGGGACACCGTCCACTGTGGGGTCAAGCCATGTGGCAGGACCTCTGCGACCTAGGGCAGAGAAAGGAGGTGACCCTAATGCATGTCACAGGTCACTACCCCTTAATGTCCCCAGGTAATGATGAAGCAGACGCCCTAGCATGGGTCCGATGGTTAGAACGGGCCCCTGCCACTGATGTGACCCATTGGCTGCATAGGAAGTTGCAGCACGCCGGAAGCCGAACCATGTGGCAGGTGAGCGGATGCTGGGGTCTGCCTTTGAAATGGCAGGAGATAGCAGATACCTGCTATGATTGTGCTGTCTGTGCCCAGGACAGCCCCCAAAGGCGGAGGCTCCCATGGGAGACACAGCAGATTATGTGAGGGATGGTACCCCTCACTTGCTGGCAAGAGGATTACATTGGACCTCTGCCTAAAGCCTGCAACACGATGTATGCGTTCACAGCAGTGGACACTGATACGGGGTTGATGTTTGCTTGGCCGTGTCCGGCTGCGGATCAGCGGCATACAGTGGTCGCTCTTACATGGCTGTATACCGTCTATGGGTGCCCCCAAAACATTGAAAGTGACAGGGATATTCATTTTACGGGGCAAGAAGTGCAGTGCTGGGCTGCCTGGATGGACATACAACGGTTGTTTCCTACCCCGTACAATCCACAAGCAGCTGGCATGATCGAACGTTACAACGGCCTTTTGAAGGGAGTCCTCCGGTTGTCAAAACACCCTCCCATGATGCGTGACTGGGCCTCGGGTCTATGGGACATCCTGAGAATCCTGAATGAAAGACCACGGAAGGGAGGACCGGCACCAGTAGAAGCTCTGCTACATTGAACAACATTCCTATTCAATTACAAGTTACCACAAGTGAGACTGTTAAAGCCAGGCTACGGCAGAAATGCAAACATTTTGCTGCCAGCACCCACCTGCTTGAAAGCAGGGGAACGGCAACAATGGACTCGGCCCTGGTGGGTCAAAAGCCCCCACTGTTGGTGATTGGACCTGATAGCCCCATGGGGGCTGCTTTGACTCATGATTTGCAAGTGATGCTGGGGTGGTGGCCAACTGGCCACCACAAGTGACTGTGGTATAAGGAGGTCCTGATGCTGGGATGATTTTGCAGGGAACCTCTGTGCTCTCACTATGGCCTATTATGGGGTCCCCTGTTCTGCTACATGTTGAATCTACACAAGGGACCACAAGCACTGCCATAAAAGTCTGGTACCACACACCGGGAAAGTTGTCGGTGGCAGCAACCTTCCTTTCCCAGGACAAAAGCTAGCATGTATCCTCCCAGATGGAAGGAATTTGCCATCGTTGGTTCCTGATTACTTTTTCTATCTGTAGGTGCCTATAGGGTAATATGGCACAGGGTCCCTCACGGAAGATGCTTGTTGTGTAGATTGTGAGGCGAGGCCTTGTAGGGGTGGAGTGTGGGGACACAATCCCAGAGAGCAGTTTCCAGGCTCTCGGCCTCATATGGAAAGGTGCTGGCTCAGGTAGTAGATGACCATCAGCTGTGACTAGTTGGCCATCAGCTCTAACCAGTTAGCCAATTAGCTACTGATATAACTGCTGTGGCTGAGTTGGTTGGTGGGTTGGTTTGTTGGCTGAGAAGCGGACTGCAGATTGATGGCTAGCAAGGTTGGTTGGCAGGCAGAAAAGCAGACGGTGGATTGCCGATCGTGTGGCTCCTACTTCCTGTGTCTCACCTGGCCGCCAGTGAGACTGGGCGCAGGAAGACCCCTTGTTGGAGTACTGGCAGATGTTTGCTCCCTGTGTCTTCAACCCAGCCGTCAGCGAGAATATAGTGGTATGAACCCCCTATCCATGGTCCCGTGGGTGTTCCTTTTTGGCCTCACCATGTCCTGCATTCTGGTACGGGGAGCGGGCCCAGAGTCCCTGCATGACACATGGGCCCAGCTCTTTGTGGACATCTGGCCTGAGAGAAGAAAGTTTTGGGTATAGAGATGTGTTACTTCAGGGAGAAGGAGTCTAGAGCCCAGTGTGGCCCGTGGAATGTACCAGGGCTTACCTACCCACAAAGTAGTAGATACTTGAGAGATTGGGCAAGGATTGTCTCCTCCAGACACAGAAACACTACTGAGGGATAAGAGGTGGGGACAAAAATGGATCACGTGCTCATACAAATTGTCACTTGGAAGGATACAGAGAATGTAACACAGAGAGAATGAAATAAATTTCAAAATGGGGAGGAGGTGTTGAGGGTGGTGGTGGAAGGTGGGATGGAGATAAAGCCCTTTGATCCCCCATCTTCCTTGTTATCAATGAGAGAAGAGGATGAAAGGCCAATTTCCATGAGGGAGAACAAAGGGTAACTGCAATGAGTACCTACCTTGAACAAAGGCCGAGGGCCCAGGCCTGGAGAAGGCGCTGCCTTAGGCCCCTGCAGGGAGCCTGCAGTTCTCTACTGAGGACTACAAGCTTGACAGGACTCCCGTCTTTCCATAGTGGGCGACTATTCCACAGGCAGATCACCTCTCTGTAACATAACGCATTTCTAACATCCAGGGAAACACATGAAGCTATTTTTTTTAATCAAGCACTTGTGACGTGGCAGATACTGTGCTGCGCTTTGTGGATTCAGGGTGACTCAGACACTGTTCAACTCCTTATAAACACAGCGTCAGAATTGTGCTCCGTGCTGCGGACAGGTAACACGATGTCTACTTAACGGTTTTTATCAAAATCACCCTCAAAAGCTTTTGTCTTTTTAATCTGAGACTAAGCACTCTGGGATAAAATCAGCTCCCATTTAATCCCAAATCAGTTCAAGACATCTCTTGTTACTTCAACTGCCCTGGTTCTTGCAGACTACTTTTAATTCAGTTTCACTGTGAGTCACTCGAGGGGCAGGGGCATGGATCGAATTTACAGGCCATTCAAAATCATTCTTATGCAGCAGTTCTTTTGTACAGAACTTGAGCTTGTGAGCTAATTATTTTAGTGTGGTACAGAACACTATACATTAAAAAATGATTACTCATACATCTGTTTTTTTTTCCCCTAATAATCACATCATTCCTCTTTTTGAACTTTTCAAACTTCCTAGGGTTGGTGGTGCTACACGTTTTGGCTCTAGAATTCACCATCTGGGAAACAAGTTATGCACTGAGATCTCCCTATAGGATCGAGCATATGTACAAACTCTTCTAGTACTTAAATACTAACACGTGTTCCAGTTAATTTAAAATGGGTCTACAGTTTCTCCAGGTTAAATCCAAGCCCATTCTTATGGTATTTTATCTGTTACTCTCAGTAAACGTAGGCTACATTTGACTAAGACGTAACTTCTCCCCTTCGTGAAATTCTATTTCAGATCAATTCATACTTTAAAATTATTGAGGTTTTGCTGAAATAATGCCTGTATTTCCAAATTCAGTAAATTGCAATAAAATTTTGATCTATTCCTAGAATTTCCAGAAATGTTTAGGGTATCTTCATAGGAAATAAATTAAAAAACATACTTTAAGGACCAGTATTTATTTATTTAGTATTTATCTTATAATGTTAGATTCCCATTATTTGATTATTTTTATGCTAACTTTTCTAGTAAATATAGATTTAATGAAACACGATTGTGTCAATGGCATAGCAACGCATTAAAACATTAAATATTTAGTTACAACCCTATGTGAGCGCCATATAACCAGTGCGATTCTTATGCGATAGAATCAAAAGTATTAACAACAAAGCAGAAGCCACTTTTCCTAAGTGCCTAAAACAGGAAGAAAAACAAACAATAATGCCCATATCTGTCAGTGTAAGTTGTAAGAAAATATATTTATTTTTCTCCGACAATACTATGATAAAATTGTTAAATACATGCATATTTTAAAAACAGACATAAGTAACATCTTTAAGAGTTAACAGCTAAGCATACTAGTTTTACATTTAAGGTATCTTAGTAATAGGTTACTTATATTCTATGTTCTTACTATAACCATGTTTTCCAAAAGATATGGAAACTAAATTGTGAAATTATACAATGATATAAAATGGCCAAATTTTCCATTCTAACAGCAACATAATCTCCAAATTTTCAAAAGGCAAAAAATACTTCAGTTGTTATCTCTTTAAGTGGAGTTGTTTTATTCCATAACTCAGAATTCTGTGAATTAGACTGAACCACACAAATATACTACAACCTAAAGTTTGCTTCCTGTATGTGTATAGTATTTAAATATTTCCTTATATGATTAAGCATGATTTTAGATATAGAACATCACAACTGATCATTCAGGTTCAGAAAAAGGTCTGTAGTGGTAATATTTCAAGAAATGAAAAAGGGAAGTTTTAGATCTGCAGTTTCTCCCTATCTTTCAGCTACATTTGCACAAACCTGACCAAAAAAACATTAGTAAACAGTTAGCATTTATTAAAAAACTGAAAATATTTAACATATAACATCCCCTTTAAAAAAAAAAACACTCATTCTACAAACAACCTTATAGAAGACAAAAACTTGTATCTGTTCACAGTATGTGTATTTTGTAAACAGTAATTCACTTTAATGCAATTTTGAAAGTAAAAAATGGTAATTTCCTAGCATTACAAGAACTTATTGCCAGCTAATGAAAGAGAATAAAAAGTAACACATTCCCGCTAAAAACGATGAGTATTTGAAAATGATTTTTGACCTTTGGACATACCTTTTAAGGTGGTGACATCTCAAATTTAGGATGTCTTGCTATCCAAGCCAATCTTTTTCAAGCATTTTCTGAACTGAAATGTTTTTAAGAAAAATCCACAGTTTGTGTTTTTTTTTGGTGGGGGTTAATAATAGGATAAAACAAATCCCAGGGTATCATATAACTACCCTTCCACAACAATAAACTGAATAGGGTTTCTTTCTGTGTGTTGTCTCCAACTATTCATAATGTGTTCAACTTTTTCCTAAACATATGTTGGAAGAAATTAAATAGGATATATCATAAGTAATGGGGGAAAGTATTTGGAATCAAACTGGGGGCAGAATATTTAAAAAAAATTTATGAAAATCATTATTCAGTAGTTTTCTTTGATTAATTGCAAAAATACTAATGTTAATTAAACCTAACAATTAACTTATCCATGTCTTAATGAAAATTGTATTACCACATAGAAATCTTTTGATTTTTTAGAATACACCACTGGAATGCTTAGGAAAAATAGTAAGTTCAGAAATTGAAAGTTACCCATTTAAAATGGAATAATTCTAATATACATTTTAAAGTATATAAGAGAATTCAGTACTTTTAAGTGAGCCATTCAAAGGTGTACAAAGTATTTTTGGCTTAAGTGCAACATAAGGTCTATATTGCTTTTTTTTTTTTCTAGTTCTAATTGGCTACAGCAAAGATTTACATTTATATAAATCTTAGGAGATATATATATATAAATGTAATAAAATCAGTTTCCTTATTGATTAAATATTAATTTTTCTCTATTCACATCTTAGTTTTTAGGGTATTCAGTTATAACCACCAAAAAGCAACACAAGTTATTACTGCTTTGTATTTGGTTAATATTCAATTAGTTAGGGTTTATTTATTTAAAAGTTTTTGAATTTACTGTTTCTATGGTTCTTCAGCTAGGCACTTGCACAGAAAAACATTCAGAGGGATTCCCTCTTAAAATACTACTTTTAATTTTCATAAAAATGTTGCAGTTAGAATTTGTCTTGCATAGGTAAATTCTGATTATAACTACTGTTTCCCCAAAAATAAGACTTACCCAGAAAATAAGCCTCAGTTAAGATCGTCAGCCAGATGGACACATTTAGTACGTTATGACAATGTTCCACAAGAAGATGACGTGACTGTACTTGAATAGATTGTTGTACATGAAAAAATAAGACATCCCCTGAAAATACACTCTAATGTGTCTTTTGGAGCAAAAATTAATATAAGACCCGATCTTATTTTCAGGGAAATATGGTATAAGACCTGTTCTTATTTTTGGGGAAACATGGTAGGGCACTTACAATCCAAAGTATTAATATTGCCAACATAGGGAGAAATAAGCACTACTCATGGTTAAAAATAATAGAATCTCGTCATAAGTCAATATCATAATTATACAGATTTGGATTTATTCTACATCAAACTACATCCCCTAAATTTTTACCACACACAAGAAAGCCTGACATACTAATTGAATGTTGTTCTTAATCCTCCATACTGGCACTGATAACCCTGGTACATAATCGATGAAGACAGACACAGACCAAATTCAAACCAAGTAATTTCCAGTGATATTCTAATGTCATGTCTTCAGATGCATTTCCCCTAAGTTTGGCCACAAATCATTTCTTGTGTGAAAAATTTTCTTCTGGATACAAAAAATAAGATGGGCATGGTATCATGAAACTTTGTTTTACCAGGAAGTTCCATTTTAAAATAAATGCTTCGAAGAAAGTTTATTAAAAGAATGAGTGCTTAATCAATGAAATTCACACACTGATGAATTGTTGGTTTGCTAGAACACAGGCTGATTGGTACAAACATGTCCCAATCTGTATACCCACCAAATACAAAGAAACTATGAACACTTAAAATCAGGGAGAAATACGGTATCTAGTGATGCTTTTGCATGAGTCTTCCTGAAGTTTTCACTCCAACTGTGGAGCCACTTTTAGAGTAATGAAGCTTCAAGCCAATAGTCTCAGATCTACACAAGCTACATCTTCATATATCCCACCCTGCAGATAGCATGCTCTTGAATCTGCAGCCTTGGATGGGACTCCGTCAATACAAAATTACCGAACTTCCCCTATATGCCTAGTCTTTGTAATTAGCTAATGATCCTGCATTTTACTCTTGAGATGCCCAATTTTATACTTTCAAAATAAGAAAAAAGGTTTCAGAAAAGATATACAAATTTTAACATGGATCAAAACAGAAAACAACAAAAATTACTTGAAAGTAAGTAAGTAAAAAGATCTTATGCCTGAGCAGTAGAAACTTTAAGATAACATTTTCTGCATGTTGACATGTTATGGAGTACTTTAACTTCAAAATACCATAAAATTGATTTCAAATTCCCTTTGGAAGAAAATTCTTTGGTCTCCTTTACTAAACTACATTATTCAAATACTGAAAGGACAGTGATGTTCTTTAAATATGGATGGTATGAAGACAATCAAGAAATTATAGGACTAATTTCCCACAAGAATACAAGCTGCATGAAGTCTGAAGAATGTGACTTTGGCCACAGTTTTTAGGACTCGATGTTCTAAACGTAATCCTTCAGCTCCATGAGCCATGCAAGCAATGCTGGTATGGAAAATGATACTTTGCCCTTCAACTTCTCTGCGAAACGGCTGCTTCTGGGTCTGAGCTGCAGGATCACAGCCCCACTACCACTTAAGCACATAAACACACAATTCAACTCTCCAGAGAGCCAGGGCCACAATCTCAGATCCAGGCTTCTACAGGTTCAACACATGAAGACTTCAATTGTATATGGGTACTAATCCATGCAATACATAATGTAAAAGGACTATCTAATGTTAAAAACCTAGCTAAATCTTCTAAGAATATTTTTATATGAAATGTTATTTCTTTAAGAGGGCCACTCACAAGAGAAATAGTCGTAATGACTACCAGAATCTCCATTCCTCACAAGGGAAGCTTGACTTGAAATTGGTTTATAAGGGATGTGTAAATGTGTTCTGTATGTAATACTACTCAACATACATAGTGGAACATAATTCCAGTTCAGACATTTAGGATTTTCTAGCCAATGATTGGGCTTTAGTTGAGGAAAGAAAGATTTCCCAGTCCTCTTCCCAGGCAGGAAGGGATGGAGGGAACCCATCTAGCCGCCCCTTCCAACAAGCCTTAGTTACTCCTGACCATATGAGACCGCCTTTCACACTGACAGTGTCTCCAGTGCCGCAAACAACCGGGTATGTGACAAAGGCTGTCTTCTCTCTCTACCTCTCCCTCTTCTTTGCCCTTTTAGGCTGCCACCATATGCCCAGTTGGGGCAGGGGTTGGGAGGCAGTAACTTCTGATCAGCGCAGTGGGTCTTGGCTGTCTTCAGTTCAGCGGGGAACAATAAGGAACCTGCTTTGGACTCAGACCTAAACCACATTCTTCCAAGCGTACAGCGAGTTATAAGAAGCTTGCCAGACTAAGAACGTTACTCTGCTTCTCATTAACCTAGTGATTGTTGTGGATGGACCTTCAGAAGCAGGGGACAGGTGAACAGCACTCAACCTTTTCCATACAGAACAAGCAGTGAAGTCTTGGACAGAGTGAGAAGACTCAAGAGCCCCAGTGACAGTCACAATTAGCCAAAGAAATGAGTCGTCACATAGGTTAGAAGGGCACAGGATCCAGATGGTCACAGTTGAAATATACAGTGTTGACAGAGATCACACAGTCTTTTTGATCTTTTCCCATGATCTCAGTTTAGTGTAATTTAAACCAACTCATCTTTACCTTAGCCAACATGTATCCTTATCTTAGAGAGATGAAGTCAAGAGCCTATATGGTAACAAAGCGTGGGCTGGGGGCAAGAGGGGTGCTGTGAGGACACGCTTCGGCAGGGAGAGAAGGCAGCCCCAGGTCTGAGTGTGTCGGGTGGAAGGAAGCTAAGAAAGGAGCCCAAGAGGAGAAATTAGATGACAGAGAAAACTCTGCTAGTGATGGCTCTGGTTTGATACATGTTTTACTGTTGAAAATTCCTATTTTCATTCCACATTTCCATGCATGATGAAGCTCAGGAATTTAGCTGAATTCTAGCAGTAAAAATATGGATTCATAAGCAAAGTACCTATATAGATTTTGTCCTTTGTCACCCTGTGGCTTTTATCTACAACATGGTTTTTATAAAGACCGTTATGAGCTAGGAAAAGAAAAAAAAATACCTGATCCATTATGTACAATTACAGAACTGATAACAAAACAGGTGTATCTTGACTTACTCAGGTATCTCAAATTTTTAAGTTCTCTTGCCGTAACTATCAAAAGCACAAAATGCATAGACAACCTGAGGGCAAGGACAATGTAAGATCCACTTTGTAGTTTTTTTATCTGCTTTTCTAAGAACCGCATTCATTCTTGACATCACCTCTCAGAAGCAAGGGCGGGCAGCGGAGGCTGTGAGACACGGCTCTGGACAGCTCACAGAGCAACTGCTCCACCTTTCCACAGTCCGCCCACTGGCTTACACCGACTTTACGACATTTCATATAAAATAGCCCTTGAATAATTGTTCCTGTAAGAAGCATTGTCTGTTTCATTTATATTTAAAATGTTGAGGCCTGGACCAGACAGTCTGGACTGATGAGTATTTCAGAGAGGAACAGCTAAGATGAACGGTCAGGAGGGACATCTGCTGCCAGGTGTCAAGGCGGGCACTGCCTGGGTGACCGGAGCTCAATGGCACGGCCCTCTCAGGAAGAACCGAAAGCAGTGAGAGCTACACAGATAGCTAATGCAGCTAGACATTGCTTAGTGGTCGTCTCAAACAGTAAGTCACTGGAATTACATGTTTATGAATAATATTGAATTTGTTCATGGATTTATAAAACTGACACTGTGGAACAAAAAATAACCCAGACTTTTTAAAAACAACTTAGATCTAGAGTCTTAGAAATTTAAGTTTTAAATATTAGGGCAACCAACTGTGATATGAGAAGCTGGCATAAAAGTTAAAAAATAACAGAGAGGTTTGAAAAACCTACCAAAGCCAGAAAAGACGACTGTGATTTGGGCTGCTCAGTGTCACGCTCGTTTTCCAAGTTTGCACCCCTGAGAACTGCTGGATAACCATTGTACAGTAGGCCCAGAAATCAGCATACTTTATCAAACAAAACACTAAATAGCTGTCACTACATTAAAAATTATATTAACTTTTATAAATGCTGTGGACAGAAGAGAATAGTGTTAAAAGTTTTAAAATCTGTGCTTGGTTTTCATCCAATGGAGCAAATGTCAGGCAAATCAACATCATCATGTTACTTTGACATTTTTCGCCCTTGCCTGCAAATCTGCTTGCAATTCCGTAAAGTATACATATGAGAAAACCATTAATGACAGAACAGAACACAGCGCCTGGGGGATTTGCTCTGCACGTATGGACTGGACAGAATTAGGCTCGAAGTGCTTCTTGAAGGTAGAGGACGTGAGAATTCTTTGGCTCGAATCACCAACAGCTCCAAATCTTGAGTCGTGTGGACTGAATTTCTGCGTGACTACACTTTGGCTTTTAGACTACATTAAAAGCACATTAACACTTGTAGTGTAACTTGCATGTAGTGAAGTCCACCTCACTAACAGTACTTCACAGGATCCCTCCGAGACGCCCAGTGCTGATGCGGCAACACTAGCAATGAGAGCTTATTGAGATGGCAGACGGAAGTGACAGGTGACACTGTTAATCGTTGGGTTTGTTCTGGAAAAAGTTTGTAAAGGACCACCCCCCTCCATTAGATTTAGGAGAGTCTTCATCCTTAGGAGGAATCAAAAACTGTCGGGAGTTAATGGAGCATGGGCTTCCAAAAGACACAATTTCACTGTTGCTGTCTGTGGATCTGGGAGAGTCTGGAGATACCAAGTTCCACGTATTGACATTGGCCTGCGGTCGGTAACCTGCAGTTTTGTCTAAGTCATCTTCTGCAGCTGCGTCTTCCACAGTGGAAGTAACGGGCAGGTGCATCTGTGGCTTATAGCCTGCCCCTCCCACAGTATCAGGTTCTTGTTCTTCCTCGGGCTTTGCCTGGGGCTGATACATGGACTGGATATCGATGTAAATGACTTGAGAGGTCCCTGCGGTATCATCTGCTCCCGGGTTCGGTATTTCTTCCTCAATGACCGGTGGACAATAGGACACAACCACGTGGTTTTCGGGTTCTGCATCACAGCGATCTTCTGGACGCTCAGCTACTGGGGAAATTATTTCTGTATCTTCTATTTTAGGAACTGTGGTTCGAGTTTCCAGAACCTCGACAGTATTTGGGGTACATGGATTCATTTCCAGTGTTTTAAGAGCACTGTTTCCCTAGAAATCAATCGTAAAACAGAGATTAAGGATAGCACTAAAAGCTGCCGCAATGCCCCTCCTACAACAAGGGGCATTAAGTTGTATAATTTTTTGCATCTGCTTGTAAAAACTTGTCTCTACTATTCTGCAGTGCACACTAGTGCAAAGCTACTTTTGTCTTCATATTAAGTTTTCTTGCTATTAATAGTAGTGGAAAAAAGAGCATGGTACAAGTGATGTAAAATTAATAATTTTAAGAATTCAGCAGATATCAAAGCACTTATTTTTTTCAATGTATTTTACTTAGGATGACATTTGCATGTTAAAAACTTTTCACAAAAGACTTAAAAAAAAAAAAGCCAGTACTTCAAAGATAAATATAAAAAAATAAAGGATTACCTCACAGACACTTTTTTGAAACTGTAATGCTTTACAATTTTCTGGATTTGGAATATCAGGGTAGAAGGTTTCTTTAATCCTTTAAATAAAGAATGATTAAGTACATTTAATAATTTTAAGATTAGCAATTAGATAACAATAAATCGTGAGGCTTACTTTGACATTTCATAAGAATGTTTTAATAAACATGAGAGAAAAATGGAAGATCATTTTTAGTGTAATCATTCGCAAGAGCTTTCTATACAATGTGTTCCAATTTGAAAATGATAAACACTACTTCTATTTCTAGAACTACAATATCTTATGAAAATAGAAAGCAAAGAATTAAAATGGTGTCTGTGTTATCCGGGCAAAGTAAAATACAAGCATTGCTCTCACACACACAACACGTTCATGATGCAAATGGGATCACTCAGGGAACACATTCGCATTGTGCGGTTCTCCAACTGCTAACAGGCTCTGGACTCTTACAAAAAGGCAAGTTAGTCATCTTGAACAGAAACTAAACAAACAAAGAGCAGATTTCTCAGTGTCATGTATTTACAACTGTTCAAAAGAACTTTATTATTTGAAATTCCTATCATGCGAACAAAAGCTTTGTTAATGTAATTTTGAAATGCGCTAACTTCAAATTCTCTTATTTTACCTTTTTTTTTTTTTTGTATTCCAATCATTTTTAAGATGTGACTTTTGCTAGTGAGAATATGGTAGTGAGAATATATCAAAACAGGGTATTCTATAGTTCTTAATTATTGCTATTTTGATTTCTAAGCCAGGATTGCTCGAATACATTCTTGTCTTTGTCATAAATGATTACATTTTTAAGGCCAGCGAGGACTGGCTATGCATGAACACAGCCATGTGCCTGAAGCTCAGCCCAGGACCGCTCCTGCCAGTTGATCACGAGGCGCTCTCTCCCGCTGAGTCTCTGCTCTGCTCACCTCACCTCACCTCATGCTACTCACGCTCTGGTTTCACCCGGACACACAGTTCTCACTTTCTCTAGAAAATCAACTTTTTTCCAATTTCTGAGTCCTCAGAGAATTATTCTCTCTTCCTGGAACATCCTTTCTCCTCTCCTTACCTTTTGGGACTCTGTTCGGGTGGAACTCCCACAGTGAAGCCATGGCTGACCACCTCCAGTGACAGGGTTCCCTTGTTATTCTCATGGCACCCAGTACCTTTCCTAGTACCCACTCACACTCTGTGAGCATGTATTTATTGCATGATTATGGGTACAATGCCCGTCTTCACCAGGATGCTGTAAGTCTTAAGGACCATGCTTATTCAGTTCACCACTGTATCCCTCTTTACCTGGGAGGAGTCATTCACATTTGTTGAATATATGAATAAATGACCAGATTTTCTGAATAGAAATTTTAATTATTAAACTACAATTGAGATTTTAATTATTAAACTACATTTAATCTTGCTACATTTAACCTAGCTATTGTCATATTTAAGCTTGTAATTTTTATTATTATTATTTTTTAGTACAACTGTTACTACTTTATAGTAAATACAGTAGGGAAAAAGTTTATACTTTAATTTTTAAACCTTTAAATAATATACCATGTTCTTGCCTAACATTAATTGTAACTAAAACAAATCTTTTTCTTTTTTTTTTACTAACTAGCTTCAACCAAAAAAATGTCCTTGCTTGTTAAAGATAAACTGAATAACCAGGCCCGTAAGAACAGAACAGCAAAAGTAAACACAGGTAGCATTACCATTCTCGTTTCCGATAGCAAAGAATACTGGTTACCACTCCAACAATGACAGCCACTGCCACTGGGATGAGGATGGCAATGATCAATCCCACAGCTGAAAAGAGAATATTGCAAATATTAAAACCCCCATTTTTGGTATGAAGTATAGAATAAATTTATATTAGAAGGTATTTAAGTTGGTAGATGAAAAGAAAAAAAATCCTAACTGCTCCAGGGACACTGGAAATTATTAAAATATAACCTCAAGTATTTTAATAATTTTTATACTAATACTTAAATTCTTTAGAGCAGGGTTTCTCAATCTCAGCACTATTGACATTGTAGGCCAGATATTTTCTCATTGTATGTGTGGTGGGGGGAGGGCTACAACGTACATTGTAGGAAGTTTAGCAGCATCCCTGAGCTTCTAACCACTAGATCCCAGTAGCACCTGCAGTTAGGACAACCAAAAGTGTCACCAGACATTGCCAAGTGTTCCTGAGGAGGCAAAATCACCCCCAGCTGAGAACCATATATATTCTCATGGTCCTTTATTTAAGAGTGTGCGTGAACACCAACTCAGGGATTGAGATAAGTCAGGACCAAATTAAAGTCCTTTGTTGTTGACAAGATGGTCAAGTCCATCATTCTTCTCCACTTTCCATCTCAAATTTGTAAGTGTTGTGCTTAACACATTTTTTTTTAGAATAGTTTCTTTCACTTTTCCTTGGATATGTTAGAAATCAAGAATACGTAGGGCAAAAAATTTTAAACCAATTGACCATTACATAAATTCAACATGACTTTAGAACTCTATAGACTTCAGATGTATCCTTAATTCACTAATTTCCTAGGTACTCATTAGGAAATAGCTTCAAATAACTGAAAAGAATACATATGAAGTCATCTCATGGCCTTTTAACACTGCCCTCTACCCACTATAAAACTACAACAAAATGTGAAATTTAAAAAAGAGGGGGTTTCTTCATAAATGAAAATCACTAGAATCACTATGCATTTGGAAAGCATCTCAATGGCAATATTTAACTCACAATTTTCCTTTGTCACCACAAACATGCTCTTCTCTGGGCCCATTCCACCATTTGTATAGGCTCGCAAGACAAGATGGTAACTTGTTTTCCCTTGAAGATCAGCAATTCTCAGTGTCTTCTGGGATATGTCAGTAATATTTTTTATCTTTACATCAGAACGACCTATTTTTAAAGTGAAGAGTATTATTACAGATCTCTGTATCATTTTAAACACATGGTTACTCATAGCTGTCACACCCATATGCTTTTCAGATGAGTCCAGTTGCTGGCCAGCTCCAGGGCCAAGGCCCGTGGAGCCAGCCAGTGCCATTGTCAAGTTCTACCTCTGCCAGTTAGTACGCAGCTATGTGATCTGGACCTATTATTTAAATCACCCTGAAACTGAGAGTCTCTAACTATGAAATAGAATATCACGACCCTACCTCACTGGTGAAGTTTTCATAACCATTCTCTAAAATATTGCCTGGCATACAACAGACAATCACTACAGGTCGTTTTTCTTTCTGTTATTCAGAGCATGAAAAACCACTACAACCAAAATTCACTGAGGTGGGGATGCTGTCACTCAGACTGATCCTGCCTACTGTGTTTCCCCAAAAATAAGACCTAGCCGGACAATCAGCTCTAATGCGTCTTTTGGAGCAAAAATTAATATAAGACCCGGTCGTATTTTAATATAAGACTGGGTATGATACAATATACTATAATATAAGACCGGGTCTTATATTAATTTTTGCCCCAAAAGACGCATTAGAGCTGATTGTCCGGCTAGGTCTTATTTTCGGGGAAACACGGTAGAAGTCCAGTGAGAGACTCGAGGGAGCAAAAGTACACATCAATGGAGATTACTCCCAACCACTCAGGAAAAGAGGCAGTGCATCTGAGTTCTCAAATGAGATACTAACGAGCAAGCCTTTGAGTCATTTCAAAAAGAAGCATAAAGAACTGTTTAAATGATTACTTCTAAAAATTTTAACCAACATAATACAAGACCATAGTTTAAAAACTTAAACCATACTAAATGGTTAATAACCAAAAAGGAGCAGTTCCTTGCTAGCACCTTCCCCCGCCGTGTACAACCCCTTTAAAAATCAAATTCTTTGGGTATTTACTTCCAACTTTCAAAATAAACCTAAACTGGTCATGCTTGAGTTTTAAATTTTAGACACGATCTACTCATGTCCTACGAGGTAGATGAAGATTTAGCTCTCTCACCCCTACCACTACCACTTCTCCCCCAACCCCACATGGGTCATACAGAAACATCAAAACATTTGGTAAATTCAGTGTTTATATTACTGTGATCATATAAATACGGATTACTGCTAAGGCAAAATGCTTGGAATTATGTTTTCTTTCCTGTTTTTCTGTTGTTATAACTGATGTTTATCCTCATTTGCTTAATGTTTCAATTCCTAATTCTTCCCACATTCTCGAATGAATATTCAATACAGTTTTCCATGTGGGCCAACACACCAAGTCCTAGTGCCACTGCCCTCCCCCAGCCCCTGCCCACTTCCCTCCCAGGGCCTCCTTCTTGGAGCATCTCCTCTAGACTGGAAACCTTCGAGACTGCTGCCTCCCCACTGATTTCCTCAGGTTGATGCATTCCTCTGGCAGCTTCCTGAGAAAGGGTACAGGGAGGAAGAAATATGCGCAGGCTTACATGCCTAAAAATGTCTCCCACTCTCAAATTGGTCGATAGATTGGCCAAGAATAAAATCATAGGTTAAAAATAATTTTCACTCAGTATTTTGAAGACACATCTGTGGTCCCTTCTAGTATCTGGTGTGTTGTTGAGAAGGCTGCTATCCTTCTTATTCCTGACCCCTTGCACATGAGCTGCTTTTCTCTGATTGTCTCTAGGATTTTTTCTTTATACATCAGGTGCTCGAAAATTCACGATGACATGCCTTCGCATAGATCTTATTTTTCTATTTATTTTACTGTGTACTTAATGGAAACTGTTACTCTATATACTGAGGTCTTCCAGTTCTGGGAAATTTTCTAATGCTATGTCTTTAAAATTTTTCTTCTCTCCATTTCACTCTTCTCTTGCCAGAACTCCTGTAAAGCAGGATACTGCAGGTTTTTGATGCTCCAACTTTCTTTTAACTCCCAGTTTTCTCCTCTGCCTTTGTCTAATTTTGGGAAGAATTTCTCAGTTTTTCCATTTAATTTCTCTGTCTTCTAATTCCTTAAAAAAATTTCCGATCACATTTTTAATTTTGATGTCTTCTGATTTTTACTTTTTATAAGTGCCATGTTGTTTCAATAAATACAGTTTATCTCAATATTCCAAGAATAGTCTTGGTTTTTGTTTTAAATTTCTGTTTTTCCCCATTGAATCTGTCTCCTCTGATTTCTGTCTTTCACGTTAGAAGCTTTCTCAACCATCTGGTTATCCCTGGCTGCTAGTGATGCTTCAGAGCACAAAGGCCCACAGAGGCTGGCTATGCGTGCGTGAGATTTATTGGTTTGTGGGCTTCACTTATGCCTGGTGGGGAATGATCAGGTGGGTTCCTAGCTTTTCACTGGGACAATCCCCCAAACATCAGCATCTTTTACGTCTTTCCTCAGGAACCATTTACTTTTCCCAAAGAAAGATCCTATAGTCTCTTGACCGGGGAAATAGGCGTAGCTGAAGATGTCCAAACAGCTGGGTGAAAAGGAGGAAAAGGGAAGGTTATACTGCTTCAGGCGTCCCCCTGTCTGGAGGCTCTCTGGTTCAGTTTCTCCAAAGAATAAACCTCTTGTCTTCAAGCAGGGGAGAGGGCATTCACATTAGCTATATGAAGCTGGTGTAGGACTGCTCCTTACAGCCTTTCAATCACCTCCAACGTTCAGCCCAGATCCATCCTAACCATTTTCCTCCAATCCTGGCCCTGAAGAATGAATTAAATTACTTCTCACTGATAACTGACTGTCCACCCAGATTTTACCATCCTCCACTCCTCTGGGTCATTTGCCCCACTTCCAATAGCCCCCAAATGTCTAAATCCACTTTTGGGGGGTACTGTTGCCTCTCTAGTTCTCTTTGTGCCTTTATACGTGTGTTTTTTATTTTTTTCTCTTTTACTCTGATTTTAGTGACCGATCCACCATGTCTAAATGGAAGTCTAGATGCTGGAAGTCCAGAATTTTAACTGGCTCAAGTGTAAAATTTGAGCATTGGAGGAAAATTACACTAGACTCCGGATGTTTGTAGAATTTCATATTTAGGGTTTCCCTCCTCCACAGGCAACATTGAAGGTTCAGGAAATGCAGAACTTAGTGATCTGGGGACGGTGCACATTTAATGCAGCGGCTCTCTGGAAGTGACTTAGCTAATGCCTGGTCAGCATCTTGGTGCAGCGATGCGGCTCTCTACTTGTCAGACCAGCATTAAATAATTAAAACGGTTTCTTTCTGAGGAAAGGTCATTAAGGGGAATGAAAGCTCTCAGATTGAAAAGATGATATATTTGTGTTATGCAGCTATGAATAAGAAAGCACTAACTCCAACAGAAACATAATTTAGGGAAAAGCCAGAAGTCTGCATAAACATTTCTGTATTTGTAAATTTAAGAATTCTCTAAATTCTTTGGACATACACTTACCAGTTGTCAAGGATTGACTGTACTTTTTAAGATCTAATGGATGCACTCGACCCATCAAGTCAATTAAGTTTCCCAGCTCTTTAAGGCTGTGGCTAACTGTGAGGGCAGCTTTTTGTCAGATAACAAAGAAAGCTCTGAAGCCATTCTTTGGGTTCCTGAGTTTTTCTTCTCCATTAAATACAGGAAGACTTTTTTTTTTAAGTAACCGTCATAAGATGCTATGTTATGGATCATGCGAGACTAGTAAGAGATGGTTTCTGTCCTATAGGGCTTACAATCAAAGGCTTCAGAATAAATGATTTCCGAATGACTCCACATCATTTAGCACATACTTAAAATCTTAAAATTCTCATATTCATAAAATGACTGCATTTTCATTTCCCTATTTTTCAGACAGTTTTGGGAACCAGTATTAAAGTAATCAGCAGCACTTTCTTTCCTTTCCGGTTCTTTTGTGATTAATGAAGAATGTCTAAGAAGCACTATACTCACTCTAGTAATTTACTTACCAGATTCCAAACCCCTCATCTTAGATGTGTCTCTCTCTCCTTTTTCAAAGTAAAATAAATATCCTCTTAAAAAGCCTCTAAGCTCTTCCACAGGAATGTCTTCCCATTTCACTAATATGGAATCTGCAGATGTATCCTCAACAGTAAAATCTGGTGCAACGATTGGAGCTGTAAAAGGAAAAAACGTCAATAGCCAAAGGAGAGTTTACTAATACAGAGTTAAAACATTAATGTTTCTGGCTTCAAAAATAGCTAAACTTGGAATTAAAACTTTATTCTCTACTTAATCACAAACTTTCACAGATATTGTCACAAACACTTTTGCTGTGAAGCTAATAACCAGACACACAAATGTAGAACTTACAACTTTTGAACATAATACCAATCTAGGGAAGCAACCTATGCAAAAATCTCTAAGTTGCTACTCAAACAGACTTCATTTGTCTTTCCCATCTTTATTGAAGTCTGGAATAAGTTAATAGTTGCTTAGATTTGCATAAGTGCAAATTGAGCATTTTTGACATCCAAATTAAGATTTAATTTTTCAGTAAGAAATAGAAACATTAAACAAATGAATAAGTAATCACAAATAATTTTAAATTTATTATACAAATTATTTTTACTTCCTTGAACTAAACATCCCATGTAATCTATTTTTAGATCCTAATTGTTGTCCATTTATAATTTCTCATGTTACCCTGAACTCTAAGAAAACTTACCCATTTAACTTACCCAATTCTTCTATATATCCAATTACAGAACGTAATAATTGATATCCTTGATTTCTGCACCCATACAGGAAAATATTGTATCTTACACCTGGTTGAAACTGATCTACAGGATGCACACAATCAGTGAACTTTTGTAAGTACACATTACTATGAATATCTGTTTTAGAAATATCAAATTTATAACTTAGTCTGAAATTTCCAAAGCTAATTTTAAACATACATATTATTAAAAAATACATCCGTATTTGCAAAATTGGTAAATATGCAGATTGAATATTGACTAAAAAATTAAACAAATTCACTTCTATCGTAATAAAAAGTTTAGCATTATAACATGATATCACTTTGAAGATGGAAAAATGCTGATCAAGGCTTTGATTTTGTTCCTTAAAAATCAAGCAATGATGACGACTTCGCCTCAGATTTGGTCCAGAGTCAGTTTACTAACGATACATCCAGGTCCACATCATGCCTCTGAAAAGTCCTTTCCTAACTAGTGTTAGTTGGGGATTGGAAAGCAACCACTGCTCTCTCCTTGCTCCAAAAAGCAGATACTAAAATTTCCACTCTACTTTGACACTTCAGTATTAAAGGAACCAGGTCTTAGAATCTGTTCCTCTATACAGAATCGCCATTTAATAAATGTCACAAGACATACAAGAGAAGCTGTGTAACTTCAATTCAAAAAGCCCCTTTAAAATGCCTCCTCAATACAATGCTGTGTGTGAAAAGGGGGAACACAGAGGTGGATATAACAAGGCTGTGGCCTGGGGAAGCTGGCAGAAAAGTGGGAAGACAAATAGGGGTAAGCATAACACAGTGTGTTAGACTAGAGGGGCGTGTTATTGACAGTGGCACCACAAAGAAGGAAAAAAAGCCACCAAAAAGTGACAACTAAACAGGGCCTTGAAAGACAATTAGGAGCTCACCAGTGGTGGTCTAGGAAGAACATACTGTGCAGGGTGTGCGGGGGGGGGGGGGGGGGAGGCAGTATACGCGACGGCATTTAACTTGTGGAATGCCATTCTCCTAGTGTGGTTAAAGCACTAGCTCTCCCATCATGTGCCCACAGAACACCAGTGACCTACAGGCTCACAAGTGAGATGGTCAACCTCTAGTATCAGTTTGGAACCTTTTCCTTTGGAGACAGGTGCTCTTGAGGTTATGACTTTATACCGCATGTACATTAGTAAATCTACACTGAATGTTTCAATTATGTATATCAATATTCTATAGGGTTCTGATGCCTAAAAAGAGAAAGAGCCTCAGTGGGTTAGAGCAACAGGGACATGTTTTGATGTCATAAGAGAGGAGAGTTGAAAGAGTCAATGACTGGATGAGGGCAAAACAGGAGAAGTGCCTCCCATGGCCACACGCTATTCTAGCAGCAATAAATAAAAGACAAAATCCCCAGCCTCTTAAAGTTTTGCATTGCTTTGAAGTTGAGTCCTAGTTCTAGCACATACTAGTTTTGTGACCTTGAGCAGGTTACCTGACTTCTCCGGACCACTGGAGGGCCTCTGCTCATGTGCCTTGGCATAGAAAGTTTTCCCTCTCAACCTACAGGTGGCATCTTGACCTTCTATTCAGAGACTGTATCTAAGGAGATGCGGCTCCACATCACTCCGCCCACCCAGTCCCAGGCCACCTGATTACGCTCAAAGCCCAGGAGAACAAATGGAAGAGGGGTTAGAAAGTACACAGAGGACACTGGACCAGTGTTAAGGCCCAGGGGGCTAGCTGTGCGGGAAACGCAAGGGAAGGCGCAAGAAAGGGGAAGGGGCGGCCGGCCCACTGGTAAGTGCCGGATGTTGGAGGAAAGGGGAAAGAGAGCCTTCACTGCCTCGGCCAATTACGCCAAGTAGGACTGGAAAATACTCCAAGCCCACATATGGTAACCTAATGAATGGGACTCACCCTTACCATTTGACAGTAAAAAAAGGAAACCAGTAGAACTTGCTCCCTGGGAGAGAATCAGCAGCAGCTGCTTGCTCACCTGAACTTCATTAACACATAAGGGAAGCCATGAGCGGGAAAGGATGTCACTACCCACAGGCTGCCGGTCCCAGAATTCCCAGGGGCAGAGACACAATCCCTTCATCAAGTACTCAGAAGGCACAGTGACAGTGGAAAGAGGATGACAATCCCAAAGGATCAGGATGGTTTACCAGGTAGGTTACCAAGTGCCCCTGTGGCTAAGCTTCAGGCTGCATCGTATCCAAGTGGCCCAGGGCTCGGGCTCGTTAGCGGTCAGGCCTGGGAACTGGCCCCCACCCACACTGTGCCCACTGCCACATTCATGCCCCTTGATTGACACGAGGCAGAGTGGTAACGGGTGCAAGTCCCTGACCTCGGTAACCTGGGCCCTGGGCAAACAAGGGCAAAAGCACCATGAGTGAGGTCACACTCCTTCCAGTTTTTCCTTCCAGTTTTGTACCCTTCTTTTCATGAGCATTTCCCCAGGTTGTTAAATAATCTTCAACACAAAGTTTAGTGCTACTTGACATTCCATTTTATAGAGGTACCATAACTGACTCATTCTTCTACTGATATTTTGTTGGTTTCCAATTTTTACGATCATAAATAATGCTGTGGTGAAATTCTTAGATGTAAACCTGTGTTGTTCTCTGATTATTTCTTAGAATAAATTCCTAGACAAGTAATTACTAAGTCAAAGGATGTGAACTCCCTCACATACATAAGGCCACAAACCACCTTCCAGAAGTTAAACCAATCCACACCTGGCCCAGTGGTAAGGGAGAACGGTCACTTCACTGCAACAAGTCACACCATGTGTTGCTCTTTTTAAAAATATTTTTAAAGAACTCTGAGACATACTTACCAGATTCTATTACGGTTTGGGTGCTGTTTGAAGGGACTTTTTTCCAGTCCATAAGGCAGGGCTTAGATTGAGATGAGTTACACCATTTAATAACATAGTCGCAAGTCATGTTGGGATCGTAATTCCAGGTGAGGAGAATCCCATTTCCCATTCCAACAGCTTGCTCTATTTTGAGATCATCTTCAACAAGACAAAAATATATTTCACTGATGTTAATAATAATAAGGTAAATCTTATGAAAATGGGCAAGAGTTATAAAAATTACTTCACTGTACAGAAATTTTAAAACAGTTCTCATCCTTTCAGTGTTGCTGTTATTTTTGTTGTTAACTATGGTAGTTACCAGTACATATAGATTAATTCAGCAGCTGAAACAAAGTAATAAAAGGGCACCTAGGATCAGGTGGTGACGTAGTGGGGCAGGACACGGTCAAAGGCCTGGAAGGATGGGGCACCAGAGGGGATGTGGCAGGCCAGAGGCTGGTGTGGAGCACGCGTGGGTGGTGTGAGTCCCTCCCCTCATCACCACCATGGATGTGAGCTCCGTGAGAGCAGATGGGGCCCTGCCTGCAACCCTAGCCCCAGCACAGAGTGGGAGCACAGTAATGTACTATGGATGAACCAGCCCTTCTCTTCTTTCCAGGAAGATGGCTCCCCCACACGTGGGCTTCTGGAGGGATTCTGGAGACAGGGCAGAGAGAGGGGAGGAGTCTGCTGAAATGCTCTGGAAAAGCTGTGGGATGGGATGGCTAGTGCGGGCACAGAAAGGGAAAAGCCTAAACAGGGCCCGTGGGGGCCGGAGGCGTGAGATGCAGAGAGAGGAGGGGGAAGGGGCCATGGTGGGGTTTGGTTTCCCCATCCCAGCCCAGGGGATGCGGGAGACCCCACGTTGGGAGGGAGGAATTAAGGTGACTAGGGCAATGTGGCCCAAAGGGAGAGGAAAGTTTTCCCTGGTAACAGGAGCAAGCAGTACACTCAGCCCTCCATATCCGCACATCTTGCATCTGCTGATTCAATCAACCGTGGACCCTTTGACAGTGTTTTCAATCCATGGTTAGGAATCTGAGGAGACGGAGGGCCAGTGTATGCAACTGTATACACCACTTTATATAAGGACTTGAACATCCACGGATTTGGGTAATTCCTATAACGACGCATGTTTAAGGGTTTAGTAAACAGGCATATAGACTTTTTGAACAAAATTTGCATAAATTAATTTGCATAAACTATTAATACTACTGAACACAAGACAACAGTCTGGCTTAGAATACAGAAGTCTTGGCTATAACAACTTTTTGGCTCAGTGTGATTACAAACCCACAATGTAAACCTGTGCTGAGGCTGCAAGGCCCCTAACCCGACAAATCCTCCAGAAACAATGACTTATTCCGGGGCTTCAGTCACTGAGAGCTAGATGACTAGCCATTATGAGTTCTGTTAAGTTACTATCTTCTGAGGGACACACGGAACAGGTAAAAACATAGTTCTGCCTTAAAAAATAACACAGCTCTTGCCTATCATTGTGAGAGCAATGAAATGTGTAATCTAAATCAGGAGGTTATCTTCTCATGCGCTGTTCACACATCTCTCTTTCTTTTTTACCTCCACCTTCTCTGGTGTGTGCTGCTAGACGTGCACTACTGTCTGGTTCTGGTCAGCGTTCTACGACTCTGAAATGTACTGTGGTCCCCCATTCCTTCCTTCTAATTCCCCCAAGTCCCACTGAAATAAAGCAAAGAACCAGTTCAGTAACAAGTGATAAAACACTGCTTCAAGCAAGAGCTGCAAAGATACTTAGAGGACCCTAACTGGACCAATTTGTCTTCCTCTAGGATGGGTGGTCAAAGAAAGGCGCCCCATATTGGGGCAGGACAGCAAAGGGAGGGTCAGGAAATAACTCAGAAGAGGAGTTAATAGGGAGAAGAGGCAGAAGTCGCCATTTAACACTCAAGAGTCAAGAAGCTGTCAAGGCCGCTAAAGAGGAATGGACTTAGTTACTGGTGATACATAAACTATAAAGGAAGACGCTAAGTAATTTTAAAATCACACCACAATTTTTAAAAGTTTATATTAAAGATCTAATTCAGACTTTAAGAAGAATTGATCAATAAAGGATTCCTATTAACAAAGAATGTATTATCAACAGAGCTGCCATTTAAAATGAGTGTTTTTTCCCAGTTTGAAAACAGTCAGGCTGATATAAACATCAACTCTCATGGTCTTGTGAAGACATGTGAAAATGGTGTCTGATAAACTGTTAAAACGTTTCTTCCTAAGAGTGATATCCTCCACCATAACTCTCCAACATTGCACGTTAAAGTAATTGGGTACAGTAATGATACGATCCATCAGTGTACACGCTTCAAATGAACACTAATGCCTGCTGTCTTTCACTGAGCAATTCCTCCTTACATATATATAGCAGCAGGAGGATACGAGAAGCTGATGTATCTGAGAGTAAGCAACACCTTCAAAATGTTTCACTTTAATTTCCCGTTATAAATTACATTATCTTCGTTACTCACCATGTGGAATTTCCATACTAGCTATTTTAGAAGGTGGTGATGAGCCAACAGAGTTTTTTGCCACCACACTGATAATGTAGTCATTTTTATCAAGCTGTATTTCTGCCTTGTGTTGAGGATCAGGGATCTCAGAAAGGGACTGTGTTTTCTCATCTGATGAACATGACACATTATAGAAGAGTATTTTTCCATTAGCTTCATTAATGGGTAAAGGCTATGAAAAAGAGAAAGATAAATTATATTATAAAAACCTGCAAAAAATAACTATGTGATGAGCCAAAGCCATCAAGCCTCAATTGGACACTATACTAATCATAACAAGGTAATATGAGAAAAGGTGACGTTAACAAACCTGGATGAATCAAGGAAAGTGACACTGAAGAAAAATGATACATGCTATAAGCCCCCTTAAATACAAAAAATAACAATTACGTAGCTACAAAACAATATTTAGCCTCATTTATTCAGAAGCAAACCAAAAAAGGTTATGAGAAGCATTGCTCTACATAAAAATAAAATACGGCATCATATTGTTTTCTAAATGCTTACCATTTTAAAGTGGTACATGCTCATTACAGAAAATGTGTGTTACTTTCTTCTGGTCTTCCGGCCCCTCTGACCTTTCCAATCTCCTCTGTTGTATCTTCCTCCTTTGCTGGTCCCTTATATGCTGCCATCACCTAGGGTTCCACACTTGGCCTCTTTCCACCCTGTACACTCACCGAAGTGATCCCATTTATATGCTACTCAAAGCTTTGTCTTTAGCTCTGATCTCTCCCCATGTCAAAATCAACTTCATTTTCTATCCAAATATGGCAGAACAATTAACCTCATCACTGACATTAGACTCAGAATCACTTCACTATGTTTAATCCTTGGTAAAACATTCATCTAGTTTGAACAATATCCCAAGCTTTCTCTACATTGAAGTAATCTGTGTAATCATTACTCCATTATTGTGAAATGTGACAGAAAACTGAGTGCAGCCAGGGGAATTTCCAAGCAAGAGTAACGGGTGCAACAGTCACATACAGCAGTGGAGCCCATACGGAACTTGCACACAGGCTTCACTTTACTCAAAGCTGTACTGAGGTCAAATTTTTATAGAAGTAACATTGTTTTACTTTCAATAACAAAAGTCACTATTTAAAGGAATCTGATTATAACTGCTCTTATGAAATTTGATGTGGAAAACAATTATGTTTTAAATATTCATATATCAGATAAAAATATAGCAACAAAAATGTTTGCTCTACTAGGGAAAAAGTAGTAAAACATTGTAATTCGTATTTTATCTAAAATTTTGTCATATTATAATGCAATTTACTTAAGAGAAACAAACTACATGTAAAATATATAAAAAGTTGGTTTCCTATTCATTGAAGAAAAAATGCAAACGTAAACACTCAGTATTCTAACTTAGAGCTTCCAGCTGGGTATCTGACTAAAGTGAGAGAGATGGAACTCATGCAATGCTCGGGTCCTTTAGGAGCCTCATAAAATCAAACTAAAGAATGCTCAGAACTGAGAAGATCCTCACTAAAACGACTGTGGTGTATCAGAAGTGATGAGGAATCTGGGGGTTTTAGGAGCCAGGTTACTGTCCCAGCAATACTGCCAACAAAGCCGTCTAGGAAATCCTGGCTCTGTGACAACCCAAGTACCGTATGTAAGTTAGGTAGTTTAGCATAATAAAGTTATGTCAATATTTATGGAAAAATTAAGCTATTTACCTTCCAATATATTATTAAGTTTTTCCCATCAGAACTCCACTCTCTCCAAGTATCTGGTCCCTTAGAAGGAACTGGGAAAGAAATTTAAAAGTTAGTATTTAAGATGTGTACTATGCCAGTTTATAATATCAGCAATTAAGATGGTGGTGCCTGAATATTTTTTCTAGGTTTTTGGAATTTCCCCTGAAAACGAGAAGCAGTTAAGTGGCTTCCACTTAGAAAATGAAGTAAGGAAAGCCCTCAACGTCTGCAAAAGACAAGGCCCCTGAGAACGGTTAAAATCACCGTCAATGCTGTAAGTGAGGTGCAGGGAACCTCATCTCACAGCCTCTCATCTCCCCTTACTGAAGTCGGCTCTGGCCACACACTGGCTTCCTGACTGGTCCTCAAACACCCGTCAGGCTTTCTGTACCTTCTGTGCCCTCTCTTCCTCTGCACAGAACTCTCTTCTCCTGAATAGACCATGTGGCTTGCTCCCAAAACTTTATATCTCAACTCAAGTGTTACCTTAGTAGGGAGGTCTTTTCCAACTACCCTATTTAAAATTGCAACCCCCACCCCCACCCCCACAACACACATGGTGGGTATTCAGTAAATATTTGTTAAGTGAATAAATGCCTTCATCTTAATGAAGCATAAACAAAATGTTTCTTTCCTTTTGGCAACAATAACTTATCAACTGAAGGCAAAAGTGCCTGTGGTAGCGTCTCCAAAAGGACCAATGATCTTGGTCATGCCTCCTGACATGCATGTCCTTAGGTGGTCCCCACCACACTGTATCGGGGCTGGCCTGTACGACCTGTAGTCTAGGCGGAGCTGGCTGCGATGGTATGACACTCCAGCAGCCCTACGGAGAAGACTGCATGGTCAGTAATCGAGGCCTCCTGCCTGCAGCCACGTGAGTGAACCAACCATCCTAAAAGCAGATCCTCTAGCTCCAATGGAGCCTGCAGCCCCCACCCACATACTGACTGCAGACTCATGAGAGACTCTCAGCCAGGGCCACTCAGCTAAGCTGCCCTTGAATTTCTGATGCATAGACACTGTGAGATAACAAATGTTTGCTGTTTTAAGGCACTGAGTTTTGGGGTAATTTGTCACATAGCAATAGATAACTAATATACTCTTTTGCTGGACTCATGCATAGGATGCATTTCTGATGACCCAAATAATTCTTACACATTTTGCAAAGTTCCTTTATTCTCTAGTCTTCACATAGAGAGACAAAAATCTGAATTAACATCTATCATTTTTTGTTTTCTTGTTTGTTAAATTCTTTGGAAGAAATTTTGTATTCCCTATATAATACAAATAAAGCTTTTGCTATCTTTTGATGAATGATTCCTGAAACTCACACCTAATTTTAAGTTTTTTGTTTTAAAGATGACATCTGATTAATCAAGGATAGAATCTCATTCTGTCTTTGGAAATCATCATACTAGGAAAACCAGTTACCTGATTTTACACCTATTTTGACCTTGGTGTACTGTAGAAACTAAAGTTCAAGAACTTCTAGCCCTATTTCTCAGGCTTAGGTCAGAAATAAAAGTTCCAAGAAATTATCTTTACTAATAATTGTTTTAAATAAAAAGGCAAACTAAACAGATTATGAAAATTCTAGAAAAAGGAAGAAAAAGTTTTAAAAAAAAAATTACCCCATAATCTTATCACAGTTTTAAGTTTGGTTTCTTATGCATCATTTTAATATAGATGCAATCACACTGTAGATAAGGTAGCCTAGTATTTTCACGTAACACATGCCAAGCATTTTTCCATATGAAAACGAAACTTTAAAAACCATCCTTTAAAACGTCTGGATATTTTACTAGCAGACATTATACAGTTACACAATTTATCTAAGCATTCTCCTATTTTTAGTCAGTTTGGTGAAGTTTTCTTTAAAAATAGTTGTAGAATTTCAGGATCCATAGTAATAATTAGCCATAAATCATTTAGTTAACTTACTGGCTTCTGTGGTTAAATATTGTTTTCCATTGCTCCATTTACTCCATTTCCAGAAAGTTTCACTAGAACAACGAATCCGAAAGCTATACATAGTATATGGATTTAACTTGTCCACAGCAACAGGATAATTTGAATTTCCTACTCCTTTGATTGTGACATTTCGCTATTAGAAAACAAACAAATATGTGTATATATAAATGTATATGAAATGCCCTGTGTGTGAGTACACACACACACACACACACATTTTTAATCCAAAAAATGGTCAATTAAGTTATGCAGAGAGGAGGATATAATTTTGATAATCTGTCAATGGCTAATGGTGATGCACTAAACCTTAATATATTTTAGTAATCTAAGATGACCTTGAGGACTACATATATTATTCAGATGATGTTTGGAAGTTTACCGGAGACAGGCATCATCTTTTACATCTTTTTTATATGACACTTACTACCTCTAGTATTGTGCTAAACATGTAGAATGTTCAACAAATGTTTAAATAAAATTAAAATAAAGCAATTCAAAAATTTGAGGATTTGCATACCTCAAGAAAGCCTCTGAGCTCCCAATTACTTAATACAAAGGAGCTTTTGGGGTTACATTCTGCAGTGTGCCTAATTTTCTAGAAATCATCAGTAAGTTTCCAAATGAATATTTAAGTACAGTATCATTTATTTTGGACTTACCACAAATTACAAGATGGTGCAGTATAAAAGTCAACCTAAGTATTTAAAATGTATTAAAAAGTCATGTTTTGACTTATAATGACCAATTATAACTTGCTCCTGTTGCCGCACTAAGCGGTTTTAAAAATCAAATCTTCTCTCTGGTGCCAATTAGTCCATTATCTAATGCTAGAGGTTACAGCAAAACCTACTCATTCACTCACAACTGCACTGAGCAGCAGCTACATGCCAGGTTCTATACTAGACCTAGAAACAATCTGAGTAGTAAAGTCAAGCTTAGGTCTATAATCTCCAGTATAAATGTTTTCAAGTGCTAAATACGGTGCTGTGATTACATTGATATATATATATACATACACACACACATATATATATATATATATATATATATATATATATATATATATATATATATATATATATATCGGTTCTTAGTATATCTCTATAATAAATAATCAGAGCTTATACACATAAATTTACTTAATTCTTTTTGAAAACTAAGTATTTTATCCAAAATAAGCTCTAAGGAAGTTTATAGAAGAACCTTACTCACCACTTCTCGTATGGAATTAGTTTTGTTAATTTCAATTTGACACAACAATTTAATGTTTGCAAAGTTGCCTGGTAAATGCCAGGAAAGTGTAACAGCTGTTGAATTAATATCCTTCACTTTGATTGAAGTAGGAGTATGGGGATAAACTGTAAATATAATTTTTAAAGATTAATTACTTTACAAGCTATTTTCTAATATGACAAATGACAATCAAAGACAATTTTTTAAAAAGAGTAAGAGGTATTGTTAGTGCTGACCAGTACTTGTGGAATACACAACACCCCCTTTACTGCTGACAACATGCCAACATTTTTTAAGAACCAAGCATGCCCAGGTTCCTCAACTGGTGTCAGGAATACTAAAAGGTAGTCTGATCGTAATTTCTACCTTTAAGGAACCCCTAATTTACTTGGGGAATGACAAACAAAAAGGAAGAAAATAAGAGGATTTTTGTTGTTCTCAATGTGTGGTACAGATATTAACTGCTATAGGAATTTAGATGTAAGCATGGTAAGGAGAGTCCTATAGTGAAGATGGGACGTAAGATGAGTTGTGAAGGAAGAATCAGACTCAAGTTGGCCAGATGAATACAGAAATGTTTCAGGTTGGGGACAGGGCAAACGCAAAGACACAGGGAAGCAAAGTGCACGTTAGGCTGGTGATACGCATATACCAACTGGAGTGGTGAGGAAGAATCAGTGCAGTAAATAAGGTTAAAATGGCAGAGGGCAGACAAATACAGATGGACACTATCACTTCAGTACATAATGTAGCCATTTTGTCCTTAGGAAAAATCAGGAAATAAAAAAGATGGGAAGAAATAATTGATAAAAGTGACACATTTACAAACAAGGCAGCAGGGTCATGTACTAATCACTTGCCAGGCTGTATTAGAATGCATTTGGTTTCAGCCCTTTCTCCCATGACTGTGAGTCTGTAAGAGACGCCTCCACGCCAGCGCTGTGTGTTGCAGAGCCTGACATGGAGTTGATACACATGGAATGATCACAGGAATGTCAAAAAGATATACCATATTTGACTTCTGTTTTGAACTATATATTAATAGGATTGGTAAAAATTAAGAAATCAGCAATAAAAAGGGACTATTTACTGTTACACTTGGATGGAGCTCACGGGCATTATCCTTAGTAAAAAATGTAAATCTCCAAAAGTTATATATTGTATGATTCCATTTATATAACATTCTCAAAATGACAAGACAATAGGATGAAAATCATATTAGTTGTTTCTGGGGACAGGGATGTGAGTGTGTGTGTGGGTGGGCGGGCGCGCGCGGTGGGGGTGTTGCTAAAGGAGCAGCATGAAGAAGTTCCTTTGTGGTGACAGAACAGGTCTGTATCTTGACTGTATTGGTTCCGTGAATCAGTACATGAATCTGACTGCATAGAACTATACACACACACTTGAAAGCATATACAAACCAGTGAAAGCTGAGCAAGGTCATAGTCTAGTTCAGCAGTATGGATCACGGTACTATACCAGGGTCAGCTGCCTAGTTTGGATACTGCTAGAGTTACATAAGATGTCACCATTGGGGAAAGCCAACTGAAGGGGTCACAGGGCTCTCATTATTTTTGTAACCCCCTATGAGTCTACAGTTATTTCAAAATAAAAAGTCTTTAAAAATTGGGCAAAATCTTTTTCAGAAATCAATCAGAAATTATTAGATCAGGTCACTGACGGTAAATGACTAATTCAAAATTATATTTGGATTCAATAAAATGGTGAAACTTGAAATTATACATTTTAAAGCTTTTAAGATTAAATTTACAAGATTAATATTGATTATAAAGAAAATAATTAGTAAAAAGTAATCCCTAGAAGCACTTTTCGTTAATCTCAACATATTTCAGCACTTCTAAAGTTACTTTTAAGATACGGGTTTATGTAGCAGCTTACCTTTTTCAGTGATGTTAACTAAAATTGTTGATTCTGATTGACCCAGAGGATTGCGAGCATTCAAAGTAAAATTATATATTTCTTGATTTGGAAACATTTGAAAGAATAACTGATAGCTTTCATTCGTGGGCACTTCAACTCTTTTAAACCTAACATATTTCCCTGAAAAACTGCAAATTAAGAGAGGAATAAAGAATATTAAAATAGTATCAAAATGACAAGAGATAAATAATGCAGGAAAAAAATAAATGGGTAAGTTTCTAATAATTAATATTTTCAGTGCTTACATTTCTAATTATAGGTTACTACATACTCAGGGAAGAAAATGTATACAACTGAACAAATAGAATAAAATAATCTGCCATAAGCCCATTACCAAGAAACAGTCTCTAGTCCTATTTGAGCGTTCTTTTTTCTAGGCTTTTTAAAAAAGGAGACAAATCGAGTCTACATGCATTTAATTGCAGTATTAATAATATATCCAATTTTATACTGCATATTTGGTTTTATAACTTCATTATATAAATGTGATAGAACATTTCCCTGTGTCATGTAACATCCCTCTAATGGACTCTTTGCTAGTTAAGTTTGACATCCTTGACTTGTGATGTTTACCTTTCAAATAAAGTGTAAATTGTATTGCGTGGGCCCACCAATGCTGTCGGTCTTCCTGGATCCCACGTACATATGATCTCTTTTAAATCATATGTCTCACAATTCAGTTTTTGAGGAATATCAGGTGGATCTAAAAGGAAAAAGAAAAAAATTGTAATTATTTATTGTTACTGTCACCTGGACAAATAATAACTCTCCAGAAAATCCACCAAAAAAACAGTTTATTCGGGAAAAGAAAAAGAAACGAGGTCACCTCAGGAGCGTGCGAATGCACACCTCAGACCGGCACTCCAACCAGCTGCCTACATGAAGAAGAAAAAGCCCCAATTCCAAGATGGCTATTCTATTTATTAGCATCCTTCCCCCGGAAAGTTACCACAAAATTTTAACAGGAAATCAGGACTAGAGAGTAAACAAGGAGCCCAACTCCACCCATGGTCCTCCCAGCTCCTATGGTTAAACATCTTAAGATGCCATTTCACTCTTATTATTACATATATTTTCCCAGAAAATGTTATGTTCCATAAATGTTAATTATATTTTGTAGAATTTCCTTAAAAAATGAAATAACTATGATATACAGATGATGTATTACAGGATTGTACACTTGAAACCTATGTAATTTACCAACTATTGTCACCCCAATAAATTTTAGTTTAAAAAAAATTTATTATTTTACTTCTTGTACAATGCAGGAATTATTTTTTCTATAGCATGTTTTTTTGAAATTCATATTACATAGAAATGACAGATTAAAATATTCTAAAGCGTGACTATTAGCTCATTTGAAAACTCTCCAATAGCATCCTGAAGATACCGACTATCATTTTTTTCCCTTACATCCTATTTAAGTCTACCAAATCTATCAAAGGAAGTTGTGTCCAACAAGTCAAAACATCTATAGATTAAAAGTATTATCTATCATCTATATATTGTGATTTGAAAAGAATATCAAATCATATTAAAAGTCAACATAAGTTGCATGTTGCAAGTTTCAGAGTTCTTAAATAAGTTACAAGGACTATTATTAACGAACTAACTAACTCTTGGTAAAATTCTACATCTCCCTATATTCAAAGTGGCTACTGCTCTTCTGTTGTTTTTGTTCTTTATTGAAACTATTCTTTCTGGCTTTGTTCAGGCATGAACAGAGAAAAAAGTGTTTGCTAAGTATGTCTGAGACTTTTAAAGTAATAAGGGAAAATTCTGCAGTCTGACACTGAGTATAGGAATTGATATTTCTATAATTAAGTTTAACCAGGCATATATAGAAACTGATACTTCCTACTATCATATTGATCCAAACTATCTGTCACTGAAGGTAAGTTTCCTAAAAAACAATTATCCACTTGTTGAAAAATTTTGTAAAATAATATTTAAAAAGAAACTAAATTCTTAAAACAGTTTTTACTTTATCAACTAAGACTTAGAAAATTTCACACACCTTCCCCAGAGATAAAAATAATGTCTTTCAGTGATATTTTAGGTAATACCAGGAGGAAAAATGAGTATTTATATGAAAGTCTGGATAATGAAACTAACATTGACATATTTGTTTTGAAAATTGTTTTAAATCTAAGCCCAAACTTTCAGTCATTTTATTAAAATGACGTACCAACGTTTTTATTATATTTAAAATGCTGATTGTTTTAGTTTTTGGCAGATATATTAAGTTGAAATACTTAAAATCCAAACAATAGGAGCAAACTAGAAAGAAGAGGAAGCAAAGACAGAGGAGAAAAAATAAGAGAGAGCAGTATTTAAAAGGTAATGCAAGGATTTTCCTTTTTTTCCCAAAGAAATGAATTCATAAAAAAATCAACTGAAGCTAGTCAAAAGCTACATATAAATCAACTGCATTTCTATGTACCAGCAAATGAAAAATGCAATGTAAAAAATGAAGTCAGTTTTTATGAAAATATTTTCAAATGAGAAAGTATAAAATTTGACATGTGATATAAACATTTACAGGCTCTAATCCTGTTACAGTGTATTATTTTAAAATATATTAAGTATAATGAAAGATTAACTTTAGGTAATAAAATAACTAATTTGAATGATTACAGAACAAGTAATGTTTATAAAGTATCTATTTTGCTTATGACTAAATTAGCGCATGCATGAACACTGACAAGTATTGGTAAATAACTATCCTTCTGTCTGCTAGATAACAGATTTATTTTAATAAACTAGAGAGAAAAAAAGCCATTTTTATTAGCACAAACATCAAACATGTAGGGGTAATTTACTAAAAGATATACAAGATCTTATATCACTAAGATAAATTAAAGAAGACCTAACTAAATGGAGAGATGTACCATGTTCATGGTTTAGGTGACTCAATATTATAAGAATGAAAATTTCCTACAGTGATCTCCTAAATTGATAGATTTAATGTAATCCAAATCAAAATCCTGGCAGGTTTTGATTATGTACGTGTGTGTAGAGGGGAAACTGACTAGCTGATTCTAAAATTATTTTCAACCTTTTCCATAAATTGTGGGTTAACAGGATATTCATAGGGGAAAGGAAATAGATGAATCTTGATTCCTAACTCACACCATAAACTGCCCTTGTTGTAAATTTCTAAAGAGCTCCCTCCGAAGGGAAATTCTCCAGCTGCTCCTGAGTTGATCAATACAGCGCAATATTTCAACCTCAAAATGTTACAAATGGTTAAATAATGAATTAAATGGGTTTATTTTATCTAGAACTATGACAGGAGATTAGAACACTATTTGAAATAATAAAAACTGAATATTCTCATCTTTTAAGTGTTTTTCTTTTTTCTTTTGTACTTTTCAGTGGATATCTTACTTTCTGGTTATCACCTATCAGGCAGCTTCACTACATATAACACTGGTTTTCAACTGAGATGCGAAGATCATTTGTGTGGAATGTTGCAAGTCACTTCCTAAAATTCCATTAGGAAAGAAAATTTAATTTTCTAAAATTTAATTTTGAACACAGCCTCACCCTCCCTTGAATCCCACAATGTATTACTGGGAAGGCAAAAGGAGAGTAAGGTTACAGCCATCAAGCTGAGAAGTGCACCTAATCCTGGTTATTGCCTTGGAAGTAGACCAGCAACTGAATGTAACTCATCATTCAGTTTCTACGGAAGTAAGAAAGAGACTGAAAACTGCTGATCTAGAGCTCAGCTAAGAATCATAAAAAAGCATAAGAAAATCACTTAAGCAATCAAAAGAAAATCACAAGACCCACTCACTACATCTCACACACTTTTACTCATGAGAGAGCCCCTTAGACCAAACGCAGAGCAGGGAGGACAGACAGGAAGCACTGCTGGAGGCAGGGCACCACGCAGGGCACCACATTACAGTAACCACAGGGGAGGAGAACTCAAGATGCAAAATTATCTCTGGACATTCAACGTAAGTCATATAGGTAGGGCAGTCCCCACAATAACTTTTGGAAATGCCATGGAATTTTAGAACTGTAGGACTGCCAAGTTAATAATAAAGATGCCCTGCATTTTGTAGCATGCGACTACATTACACACAGAACACGGCGAGAGAGGAAGTCTTCTCACCCAAGGTCATCCGGCTACCCTCTTCTCAAATATAGTATTTACAAGTTGGAGAAGCATATGTTATGCGATTGAAATAGTTTGTGTAAAATTATTTCTATTTCTTTAATTTGGGCACTTATTTTAGAAAAGGTATGCTATAATTAGGTGGCAAATTAACTTATATAAAATAGTTCCTAAACAATGTAGGATTTAGAAATATTATATACTAACTACTCTTGACTCAACAAATATGTTAACTAAGAATTTAAACTAAAAGTAAGTAGCTGAACATTTTCAATCTTATTCCAAAACTACAAGTTACATAGATACAGATATGTAGAAAATAAGCTTAGAACTCATCTTTAAAGAAGCAAAAATTCTGGTGCCTTCACATATCAGTTATATTAAAGAATAAAAAAATAAGAAAGAAACAGAATCACCCCACCCTGAAAAAGCATTAAAGCTTTCAGAGAGGACAAAAACAGATTAATAGAAGCTGTTTAAAAACAACGACTTTATACTTACATCCCGCAAAAATAACTGTTCCCAACATGCTTTCTTTTGTTGCGAAAACCACATTTGTTCCACTACTTGCAGAAACAGAAATATTATAGATCTTGATTGCAACATTTTCCCCATCAAGATGAATAAGGGGACATTGTGTATTGCCGATCTGTGCTGACAACACTTTTTCTTGAGTCACACAACAAACTGTTATAGCTGAGCCCACAAGTATCACTTTGTCTTGAGGAAAAACGTTACCCTGAGAATCAGGATCAATAGACCCTAGAAAGAACAAAAGGAATTACAAATACTTTAGACATCTTTTACCATAAAATAGGCCGGTATATATAAAACATACTGTTAGGTGCTTTGTAATAATGGTGGCCCAAAGATAAGGTATGTCCCCCAGGTGTCAAAGGAGCAAGACAAATAACAAGAAACGAAAGTGTGTGTGGTTTCGTTTACTTATGGTGGGGGAGCCGAAGGTGATTGTAGGCCAATGTCTCAGGTCAGAGTTAATGTCTAAGAAGTTCTAAACCCATTTATTGAGTCAATAAATGGGTTTATATCCACATGTGAAAAATCAACACCAAGAATAAGTCACTTATTAAATAATTACATTCCTCTAAAATGATTCTATATATTTAGGGCAGTCTTCTTACTTTCCATCACTCTAAATATATTTGAGTACTCCACATCCTAAAAATTGCTTTTTCTTTATTCCTAACTGTCTGCAGGTTAAAGCCACACTTTGTTTTTATTTTCCTAAATAGCCAATCTAATAGCCAATGTTTTTATTTTCCTAAATAGCCAATAGCCTCTAGTCTCCTTTCTACCTACTTACTCTTTGATAGACTGCGATCTGACTTCTACACTGACCATTCTTCTGAAGTGGCGGGCTGGCCTAATTGCTCAGTCCAATGGCCACTTCTGAGTAATTTTCCCCTTGACTTGCACAGCATCTGGTGTGCTGCCGAAAGTCGTCCTTCTCTCTTGGGTTCCATTCCACTGTACCCTCCCGGGCTACTCTTAACCCTCTGGATGCTGTTTGCTTTTCTGGCCTCTTTTTCTTTCAACCTCCCCTTAGACATACAAACTTCTAAGGGATGGGTCATTGGTCTCCATTCCTCTTTCCCTAACTTACGGTAACCTTTAGGATTTAAAAATTTTCGCATTACATATACACTGATGATAGTCATCTTTGGCTCTATTTCTCCCTTACCTGAAAGATGCACAGTTACTAATTCTAATTCTGTTTCTTCAGCATTTTCACAGGTTTCCCCCTTTTCATTCCTAAACCAAGTGTCCCGGTTATGCTTTCATTGTCCCTTGGTAAACTGCAGCAAGATTCTCCTTATCTATCCACTTTTAGGCCTTCCTTCCTCTGATTCATTTATCCAAATTGCCACTAAAGTGAATAATCTCCAATGATTACCAGCCTTTTAAAGGACTTCATTTTATTGTCAACTGTAGGTCCTCCCCCATACTGCCAGCATTCCACCTGTATGGAACTTTCACTAAGTGTATTGATGATTTTTGGCATACTTGTAGATTCTCATGTTCTCTGCAATAACTCTGGTTCACATGGGTCCGCTGTGTAGATGAGAAATTAGGAGCCATTTTTAAAAGTATAGACTTGATCTCATTACCATGTATATAAAATTTTTAAATGTTCTTCAATGTCTACCACCGTGATTTTCCAATCCGGATGTTTATCCAATCCAATCACTCAACAAGTTCTTTAAAAATACAGTTTCCTGAAGCCGACCTCAGACTTTCTGAATCAAAAGTTTCTGGGATGGGGGACTGGGAGATCCCCAGGTGACCTTCCTGCTGCCAAATGGAGCTCAGAGAACTGAAAGCTTCAACTAAAACTTACCCTTAAGCAAGATTAATCTAATGCACTTGAAACAAAAATTCTTTAAATATAAGCTTACAAGAAATGTTCTTCAGTGGGCTCCAGTCACTCCACTCTTTGCGACCAGAGAAATGAGAATCATCAATGTAGCATCTAATTCCCACATAGTGAGTGGTGCACTCCAAGGGCATGTCGGAGGTCCAGCTCCAACGATGAACTGTATCCTTACCGTTCAGAGTTGTGTTGTAGGTCAGCTAAAAAATGAACACAAACACAAAATTGTACTGCTCAATACTGATACATTCTCCTTTCCTTTAGGATTAAAAAACACAATAGACTGTATATAATCACCAGCTAAGTAAGTTAAAGGTTTGTCCGTTTGTAAAACTATCTCAGTTTTCTATAAGGAATAACAGCAGAGTCAATAGTAATGAATAATCATGATTCATTTATGTTTACTTCTACAATTTTAGGCCCTACTGCATTATTCAAGATATTGATATTCCAAAATATTCAACACAGTTCAGAAGAAAATATACCACTGCCTAAAATGATCTTCATTTGTCATGGAGAAAAAATAATGGGTTTACACCTCCAAGAATTAAAGTCAAGAGAGGAAAAGCATTTCAACAAGATAAATTATTGCTTTAGACTGGATTTACTTTTTACATAAGCATTACAAATTTTAAATTTTATTTTTAAATATGCAACTTATAGTAGTAAAATGCATTAACCTCAATTGTGAAAAAAAAAAAGGCAAGATTTCAATCAAATATTGAGGATTTACTAAAAGAGACCTTGGGACTTCCAGTTAAAGACAACAGATTAAATAAATGCATTTCCTTCTCTCTTACCTCCTGAAATCCCTCTAAAACAAGAGTATACAGGATTTTTTTTTTTTTTTTTAGGTGTAAATGCACAAGGGCAAAAAAGAAAAGAAACACCACCAATAAAATTTTGGATGCTAAAGAGTAGATGAATAATGATAACTGAGTCAGAAGACCTGAGAAAGCTGAATCTCAAGACTCCAATGGGAAAGCCAGAAACAACCTGAATTCTATCACAGAAATGCCAAGGGGTTCAGGAAGTAGCTATACCAAGTTCCCCTGGAAATGCATAGTGAATAGTGAAGGTGAGGTGAAAAACAGGAGGATTGCTTGAAAGTTATTTGGATATGTTAGGCACCCAGATACTCTCCCACATTCTATGCTACCAAAGGACTACCCTTCTTCACCTTGGCAGAACAATAGAGATTTATGCTCTGGAAAAGTAAAGCAGAATACCTCTGGATTGAAGAGCCTCAAGAAGATTTGTGAATGGGGAATACTATACCAAAAACAAGGAGATTGCTAACCTATGCATTCTGAAGGTTGGGGTAAGACTCCTGCCTTCTTTCCTACTCTGCTCCTGGGATAGTGATGGCCAAGTTGTAATTGCCAGATAGGACTCTAAACAAACTTTTCTGGGGCATATGAACAGATCAAGATAAAGAACTAAAATAATATTAAGATTTTTGCCTAAAATAATATTAATAACTAGACAGCCCGTCCTCATTACCTGTGATGAGCCCCCAGTCAACAAGTCTCATGTAGGCAAACAGAAGTTCCAACTAGATTTTTCTCATTTTTAAGAGTGATTCATTTAAATATGAGCAGCAACCAAGATGACCAGAAAGTGGAGAAAAAGTTCTAATATAAAAGTCAAAGATCAAAATAAAGAAAAAAAGCAACTTGAAGAAATAGATTTCATAGAAAGAAAAAAACAAAAACATTTCTTTAAAAATCACTGATACTCTCAGAGATAAGATACTGTATCCATGAAACAAGAACAAGATACATGGGGGGAGGGGCAGTTGGTTAGAGCATGATGCTCATAACGCCAGGGTTGCCGGTTCGATTCCCACATGGGCCAGTGTGAGCTGCGCCCTCCACAACTAGACTGAAACAACTACTTGACTTGGAGCTGATGGGTCCTGGAAAATCACACTTAAAATAAATTTTTAAAAACAAAGATTTTTTCTAAAAAAAGGAGGGGATCTCTTATAAATTAAAAAATATATATTAATAGAAATTTAATATCAGGACTGTAAGATAAAGCTTAGGAAAAACTGCTCAGAAAATAGAGCAACATGTAGATGGAAAGGAGGAATGATAAAACAATTAGAGGATCAGTCTGGAAGGTCCAATTTCTAAAAATCCGAGGTTCTAAGGAAAAAAAAGAAGAAAATAGAGATGAGGAAATCAAAGACATAAAATAAGAAAATTTCCCAAGTGGACAAACCTGTGTTTTCAGTCAAAATGAGTGTCCAGCATAACAAAGATAGAGCCATAACAATTAAAAAAAAAAAAAAAATTGAACAACGTCTTCAAAATCTTGAGAAAATTTCCCAACCTAGAATTCCATACCCAGCTAAACTAGCAGTCATGAGTGAGGAATAAAGACATTTTTCATAAATGTCTTGTCTCAATGTATTCACCAAGTAGTACTTTACATTACCACTAGAAGTGTATGAAAAGTTCCAATTGTTCTGCATCTTCTCAATATCTGAAATAGACATTCTTTTAAATTTTGTTGGCAACTAATTTAAATTTCAAAAAATAAAATATATCTGAAAGGCAGTTATAGATAGCAGAGGATATCTACAATAAATAGCAAATAACTACTAGAATATATGCATCCACCCAAAATGAAGAAATAAAAGGAAAACAGAATTCAAGAAAAAGAAAACCCATCAAAAGAAAAAGGTAAAAGGAATCCCCTGAATGATCATGGAGACGCCCTGGACCACAGCTTCCTAATGAATGTGCCAAAAGACACTGAGGTTTGTCTTGGATGGGTTATGGGTATACCTAGGTTTGAACCTGCAAACCTAGGGTTGGCTGGTGGAAGTTGAGGCCACTGGAGCTCCTGAGACACTTCTGGCCACAAGAATCCTCAGCTATTTACCAGACTCTGTGCTACATAAATATTGTCAGTGTCTGTGTGAGCCCTTAAATCAAAAGGGTTGGGAAGTAAGTTAGAGGCTCTCAGAGAGATTTATTCACAAATATTCAACTGATAAAATACTAGTATGTTGAAAATTTCAACAGGAGATTTACACAACCTGGATAGAATTAAGGATTGAATCAATGAAGCAGACAAAAACTAAAAATACAATATGAGAAATTATACACCCACCCCAAAAAAGGAAAAGAACAGTAGAATAGTACATACTACTTGGTTCAGTTGTGAATAGTGTTTCTATAACTACAATACAAACAATGAATATTGGTCTACCAAAAATTGTAACATAATGATAGTGGGAAAAGACAGAAAATGTGAGAGCACAAAAGCAAACACACAAGCACGTGAGTGTGTCTGCCTAGGTTGGGAGATGAGAGGGAATTAAATTTTCATCGTTCATTGTGCAAAACATTGCTCAAAATTGAAAAAAAGAAAAGAAAAAAAAGAAAAAGAAAAAGCAATATTAGCATGCTATTTGGAAAAACAGAGATAAGAAAATCAGCTAAAATTGAATTAAAATTGGCTGTTTACAAGGAGAGAAAAATGGGAGGGGAAAGGGTACTGTGTAAATCCCAGGTGTGTTCACATCCTCATCTGTGCAATGCAGCTTCCACAGCTGCATGTGAGGCCATCAGCAGAAATTGTCAAGTCATAAATAACAAACTATAAATGAAACTTATAAATGAAACACTGATGTATAGGATTCTTGATCTTTAAACTACTATAAAATAACAGCATTATAACCTCTCACAAAATGACTGACTACAAGCAATTCTAACTTAAATACTAACATTAAAAACATAAAATTATAAATGAAAATATCACATTTTTATGGACCTGGATCATTTATCCTTGGATATTTCACTTTATAAAATTAATCTGTTCTAATTCTATTTTTATTACCTCTTGCTATATCGCCCCACACAAAGATTTTTTTTCAAAGATCATATTCCCAAAAGTAGGAAATTACTACCTTTCCTTTATTTGTCTTGTTATGCATCTTGTGGCAATGAGTCATATAACCTTAGAACAATATTTCCGTATATTCATGTTCGCTTTCACTCACGATTCAGAGCATCCCTCCTATTCTAGCATCCTGAAATTAGTTTTTAAAAATCTAGCCCACAAAGGAAGTAATAACAACAAATAGTTGTTCAGCAGCTTTATAAATATCATGTCATTAACTACAGCAAACATTAGCACTTTACAAATGAAAAGTCACTCTAAGCCAGTTAAGTAGTAACTCAGAATACAGTATGTTAAGCCATAATAAAAAGCTAGTCCACACAATTTTGAATAAGGAACAATTTTAAGACAATGCTAGAGCTCCATATAATTTAGCTGCAAATGAGACTGACAGGCAAGAACTGCCATTTAAAGTCAAGAAAAGAAAGAGCATTTTAGACTGAGATAATTAGGATGGGCTTTAAAATAAGGGGTAGAATTTGACCTTGGGCTTGAATGTAGGTTCAATTTGGACAGGTTAAAAAAGAAGGCATCTGAGATGAATACACACACACACACACACACACACACACACACACACACACACTTATTATGTAAAATAAACTGTAGTGGTTAGGAGCAGACTGTGGAACCAAACTGCCTAGGTCTGAGTCCTGACTCCCCCACTTAATGTCTTCCTGGGGCACTGCATCTTCATTTGTAAAATGGGGATGATGCTAGTAGTGCCTCCCTCAGCGGCCTGTTGTGAGGACGCAAAGACTTAACATACAGGGAGCTTTTATGACAGTGTCAGGAATACCAGAAGCATTAAGATCCGTGTAAACAGCAAATATGACTGCTACTATTTTAGAAATATAATACTTCCTTGTCAAAAAGGAAAAATGAGACAGTAACTAAGACATACAGAATAATCCCATTTGTTATCTTTACTACCTTATCTATGTAATTAAGCAAATAAATTGTACAATCATGAGATGGTCTTTTTAATTCTTAAATTTATAACGAAACATATTTCAAATCCATTACAGAAGAAAAGAGAAAAAGGATAAAAGGGGGAATTACCATGTACCAGCTGTCAAAACTTTTCATTATTATTTCTCATTATCCTTTAGATTAAGAACTAAAGGCAGATCATAAGAAAACCATTCACAAACAGGATTTTAAAAAATAAGAGAAGAAAAAGTATGTACTACTAAATATAAGAATGTTATTGCAGATTAAAATAAATCCGAACTTATAGATTTATACAAAATTTCTCAACAATTACTATGATTAAATGTTTCAAAACATTTATTTTTATACTTGGAATATTAGACAAAAAATAAGACTAAATTACATGTACACTTTTATTTCATTTATGTAAAAACATGCATATAAAACCGGCTAATACACAAAGATAATGTTTACTGTGTTCAAATGGTAGAATCATGAATTATTTCTCCCTTCATTTCCAAAACTTCTTATAATGGTTATACATTATTTTAATCATTAAGTGATTTTGAGTCAAAGTGTATAGTTTTTAACGAACCCTGAAAGGATATCTGATCTACTTAATAATCCAAAGGTTCATTGATGTCTCCTTAAAAATCTTTTTACAGAGTACTCAGTTTCTTTAAAATCATAGGAAAAAAAATCTGTTTTATTCAGACTTACTAATTTTATGACTTCCACATTCTCTTTACGTAGAATTTTAATTTCCCAAATGACATTTGAGTGGTGTAGAAAAACAGAACCCTTATCATTCCACGTTAGGTGTAATGTAGAAGTTGGGAAATCAGCAGACAAATTCAAGATCTCTGGAGTGTCAGGGATGAAGGCTTAAAAAAAGGAAACCAAAGATAAAACTCAGTTAAGTAATGATTTTACATATTGTAATTCAATTAATCAACTAATTTTAAACTCCCTTCTGGTTCGAAAAATAGTCAAGAATTAAAAGCAAACTCTTGAACCTATTAATGAAGAAAGAGAACAAATATATTATTTGTATAAGCAGCTCCGATGATTCATCAGCCACATTTGAGAAAATTATTTATCAGTTGGTTGTTTCAAATCCGTAATATCTGTTCTAATACAAATGGAAACTGGGTTCCCACCACACTCTGGTGTCATCTGCTCTGGGACCTACAAGTAGGCAACCTCAGAGAGAAGTGAAAAAGGCCTTTTGTATGGCTGTAGGTTGGGCCTAAGCAAACGACAGAATATGGAAAGCTTGCTTTGGTAACGCTTTCTATCTGTTTTCTCTGAGCCTTCCAACTCGTCTCCCACTGTCAGAGCTGTGGGAATTCCCTACGTGAGGATGCCATGGGCTGTTCCTGGTTAAGGTTATCACTAAATAGGAGCAAGACCATAGTAACGACCAAGGCTCTAGGGGAGGAAGCCAATGGGTTACTGTGCAGATCTGGAAGTACTTAGCAGGATCTAGAAGTCCAGAAAGGCTATGTCAGCAGTGGTACACAGGGGACTGAGAAAGAGGTAAGGTGATCAAGTAGGAGACCCCTGGAGAAGGACTGGCTAGAGCAATAAGGCTTGGATCACGATACCACATGTGGATAAGAAAGGACAAAATCTCATGGACATTTCAAAGAAATGAAGGATTAGTACAATGAGAAAGGCAAACATTTAAGATCTCCTCACATTTCTAGCCCAGAAGGCAGCAAAAAAGGCAAAAGGAATGAGGAACGACTGTGAAGAGATGCAGGAGACTGGCTGTGGATAACTAAGTGTCAGGGGAACAAGAGGTGATCAATGGAGGGGTCTGCAGACAGCTGAGTAAGAACCGTGGACACAGATTCAAGAGGAACTCACTGAGTGTAGCTGAAGATATGAATGTGAACACACAGACATAAAATGGCCAAAGCTTGTTTGGGGTCAATGGATAGACAGTAATACCTTCAAGGAACCAGAGCGAGTATGGTGAGAAGGAATGACACGGAAGCAGAAGGAAGCCATAGAAAATCCAGGATGACTGAGACCAAAAGAAATGGGTTGTCATGTAGACCAAGTAAAATAGAACTCATAGAGGAAGACAGAAACGACCACTGACACTGGTGAGGGGACAATCAATATTTGAGAAAGAAGCCTGGGAGGGCAGTGGGCTCTGAAGCTGCATTACAAAAGGTAAAGAGAAAAATCCTGCTCAAGGATATGGGCCTGTCACAGGGAGAAACTGGTAAACTAAAAAAAAAAGGTTGCAGAAAAAAGTAGGCCATCCTTCAAAATCTTCAAGTCTCCCTACTTAAAAGGGATGAGTTAAGTTACTTAATTTATTTTTTTTTTAATTTTATTGGAGAATATTGGGGGACAGTGTGTTTCTTCAGGCCCCATCAGCTCTGAGTCGTTGTCCTTCAATCTAGTTGTGGAGGGTGCAGCTCAGCTCCAAGTCTAGTCTCCATTTTAAATCTTTAGTTGCTGGGGGCTCAGCCCCCATCCCATTGCGGGAATTGAACCAGCAACCTTGTTGACAGCTCGTGCTCTAACCAACTGAGCCATCCGGCCACCCCTCTGACAGCTCAGCGGCAGCTCACTGTCTTCAATCTAGTTGTGGAGGGCGCAGCTCACTGAACCATGTGGGAATCGAACCGGCAACCCTGTTGTTCAGAGCTCGTGCTCTAACCAACTGAGCCATCCGGTCGCCCTTCTGACAGCTCAGCGGCAGCTCACTGTCTTCAATCTAGTTGTGGAGGGCGCAACTCACTGGACCATGTGGGAATCAAACCGGCAACCCTGTTGTTCAGAGCTCATGCTCTAACCAACTGAGCCATCCGGCCGCACCATTGAAAATTTTTTAGATCATTGGAAAACACACAAGATATGAGCCTGTTCCGTTCTATAAAACGTAGGCTTTCTGTACGAAGGCCAGAGAAACTTGGGACTCTGTCTTTTGCATGTTCCCTCTTCAAATGACAGTAAGATGAGGAAGATGAGTTCAAAGAAATCCAGAGAAGCACACTCTCAGGGCTCAGATCTATCTATCCTAGTGCTTCCCCACGAAGCTCAAGGGGCAATTAAATAAAGTCATGGCAAGCACACACTGCAGGAGTTTACAGGAGTAGGGCAGCTGACTGTGCTAAACAACAAAAATGGCAGAGCAGACCAACATAAATTAGTCCTGGACCTTAAAAGTAAGTACTTGATAAATTTAACTAAAATCTGCTGATCACAGGGCTCTACACTGGATTTATGTGGAATGTTGAGGGCTGTACAGGAAATAGTACATTTAAAGTCTAAACTACACAGCAAAGTCAACAGTTACACAGCTATATAAGGACCGTAGAGGATGCTTCACAGTATTAAGTGGGACGCTGCTTTTAAAAAAGGAGCAAACATGGAGAAAGAAGTTGATTTAGTGCCAGGAGAGGGAAAGTTCAAGGTGCCAGTGTGAACACACAGAGCAGAGGCTTCCAAGAACGTGGTTCTCTCAAATGTTTCAAGATATCAAGATACAGTAACCTAAAAATGAAACATGGGAGTATTTTACTAAGGCAACACTCCTCTATTAAATGCTTTCCTCCCTGAAAAGCCCATATAATTTACATTTTATCTAAACAGCAGTAGGCTGCTCTTCAAAACACAAGTCATAACCAATATTTCAAACTAAAGCCAGTAATTACAAATAAAAGGATTAAACACACACGCACACCTGTTTTACTCCTTTCTTTACAGTCTACATGGGACGTCCTCCTAAATTCCCATGAACTATCATCTGCATTTCTCTCCAGCTAAAATACAGACACGTGAGGACCATTTTAACTTGCCTTCTAGAAACTAGGAACATTCCAGCTAGGAAAGAAATTTCATCAGTCTTATTTATTTTTTAAAGCTAGTACATCTTTACCCATTACCGTCATGTTGTTTTTGCCTTAGAACATTAGAAAATGGGAGCTGTCCCAGCTCATTTACAGGATCGACAGAATTTATTCTGCCTCAGACAGATCCAAATTTTCAGGTTAGTTTTAGAAACTTAGACATTAAAATTCTTAGAAAGACTTATTTTTATGTCTGCCCTTGTCAATTAGAAGCGTATTACATGTGCGTGTGTATCTTGTTTGCTTTATACGTACACTTTTGAAAGCATCTTAAGATGTTAGAGAAAACTTAATTTCTCATACTTTTATTTAGCAGCAAATTGCCCAAAATAGAAAACCCCAGATTCTCTAATGCACAGCTACTTATCATTTCAAAGCTTCTCTTGCATAGTAGGTGCTCAAAGATTTGCTGATACATCCACCTCTCTATATTCATCTAATTTGCTTTTCAATTTTCTTATCAGTGTTATCTTAGCAGTCATAGTAATATCTTAGTATTGGGATACTGTTAACCTAATATTCAAATCACAATCAGGCCATTATTAAAAATGTTATCAACGAATCACATGATATGCAAAAACAATTAACTATTAATGTTAATCACGTAAGTCACCGAAGGTCTGTCTTGATTTGCCTTTCTAATTTTTTCTAGCACTGTCATCTTAAAGTACCTTTCCAGACAGAACCTTCTGAATACTTACTGAAAAATCAGACAAAACAAACAGGCTCTCTGACAGACTCCTAGGGAACTTTATTTAAAATGTGAATAAAATTAAGTTAAACTCCTCATGCCTTACTACAAAATAATTCCATGTGAATGAAAGATTTAAATCAAGCATGGAAACAAAACAATAAACTCATAAAGAAAAACAGCAAGAGATTCTATTTATATAAAGTGAAAATCTGTGGTATAAAAAAATACCACAAAGTTTAAATTTGGAAAAATATTTGCAGCAATTATGACAGAATTAATAACCATAATACAGAGAGAGCTCTTGTGAACTGATGAGGAAAAAGATAAATTTCAACATGAAAACATTTACAAAGGGTACAAAAAGCTCAGAAAAGAATAAAAATGACTGGTATTTTTCTTTTAAAAAGTAATCATAGAAATGCAAAAGCAGCAGCATAATAATTTTGGGGCCATCAGATTGAAATGGCAAAACTGAGATGACAATACCCAGTTCTGGAAAGATGTGGAAGAACAGTCACCCTCTAATACGATGTTTGTAGGAATGCAAAGAGATTCAAAATTTTTGGAGAACAATTGGCAATGGATACCAAAAGTCATAAAAGAGGAATGCCTTTAATGCAGCATTCCCAGTTCTAGAAAGTTAGCCCAAGGAAATTATCACACAAATTCAGAAACATATATGTGCAAAAGATGTTCATTAAAGCAGTAGTTATACTACTGAAAAATTGGAAAGAAAAACCTCGATGTTAATAATCACTTGAAGTCATTATGGTACCTCCATTCAATGGAATACTATGCAGCTGGTAAAAATAATACAGATTTATTTAGATAACAACTGGAAAATCTATGTCTTCTGTGAAGCAGGTTATAAAATAATATGAACCTTACTGCTTATATGTATATGAATAGAAAATGTATTTCATGGTTCACAGTATTCTCTGTGGGTACTGGGATCATGGCTGGTCTGGATAAAACAATCTCACATGGACCTTACATACAACCTTAGAAAGAAAACAAGAAAACAACAAACATGCTCTTCTCTCTTTACCTTGAAAGACGACCCTAAGTAGCATTACGCAGACAACACTTTGGCCAGAAGATAGGACAGATTCTAAGTTTCTGGAGAGCATGCTTTGTTATTATCCTTTCAAAATCTATGCTGTCTCAGACAAAGACCACTGCAAACATGCATCCTGCCCGTAAAATTGGACAGATCACCACGTTAATTCTATTTTCTTTCCCTGGCTTCAAAGTAAGCCATACTCATAAGACTTATTATAATATCATTATGATGCCATTACATAACAGTTGTCAGGAGCCAACAAACATGCTTACCCCACCATTAAGAGAGTCTCATTGCATAGCAAAATCTCCATCTCTGTCAGCCTGGGGTTATTTCATGCTTCCACTCAGCTTGCAGCATAGGTACTACGGCATTCAATCAGTACATTTGTAAAAGATGCCTGCTGTGTGCAAGGCACTGGGCTAGGTGCTAGGTGTAGAATCAAAGTCCTGCCCACATGGGACTTGTTTTCTTGGGAAGGCGACACACAGTAAGCACCTAATGACATAATAAATTACTAATGGAATTGTGAGAAACGTCACAAAGGAGAAATACAGACTGCCTAAGGGGAAAGGTAAGACAGCAATGGGGTCTCCTCTGGGAGGGGTTGGTCAAAGTCTACTTCCTAGAGCAAGGGGCAGCTGAGAAATTCTAAAGGTATGCAGGAAACGAGGTAAAGCAACTAAAAAAAAGTGTTCAACTTTGAGAAGGATCTTGAATGTTGTGACATCTATTCTGATTGCCTAGAGGACAAGTGTGTTTCCTCTTGATGGTGGTTATGTTCCACAACCCACACTATGGCTGCTGGGTAAGTGAATGTATTAGCATAACAACTGAAATTCAAAAGAACAGTCAATTTCTGCCAATTACAAAACACAACACTAACAAAAGCACTGTTCTGAGTTATTTTCGAATACTTACAAACATTTTTTTCATTTAGTATGAATTTACTTATAGAGCTTCCAAAATCATGTAGAGGGTTTATTGTTATTTCATGATCACCAGGTAAAAGCGTTGGGATTTTAGTATTTGTTTTCCCCAATTTATAGCAAGAATGGGACCTGCAATATAAGAAATCAAATTTTAATCAGCAGATAAAATTAACAGTATAATTTTCATTAAAAGTTGATTAACACAAAATGCACTGGAAAATACTTTATGCTCTTTTATATAGAAAAACATGACAGGTTACACTGCATTTTAAGAACGAAAAAAAGAGAGGTTAACGGTAAGTACATCAATGTGGGTGTAGGAAAAATAACCAGATTGTACTAGAAGGTTGAGTAAACTGAAAGCTGACTAGATGATTTTTTCAAGAAATTTCGGATTTTAGCATGCTCTTCAAATGGTCACCCCACTTCCCTTTGCAGCCTTACCCCCTACCTCCCTGAACACCCCATACTTCAAGATCAGATGTACACTAAGGTGGTGCTCAACGACACAGGTCACAGAAAGCAAACTGGCTCCTTGTCACCTCTAAAATCATGCCTTCAATTTGTCTGCTCTGTCTTGGCTCACGGTTCATTGAACAGAACTTTCTCGTCAGTTCTGCTTTTAAAATGTGTCTAGTTCCCCATCCATTATCTCTCAGACAAAAGTGTTTTTTTCCTCTGTGGTTCTATGGCTCTTTGTATCTTTATAGAACACACTTACATTCTTTTTACTGTTATTCATATACATTTCTAAGTTCTTGAAACACTTTAATTCACGCACAGGGACTTTTGGTGGCTCCCTCTCCTTGCCCCCGCCCCAGCAGCTAGCCCGGGCCTCTTCACACTGTTTACCACTTAGGACTGAGGGCTTGAAAGTCAATTCATAGGAGCGAGGCTTCTTTTGGTGCCAGTAACACAAAGCCACCTGAATTCTCTAAACTGTGCCATCTCATATGTTCATGCCATTATACCCAATATTCTTTCAGCCTGGAATGTCCTTCTGTCCTTTTCTGCTGAGAACGCTGAGCATTCCTGCTCCACAAGCACACTTCCTCCGAGAACCCTCTGGGCCGCTGGACTCCTTAGCCAAAGCCCCCTGGCCCTTCACATATAGTTCTGTCAGCTCTCGACAGAAGCTTCTTAGGATCTGTTCACTGTGCACTCGTGGGAAGCCGGAACTAACTTCCCCTCTGTGCGGCCTGTGGCTCCTTAGTACTACGTATTGAATTTTTCAGGTTCTTCCCTTCTGGACTCACAGTAGGATTGCACTTCCCTGCTCCTCTGAAGCAAAGCATGGTGATGTGACTTTATTTGCAGAGAAACTGGAGTGAAAGTCACACCTATCACTTCAGGAAGGAAGCTCTAAAAGCCAGCACAGGCTGTGCTCCCTCCTTCCCCTCCCTCCTTCCCTGGCCACACTGCCTGAGCGCTGGAGGGTGAGGGCCCCTCGGTTCGAGGCCCTAAGGAAGAGACAGGGGCCAGAGATGTCAGCTGACCCAAGAACACACAAAACACAAGCAGGAAATCATCCTTTATTTTCACAGCAGAAAATAAGATGTGCGAGTTGTTTCTGCAACACACCTGAACTCATCCAGGCTGATAAATTACCCCGAAATAATCCAGTGCCCTGCTGGGATCAGGGGAAAGCGAGAGGAATCACTCTGGCTTGCAGGCAGCCCAAAGGCCTCAAGTCCAGGCTCCGGAGCTTCTAGCCCACTCCAACATTACCTGAGAGGGTCAGGTGGTGTGACAGAACCTGCCACTTGCCTCCTCACATCCACTTCCCCCCTTTCCTTAATAGCATTAACCCACTGTTTATCTGGGCACACTGCCATTCAGCTAGAGGGCATGCCCCGGCCTCTGTGCAACTAGGTTTACCCACCTAAGTTCTGCCAATGAGATGGAAGCAGAGGTGTGTGGGACTTCTTAGAAGTCTCCTTAAAGAAAAAAAACACCTTCTTTTCCTTCCTGCTTTCTGGAATGTAGACATGATAGCCTCTCCTCAAGCATCGTCTTGAACCATGAGATCACATGCTAAAGATGGCAGAGTAGCATGATACAGAGGAACCTGGGTCTCTCCCAGCCATACACACCACGTCAGCCTTGAACTGCCTACTCCAGACCATGTACGTGAGAGTAAATGCCGACCTGTTAAGCCACTATTACCGACATCCCCTGTTAGGCATAGTTAAAACATCAGCCTAACTTATACAGGTAGATGATGGTTTGGGATAGACCAGTGAACCTTCCACAGCAGATGAGAACCCACAGCACAGGAGAAGTGTGCTCCCTACTCGTAAGAGAAACACAGGTTTGGCCAGGAGAAAGGTTTGTTTACATCTTGATTAATGTAAGATTCACAATTTTTAGGAAATAGAGAATTAAGACTTGAAATTTCATTTACAAATTTACACAACAAAATCTTATGCTCTAACATTTTGGGGTTGTACCTGTAAAGTAATCAATGTGTTTCTATTACCTGTTGTGAATGCAAACTTCATAAACAGAACCACGGCCCGCTCCAGAGGGTGCTTTCCAAGAACAGTCCCACACTTGTAAATTGTTAGTTATACACTTCAAGTCATGAGGAGCCCCTGGAGAAGGAGAAACCACACACACACACACACACACGCACACACGCACACACGCACACACACACACACACACACACACACACCATGCTTAATGATTTAACTACATTGCAAAATGTCAGTAAGTTAAGCAGTTTTCGATCGTAAGCACAAGCATGTATGTCTGCAAAGGGTCCATGTTCTCTGTGCTGAGCTGAACCTGCTGTCACAGGAGGTGACTGGTTTTATATTTCTTTCTGTAGCTCTGGCTTAAAAAAGCTCGAGAGTAACCTGATGAAAGTGGGCCAACCACTAAACCACTTAGAGGTTAGGCTTCTATCAAAAATTCCACTTCCAGGCAACTAAGCTAAGTAGAGGGAGTGCCTGTGTAGATTCAGCGATGAGACCACGAGAGGGCCTGGGATAACTTTAATCTCCATAGCCCTATTTGCCAAAAAAAAAAAAAAAAAAAAAAGTAGCTCTAGGTAAAAATAATGTCTTTCCCATGCCCACAAACACAGCTTCTAAACACTCCCAGGCCCTACTGCTTTACCGCTCGCTACCAGAATACCACCTACATAGAAATCCCACTAACAACCTTTAGGTTTTTATGAAGCATATTAAATTTATACAGTAATGAACTCACACAGGACTCAAAAATATACATTTCATGTGGGTGTCAACAACTGAAAAGTAACAAATAATTCAGAAGATTACAATCCTAATAGTACCGATATCTGTAAAATAACATTATGTCACGGAATACGTAAGCACTACACAATGAAAAACATGTCACTCTAAACGGGAAATGAAAAGAAAGAAAAATGGAGGGTACAAGAAGGAGGGAAAGAAGGAGGACAAAAGGAAAAAAGAAGGAAGAGAGGGAGGGAAGGGAAAAACGTAATTATAGTGTATAAAAGGTATTCTATCTCAGATCCTCTATATAAGTGTCTATGAAAAAAGTTTTTTCTTTAATTTTTATGTACAGTTGGCATGATATTCATGATAGCAATAAATTATTATAAAGCTATTTATATAAGATAGAAAACAAAAACATTACAAGCGTTCCCATTAGAAACCATCAGTAATCGTAATCAACTTATTCCATGGTGATCTCGGGGAAAAGAGAAGAGCAGTTTAATTACGGAAATAATATAACAACTGAACCCAGGGCAGAAGGATGATAATAGTCTTTCTAGAAATAAGCCAGGTTAACCTCTACACAAACATTCTTAAAGTATTTAAATAAGATGAAAATAAATGTTATTAAAGAAAGATACTTGATTTCATTGTACATGACATTTTAAGGGCCCTTTTAAAAGAAACCAAAAGAACATAGAAAAAAGAAGACAAAGAAATGGATTTTAACCACTGAAAACCTAAAGGTTTCAATAAAAGCACAAGATGGCAATGTAATCGGTTCATTCTCCATGACTCTGATGCACTTACCCCTTTTCTGGCTATTTACTTGATTCATTAAGCATAGAAGAATAAATGCTGATAAGAGCCACCGGGAATTTGAAGTTATCCTCATTCTTTTACTGTCCACCATCCAGGATGGTTGTCTCAAACATAAGGAAATGTCCACCATCCGTGCAATGTCTTCAGTCCTAGATGAGAAGTTCAAATGGTATTCAGATTGCTGCAAACATGGGCCTTACGCTGTGCACACGAACGCTGAAAGTGGATCCTGACAACTACTGAAACATACTGTACATTACTAACTTTGGGGATACTGGACTCAAGCTGACTTGGCTTTAGGAGACATTTAAAATCAGACACAGCTGTTGCTTCAGGGATCTATTATAGGGTCAATTTTCAAGTGATAGGATTCAAGTTCAAGATTATAACTGAATACATGTTTATCAACTCCCCACGCAAATGTTACTAAGGTAAAGAAAAATGGTGCATAAAACTGAAGTTTTGACAATTTTAAGTGATATGTAGAATGACATTTTAAATTTTAATTAGGATATATTAATTTTTATAGTCACTTATTTATGACAATATCGGTTTTCTTTTCCATTTACACTGTGACATAAAGTTTCTATTTCATATACATTTGAATAGTTTAAAGAGCAAAAACTGGAGTAAATAATAATACAGGGTGTTTGTAGATGTGACAAAAATACTGATAATAACACACAAATGACTAAAGTTTAACATCACAACAAATGTAACAGGACAGGGACGTTGCGAGAAGAGATTGCAAGACGGAGCTCTTGCAAACTGAACGCCTGTAAAGGAGCAGCGCCTGGGTCTGGTGGGTGGTAGGGAGGGGCGGGGACAGTGGCAGGTGCTGCTCAGCCGAGAGCTCCTGGGTACTTGCCAGCAAACGCTGAGTGCCAGGCCTTCCCTCATACAGGCACAGAAGGCACAACACTGAACTAGACAAAACCCCTGCCCTCAATGGGGCTTAGGCTCTGGCACACAGAGACACATATACAAATAAGTAAGAAATTTCAGATCCTGGTACGCACTTGAAAAACTAGAGTAAGTCAACGTATGTGAGAACGTGTGAGTGAAGTCTGCTGCCTGAGCTGACATCTGACTGATGACAAGACTGGCATGATACGATCAGAGGAAAGAGGAGCGAATACACAGACCCTAAGACAAGAACAAGCTTCCCAGGACGGGAGGCGGATGACAAGTCGGAGACGTGGGCTGGGCAGGCCACAGAGGGCCTCATGGCCATCGAAAGGAAATGGAGTTTACTGAGGTTGAGATGAGAAACCACCATAGTGTTTTAATCAGGGAAGATCACGATCCGATTTACACTTTAGGAAGATTTCTCCAGCTGCCACTTGGAAGACAGATTCTAGGGGAGGAGAGCAGAGGCAGGGAAACCACAGTCCAAATGAAAATGTCAGCGCCAAGGACAGGGGTTCTAAGAGTGTAGATGGCACGAGGCGGTCAGAATCAGGCTGTTCCAGAGGTGGGGTCTCACCGATCGGTGCATTCCAGGCAGGGCAGCACGGGGGTTAAAATCACAGATGGGGTCTGAACCCCAGCTTTGCCACCTACCGGGCGATCTTGACCTCTGCGTGCCTCGGTTTCTTATCTGTAAAGTAGGGATAACTGTATTTTCCTCATAAGTTTGTTGTGAAGATTATATGAGTAAATATATGTAAAGCACTTGGAGTAATGCCGAGCACACAGTAAGTGCTATAAGTGTATTCTGTGTATTGTGTGAGGTATAGGGGAGACCTCATAAGAACAAAGATGGCTACTAGATTTGGTGGAAATAGAATGATGGAGGAAGGGCGGTGCCATTTAAATTCTCTAGGGGTACATGAAGGAGAAGGCAGTGACTTATTGGGGCTGAAACTAAAGGATTCAAAGCCAACATTGATATGCTCCTGCTCCCCACTCCACACAGAATGTAAGAGAACAGGTGAGGAAATCAGAGCAGCTAGCAAAGACAGAAGTGCCAAACAGGAAAGCTTTCCACATCTGACACTGAGGGAGTCTTCAGAGTAAAGATGTCCCTGTCCCCTGTTGTTGAACAAAGGCCGCCAGGCAACAAGTCCCTCCAATGTTCTCCTTGTCAGGCCTAATGTTGTCTCATTCCTATACTGGAACAGACAACCAAGGATCACAAAGCCTACAACGTTAAAGAGAAATTCAGGCTAAATTAGATAACCAAAAGGAAAATAAAAATTATTCCCAGAGAAAATAGGGATAATGTGGAAAACAGGAAAACTAAAAACAAAAACAAACAAAAAAACAACAGATGACAGATAACCACCTCTAAATAGTATTCTCTGAGCAAACATGGCACAGCCATAGAAACAAGAAAAGGATGCAATGAAAAAGGAATAATCAGAAATGAAAATAGCTCTTCTAAGTTAAATACATTGCCTAATATTAAAATTTCTAAAACGACAGATAAAAGCATTGAGCAATCTCAGAAAAAAGAAGACAAAAATAGAAAACATGAGAGAGGAAATATGAGAAACAGACTTGATAAAGGAAAGGAAATCCAACATCTAAATAACCGAAGCCTAATAAGAGAATTAAAAAACATTCTTCTTAGAGAAAGGAAATGGCAATATCTCTTCTTGATTATGGCTGAGTACTGTCAAAAAACGAGGAAATGAATGCCAAATAGCTTAAATAAATATAACCAAAGCATGCACAAGGCACGAGCACACATTTTAAGTGTTCAATTATTTTCTGGATGAACAACTTCCTAGTCAATTCCATTATCATCAAGCTTACTCATTAGAATGAAAATGCATTCGTGGAATGTCTAAAATGCCAGTTGCTAATGTTATAGAATTACATAGCGTGTGCAGGAATAACTCAACAAAGCAGACAAAAGTGGTCACAAACCATATTCACGGACTGGCTAAACGTTATCTTGAAATGAGACAGACCCTCACTACAAAGTCACAGTTATTCCAGAAAAGAGAAGTGTGTCCCCGAAGTGGCAAGAGGGGGCCGGAGGCAGCCAAGGACGAGCTCTGGGCCAGGTGGACTCAGACTCTCATCCTGGCTCCATTTACTGGGTGGTGTGACTGAAGGCAAATCACTTAATCCTTCCCTGCTTTGGCCGCCAGCCCTGCAGCACAGAGCCCGGCGCCTTTCAGGGTCCCCATGAGAAACTTCCCAAAGTTAAGCTGCAAGAGTCCGCTCCTGTTGGCAGGCGGCAAGCAGGCAGACGGAGGAGCACCAGGTCAGGGCCACCCCTCAGGAGGCCGGCGAGCCCAGGGCGGGTGCTCGGGAACAGAAGAACCACAGGCAGCGTCACCAAGGCCTGCTTAACGGAAAACAGGCAGGATGATAAGGAAGACTTGGTTTTGCCGTCACATTTACATAGAAAACTTTGAGTAACTCATTTAGGTGATATAATATGATGCTTGTAATAGATCTGGGCTTTGTACCAAGCAAAACTTTCAGATGGACTTATTTGTGGCCAGGACAGGGACAGAGCCTGCCAAGGTACGTGTACTTCTAGGGGAAATCAGGCACAGGTGGAACTTGTCTCTGCTCCTTTCTGATAGCAGCATTATCAGAACTTGCTTTTTCCCCCCACCAAGGCTTTATTCTTAAAGGAGAACACATTTTTATAGAATTTCAGGAGCTAATTTTCAAAAATAGGATAGCTGTCTCTTGAGGCAGCAGCAGAGCGCCCGTGCGAATGCCTGGAGGGGCGGAGCACGTAAACTCCCCAGGCAGGTGCAAGGCACAGTTCGCCCATTCTCTAGGGGCTATTACTAGAGGATGTAATTCACCCCCCAAAATGAGGTAGAAAACAAATAAATGAGTAAAACGGTCCACGAAACTTGAGTTTGAACGCAGGGAAGCACTGTGTACCCACCCCACACCCCCCTGCCCCAATCTCATTCCAGGTCCCATTAAAATCAATACTTCTCCAAGCTGCGGGAGCCCTCCATGAGTTTATTTGCACGTTTTTCCTTGTGCCTGGAATTTCCTCTGTACTCCTTTCTGCCACTGCCCTTGAGTCACCTGGGAAGCTCTGGTAGGAGGTGGAAGAGCTCAGCATCACCTCTGCAATATCTTCTGGGATTCCCCCAAAGGTTAGCTGCTCCTTTTTCTGCTCCCAGGACACTTTCATTACATCCCTGTTACAGGGGTTGCACAAACTATGACCCATGAGCCAAATTCGATCCACCTCTACGTTTGTAAATAGTTTTACTAGAACACAGTCATACCCACTGTTTATGTATTGCCCATGGCTGCTTTCCCACTACAGTGTTAGGGCTGAGTAACTTCCAGAGGCTGCATGGCCTACAAAGCCTAAAATATTTACTCCCTGGCCCCTTATGTTAACTTTGCTGGCCGCTGCCCGAATGCATCACTTCCCAATTTTGTAATTCTTCCCAGAGGCCGTAAGCTCCTTAGGAGGCGTGCACTGCTAGCCACAGTGTCCAGCACGTGCCTGGCATGGAGCAGACACTCGAAACTCGCAGCCGGCTGAGGGATGAATGCATAGCAAGAAAAATGAATGTATGTCCACGAAGCACGCGTTGATTTTCAGGCTTCATGCTAACTAACCCCAGTACTGCCAACACCGGGAACGTAAGTCAGGGCTGCGGTTCCCAAACCATGCACAGAGGTGCCCCAAGCCACAGAAGCAAACCAACTGGGTATTATAGTGTGTATTAAATTTTCAAAGGAAAGAAAATGACATCTGTTCAACACTGTCAGGACCTTTAGCTCAAGGTAGTTCAGGTTCAATGCTAGGTCACGCTACATGCCTTTCAATGACGTCATGTCTTTGTGACAGGGGAAGGAGAGGGTCACTGGTTGCTGTGATGAAACACAAGTACCACCCAAAACTCAATGTAGAAATGGAAACGAGTGTGGCATGTCCACTCAATCTCCAAGGTTTGAGAAGTTACACAGTACCCAACAGGTTCACACGTGGGGCTTTTTCAGAATGAAATAAAAATGTTATTTTTAAGTTGATATGCATTATTTTTCAAACTGCTGTTAAAGTGTCAGGTCATAAATACTCCTTAGGTTGTTTGCACCTAACTACTTCATAAAAAGAACTGTGAGGTATTTCTTTTGACCTGGGGGCACCTGGGTAAAAACATTAATGAAACACTACGGGCACTGCCAACCAGGAAGTTTGGCAATCTAAGTCAGAGGACAGCTCGACTGCTTACAGTTTCCATTACCATATTTTAATTTGCATTCTGCATGCAGGAAAATAATTTAAAACTGAAATTTAAGTTTTGCTATGTTTTTAAGAATATACCTTTGTGGATTATGCAGGATATTGTTTCTCCAAAATAACCAGTTATTTCTTGGTCTGTGATTCAAATAGAATATTCTTGTCAATTTTTAAGTTTGTCTGCATTTCCTGGGAATTTTTTATCCACAGTCATCTGGACTTCTTGTTTTTAGGATCCTTGCAACGCTCTGTGTGGGTTTTGGTAATCGGCGCTCCAGTGAGGACTTCTGTTAATTCAAGAGCCTGTTCACTACCAACTTCAGTTCGTCAGAACAGATTTGAGCACGTCACTCCAGTTCATCGCCTTTCCAAGGCTCCCCCTGCTCCAACATCAAGCTCCTGGTCAGCCTGGTAGAAAAAGCCCTTCAAGTGGCCTCCCCTTTTTCCGCCCCACTCCAAACCAGAGCAGGGCTAACCATTTGCAGCTCCCCAAGCACCCCATACTCCCACTGGCTTTGGGGCTTCCCCTCAAACCACTGCGTCTATGTTCTCCCGTAGGCAATGTTCTCCGTACTCCAGTCCTTCTCACCCTGCAGGGTCCTCTGAAGCTCTACCACATGGAACAGTGGCTTATATAATATACTCATCTCCCACCTCAGCTAGGCTGTAAGTGACTGGCACGCAACAGCCTTTAAAAAATGTTAACAAATGTCTATCAAACAAATACACTTGTTTCTTTCCTCTATCACAAGGGGGAACCCTCTACTATTAAAGAAACAATCTGAAAAACATCCCTTCCTGTTCAAAAATATCCAAGAGACCTTTAACATGCAAGAAAGCATGATAAAAAGCTTACCTTCAAAAAGAATTAGAAACAGCTCCACTTCCCAGTACCTGCGTCTCCACACTCACCAAGGTCAAGGATTATCTCTCTCTTTTTTTAATCTCTTTCAACTGTTTGGCCATAAATGGCATTTTCTTGGTTGTGTAGTCAAAATAGTTTTTCATATGTTTATTGATAATTTGCAACACTTTATAAACTGCTTATTCTTCTGCCCATTTTTCTAATTAGGCATTAATCTTTTCCTCACTACTTGGTAAGAAAGAAATATCATAAGATGCATATTAACTCTGTTATTATATACATTGCAAATGTATTTCCTGGTTTGCTTTCTTACTTTCCAATGAGGTTTTTGTTTAATTCTTCATTAAGTCAGATTTCTCAATTTTGTCCTTTATGGTTTCTGATCAAAACTTCTTTCTCATGCCAAGAGGAACCATCCCCCCCCCCAAAATGGTTACCACTTATCCCAACACTATTAATTAAATAACCCATTTCCTCCCCCACTTCCTCCCCCACCGCCACGCGATGCCGCAGCGTACCATTCCTTCTCAGCTTCCTGGTGGGAATGCTTTCAGAGCCCACTGCTTCTTCACCGCACAGCCCTCGGGGAACAGCACCACCTATTCCCGTGGCTTTACCCTCCACTCATAACCAATGACTCCCAAATCTGTATTTCCAGTATTGGCCCCTTCCCTGTTACAGATTAACCATCTGCTGGCCAATTTCTTGTTTATCTATACAAATCCACTCAGCTGAGGTCCTTCAGGACAGGAATAACAAAACATTGAGCTACTACGTATCCACTGGGATACTTCATAGACTCCTTCCAAGCTCCACATGCACACAATTGAACTCACTTTCCCTTCCAGACTGGCTCTCTTATGCTCCTGTCCCGCTTCGTGAACTAGCCTCTCCTGACTCCCCCTCCTTCCTCATCCCTTCCACCTACTTACTTACCAGTTTTACCTCCAAAACACACCTTGATTCTTTCCACTCACCTCTCCCTCTAATTTTCATTGCCACTGCTCTGGCTCAGGCCTCCAGAGGCACAGGTAATTTAAATCACTACTTAGTTCATTTCATCTCATGGCCTCCAGCAACGGCCTCCCACAATCCATCTCCCACAATGACTCTCCTGGCTTCAAATCGCCTCTCTCTCTCTCTAACCCTCATCATCCATTCAAGCTCCAGGCCAACGGTCAGGAGGCTGCCCACGAAGTGCTCAGACTATAGAGGGAACAGACTCGATTCAAACGAGGACTCCACAATCTGCCCTCCTCATCGACTCCCCAGCCTTGGGGCCTGTCTGCCGCCGGGGCCTCCTGCAGACCATCACCTCCAGATCCCAGCGCTCGCTGGATGCTCCCACTGCGCTTCCTTTAAGTCGCACCTGGGGCACATCACATCAGCCCTGGTGCTACAGAGAGTTTTCTTCCCCTACCTCCCACCATATTTTCTTATAATTAATTATCATAATCATTAACTATGATCTCTAAGAGCAGAGACTGACCTTGCACATAAGAAGGTTTTACATGTGCTACATAGTCAGGATTTATTGAGTGAACCGAACAAATCCACTCCAATGGGCCTGCGGTGAGGACCCAACTGGTTCTTTATGTTCTGAAGAGAAAGGTGAACAGTATGCTTTAGAACGCACTGGTCTGCTAGAGAAAACTATGTGAGTCAAAAGACAACATCGGCTTAAATTGCAGGAGTTTTCTTTTTAACTACATGGGGTAAAACTACCCTTAAGTCCTTTTTAAATTCTAAGAAGGAAAAAATATTAATATGTAATAGTTTTATGTAGTTGAAATGCTGGTTTTAGCTGAGTCAATCATGATGATATAGAATTCACAGATATTATATTTCTGATATTATGCATTATTTATGCATTGTTTATTACAAGCAGGCACTGTGTTAAATTCTTTAAATGCATATCGAATTTGATCCCTGTGACAATTCTATGAGGTCAGTATCGTTATTCTCCCCTTTCTTATAACAAGGAAAATGAGGCACAGAGAGGTTTCTGAAACTTGCTTGAGGTCACACAGCTAGTTGGAGGCAGAACGTGGATTTGAATCCAGGTCTGACTACAAATCTCATCTCTAGACCATTATACCAAACTGAAAGATGTGGGCAAGCGTTCACTGAACCGGAGTCCGAAGTCCTGGGCTCCAGTCCCTATTCCTAGTCACCTAGTGACTAGGTGACAGAAATATCGGACACATCCCCTAATATTTCTAAAATCACACAACTATGATCCAGGGCCTACTTTCCATACTTTAAATGTCATTCAAAAATTTATAGTTGTATTATGCTTAGATGTGACAGCGTGTTTGTCACCTCTATGAACTTGGAGAAGAAGAATGTGACCTGGAATGCTGGTCACACCCACCCGCTGCCCAAATGAATGCTGTTCTTGGGGGGAAATATCACCTGCTTTACCAAGCACTTCCATTTATCACATCGTGACAAAGGTCAGGCAGTGGATGTTCAGGAAACAAAAAAAAACCAGCCACCACCTCAGTCTGAACAAAATCTTATCAGATGCTTGAAAGACACTTATGAGCAAGATGAAGAAATACAGGTTGTAAAAAACAGCCAGTGATCAGCCGGACGCAAACGGTGCGAACGCACGGATGCGGGTATCTGGACAAAGGTTACGCACAGACGTGATCGAGTTCTGGGGTGCTTTGGCATTCTCATTAATGAACTGGGTGAAGATTTAAAAAAAAAAAAAAAAAAGAGCACATTCATCAAATCTGTGGATGAAAAAAAATGGGCAAAGTAGCCAATACTGGATGTAATAATGAGTATTCTGATAAACTAAGCCAACGACCTAATCTAATAAGATCAATTTAGCGTTGATAATTTCAGGGAGCAAAATCAAATGAGGAGGATAGCAACAACAACATGCATAAAATGAATAGATACAAGTTCGACGAAATATGATTTGGCAGCAATGTGTGGGAAAAACACGGAAGACTGGTTCAAGAAATGGGCCAAGAATGTACTATAACTGCCAAAATAATGAGAAGAGGGGCAGTAAGTGTTTGTCTCCTCGTTTTATCACAAAACATGTCTAAAATGCTGTCCTCCGGTGGTATTAAAATGGGAGGATTCATTTTTAGTCTGAAAAATTCGTAAGCAGATAACCCAACATTTAAGGTATTATTAGTATGAAACATAAGCTATTATCATTGTCTATATTACTGCCCAAATTATCATTAATTCTCACTCCGATATAAACCTTACTCTAAGTATTCTTATCCCATCTCTCCATAAGTGCAACCTACTTCCTATTTTTTTCTCCCAGCTTTAGGGAGTTATAACTGACCAATAAAACTGTATACGTTTAAAGTGCACAATGTGATGATTTGACATACACCTACATTATGGAATGATTACCACACCAAGCTAATTAACACATCTGTCAGCTCACACTTGCCTTCCTCTGTGTGTGTGTGGTGAAAATGCTGCGATCTCCTCTCCCAGCAGATTTCACGTACACAAGGCAGTAAGTACAATTCCCTACAGTCACCGTGCTGTACGTTAGGTCCCCAGGACTTCTGCGTCGTATAAATGACCGTCTGGTACTGTCTGATCAACAGCTTCCGCTCCAGCGGCTACCTTGTCACTCTGGACTTCACCTGCTCCCAGTTTTATAATACCACCCACCCTTAGGGACCCCTTGACCGTTTAGCAACTTAAGGATAAGACATCAACGTATTTGAGAGCTTTAAACACACTAATGCTTTCTCACTAAGTTTAATCAGAAGCTTTAAAAAGGGGCATGGCAGATCGAGCATGAGAGGAGCTTGCAGTCATTACTACTGCATGTGTCACTGCCTCGACATTATAAAGAAAATACAGACAAGCTTCCAGGGCCAGGCCTAGTTGGAGCCTGGCTGGGGGCCCTCCCCCAGGCCTGCACCACTGCAGCGTTCCTCACTGGACGCTGGACTCCCAAACCCTCCAGGGCACAACCTGGAGTCACCCTTCTGAAATGGCAGTCTCGCACGCTTGAAATTTTCCACAGCTTTCCCTGGTCGACCAGAAAAGGTGGCAACCTTAGCATATCCTGAGGCTCTGCTGTTTCGTGCCGCCTAATGGCCCAATCCCATCTCTGCCACTGCCCCACACTGCCCCTGTGCTCGAGTCCCACCAAACGTGCCAGGTTGTCATCCTGTGTCACTGCACACACCGTGCCCTCTCCTTGGAATGGCCTGCTCACGCCACTCGTCCTTATGCCGTTGAGAAACACCAACTCGTTCTTCAACACTCAGCGCATGCACACTGCTCCACATGCAACCTTCCCAGTCTGTCCTCGTTGGTCCCCAACACTGAGACAAATGTCAGTTGCCATCCAGAGTATCACTGTTGTCTATCTTGTAGTAGAACTGAGAAGAAAGTGAAACGGTTCCTATTGTCTCTATTAAAAGCATAAAGACAAAAAGCAAATCACCCCCACTCAGCAAGTAGAGACTTCCACTGTCCCCGCATGCATGAGTTTTTGATCCCAGGGATAGTCCATGAAACACATGAGCACAGCAATCACAGCTTGACTATTTGTGAGCTGAATGTTCCAAAACAGAGTCATCTGTAATTTCATTGACGCTGGCATCTGAGAAAGGGCGAGTTGGCTAAATTCTGTCTAGCCAACAGTCTAATGTCTGCATGTCAACACAGCTTGGTTGCACTCTCTTTGCCATTACATATTCAGTACATCTTATTAAGAGGGACTAAGAGTGTTTCTTTGTGAAAACTGTCCCCCTCCCCAACCAAAAAAAGAAAGCGAACTGCTGGTTCCAGTGGGGGCAGGGGGAGTAAACTGGGTTATGGACAACAGTGGGGCAGACAGAAAAAAATATGTGATAAATAAAGAATCAAATGTTGACTTCGCTGATGGCTCCGACCTGTGACATGACTTAAGCTACCATGCATTCAACACAAGAACAAGAAAAAATGATTTGTGAAACCATCTTCTTTTATTAGGCCAAATAAAGAAAATAAAATGCAAGGTGAGTATTTGTCATGAAAGTTCCAAGACATTTTTCGTGACTTATGAGAGTCTACTTTGTATCAAAATATTTACAACGGTTGCCAACTCAAAAAATAAAATTGTCCCTACATAAGGAACAAATTACACAATTAATGTAGTTCTGTAGACTGTCAGATGGAAACATTATTTTACACTGAATGCTTTACGCCCTCATCCTCAGTTAAGATTATGTGCTGGAATTTTTCAAATAGAATATCCATGAATTCCATTCATCTTAAATTTATTAGTAGGAACCTATCTCAGTAATTTTATAAAAGATAATCTCAAAAAGGCAAGTCTTTCACAGAAGATATATATAGTAGCAATTTTAAGCCTATTAGCCTAGGATATTCTCACACATGTATAATATAAGCCATCACTAAATCATTGGTGAATGTCAAGGAGAAATAACCTAGTCTGTTCCTTACTGTAGTTTGTGGAATAAGCAGGAGGCGTGTTTGTGTTCACTGAAAAGGAACACAACAACAAAGTTTCTTCTAAAACTGAAGGAGAGGAAATGAGGCCTAATTGACTGTCAGCTGTACCACCACCATGCACTGAGTGTGTGTGCCTCCTGGCCCTGGCCGTGTCACGTCCTATGTCATTCACGGGGCGGGGCATGTCTGTTCTGGGCACGGCTGCATATCTGATGCCTACCCACTGCCTGGCAGGAAAAAAAGAAAAAGGAATAGCTATTGAATGAATGAATCACATTGCATTCCAACAACTCTGAAAGATCAGACCCTGACCTCCAAGAACTTATATAGGATTACTGAAGACAACAATAAAAAAAAAAAAAGTCTCGATTCAAAATATCATTTCTTGTCAACGGAAAGAATTTGTTTTAAGTATGTAAAGACTCAACAAAATATTTCCCAGAGACCAGCAGCAATGAAATATTTTGTTAGAATGCCCCCAAGTGTTTTTCACAACAGTTTGATGTAAGTTATAAAATAAAATTATTCTGCTTGAAATCCGGTATTAATAGGAATATGATATTGACCTCAATCATTGTATCTGATTGGTGACCTGGAGGGAACACTTGTCCACCTCTACATGCAGGCACTGTGTGCTTGACGTTACTATCCCCATTTTTACAGATAAGGAAACAGACGCAGAACCTGCCCAAGGTCATAAAACCAGTAAATGGGAAATGGGATCTGATCTCATCCTTTTTACTATGTAATATGCTTTACATGTTGGAAATCAGGAAAATAAAAAGAATAATAGTCACCTGTAATTTCAACAAAGATAATCTCACCTAAAATTTGGTATATAATTTTCCTACATAATCAGGAAACTGTACACACACACACACACACACACACACACACACACACTCACACGCCCTCTCTCACACACATTCACCCTCCAAAAACAAAAACAAAAACTTAGATCAACTTACACACAGTTTTGCAATCTGCTTTTTCAGTTTACAAATTTTGAGTATCTTTCCACATCAATAAATACTCCCCTACCTCATCGTTAATGAACAAAGGGTTTTCCATTGCATGTATATACCACAATCTGTGTAATCAATCTTCCTATTATTGAGCATTTAAGTTGTTTCTCATTTATACACACCATGATAAACAAAACCACAAAAATCATCTTCGAAAATCAGAGGGTTTTTTGCATGTACTTTTTGAGGAGATCAGCAGAATCTAGAGATGAGTTTTCCCCAAACTTTCAGAGAGCACCTTCCTCCTGATTTTGCGACACCCCACTAAGCACACTTCCTACCAAGTTAAGAATCACCCTGGAGGAAAAAGCTCCTAACAGGAATAGGACGTCCACACACACAGGTAGGCAAGAACCACTGCCATAGATTGGTCTCTGTACAACATGCTTTATTTTTTTTTTCCCTTAAATTCCTCGTGGTGGAAATGCCTGACCAAGGGACATGGCACATTTTTGAGGCTTTCCATGAGTAATACAAAATTGCCCTCCTGGAAAGTTGTAACAATCGAAACACCCACCAGTAGCATTTGAAAGTGACAATTTCCAAAACCCTCCAGTTGGTTAGATTTGTCTTTAAACAATCAAATTCCTACATAGCCCTAAGTACTAAAAACAGTGAAACTACTAATAAAACATATCTAGCAAAACAGCAAACAATTCAGAAAACAAATGCTAGATTTTAAAGTACATGTTTTCAAATACAAAACATAAAATTTTAATGACACTAGATCCCAGCAGACTGAATTTAAAAGAATGACTACTAGAAAACCTAGTGACACCAGGCTCAGAAAGATGCCAAGCTAGTAAGTGAAAGACCGTATCTTCACTTGCCTGTCTGGCTAATAATACTAGGCTTACTAGTTTGGGCTTTAATAGCAACATGTTCTATTTTTTAATGAAAAACTCAAGAAATTGTATATTCTTTGAAAATTTATATATACTATCTTATAGCTATTGTGCAATCTGAAGTTCTCGAATCCTTTCAGATATTCATTTATTCCACAAATCTCTGCATGCCCAGTATGGGCTGGGCACTGCTCCATGCTAAGGCACAGTGGTGAAGCCCAAGTTCTGCCTTTGAGGAGCTGCTGTTCCAGAATCCTGCAGTGAGGAATCAGCAAACCCGTTAAGACGCCAGTCTGGAACCACTGGGTACTAGGGCAAATTACAACACCGCTGGGTCTTGGTTTTCTTTATCAGTAAACTTAAGAAGTTGGCCATATGATCTGAGGTCTCTTCTGGCTTTCAAATTCTAGATGTCCTTTGGTTGTGTTTGAATGTTTAAATTCCGATTACTCATAAGAGCTTTGCATTCTAAGTTCTATATAGTTCTTCCATGAAATCAGACCCAGGCTTTCGAAGAAAAATAATTTTACGTCTATAGTACAACTTTGGTGATTCAGGTATGTTCAAGGAATAAACATAGGATAAGGTTCTAGTTAGATGAAGATTTTTGCTCCCAACTTTAACTGTTCCTTAGAAGAGGTTTCTAGAATGTTCTTGCCCCCTTCACTTTTGTACTGCATCATAAATACCAAGACATAAAATGTGAAACAGGACCTCACTGGTATGGCGGTGGATAGGATTGGCTGGCACCCAAGCTTTAAGGCTGGCACCCTCAGGGGCTGCAGCACCGACGTTCTAGTGGGGAATTCTTACTTCTCTCCAGCTTACCCCCAGACCCCAACGCAACAGACACACACAATTCTGTCTGTAGAATGTCTACAACTCACTGCTCCATTAGCATTTCTAATGTTAGAAAAGGGAGGCACTACTGCCACCACTTGTTATTTTCCACCTGATGTTCCTGCCACCACCATTTCAACTGTCCTCAGATCAGAGTCTCCTTGGACAAGCCCGCTTCTGACAGCAGTTAAGAGGACAGCACAGCGAGGGGCCTCAGTATCCCAAGTGCCGCCCCACTCCCCAGCCTAGGAAAGAGCCACACACTTTCAGGAAGTAGTAGCGCCTCCTTGTGGCCTCTCAGGGTACTGCCACTTACCAACACATGTATTCTCATCTATAGGCAGACCTTCCCAGTCTTCCTCGGTACCTGCCCTACAAACGAGAAAAATGGGTAAGAGCCAAGAGGTTCTCACCTCTGCGCAAAAGTACAGGAAAAATTCACCCACCAGAAGTTTTTCTCAACTTCCAACATAAAACATACAACACACCCTTCGCTCACAGGAGTAGCAGCATCAACTGGTGAGAAGGGTACGTGTTGGAATACAGACAATGTAGAATGAATTGGGAATTCCTGCGTGTCTACAGTTCACAAAGGAAATGTAAAGGAAGTAGTAAAAGTACTTCAACTCAAACATCTAAGTCTCCAGATTTACCACAACCAGTTCCATGTAAAACAGATGCTTACGTGCTGCTTCTGCTATTTGCCTGAATGAAGAGCCTTCGCTGCAATGACAGTGACTTAGCTTAAGATTTAGGAGTCACAGGATCCATTCTTTACCGAGTGTTTGCACAGAGCTTCTAAGAGAGGGGTGAAAGATAAACTTATCTTACATGGAAACAACTTACTGGGTTCTGGTATCGACCAATTAGAATTGGAAATGAAATAATTAAAAATGCTCATTCTACAAGATCACAGAACTCCTGATGTTGAACGGGAGCCCAAAAGTCACAGGCAAGATAAAGACAACAGATCCCTATGAGATGTTTATAACAATTGTTTGGCCCAAAACTCATTTCCCGAGCTTTCAATTAACATAAAGGAACATATATTTAGAAGGACAAACAGATTAGAAGTTCGGAAGAGGAAATACCACAGTTCCTGATATTCCCTGAAATAGAACATGCACACATTCTTCCTGAGAGGAAAAAAAAAAAAGTACCTGCATAAAATCCACATATGTGTTCATTAGTCTGTCACTAGCTCAAAAGAATTAAGACATTCTGTATACAAGAAAAACAAAAAACAAAAAGGCATCTTTTAAAATTTCACACTTAAGCAAATGGTTAATCCACTGAAATCAAAGAGGAAACTTCTGACTAAATGACTCAGAAATCACTATCATGTCCTGGAAAATCAGGTATGTTTTTAAGGCTTCATACGTTAATTTCATGTAATAGCAATCAAATGCAACTGACCTAGAGCAATAATTTAGAGGCTGTGTTAACAGTATAACAGATTTGGTAATGTCAAGGGCCAGACCAAGATGGAAAGCTCAGAGAAAAGACTTCTGAATCCAAGCATTTTGACCCAAATTAGGCAAGATTATTTTTTCAAGTTTGATTATTCGTTAATTCAACAAATATTCACAGCCCATTGTGACAGAGGCTGTTCCTGGTGTTGGGAAAGCAATGAGGAACAAAAGAAAGCTGAGGGTGCCTGCTCTCTGGGGCTTCCAGCAGGTGGAGGAGCTCCACCAGCCAAGGTCTCTCCTCCACTCCTGTAAACGGTCCTTGACGTGGGCAAATACACAGGGCACCAGTCCCGGCACCCGCTCTCTCCTGCTTGCCACTCTCCTCCCCTTTCCCCTGCATCATAAACTCCACCACACAGGCAGCCCTCTGTTGCTCTGGCATGTGAGGCTCAGCCCCACTCCAGGTCCTTTGCACTTGCTGTTCCCTCTGCCTGAACCACTCTCCCTGCAAATCTCCAAAAACAAAGGCTTCGTCCCATCCTTCAACTCTCAGCTCAAATCTCTCCATCTCAGAGAGGCTTCTAGAGCCACTCAATCTAAAACAGCGGCATCTCTCCCTGCCCCCCTTTACTACAGCAACGCTATTCTGTTACTTTTCCAGTACTTGTCACTATCTGATATTCTCTCCTTCATTGCGTCTCTCCCTTTAAAATGTGAACTCATAGTGAAGCCTGCCAGTCCTGTGCACAGCTGTATTCTTAGTTCCTAGAAGTTGCCTGAAATACAACAGACGCTCAATAAATTCTTATTTAAGAAGAGCAAATATAGGCAATATGAGCAGTTTTCTATCACAATAACAGGTACCAAATAATAAAGGAAAAAGAAAACACTTTAAATGCCAAAAGATTTGTTTGATCAGTTAAAACAAAAAGATCATTATACCTTACACTAGTCTTAAAAACATTTTCAAAAATAAACATAATGGAAATATAAACCTCAACATTGGCTAATACTCAAATTTTATAATGTATTAGGCTGTTTTAGCATTAGCATTACTTCTACCATTTATTCTATTCTGAAAGCACTCAATTTTAATTTAAAATAAAAGAGCCAAGTATTTTCTAAAAGCATATTCCTCCTTAAGACTTATTAATAACCTTCTCCCAAACTGTACAATTTGTAACTGTATTTCAGCAACATAAAAATATGAGCTATTGGTGATAATCTATAGAAGGCAGGGATTTTAGTGCCTACTGGCAAACAAGTTTTATAAAACACAAACCACCTTTGCCTTCAATTTAATCAAAGATACATGCCTTTCACCATGTTCAAAAATATTTAAACTCATTGAGAATTTTTCTTACAGTTTATCCTTAAAATTTTACATCTGTTCTTTTATTCCTTGTGTTGCAACAAAGAGCTAAGGTGTTAATTAAGGGATATGATTCTAGTTACTGGTCATTGCGGCTCATGTTTCACCACAAAGACACCAAAGATCCTTATGGATAGCTCTAAAATGATATAAAAGCAAAAGACATACACTGGAGAGAAAGGGCATTTATTTCCTGGAATGGGATGCAAACAAGTAAGCTACTATTGCCTCTGGGCTTTTGGGAATAATTGAAATACACTTAAAAACCTCAAAAACTAATGTTTTACAATTTTATAGCAAAATATTAGGAACAACCTACACAGGTCTCAATAAAGAACAGGTTAAATCAATTATGGTTTATCCTTAATGGAGTACTCAGCAGCTGTTAGGGAGTGAGACAGCTCTCTTAGGTACTGATAGAGACACTGCCAAGATTCAGTACTCTACAGGGAAGGTGGGGAGCTGGTGCAGAACAGAGTATACAATGTGTCCTTATTTGCGGAAAGACAAATACAAAGAACACATACTAAATGTTTATACTAGCATAGGCTAGATCTGGAAAGATATACACAAGGAGCTGGTAACCCCAGGTCCTGGGGAGAACAGAGTGCTGCTGTGGGGCATGGGGGAGAGAGGTATACTTTCCATTCTACAGCTTTTTATATCTGTTGAATCTTCTCCAGTGTGCATAAAAATCGCCTGTCCCACAAATTAATATGATATATTTTAATATTAGAATACTTTATACTATTACCAACATATTATTCAAGAATAACCATCAAAAAGCAAAAGCCTTCAAAAATCACAAAAGTTTATCCTCTTTGATGGCACAGTTCCCAATCCTTAATTCCCAGAAGAGAATCCAAGTCTCCACTAATTAGAGAGGCGCGCTTGTGATCTCACCTATTACAAAGCAAATAAGCCTCAATTCAATTCTTGGAAGGGAAAAAGCTGTTCGGTTCACCTAAAAAACATACCTCACATTTAAATTGAGCGTGTAACTACCTAATGAAGCCTCCAAACCAACACAGTTTCCACCTGGCCATAAAATAAAGTCAAAGTAGGAAACAAGAGGACTGTCTCCTGCTTTTAAAAACACACCATACTTAGGTTTCCTCTCCTCTGCCAGACTCAGACAAGGAACCCTATGGTATTAGTGGAATTTCAGATCTGTGGCAAAATAATCTTTCAGGGGAGGGGCAAGCATCACTTGCACCACACAAAGGCTTATTAAAGTGTTTTCATTTGCGGGGGAGGGGAGTTTGCTTTAAATTTGTTAGGAATCATTTTCGTACCCCTGATATTAAGGGACATTAATTTTGCTCCAAGCATTTTTTTTTTTTTAAGATTTAAAGACAAATCTGAAAAGGAAAACGAACAAATAAGAAGGCAAAGTTTAAACTGAAACTTTTCTGTTGAATGTGTATCTTGAACACAACAATAAATGAAAAGAAATTATTTCCATACGATCGCCACTCATAACACACCACACGTTGTATCAATATTTAACTATGAAACACACCCATACAAAAAGGAACACAAAGATACCCAACTTCAAGTAAGACCTCATATATTTTTGGTAACCGACAGTGAGGACCAGAATCCCATTATTCAAGCCCAGATGTAAATTCACAACACTTGATGTGCAGTTTTCTGTCGGTCAGAACTTAGGACTCCAGCTCCGTCCTTTTAACAACACATCAGTAGTGGCATGTTTTCATGAAGGCTAACTGTGATCGCCCACACTTTAATTCTGCATTTAATAAGTATAGCACCTCGGGATATCAGCATATAAACATACAGGTAAATCAAAGAGTACACTATCAATACAGAAGGGACGAAGAACTAGTTTAAGGAAGAGTTGCGGCACTGGGTCACGAACTCATTTGCTTGATTACATCTCCAAAGGAAAATAAAAATTAAAGCGGCTTTCCATCCCCCAGGTAGCCTCTGGTCTTAGAACTCATGCCCTCGGAGGGGCAGAAGTTCGCAGCCGCGCAGTCGGCGCCCTCCGGGACCCAGGAGTGGTCCAAGGGCGCGCGCAGAGCGGCACGACACGGAGCGCTTCACCCCCCCACCCCCACCCAGGTCACTCGTCTGGGACACGACCCAGATCCTGGGACCGGAGCCGGCCGGAGCGCTGCCCCTCACTCTGCCCGGGCCGCCAGGCGCTCGCGGCGACGCGCCCACGGAACTGGGCTTCAGGCTCCGCGGCTCGCACTCCCCGCGCCGCGCCCACCCGCCCCCGGTACTCACCGGCCGCTCCCGCGCCGCTATCTCGCCATCCCCCGCCGTCGGCTCTGCTGCCTTGGCCGCCGCCCGGGGGCTGCCCGGAGTCCGCAGTCGCCCGGGGCTGGAGGCAAGGAGGAGGGCCGAGCACAACCCGCCGCCGCCTCGCCTCCCAGTCCCAGCTGTGACTGCTCGAGGCGGCCACGGGCGAGGGGCGGCCCGCTGCCCTCTGCGAGCCCGCAGAACACCGGCCGCCGCCAGAGCCGCGCAGAAGCAAAGGTAACGGCCACCGCCACCGCCACGGCGGAGACGCTCCAGCCGGGTCTGCGGCGCGCGGGGGCGGCGCCTGCACGCCACTCGGCGGGGGGCGCTGCTGCCCTGGCCCCGCCCCCCGCCCCGCCCCGCCGCCCGGCCCCGCGCGCCCCGCGCTCCCCGCGCGCCCCTGCCGGAAGCCGCCCGCGCGCCCCCGCCACCGCCCCCCGGCCCGGTCGCGCGCGTCCGGCGCTCGCCCGCGAGGCGGCCCCTGGGAGTCGGAGGAGAGCGGCGGCGCGCGAGGCTCCTGCGCCAAGAGGGTGCTTCCGCGGAGAGTCCCGTCCCGAGGCCAATCTCGGAAGGTCATGGAAAAGCCAGGGAGAGCGAAGCTGCCGAGCCGGTGCAAATCCTCACGCTAGGCGGGCCTAGTGCGCGGCGGCCCTGCGGGAAGGAGAATGGCACCCAAAATGCTGTCAATGCACTTTGCAAACAGTGCATAGAGGGGAGGAAAACGTGGGGCCATGTTTTAGCTTCCTCTGTAAATACAGATGAAAACCAGCTTCTGTGCCTTGGAGTGGGGCGGCGGGGTGCGGGGGAGGGGGCCGTGAGCGATTGCTACGTAAGATTTTATGAGTTACCTAAAATGCCCCTAGGGCTGGGTCGCTGCCGCTCACTACCTTCCTCCTCCCTGGTGCAGGGCTCACGCACCCCGAGAGGGCCCGCGGGGCATTCTAAGAATATCCTGGAGCCTTATAGTCGTGCCTCCAAGGCGTGGTGGGCATGTACGGAGAAAAAAAACGGCTCTCTTAATGGGGTGAGATTTTTCCTCCCAGCATTGTTCCCATTTCCGCAGTTTCACTTGGCCTCGATTTTCTTCCAGAGTAATGCACCAAATGAAATTAGCTGGACAGCGTTTGATGGCACAGAATCATGATTTGAAGATGTTTACGCTCTATGCCGGACGCGTTTGATGATGTTCTCTTCGGCACAATTAATTTTGCAAAGTTCAGAAATGTGCCAGATAGAGCCCCTGGCACGCAGAGTCACAGGGCTCTGCAGACATACCTTCAATGAGAAACCATCTTGTTTCATTTGTGATTTATTTGTTGCATCAGCACCAAGGCCAATGTGTTTTTTAGAGACCTTTGGATGAAATTCCACAGCAATTTCTAAATTGGCTAAATGATGCTTATTTTCTGAAATAACATTTCCCTGTTGATAAAGTAAGTAAAATGGGCAGCAAAACACCAGCCAGTACATTGGGCATCCTACCAGATGAAAATGTTTCACAGTAAGACATGGTCCCTACCTGTGTGTCCTGATGACCAACTCTGTCCATGTGCATATTTTGAACATCGGAAGTAAATACTTCTGAGGAATAGAGTGAAGAAATAAAATGAAGTCACTATAGTCAAGCTGCTAAATTACTGAAATCAAGTAGATAGAAGCAGAGGAAATCACACCTATAATGAAAGTTCTGAAAATGAGAGGCTTTGTTCTTTGAAAGGATGAATCACAAAAGCAGCAAAGGTGAGATGATGGGGTTTTGCTATTAAATTACTCACATCTTGGCCCTTAAGCAGGCTTCTTAGGATGGGTAATAGAGCATCAGTGGGCCGAGATACTGCTTTGTTCTTGGAAGAAATTTTGGGACCAAATAAAATCTACAAATTAAGCATAGTTATTAACCAGTGAATTGTTGAAATGAGTGAAACTATTCTTCATTTTAAGCCTGACTGACAAATGTAGATTTAAATTGGTTTATTTTAGAGCACAGTTTTGGACAAGATTCAAAACTTTAATAAGATTCCTGTAACAAGAAGACATATGAGAGCAATCAGCTAATTTTCTCTACATGTTATGTTCCTTACCCAAAGTGGTTGGAATGCTACTTGAGGGGCATGAAAAATGTGATAAACACCATGAATAATAGTATCTGCACATGATTCTGTTTACTCTCTTTCAGATAAAAAGATTTCAGGGGTGTTATGTAAACTATTTTGGTAATTATTATATCCCTAGCATGGCCCCAACAGGACTGTATTTTGTTTGTCTTTGTTTGTTTATATTATGCCTTCTTCCAAAGAGACTCAGGTGGTTTGCAATGAAAGACAAATGTAAAAAAAAAAAAAAAAAGTCAAGAAAAATTCAGACTGAGACTAACAATAGCATTTGAGCACAAAACTTAGCTCCAAGTTTCCTCACAGCCAAGTGAAATAGGAGAAATGAAGATTTTCATAATTCTCATTGCCAACTGGAAGGAATCATACAGTTTACTTAAAGGAAAGTCTTTCCCGGCCCAGGCTCTGAGAGGAATGTGTCATAAGGGTCTTTATATGAGGATTTTCAGAAGTCTAAGTTAAGAGAGATGCTATACAACAACGGCTGTGGCCATCTTTTGGTAGCAGGCAGAGCTAATATATATTTTTATGGTGAACAGCTTTCAAGTTAAAAGTAAGTAGCAAGACTCCTACCAAGTGTTTGTTTATTTGGTTATTTGTTTGTTTTTAATACTCGCCTTTGAAGGCAAGACAAGGATATAAAATCCAATCTTGGTTTTCCCAGCTTTCTTCTCCATAAAACGGGGTTATTAAAAGTGCCTACTCCATAGGGTGGTGGAGAGAACAAAGGAGTTAATTTCTGTAAAACCACTTACTGCTGTGTTAAATTTGCTATAGTTTTCCTCAGCCAAGGTGTGTATGTATATATTTTCCTCCCCTCTTATAGTTTGTCTTTTATTGCAAACCACCTCAAATCCCTTTTGGAAGAATTCATGGTGTATGCGCCTGATACAACGTAAGCAATAAATATCAGCTATGAATGTTATCATTATTGCGATTTCTGGTACCGCTTCTAAGTCTATCAAAGCAGATCTATGAGCCTGCTTTGAGGCTAGATGAGGTTGTGAGGTGGTTATAAAATCCTGTTACCCTTAGTGGGTAAAGCTTAGAGGATTATGAGGAATAAACTGGTATCACTAAGATGCCCATAAAACTGTCTTTGTTCTCTTATATTCCTTTTGTTGTTTGCCTATCATTTCCTGTCCTACATGACTACACTTAATAGTTCGATTTGAGGAGCATCGAGTAAGGGCCCTTCCCCCAACAGACTACCATTTATTTAACTCCTTGGGTCTTTAAGACCTGTCACCTCAAGACTCTTGTTAAATTTCTTACAGTTTTGAGAGGTTAATACCTTAAGCTGTTAAAGCTAATTCTCAGAGTCGGAAGCCTAGGGGAGTAGCAGGAGTGTGGAGAGAGCCATTAAAAGGACAAGGGGAACACCACGAGCAAACCCTCTCTTTCTGGAATACACCCTGTCTGCCCCTCTGCTCCACCCTCTTCTCCATACCCCCCATTTGATCCCAACAAACTACTGTCTGATTAGAATCTTCATTTACATCTTTGCTCTTCCTCTCACTCAATAATCCTCTCGTTTTTCTTCCTGCCACTCTCATCTCATCTTTCTGCATATGTCTCCACTCATACCTCCCATCTTATCGTAGGGTCCTCCATCCCTGCACCTTTTAGCTCTTCTTTTGACTTACCGAGCCCTTGCCTCTGTTTTCTCTTTCTTACCCTGTGTTCTTTATCTGTTATCTAGAGTCATTTAGGGGCAAAGCAAGACATTAAAATTGATGCTACCTTATTCTGTATAGTCCATCACAGACCCAGAATCCTGTGCTAATATTCTCAGTTGAGCTAATGGATCCCACAAAAGAGCAATTTACTCCATTCTCAGCGGTGATATTAAGCCCATTATTTAATTTATTCCTACAGCTACTGTGCTCAGTGTGTTGCCAGAGGCATTTTGCACAGATGGAGAAAGAGGCCAAAAGATTAAGGAATTGAACTGAGGTCAAACCAGAGGTAGTAGAGTGGTTCTAAATTGGACCCAAATTCCTTAAATCTTTGAATATATTATCCTAACTAATGCACTTAATCCACAGCCTTCAATGGCCTGTACAACAGCAAAAGAGATTGAGTTCATGTTTCCAGCTTCTGATTGAACATTTTTCAATGGTTACACATTTGCCAACAGGGTTAATTCAACGTCTCGAACACATTAGGTAGCTGAAAAATAATGAGTCAGTTAAATAATTTCAAAAACAGCAATGTCCCTAGGGTTTCCTTTGGGTACCTAATCTGGTACATTGCCTGAGTCTCCTCTCGGAAAACAAAAGTAGTCATCACTATGGCAGTTCTGGTCAATAGGCATATTTCTGTTGATGATTTCCCTGCTGGAATTTAAAGTAACTGAGGACATCGCTCTCAAAGAGAAAGTCTGCAGCTCTGAGATTCTTTCTGAGACATGCCCAAGAAATCCCGGGTTTCTGGCCTTTTTGTTTAATCACAGAAGCTTATGCTCAAAGAGCTGACAGAAACCTTAACACTACCTAAATTAAGGTACCGTTCAATTCAAACTCAAGTGTTCATAGAATCCCATCCTACATACCTAGGCAGGCCTAATCTGGGATATACAAATTAACCTAAGCATGCTAGATTTTTTTTTCTTAACCCTAGGAAAGAGAGACAATTGAACATGTGACCCTCCAGTGGGGATATTGATATTAATTATCAATAATTAACATAAATAGTCTCACTGCAAGGCATTTTTTTGTGTTATAGGTATTAGTCCCACTTTACAGAGAAATAGATCAAAGCTCAAAGAAGTAAAATAACAAACAGTGAACATACCAATCTAATTCCAAAGTCGTTATGATGATTTAGAAGACATTGACTAGATGTAGGGTACAGAATACTTAGTTGGTAGGTAACAGCAATGAACACTTATTGAGCATGTACAGTGTGCTGGGTACTGTGTACTAACAACTCATTCTATCCTCTCAGCAACTCTGTGAGTTGCAGGGAGGGTTGCCATCCCCATTTCACAAAGGAAGCCACATAGATATTGACAACAGCACAATTCCAACCATCTCAGTCTGGGTCCAAAACCCACTCTCCTAATGACTGGACTCTGCATTCCCCTGTCAGTACTGGCCACTAAACCTTTCACCACTTCTAGTTTCAGGAGCTTCACGAGGATCTTGCCTACTACTCGCTACCACTGTTGGCGAGGCTTTGACAAAGTTGGGTTTTGTCCAAGAGCTACACAAAGCCCTTCCCAACCCAAAGGCATGCTCTCCAATCTCTCCTTAGTCCACTATGCTACTCTGCTTTGCCTTTGTTGGCTTGAATCCAACTCTTTTTCTTCACATTCCTGTTTCAGATTTCATTGTTTATTGAGACAGATGACATGCTGTTTCTTCTGGGTATTGTTTGAGTTCTGCCATATTGTATAGCGCTGTGTCTTTGTGACACCTGGCTCACTACACTATCCCCAAGCTTCTCCCATCTGCATTGAGACACCATGATCAGATTTTCACACTACCGTTTACCTGTGTGGGGTGACTGCTTACTTCAGTATGAAAGTTTTTTTATATTCAAAGCCCCCAACAGCCAGGAGCACCCTTAGATATTTCCATTGGATTTAGAGAGCGTGTTCTTTTTGCTTATGCCTTATGATAACATCTTTATTTCACACACAGCAGCTTAGTTAGGACATTCTCAGAAGTATACTAAGTTTATGAGCCCTAGATTTTCAATACATTCGTCCATCTTAAGAAAATAAAAAACATCAGTTAAAGACAATGTTAGTATTCTGCAGAGTTTTCAGTATAACAGATACCAATGAAGATTGTGCAATGAAGATTCCTTTCCTGCAAACGGTAAAAATGCAACCCTAATAATTTTGCAATGCGGGGCATAAAGGGGGTGGGAGAGATCATGAATAAGCATAAACATTTTCAGATGGCTTTGTAGATTTGTGATCAGGGGCTGTGGAGAAAAAGATCAATTCCTACCTGAAGGGCGGTGTGATGGGCAGGTTTATGAGGAAGCGTCAAGTGGCATAAGAACGTATCTCTGTCATCATTATTAGATTTTTAAGTTCATATTCAACAAATATGTATTGAGTACTTAACTACACGTAAATGCTAAGGATACAACAATGAGGAAAACAAACAGAGCCTTTATGAAGTTTACCTGGTGAGACCCTTTTAAAACATGGTTAGAATGTCCTATATTACCCTGAGTTGCCAAAAAAAAAAAAAAGAAAAGAAAAAGAAAGAAAAACTGCTTTAAAATTAATTTCCTATTAACTAACCTCTATTGCTCTGTTTTTCATTTTTTGTTCCTATCATGGCGCTAGATTAAGTTTAGACATAAATATTTAAAACCTTAACATTTGATTTCTCAAAAGCCCAAGGTTAATTACAGCTCATAAAAGTATTACAAATTAACATGTAATAATCAGCAGAAAAGATATAGAAAATTTGTTTCTTTGGTTTGTAAAATCTTTCTAGTGGCTAAAAGTCAAAATTAAAATATGCAGCCATATCAGTTGCTTTAAAATCAACACTTCCTTCATTTTACATGTTTTCTAATTACTATGCAAGGGAACATAAAAGAACCATTTTTTTCCCCAGCCACTAACACAGAAACAGATCTTCATATTTATTATATTTCCGTTCTCAGTTCCCCTCTCTGTGTTGCTATACTCTAGTTCACTGGTTTCCAGAGATGTTGGGAAGTTAGTCAGAGTTTTATAAAAAAAACGAGCTCCTTAATCATAGTAGGTTTTAGGTGACAATAAACCCAAACAGCTTTGACGTTTTCAGGCCATTTTAAAGCTGTAAATTTATTGTGGATCCCCAATTGTGATGGGATGGGATGGCACGGGATGTGATAATATAACAATATACAGTGTAGAGGACACTGCCCAACGTTCATTCTTTCAGTAACAACGTCCTGATTGCCCTTTGAGGATCCACCCTTCCCCCGTTCTTAGTTCTTGAGTTCTGGTGGGTTTGTCCCCCATTCCCTGGCTTTAGAAACGATCATGTGACCAGTGATGGGCTGGTTAGTGTTTAACAACCAATTCTCCTGAGAAAAATAGCTCTGATTTACAGCATTTGCCTATTTTCATGGTAGAGTACTCCCACCATGGCCAATTTCAAGCTACCAAGGTGAAATCACAGAATGCAGAGTTGGGACGTGACAGACACAGTCAGCTTCTGGGAGCCTCCAGCTTAGCGTATCAAATATGTTCCAGGCAACGTGAATCAGACCATTTATCCCTCTAGGCGTCTGACTCAAGCCAGGCCAGCTCCTTAGACCCAAATCCTTGAATATTTTTGGAACTGTTGTGGAAGAGTCACGTTTTTAGCTGGGTTTGCTAATAGGAAGGAATTGGAAATAGTTCTGGTGACCTATTTGTCATGTGATCCATTTCCAAAGAGCCTGGCTGAGAAAGCAGTTGCCTCAGAGAAGAGAAGAGCAAAGCTGAGGGGTGAAGAGAGACCCAGTTCTGGGACCACTGTCTGAGTCCCTGGAGCCAGTCCAGCCTGAAACTCTGGACTTTGCAGATGCATGAGCCAATATAAAGCCTTCCTTTCCTTTCTCCCTCTGTGTGCCTCTCATATATATATATATATATATATATATATATATGAGATATATATATATATATATATATATATATATATATATATATATATATATATAGATCTCTATCTCTAGCTGCCTGTCTATCTCTCGTCTCTATCTCTGTCATTCTTCCTTTCTTTGCTTATTTATTTATTTTTCTTTTATTAAACCTATTTGAATTGGGTTCTGTTCCATTGAAAAAATATGGCCATGCTTCTTTTTTTTTTTTTTCCCAAACAGCCCCTCATGAGACCAATATTCCCCAGAGCAACTTGGGAACTGGTTCTACTCATTCTCCCCAATAAACTTCCCAGGGGACTGGACATTCTGAGGAACTTCCTCTTTTCTGTCTTTACCTAGAAATCTGAACTGGTAACTGTTTTCTCAACCTCTGATACGACTGTTCGAAAGGCTGTTCAGATTCAACATTTTCAAAATGAAACTCGTATTTTCTGCTGAAAGTACACTACTCCTATCTATGTCCCCAATTTTCATTAACTTATACGCAAATGATGTGCCTGACCAGGGATACGACAGTGAAGAACGTACAGTCCTTGCCCTCACAGACCTCTCATTCTAGAGAGAGAAACAGACAATGAACACATCAACAAATAAGGACGTAAATCGTAGAATGTCCGTGTCAACTTGAAATAAGTGCTTTGGAAAAAAATAAAGGGCTTAAGGGACTGAGAATAATCGGGGTTGCTATTTTAAATGGGGTAAGCGGGGAGCCCTCCCTGAGAAGGAGTTTTTGAGCAGAGAAGCCTAAATGAAATGAGAGGTGGAGCCTTGGGAATATCTGGAGGACTAACAGGTGCAAGGCTGACATGTTCCAGAACTTCAAGGAGGCCAGAGTGACTGGAGCATGGTGAGCGTGGGAGTCGGAGAGGTATCTGGGGCCAGATGAGGTGAAGTACTGGAGGCATGATAAAGACTTAGGATTTTCTTCCGTATGTGATCCCTCTGGCCAGGGTGTGAACAGTCGCTTATTTGGGTCAAGAAGAGAATCGGGGAAACCACTGAGGGGCCCATTCCAGTTGTCCAGGGTAGAGATCACGCGAGCTTAAACTATCATCTTTCTAGCTGCCTTGGATAGGCATCTTCTTTGACTCATCCTTCTCTTTCACCTGCTGCATTCCTGTCCAGGTACCCAGATGTGGGTTTCATTTCCACAATGCATCGTACAGCCTTTGAGTTTCCTAGGACGCAGACTCTTAAGACAGATTATCACGGAGGTGGTTTATGAAGGCGTGCTACTGGGACAACAGCCTATTGAAGAGAAGGGAAGGAGCAGGCCTGAGCAGAAAAAGAAGTTCAATGGCAATGCTGGGTGTTCTGAAGCTGTGATGATCCTTCAGAGCTGTCCTGAGCTGTGGTAAGAGGTAGGGGTCTTTAAATCCCCACAATAATCAGTCACTGGATGCCAACCAGCCCAGGAAGAGAGCATGTCCATGGGTAAAGGCGCTTGACAGCTGAGGACTGTCTATCAAAATCCATCCCCAGTGACTTGGATAATAAGACCTTTATTCTTGAAGAGAGTCTGGGCACGACACCCACTACACCATCTCTTTTTCCATTTGTCTCTGAAACTGCCCTGATTTAATTTCTCATTCCTCCTGCTTAGACTACAGCCCACCATGCTACCGCAAGAATTATACTACAGAGTAAAAGCCAGATTTCTCCTTATTGCCAATAGAATTAGAGTTAGACACCTTAGCATAGAATCCAGAACTTTCTAAGAGCCAAGCATCATCTCCCCACTGCACGTCTCACAATCTGTGCAAACACACCTATGTCACACACCATGCTGCTGCTTGCATCTGAAATGCTCTCCTTCAGAAATCGTATATATCAAAATCCATTCTTGGAGGCTAGCTCAAATTCTGTCTTCCTCTTTCCTCAGAACCTCTATTCTAATACTCATTTCATTTTGTCTGGAGTGAGTCGCTTATTTGTTACCTGGGCAAGAGCAGCAATGAGGTCCTCATCATTTCACCCCCCTCACTCCCTAACCACATTTAGCATAGTGAGCTCCCCATAAATGTTGGATGCCTTGGTTTCAGCTTTCATCAACAGCTAGGCAATATCCTGAGACAGCAGTATAGCAGAGTGGTCGAGGATGAAGCTTCTGTAACCATACTACCTGGATTTAAATTTGGCTCCACCACTTACTAGGTTCCTATTCATGGGTAAATTCAACATATTATGCCTCAGTTTGCCCATCTGTAAAATAGGGACAGTAACAACACCTACTTCATAGGATTATTGTCAGGATTAAATTAATTAGTATAAATAGAGCATTTAGAACAGTGGCTACCACTTAATAAGCACATGTAAGTGTTGGCTCGTAGAAATGATGAGGGGACCTGCGTGTGTCACCAGTGTCTGTGTTGACCAGTGCTCATCCATGCCCATCGAGTCTGCTGCAGAGGAGACTGCTGCTCTCTCTGAGATCCAGGTACTCAGCAAAGGGGACTTTGTACAGCTCTTGTGTAGGGACATCTGTTAATAGAGCTCTTGTTTTCCTCTTATGAGCATTCCCTTAATGAAAGGACATTCTTGCAAAACATTGGAATTCTTTGCTTTCCTGGGGCCTTTTCAATCTGGCCTCAGACTGGTTTTATGATGAAAATTATGCACTTTTCCAATGTGGCAAGGAAAAAAAACCAAGCACAAAGCATCGCATTTATAAGTGAATAGATTCACAGACATTTTTGAACTGAAAGGGATTTTAGAGATCACCTAGTCCAGGAGACAAGAAAACAAGGAGATTATGTGACTTGTCTAATGCCCACAAACTTGTCCAAGTTATTAAAGGACAAAGTTACTCAATAACATTAGCCAGTTTTTGCCCAAAGCCGTTAATTTTTTCAGTGTGTATAATTCAAACAAAAGTTGATCTAACTTGCTAAATCTCCACAGAACAACAAAAAAAAATTTTTTAAAGGAAATTTTGTTTATTTCTCAGACTCATTGTCTTATCTAAAATTTCTCCGAGGTTTGGCACAAATACATACTGGTTTCATAATTACCTTCTGTGGTGAGAACAAACAGTGACCATAATTATTCATTCAGTTATATATTCATTCATTTCCTCAAAAGATATTTGTGGAGTGATTTTCACGTACTGAGCACTGAACTGAAAATTGGAAGTGAATTTTAAATTGTTTCAAAATGAATAAGCCCTAGTGTTCTGTGACTGGTCCACATCTGTGCCATCTGTGTGTCTGCTGGGTAGTCCAACTTCAAGCAACTTCAGAACGTGGGTTCAGACTTGGAATTGATCTTCATCAGCCAAAAGTTAAATACTGTCAGTCACACAGTCAGCGATTGGATTCAGGGCAAAGTTTCCATAGAAACAATCAATTATTGTTAAGTGAGAATGATTCTCTAAAAACAAACAAATACTATGTCCTGGTCTCCTCCTTCCTCTAGCTCTTTCTTCCACTGATGGAACTCTACAAAAGCCAGCACCAAACATGAAGACTTGACCAAATTCTGTAGCACAGCATCATATTATTGTAACACAATATGAATGCATGTGCTTCTATGAGATATTAATAAGTGTCAGGTGAAAAAAATTCCAGAGTTAAGTCAATTTGGAAAACTCTGAGAGCAACAACGTTAAAGAGGTTTCTTTGGTGTGCTTGCTTTTCTGAACGTTTAACATGCTAATCTGCATTATGGATCTCTACAAGGGGAACAAAAAATTTCACCTAACTCAAACTAACTTGCCCGAAGAACACTTCACGGGCAATGTATTGTCCATGAATATTTACAAACCCAAGGTCAATTCAGCAAGTTTCTATAATCCACCATCCATCAGATATTGCTTTTTCCTAATAAAAATATCCTTTTAAAGTTTAAGCCTACCTATCTTTTATATCATATTTCAGATATTTTAATATTTTATATTAAGAAAAATGACAAAACCATCTATATAAGAATCTTGTCTTTCCTTGAAAATCATTATCAAAGCACCCCTCAGTATGCATGCTACCAGCTGCTTATTCAGAGCTCATGGCAGACATCTCTCATCCATCACAAGACTCCACACAGGTCTGAAAGGGGTTCGGAATCTTTCTCAACACCATGTTTTAGGCAGAAGTTTCCAGTCCATGAATTTTAGCCTGCTACATTGAAATGAACTTGGCTTTTTTCTGAACAATAGCCACAATGTTCTCATCACATCCAAAGCAATCTGCGAGGACTTTTACTTAGAAACTCTCATTTCATCTCTATTTTAACTGCTATCACCCTGGTCTAAGTGGCCAGCATCTCTCACCCAGACTATTGCGTTCACCTCCTAACCAATCAGATCCGCACCAAGAAAATAATCTAAAACACCTCCATGGTCTACAAGGCTTGTGCAATTTGGACCCTGTGTACCTGCCCAATCTCTATGCCTGTCATTCTCCTGAGGTCCAGTCAGTGACTCACAGCTGGGTTTGCAGGTTTGGAAGCGCAGCCTTAATCCACTGTGAGGGGATGAAGCCCTAGGGAATCGACTCATGCTAATCAACTCACAAGATTCATGTGTAATGCATGATGTCAATTTATTAATTTAAAATGAGAAGTGGAGCAACCAAATCAACCAGATGTTTTTGTTGACTTGTTTCTGACCTCTTTCTGGAGGCTATGAAGTATGGTCCTTGAGAGCTTGTGGGTTGGAATCAGACTGCCTGAGTGTGAATCCGGCCTCTATGCTTACTAACCGCGTGATCTTGGGCGGGTGGATCAGTGTGCCTTGCGGTGTTTACTTCCCCATCAGTGAAAGGGAGACTATAATATAACCTACCTCCCTGGGTTATGATGAGGATTAAATGAGAGACTACACCTGTTACCTACTGCTTAGATTGGAAGTTGGTGCATAGTAACACAACAAATATTAGGTACTGTTCCTAGAATGAAGTCTGCATAAAGAACCAAGTTAACGTAATATCAGAGCAAAGGGAATTAATCTTAAACAGAATTTTTTCGGGTTGTGTTAACCTCATATACTACTATTTATGTGTCCATCCAGTCAATAGTCACTGATACCCACATCATTTCAAACACTACCAGAATCACTTAGTAGTCCATCATCCCATAACTGTAAATGTATTCATGGATGAACACTGAAATGCTAATTCACAAATCAATCTGTATTTTTGCACTCACCCGATTGTGTCACCACTCCTACTCCATTCTCAGCTCTCTCTTTGTGTTAGTTTAAAATGCTTAAACGTCAATTAAGGTAAAGCTCATCACTTAAAGGCCCCGCCTGCCCCTCCCATCTCCTCTCCCCGCTGCTCTTCCATTTGCTTTCTTTTTGCACACTCACCGTCTCTTCCTCACACAGGCCAAGCTCCTTCCCCTCCTTAGATTTCCCTCATGCTGTTTTATCTGACTGGGATTTCTCACTCCAACTCTTGGCTTGGCTCATGTCTACTTGGCCTCAGAGAAGCTTCCCGGACCCCCAGCCTCGGTGATTTCCCTTCATTGCACTCACCATAATTGTGACTAAATGACCATTGTTCACTGTATTCTTTCCCAGTAAAATCAGTAATGACTAGATCCTTTTGTTTTGTTCACCACTGTATCTCTAGTACCCTGCACATGGGTGTGTATTCCATCAGTGGTTGTTGGATGAATAAATTTAATCTTCTCAACAACCTATATTGCCTGCAATGGAAAGCCAAAGCTTTGAGCTATGCATCCAAGTCACACAGTTACATTTGCCAGAGCAAGATTCAAACTCAGGACTTTTTGACACCTACCCAAGCCCTTTACTACCTCACACAGCTGCTACTTGGTTTCTGCAAGCTGCCTATCCACATAAAATGTTGTTCTCCTTAGCTTAAAGTACACATCCTTGCCATCGCAGCCTTTTCTATCTTAAGGTCTGGATTTTTTCTTTCATTGTTAAACCTATCCAAACCTTCGCTATTACATCTATACAAATTGTTTACTGCTCTAGCTAGAATAAGCTACATTTCATTTTAGGATGCTTTCTTTTCTTCCTACTCTCTGCAATTCCATTCCTAGATGTACACGCAAGAAGATGTGTACATGTCGTCACAAAGAGGCACGCACTGGAACTTTCATAGCAGCACTAATCATAACCCCAAACTGGAACCTATTCAAATGCCTATCCAAGCAGATGAGATCAACTGTTTTATATTTACACAATGGCCTATTCTATAACAATGAGCATGAAAGGTCTGCAACTTTGCACAACAGTATGGATGAATGTCACTACCATAATGTTGAGGGAAGGAAGCCAAGTACATGCTATGGGATTCCATCATAAGAAGTTCAAGAACTGGTAAAACGAATTTACGGTCTTAAAAATCAGAAGAGTGGCTACTCTGGGAAGAGTAGTGTTTAGAGGGGGCAGCACGGGGCTTTCAGGGTACGGATCACGTTCTGTTGCTTAATCTTGGTCTAGTCACCTGGTGTTCCACTTTTGAAAATTCTCCAATGTGTACTGTTGACATGTCCACTGTTCTTTATGTATATGATACTTCATTAATAGGCTTTACAAAACAACTTCATATCTGTTTGTTTCTGACTACTTCAATGGACAGAGACCAGTCTGAAATCTAATGCCTCTGTCCAATGTGCTGGCCATGCATTTGCCCAGATGGGAGCTTCCTATGCATGTAAAGAGCCCAATTTCAATTGTTCAAAGTCTAAATTGAAACAAACAGCCCCCAACTGTGATGACCAAAAATGTCTCCAGACACTGCCAAATATCTAGTGGAAAACATATCTAATGGAAAAATTTTATTAACAGGCAACGTTGAAGTAGAAAACACAGGTTCCTAAGACTGCAGTTAGATATCGAGCTCCTCTCTGATATTTTCTCCAGAAGGAATAGATACCTTGCTTACTTCAAAGACTTTGGAATAAAATTGCTCGCTTTATTCATCTGAGGAAAAAAATCTCCTTTTGGGAGAAAAAAGTCCAGTGAGTTCCCTTCCCTGTTAAATTGCTGGTTCACAATAGGAAAAGTGTCATCAAGTCTACAGTAGACAGATTGAATTTTTCCTGCCCAGTCTCCTGGGAAGCAAATTGACCCTAGTGGAGAACCACTGGCCTAATGATGATATCTTTACCTGTACCCTAGCATGCTTCTTCTCTCATTTCCTTCTGCTCTGCCTCCACTTGTAGGAATACAGCCATTCTGGTCTTTTGTCTGTTCTTGACTATACCAGGCACGCTCTTACCTCACAACACAACTTCTGCTTCTATTATTTCCTCTGCCTGGAATGTTCTTCTTCCAGGAATCTGTATTGCTCACTCCCTCAAGGATTTGCTCAAAGGTCACCTTCCCAGTGAGGTTTTCCCTGGCCTCATTTAAAATTTTAATCCTCCACTCCCCATCTCTCTACCTTGCTTTGTTTTTCTCCAGAATACTTATTACCCTCTAATGTAGTGTAAAGTTCATTTATTTTGTCTGTTGTCTGTCTCCCTTATGATGATGTAAAATCCAAGGGGCCAAGGATTTCGTTTTCTTCACTGCTCTATCACCTGTGCCTAGAGCAGTGACTGGTACATAGTAGGTGCTAAATTAAAACTTGCTGAATGGATACATGAATGAAATCTATAGCCCAGTTCAATGTCTGACATGCATATGGGAGGCAGTCAATGAATATTAGTTCCCTTTTCCTCACTCTTCGTGACAAAGTCACTGTTGTAATCAGATTGCTTCAGGATTTAATCACTGTGCTTCTTCTGCCTTACTGCTGTCCTTATATTCTCCATCCCCCAAGACTGGGGTCTACCCCTTAGTCCCAGATGATGCCATGACTTTGGCTACCTCATTCCTTCCCACCACATCTAATCTGGCTTAGCCCAACCCTGAGAGGACATTCACTTGCTCATACCTTACCTAACCCTCCTAGTGCAGATTACTTGTCTGGATTGCCACCTTCCTGTCCCAGGGTCTGTGCCCCTCTGCTACTTCTCCTTCCCCCCCGCCCCCCCCCCCCACAGGGCCTGCACACTATCCTCCTCCCTCCTCTTCTACCAGCAGCACCCCACCCACTGACTTCCCAGAGGCAGAGGCAGGTCTGATCTCCAGTTCTAACATGACCTACCCACATCCCCAACTCCACAACTTCCTTCTGTCAAAATCTTGGAGAAGTCAAAGGAGATTACATCTCCCTTTTCTCTGTTCATTTACCAAGAAACCTGAAATTGTGGCAGGCCTCTTTCCATGAAAGGCTTGCCTGAATTTTCTTGCTTCCACTTGACTGTAACGCGAGCCAGCACTCGGAGCCATAGAAACCTGACACGGTTCAATAAGCAAACAACTGTAAATGCCAAGAGTCAACATGCTGTTAGAACCTCAAGTGAAGGAGGACTTTCAGTTGGGTTGGTCATCCGTTTTACCGTGCTAATGTGACATTAGACAGTCTCCTTGGCAGGCCTCACACTAATGCTGGTAGAGACTTATCTGGATACAGTAGTTAGTTGCCTGTGATAAGAAAAGATCAAGTAACAAATACATAACACTTTTACCTCAGGTTTGCTTGTGTGCCTGTTGGAAGGAGATTTTTGGGCAAAATCCAGATACATCCAAAGCACAAACTTGTCAAAATTGGTCAAACAACACTTTGAAAACTAAATCTTTAACCAGAAATAGATCTATGGATACAGTCCCAAAGTTCTCACATAACCAAAACAATTGATTGAACCAGAAAGCATTTGTCTGAGATAAAATTGAAGATCATTTATCAAGTTGTCTGAGGAATCCATGATTTGAACTGACACTGATGACATAAACAGATATTCGAGGTTATAAGAATTTCATGAATAGCTCAAGGAATTCAAGGACACCAGTTGAAAAGACTATTATGATTTGGTTTCTGGACATCTGGCCATGGTATTCAGCCAACTTGCTCTCCTCCCTCCTCTCTCTTTCCATTCTGACGTCTAACAGTTTTTCTACAAGCGACCACAGGAAGGGACTGACACAGATAAGCCCTCCATGTCCTTCACTTTTTCAGTTCCTGAACGCTATGTGGGATGGTGGTCATAAATCACCTTCACAATAGTCAGTAAGCTGCAGGGGCAAGAGTCTAACTTCCTGGCTGGTTCTATATTTTCTGCAATGGTCTGAAAACAACAAATACACTTGTTATTTTATCAACCCTGCAGAAAAGGAAATGTGAAGTGAGAAAGGGCATAAATTGCTTGATCTACATGATCACACAAGTTACTTATGGATTATATACATCAGAGATATTTCTCTGAGCAGTCAGATGTTGAAATCTTGAGGGCTGAGGCTGTCAACAACTTGAAAGAGTTTAATAGCCTTCCTAAATAAACTTCACTTTATTAATTGTGCTCCACTTTATATTTTGAGCATTAACAAATAAATATGGCTGTGATGTTTTGATTTTTAAAAAGAAGCCACATTTTTAAAAAAATCTCATTTTGGGAATTTCCCAAGTTTCTGATGAAACACCCCAAATATCTAGATCTTGGCAAAGTTCCAAGTTATCTCAGCAATGATTCAAAGTGCTTCAGTGAATGTTGGCATAAGGCAAAACATGGATCCTGTGCTGAGTCATTAATTAGTGACATTTATTAAACACTCATTGTATATAAGGCATCAGACGAACACAGTACAGAAACAAAACATTGAGCAAAGGAGCCTAATTATACTTGGAATACAAGCAGAGGAACCTTTCTTTCTTCAGGTAAAGGAAACAGGTCAATAAATATCTTTACTTACAAACTCCCTTACTCTAAAATTTTGCTATGATAATAAATAAGTGAAAAGATGAGCTATAAATAGAAAGATAACGCAGAATCCAAAACCTGTTTCGATACAGAGACTTGATCTACAGCATCGTGGGTGTAAAAATCACACATGAGTCAACAGAAGTCATAATGAAGACTGAACTGCTTTTCTCTGCGATAGTTTGAGAACTCTTTGTAACAAATGGCTCTGATTCCCACTTTTAGTAATTGACTTAAAGGGACAAGAGATTGCCAGTATTTTTCTCATTAAACTTTATGTATCTGAAGAAAACATGGCTTCCATGCAAACTAAATAATTGTGAATTCAAAGCAAGGTTAATAAGTATGTAGGTTTAACATATCTAGTGGAAAAATTTTATCAACAGGCAACATTGAAGTAGAAAACACAGGTTCCTAAGACTGCAATTAGAGCTGAGGTCTATAACATTGATAAAATTTTTCCACTAGATATGTTAAAACTACATACTTATTAACCTTGCTTTGAATTCACAATTATTTAGTGAATTCACAATTATTTAGTGAATTCTCTGATATTTTCTCCAAAAGGAATAGATACTTTGCTTACTTCAAACACTTTGGAATAAAATTGCTTGCTTTATTCATCTGATAAAAAAAACTCACTTTTGGGGAGAAAAAATCCAGTAAGTTCCCTTCCCTGTTAGATTGCTGGTTCACAATAGGAAAAGTGTCATCAAGTCTACAGTAGACAGATTGAATGTTTCCTGCCCAGTCCTCATTACCCCCTTGCTGCTGGGAACAGTGGCCCAATTTCTTTTGGGGCAGCATTCGTAATTCAGGTAGCTGGAACTTCATCCCTGTCTCCAGAAATGGGCACATGGTCCAGTCCTAGACAAACAGGGCACCTCAGGCCATAGATTAGCCTTCCCATGCCAGACCAATGAGACCCAGTTTGGGGATCACTAACCTGGGAGCTGCCATCTTGCTCCTCATGGGAGAATCCACCCAAGAATGAAACTAACATGGAAGAAAGTAGAGTTGAGAGATGGAAAGAAACAGATACTTAACACCATCTTTTGAGCATCTAGATCCAACTATAAGTGAAGCCCTGATTTCAGCTGAATAACACCCTTACTCTATCTACCTCCCTATTCCCTGCACTATGTTCATTTCCTACCCAGTTACCTGATGACACCTTGCCAAATTTTCCTGTTGCAAATCACTGTCCCCAGATTCTCCAGGCAGTGCCTTGCCTGCTGGGTTTTCCTCCCATAGAACCTGTACACCATCCTCTTCTCACCCTCCTACCCACAACATCCCCCACTCTTGACACCTTCCCAGAGGCAGATCTGGTCTCCAGTTCCAACATGCCCTGCATGCTCAGCAAACAACTAAATTTTGTTTCCTCAAACCATGGACATTTCAATTCTGTAACCAATACAGACACACAGACACACAGACACAGACACAGACACACACACACACACACACACACACACACACACACACACGAGTTCTGACAATTAAGTTTGAGAACTTGTTGCAACGATGTTGCTAACCTTTTTTGATATCAGAGGGATAATTTATTATGAATTTGTACCAACTGGACAAACAATTAACCAAGTTTACTATTTGGAAGTGCTGAAAAGTCTGCATGAAAAAGTTACATGATCTGAACTTTTCGCCAATAATTCATTGTTCTTACATCACAACAATGCAGCAGCTCACACGGCACTGTCTGTGAGGGAGTTTTTAGCCAGTAAACAAATAACTGTATTGGAACACCCTCCCTACTCACCTGATCTGGCCCCCAATTACTTCTTCCTTTACCTGAAGGCAAAGGAAATATTGAAAGGAAGACATTTTGATGACATTCAGGACATCAAGGGTAATATGATGACAGCTCTGATGGCCGTTCCAGAAAAAGAGTTCTAAAATTGCTTTGAAGGGTGGACTAGGTGCTGGCATTGGTGCATAGCTTTCCAAAGGGAGTGCTTGGAAGGTGATCATAGTGATATTCAGCAGTGAGGTATGTAGCACTTTTTCTAGGATGAGTTCGCAAACTTGATTGTCAGACCTCATACAAGAGTTTGTGTACCATTGTTTTAAGTCCTGTTTCATATATATTTTTCAGTTCATCTTCAAGTGCTACTGTCTGAACCTAAAGAATAATTCTAAGAACATCTCATCATTTATAAGATTGAGACTGAATGAGTACACGTGCAAAAAGCAGTAAGGTTCAAGTAATTTAGAAATGCTTAGAGGTAGGATGTAGTCAGCTTAGGGGAAGTTAGCTGTGGTAACAAATAACCCAAAATATTAACGGCAGCTTACAACATTAAAGGTTATTTCTTATGCATTTACATTTCCATCACAGGACATTCCAGAACTCTGGGTTATGGGAACACTCTCTCTGGACTGTAGCTGGACTTTTGTAGCAGAGGGTGAAAAGATAGGTGGACTACAGGCTGGCTCTGAAAGTGTCTGCTCAGAAGTGACACAGGTTACTTACAGCCACATTACACTGGCCAAAGCAGGTCACATGACCACTCCTATGTTCACTGGAGTAGGGAAGGGTAATCTTATTGAAAAGGATAGTATAGGGAGAGACAGCAAATATTTTAAATGGAAATATAATCTGCCATATAGGACGTTTGATAAAATAGGTCATGCATTCTTGAAAAAAAGTGGGGACTTTACAGTCACATAAGTTTAAAGACTTCTGCATACTGTAGTCATCTCTGGGGCTATACCAGCTCTGGAGTAAACCAGCATATTAAATTAAAGGCTCTTGGAAATCCTTCAATGGAAAAAAAATAGTAATATAATTTAACCCCATGTTTCTAAATTTTGTTTCCATGAAACCCTTTTCAAACACCATCTCAACATACTTCAACAATTTTAGGTGCACTAGAGAAGGACGTCATTTGTGTTGTAGACAAAATAATATTTTCTTCTTCCCTGACTACAAAGCATGCATGTGGGATATTCCTAGTAGAATATTGTGTAATAAATTCTGTGTAGCTTTAAGCTATTTGTATGTAAAAAAATTCTGGTTTTCCATTAAGTCATCAAAAGCTAGGGAAAGTCTATGCAAATATCTTTAATATCATTCTAACTAGTTATAGGCTGTTGAAATTTAATAGTATTACTGGAGAGCACATAAGAAATGAATCTAATAAGCTGGTTCTTCCAGGTATGGGAGTGTTCCAGAAAAGATTTTACTTTTAAATCTTATTCACTACTGTGTTTGGAATTAGGCAATTCCTGTAAATTGAAGTAATGCACTTTCTTTTTTTATTTATGGGAACCCATCATTTTAAAAGTTCATAAGCAGTTCTGTAGTTACAAAGTCATGATTGGGGAAGCACGTTTTTGACTTTTTATCTACCTCCACCCGATGCATCCTTGCACTGGGATGCTAGTGATCTACACTGTTTATGCTGCTGTATAAGTGGAGGTTCTTGTTTCTCAAAGTCATTATGTGGCTGAAGCATGCCACAAACAGAGGTGGCCATGGTCACCTCCCGATTTTTCTACTTTTAATTAAGTCACTGACAGTGAACACCTGTTTGAAAACCCATATGTTCTCTGACACCTTTCTGGCCTTTATCACTGCCTCTCAGTCTTTCCCTGGCTCCTCCTTCTAGATCTACTTCTTAAATAATGGGGTTCTTCTGATTTCTGCCCTTGGCCCTTTTTTTCAGCTTGCTCATTACATCTGCCAGGGGTAATCAGTCTGCTCTCTGGCCCACCTGGATCTGTCTTCACGCCACATCGCTCCCGAGCTTTGGTACCATATTCTAATCACCACCAGGTGTTGTGTATGTGCCTCAAAATGAACATTTCCCCAACAAAACTCTTCATTTTCTTGCCCAAACTTGATTTCATATTCCCTGTTTCCAGTCATTGGTTCACCACCTAGCTAGTCTCCTAAGTAAAACAATGAGGTATTGTCTGTGGCTCTTCCATTTCTCTCACCTCCAACTTATGCCCATATTCTGTGCAATCTCAGAAATATGAGACTTGAGACCTTCTTCTCTGTCTCATGCACTTAGTCCAGGTGGTGAGCACCATGTGTCTGGAGTGTAGTGGTGAAGAGTATGGTCTCTGGCCCAGGTGGCTTGGGATGGGATTCTGACTCTACCACTTCTTGTGCAGTGACCAAGCTAAGATACTTAACGTCTCAATGCCTCTGTTTCCTGGCCTATTAAAAAAATGAACCATTATAATACTTACCACATGGGTTGTTGTGAGGATTACTTTGATAAATATATACAAAATGCCTGGTACATAGTAAGTGCACAATAAATTAGTTGCTAGTATCATACCTTTTTAGCTGCTTTCATTGCTACTAGTCTCTTTCCACTCCCGTTAGAATCATCTTCCTAAGAAACGAATCTTATCATGTCATTCCTTAGCTTCTACTGGCTTTCTGCCATTTAAAGAATAAAGTTCAACTTTCTTAGCAGGACATTTAAGACACTTCAGTTGGTTCCCAAGCTACCTTTCCAGCTTCACTGGCTCTAAACACTCAGTCTAAAGCCTGGCCCATGCTAAACTCACCATTCCTCAAACACTCATACCCATTCATAGTTCTGCACCTTTGCATATATTGCTTCTGACTTAGACAGCTTTTCTAAGTTGCTGCTATAACAACCATCCTCATGTCTCAATGGTTTTCAACAACACAGGTTTATTTCTTTCTTACATTACATGTTTTCTACAGGTTGGCTTCAGCTCTACTCTAAGAGTCTTCTTTACTCTGAGACTCACACTGACTGAGCAGCCCTTTTCTGAAAATGATTTTCTCAGGTGGCAGAAGGAATAACAGTAATGTTGGAATATCATGATGGATCTTAAAGGTTTTATTCAGAAATGGCACAAAACAGTCACAGTTTCTTAGTCAAAGCAAGTCACATGACCAAACCAGACCTTAACTGGGCCTGGGAAACATCGACCTTTCACAGGGAGATGGAGCAAGTAATTAAAAACAATGATATTGTTTCCCATGGTTCCCTGTATTTGAAATGCCACCATTTGTCCCTCCTTTTCCCCATTCTTCAAACTGTTCAAAGCTATCTTATCACCACCTTTGTGAAGTTCTTTTGTCGCCACTGAGCAATTAGCTCACTTCTCTGCATTCTCTCAGGACTCTGGCCCCATTTCTAACAAAGTGCTTATCGCACTGTGCTAAGTATCTGTTTACATCCTCTTTTCTCTTGTGGGCAAGGACTACAATTTCTTGACTTCTCTATTCCCCAGTTCCAAACATTCTAGTACTCAGAACATGTCAACAAAATGAATGAATGAGGCAGTCTGCTGCTTCGCCATTTGGTAGGCAAAATTGGGAAAGCTTTTCTGTCTACATGCAACGGTAGGTAGCCAAGTAACTCTTTCATACCGGAAGAAAGGAGACTTAGAGACCAGTAAGAAAGTCATCTTGGTTTTGTTCTCCATGCCCACCAGATACAGAGATCATTTTCTTATTTTGCCTTCAGTCCATTGCTATGTACCCAGAACAAATGCCTTGTTTATGCAGATAGCCTTGGGCATTTATATACACATAATATTCAAATGAAAACAGATTATGTCCACATAGTAGTTGTCAAAACTTTGCCTCAAATCAGGTTCTCTGTTGAAAAGAAAACGAGTGAAATCACCTCGATGAACCACCAATAAGTTTCATCTTTGGTAGCCTTTTAAGAAGATACTAAATTAAATTGCTAAGGTGTTCAGTTTTTCCTTCAAAGTATTGAAAATTCATCCCCTGCCATCTCCTCACCAGCACTGTCTTAATTCAGATTCTCATCACTTCTAATCTGCATTTTTTTTGTAGTTTTTAAAATTAAATTATTGGGGTGACTATGGTTAGTAAAATTACATAGATTTCAAGTGCACATTTATATAATAGGTCATCTATGTATCACATTGTGTGCTCACCACCCAGGGTCAGTTCTCCTTCCATCACTATATATTTGACCCCCTTTTCCCTCTTCTACCATCCCACCTCCTCCCTTATGCTCTGGTAACCACTAAACTGTGGTTTAAAAAAAAAAAAAAGCCTCACAGACTGTAACCATAAACAGCTTAGTGGTTACTAATTTGCATTCTACTGCACATCTCTACTTGATCTCTTTCTGCCCAGAATGCCTTCCTGCCACTCCCTCAGCCCACCTCCAATCAAGAAAAGCTTTCCTCAGGCATCACTTTCCTTCTAGAACTCTCTCTGGCGCCCCCTCTTCACCATCCTCCAGCAGAGTTAAATCCTATCCCTGTGTAACTTTCTATCATTGTGTCTTATTACATTGCATTATAATTACTTGTTTATGTGTCTGTTTCCTCTTAACAGAATAAGAGTCCTTTTGAGAGCAGGTGCCGGTGTGTCTAATTCCTCTAGATACTCAGAGCAAAACGCCTTTGACATACTTAAGATGTTCAGTTAGTGTTTGCTACCTTGAGTTGCTGTTGAATTGAAGGCAAAAACAGGACATACATTTTGTAGTAAGTAATATCGAACAACTGAAAATGCTTTTTTGATCTGGCATTTAAACATAGGCTAATATTTTCATGATTTATGGAGAATGTAGTGTTTCTAGAATTAGCCAACATAGTTTAATTAGTGTGAATTTTAACTTTCATACATAAGCTCCATGCAAAACTTTTTGGAAAAGAACCCGTTCTCATGAGAACTTATTAGTATACAAAAAAAAAAAAGTATTTAAAAGAAATATTCCTTATAGGATGTCAGATGGCTAAAGAAAATTTAGACGATACCATATGTCTCTTTATTGTCTTTGCCACAGAAAACAAAAGTGAAAGTTTCACTGTGACATAAAAAGTAATGAAACAAAGAGAATTTAAGTTATGTGTGCCTTAGAAAAACAGTACAACATGTTAATTTGACCAGATCTATTTAATTATTTCAAGAAAGACATTTTTTCAGTTTCGGTATTTCTAACATGTTATATAAGAGATTATGAGTGCAAGAGGGTGAAAGAGGTTGTAATTAAAGTGAATCTTCCCAGAACCCTGGATTGCACCAGGACTGTGGCCAGAATAAGCAAGGCTACTGACTTTTGCCAGGGTCATGTTGGGAGGTTAGTTTATCATAGCCTTTGCTTGAAAAACATAATTTGAGCATCGAAGGGCTCGCAACAGTCAATGATCTCCATGTGCTTCCCATTAGGGTCAGAAGAAGAAATGCTGTGGTGGCTTTTGCAAATGGAATGGAATGGGAATTTTCAGATCTCTTTCCAATTTGGCAAAAAGGCTGTGTGCCAGCCCGGATATCAGAAAGGCCCAGGTATTTCTAAAGTACAGGGACACACAGTCACAGCGAGTCACCTATGAACTCATCTTCTAGATACTCAGAGCAGAGTGACTTTGCATAGATGAGGGATTTAGTCACTCATCTTCTGTGGAGAAAAACATCTAGCTTAGCTCAGTGGCTATCTACCTTATTACACATAACATCACAATCTTCAAAGTATCAGTTAATAGCAAAATATCATTAGTGAGTTCCTTGCTAGCTGAGCTATTATGGGTTTGGAAGCCACCTGAAATGGCCTGTCAAATCTTCACTTATTCACCCGCTCCCTACCAAGAAGCCTGACTGAATATGTAAGTCAATCCATTCCCTTCCTGACTAAGCCAAGTGTGGCACCACCGTTAATTGCTTATCCAATACCCACTTCCCTCTTTTTTCTCACTAAATAATTGTCCAACTAAATATTCATTTTCCCAGCCAATGAAACATAAGTAGACATTTACCTGGGAATTCTGATAAAGCCTTTAACTTCCTATTTAAAGGAGACAGAGACACCACTCTCACCCAGCTTTCAAAGCAGAGGTGAACTATAGCAAACAACTTAGAATGTGAGGACCTAAGGATAGCAGAGCAGAAAGACAGAATGACGGGATCCCTCATGGCATTATGAGTTTCAAACAATCCCAGCAACCACCTAACTCTGGATTTCTGTAACGTGTGAAAAATAAACTCCTATTTGTTGAAGCCACTATTGTTTGGGTTTTCTGTTACTTGCGGCCAAACACATTCCTGATACACCAAGTGTCATGCGGGGTGGCCTGTGGGGTCTCTGCTCCCGCTCCCCACATAACAACGTAGGACATGGTGAGGTGAAAAAGGAACACCCACAGAGCCATAGGTAGGGGAGTCATACCACTATATTCTCGCTGGCGACTGGGTTGGAGAAACAGGAAGCAGCAGTGTCATGCTGGGAGGCCTGTGGGGTCTCTGGTCCCGCTCCCCTCATAACGCAGGATATGGTGAGGCCAAAAAGGAACACCCACGGTGCCATAGGTAGGGGAGTCATACCACTACGGTCTCACTGGAGGCTGGGTTCACTGGACGTGCGACCTGCTGTCCGTTTTGTCTGCAACCCACCGACGACTCTCTTTCACTCTCCTCCACTCTCCTCGGCTCTCCTCCGTAGCCGCGGCAGTTATATTAGTGGCTAATGGCTCAATGGCTACAGCTGACGGCCAACCAGCCCCAGCTGACGGCCATCTACTACCCGAGCCAGCACCCCTCCACGTGAGGCCGAGAGCCTGTAAACTACTTTCTGGGGCTCTGCCCCCACAAGCAGCCACTCTGTTCGCAACCCTCACTGCACCGCTTGCAGGCTCAGCCACCATCTTCTTGCTAGCCCCCATTTTTTCCTGCTAGTGTAGCCACGGCAGTTGCATTAGTGGCCAATGGGTCACTGGTTACAGCTGACAGCCAACTAGCCACAGCTGACGGCCATCCAATCACAGTTGATGGCCATTTACTACCCGAGTGAGCACCTTTCCATGTGAGGGCAGAGCCTGGAAACTGCATTCCTGGTTCTGCCCCCACACCAACTCTGTTAATAGAAGCTCCATCAGGGATCCGCAGAGAAAAGCCAGTCTCAGGCTACTAGTAGTAGAAAGATTATAGTTTCGAAGAGGTAGAAGCTAGTTAGGTTTCCTTTCCCCTTTCCAAATGTCCCTTCATATCCACCCCCTACAGTCCACCACCACCTTCTCATGCAATTTTGGACCACTCTTAGAAGATGGATTAAAGTTCCCATTTTAAAACATCAGTCCTGATACATGACATACCAACATTATGACTTCATTCTTTTGAATCACGAACTTTCTCCCAGCACTAAGAATCATTACCTCTATCCTATTCACATTAGATTTTCAGCAAAGTTTGTAACTTAAGAGACCTGGTCAGTTAAAAATTAAAGAAGTCGCACAATTATGTATAATCGTTCAATAAAAGAAAATGCAACTCTACCACACCAAATATTACTTAATCTGTTCTCCATTATGAAAACCCTACCTTAAAATTTCAGTTGTAGGAATCATAGTCACCTTGTGTTACTCAGGTATAAGACTCAAGTATTGACTTTCATGTGGATTCCATAAGTTGATTCCAAAAGTATTGAAAAATACTTCTGGAACCTGTATTTTGATATGATACTCACTGCACTCATTTTCCAAGTACTAACGTAGGTTTCTACAGGCATGGATTATATTTCTGTTTTTTTGTTTAAAAAAAAAAAAAAAGCAACTCTCCAAGCTGGTAACATCTTGTTGATGAACTGGGTTGTAAATGTTTGCACCTGGAGAAAAGCCAGACCTGAGGCCCATGCAAACGTACAATTACGCTAGAGCTATCACATCAAGGCCGTCGTCTATCCTGGCTCCAATTTTAGGTTTGGCACTTTGTTTCGTCTCATTCTGCTCTAAAACTCTCAAATAGTATTCAAAAGAATAGGTGCAAAAAGGCAGCATGCTTATTTTCCTTTAGCTCCACCATTTGGAGAAGTACACACCAAAGAATTTAGCGATGAAACAAATTCATCCCTTAAGCATTCTGATTAATGACAACAGTCATCCCTGACACAGACATTTATCATGTGCCATGAGTTGTGCTAAACTCTATACAAACATCATCTCCATTCGCCCTCACAAGTCTATGAGTAGATATCAGTGTCATGCAGGAGACCCTGCTCGCTGCGCCATTTGTCATGCGGGGCGTCCAGCGGGGGATCCTGCTCACAGCGCCATTTGTCATGCCGGACGGCCTGCGGGGTCTCTGCTTCCACTCCCCATACAAGAACTCAGGATATGGTGAGGCCAAAAAGGAACACACAAGGAGCCATAGATAGGGGAGTCATACTTAGTATATTCTCGCCGGCGGCACTATACTCTCACTGGAGGCTGGATCCACACTGTCCGCAACCAGCCATCCTAACTGCAATCCGCGCTTGCCAGCCCAGCCACCATCTTCTTGCTAGCCCCCATTTCTCTCTCTTCTTCCTCCTCGTAGCCACAGCAGTTATATTGTGGCCAATGGCTCACTGGTTACAGCTGACGGCCAACTAGCCACAGCTGATGGCCATGCAATCACAGTTGGCCATTTACTACCTGAGCCAGCACCTGTCTATGTGAGGCCGAGAGCCTGGAAACTACTCTCTGGGGCTCCGCCCCCACAATCAGTCTCCTGATATTAAGTCCTTCACACATCCAGTCACTGAGAATTATGAGCAACTACTGGGCTAGACTCTGGGGCTGCAATAGTGAAAAAAGTGGACCTGATGCTCCCCACCCCTCCCTGGCCTCACCCTCAACACTTCCACAGATAACTCATATCGTCGAAAGGGTAGAAAGAGACATCGTAGTGCAGTGAGCGTAAAGAAAGAGGGAACCTAAGAGCATATAACAGGTACTCTAAGCAGCTGGGAATGGGAGGGAAAATCTTACTGAGGAATGATGTTTAAGCCTAGACATTCATGGTTATTCACGTAAAGGGGGAGGCAGTATTGACACTGGGGGTGAAAGTCTACTGCTGGGACTAAGAGAACTGGGGCTAGAATAGGAAGCCAGAAGGGTGGAAAGATAGGCAGGGACCAGATCTTGTAGGCCATACTTGGGGCTTTATCCTAAGGCCGTGTAAAGTCATTCAAAGCGGTAGCTGTTGTCATTGTTGTGTGTGTGTGCATGTGTCGGTCGCAGGAGTGTGGGTAGGGAGATTAAACACCAGATTTAAACTGAGATTGAGAAAAATTAAGCACTTCTGTACCAAGTCACTCTAAAGCTGGATTTTTTTTTTTTTTTTGTGGTGGTACCATTATTTATTTATTTTTTATTAGTTTCAGGTGTGCAAAACAACATACTGATTAGACATTTACACCCCTCACAAAGTGATAACCCCACCGAGTCTACTACCTATCTAATATCATACATAGCTATTACCATTGACTATATTCCCTATGCTGTACTTTACATCCTGTGACGAGATATATATTGAATATGACATTCAATATTACTTTATATTGGTTTCAGGTATACAGCACAGGGATTAGGCATTTATATAATCTATGAAATGATTCCCCCCAATATTTTTCTTTTATTACCACTTTCCATTATTTTTCACTTTCAACAAAGTCCCATGTATTAAAAACAAAAAAACAATAAAACTTAAAGTATCCAAAATGAATACACATCTGAAAGTATTTTCAGAGGGAACTACTTAGCTAATCCATGGTATTAATAACAGAAGATGAATTTTGAGAACAATTGCTCGTAGATACATTTTACATGAACATTTTACATAAAAAGTTAATTCATTATACACCCAAGCAGTGATTCTCAAAGGGCAGCATGATTTCTTGGCTGAGGGAGTGAAAACATATCATATTTTAGGGACTTTTCAAAACACAACACTATTCACTATCCTACGCCCCACCCTGGGAAGAACATGCTAATATACATCTTTTTTTTTTTTTTTAAAGCATCCTACAGATTTTAAATTCTAATAGAGTGTCAGTCTTCAATATCCCACATAAACAAAAAGCTCTTTGGGTCCTTCCCCATTGTTTTTCAGAGTAAAGGGGTCTTGAGACCAAAAATTGAGAAAAACCACTGTTATTTATCCTCGGCCGTTATTGGTCAGTTTCTGGCTCTGACCTCATAAAGCACCAGTGTGTAACTACAAAAAATTCCTACAAAAGGCCCTGGCTGGGCTGAGGCTTTTGTCCGTATAAGCCCAGGAAGCTGATTTGTGGTGACCTGTTGGACTTGGACCTGTTAGTTTTCTCCTTTCCCCCCCCCTCCATTTTATTTTTCCTCTACACTCTTGTTTTCTTTTCTCATTTTTCTTTTATTATTATTATTTTCCTTTTTCTTATTTTTTCTTTGTTTTCTTTCCCCATTTTTCTTTTGTTATTTTTTGTCATTCTTTTATTTTAATTTTCTCAATTTTTGGTTTTTTCATTTTTTTATTTTTTCTCACTTTTTTCTTTAAATTTTTCAGTTAGTATTCTCTTTTTTCTTAACATTGTTAATAGTATAGTTAGCATTGTTGATATAGTTAGTATATTTAGTCAGCATAGTTAGTATAGTTATTATTGTTTATTAGCATAGTAATATTGTTGATATAGTTAGTATATTAGTCGGCATAGTTAGTGTAGTTATTATTGTTCATTAGCATAGTTAGTAAGCATAGTGAGCATAGTTAGCATTGTCAGTGAGTGTAGTTAGCCGGTCACCATGTTGCATGACCTTGCACCATCTCTGCTGACCAGGAGCCCCTTAGTGGCCATTACAAGCTCCTGAACACCATTGGCCAGGGCACCTATGCCACGGTGAAGTTGGGCCAGCACATTCCCAGTGAGACAGAGGTGGCTATCAAAATCATAAAGCAGCAGGGGCTCGCCAGCCTCCACAGGCTTCTCCTGCAAGAAGTCAGCTGCATGAAAGCCTTGCATCGTCCCAATACAGTGCAATTATATGAGGTGATTGGCACCGAGGAATCATTCTTCCTGATAATGGAACATGTGAGCAAAGGGAATATGCTGGACTACCTGAAGACCCACGGCCATATGAAAGAGAACGAGGCCCGAGGTGCCTTCTTCTGGCAGCCCGTATCAGCTGTGCACTACTGCCACCAGAGGGGCATTGTTCACAGGGACCTGAAGCCACAGAACGTGCTGTTCAACAGTAAAATGAATGCCAAAATCACTGACTTTGGATTCAGCATGCAGTTCAATGCCAGTAAACTAAGCACAATCTGTGGCAGCGCCTTGTACACTGCCCCAGAACTCTTCCTGGACCCAGAGTATGATGGTCCTGCAGTGGACAATTGGAGGCTGGGAGTGATGCTGTACCGGCTGGTCACTAGGACCCTCCCTTTCAAGGGAAGCACCTGGAGGCAGCTGGGCCAGCGGGACTTGAAGGGGAAATACGCCATACCATTCTTTTTATCCTTGAAGTAGAAAACTTCTAAAAAACAAACAAACTGATAACCCTCAAGCCCCAGGATAGGGAAAATTGAATAGACATCATGCCGGACCCAGGGCTAAACATGGGCCCGGAGGAGGAACTCAGGCCCTATAGTGAGCCACCCGTGATGACACAGACCCTGGGTAACAAAGGAGATGGTGAACCTTGGCTTTCAGTGGGACCGGATCCAGGATGCATCGACTAACAAGACATTCAACAATGTCATGGCCACATACCTGATTCTCAACACAGAAAAGCCCAAATTCCAGTGTCGCACCATCTGTGTAAGGCCCTTCCATTCCCCTGACCACAGTCCTGCCCCAACTCAGGAGGTTCAGCCAGAGTGCTCCAGTTTCCAACAGGCAGAGCAACAGCCTGACAACCACGAGTCAGGACAGAAGGCCAAAGAGTCTGCCGGTCCTCCAGCCAGCCCGAAGCCTGGACCGTCACTCCTGGACCCAGCCCGAAGCTCAGGACTGCCACTCTAGGACCCAGGCCGTGGTGGAGGACCCCCACCCTTAGCCCATGCTCCCAGAATAGCTCTGGGGTCTCCCTCGCCAGCCACAGCCCTAGCAGTAGCAGCAGCAGCGGAACCCCAGAGGAAACCAGGCACGGATGGCGGGGATGGGGGGGATGGGCGTGGCTAGGAGGTACTGCAACTGCTTAAGAAAGCTCTGCCTTAGGCTGTTCAAAAAGGAGCTGTCCAAACTCAATAAAGTGAAGCCCACTTAGATTGTGACAGCTAAGGCAGGGCTACAAACAGACTCTGGGGAGGTCAAGCCAGACTCCCTGCATTTTAAATGCTGAACTCGCACATGCTGAGGTCCAAGGAGCCCAGCCACATGGTGGGGGAGATTGGCCAGAGGCGGGACAGAAACTGCAGCTGGCAATAATGCAAGGAGTACACTTGTGTGTGCACAGAGCCGTGGGCAAGAGGACTTGGTCCAGAGGACGATGGAGTTGTGCAAACTGCCATGGTGTCCTCTGTATGGGATTCATACCGGGAGGGCACTTGGCATCACCGTGGCTTTCAGAAGCATCATAACCAAAATTGCTGGTGAGCTTGGAGGATGGCCTGGAGCCTCCTGGGGGACAAGAGGAAAGGCTGCCCTCACTGCAGGTCCACCACTCGGCCCCCACCTGGGTGGGACTTCGGAGACTGGACTGTTTTTCCTGCGGCCTTTCTCTCCTGATCTTTTAGAGGAAGATGGTTCTTATTAAAGTAGTTGGTTCTTACAAATCTTGCAATAAACTTGTTGCTTCAGAAAGATGTATTGGGTGCTCTTGTTTTGTGTCCTCCAGTTTGAGGAGCATGTAGTGATGTAGTACTTGGACTTAATCAGAACAACTCTGCACCTTTTCATGCTGTGCTCCTCGTGGTCTTCTGCTCCCTTGGCTGTGAGCACTCAGCTACCTTATCTGTTTCTCCTTTATGGAAGGATGGTGTTGGTTGCTCACATAGCACACACACTGCCTTCTTCCTGTGGATGCTCAATTTGAAGCCACCACTTTTCATTCTTTTTTTTTTTTTTTTTTTTAAGTACAAACAACATGCACAAGTAGGGAATCTCTGTGATTGAAACAGAATAATTTCTTGGGATCCAGTGAAGGGATGGTGACTTGGGGGGCCTCGGAGACATATGGGGGTCAGACTGAGGTGTGTGGCTTCAGGGGAAGGAATGGAGGACAGTCAGCATTTTTCCAGTGAAGGTTCCTCCTCCCTAAAGCTGGAATTTAAACCCAGTGTCATAGACGTCCATCTTTTGTTCTTAATCCATCATTCTTCCACATCTTCTAGTTTTACCACCTTCATTCTAGTCCGGGTACCTTATCTCTATCACACCCACCAAAAGACCATTCAAAAACACATGTGTCTCATGCTTAATATGTACCTGGGAACATGATATGTGTAGGGATGCAAAGGTCCTGGCCAGGAGATATGAAGGTCAGACAATTAAGCTCATGAACTCATCCTAAAAAAAGTGCTGCATACCTCATTGCTGAATATCACTATGGTCACCTTTGAGGTACTCCCCTTGGGAAGCTATGCACTGATGCCAGCACCTATTCCACCTTCAAAGCAATTTTGGAACTCTTTCTGGAATGGCCATCGGAACTGTCATTGTATTACCCTTGATGTCCTGAATGTCATCAAAATGTCTTCCTTTCATATTTCCTTTATCTTCGGGTAAAAAAAGAAGTCATTTTAAAAAATAAATTAAAATACATATATATATATAAAAGAAGGCATTGGGGGCCAGATCAGGTGAGCAGAGAGGGTGTTCCAATATAGTTATTTGTTTACTGGCTAAAAACTCCCTCACAGACAGTGCCGTGTGAGCTGGTGCATTGTCGTGATGCAAGAGCCATGAATTGTTGGCGAAAAGTTCAGGTCATCTAACTTTTTCACACAGCCTTTTCAGCACTTCCAAATAGTAAATTTGGTTAACTGCTTGTCCAGTTGGTACAAATTAATAATGAATAATCCCTCTGATATCAAAAAAGCTTAGCATCATTGTAACAAGTTCATGAACTTAATTGCCAGACCTTCTATACCCTGACTTCTCTTCCTTCTTGGTAACTACAGGAAAATTTGGAAACTGTATTCTGACCCCATCCATTCATACATATCCCAAGGATGATTTTGTTTTTTAATTATAGTAACATTATGTCAAAGAAAAAGTTTAACTGGAATTCAGGTCTGTGAAGGAAACCATTCTTCCTTCTACGTAGCAATAACCCCACTATCCAATTTAATTCTGAAAACAACCTTGTGAAATGGGTACCCTGTTGCAGGTGAGTAGACTGAGGTTCAGAAAGTCAGGCCACTATTCAAGCTCACACAGGTAGAAAGTTAAAACTAGGAGATCAATATCTGTCCTCTGAAAAATCAAACTCTCAGGGCTGTACAGCCAAGCAGTTTTTCTCTTTTTTTCCCCCAGATCACTTACTCAATCATCTACCTAAACCATATATTTATAGGTTAGCAATATTTTTATATATCCTACCCATCAGAATAAAATGGATCAGATTATGTATATACAGAGGATGCCAAAAAAAGTATACATATTTTAAGAAAGGAAAAAACTATATTAAAATTGCATTGATGGTAACCACTTTGAGCACCTCTTGTAATTGCAGAAGTCAAACATGTACTCAACTTTTGTTATCGTTATATATCGAGTATTACAATTTTAATACAGTTTTTTCCTTTCTTAAAATGTGTATACATTTTTGGCACCCTCTGTATTTCTTAGTATTTATTGTAATTTTACATTGAGGAGATCTATTATACTTTTATCATTCTTTTACAATTTTTTTCCTTGGGGTACTGCCTTTTTTAAGTGTCATGCAAACTCTTCTTTCCCCCACTTTTTTCTAAAAGTTAACTATTGATCTTGCTAGATCATGTCTAAAAAAGAAATAGTAGTGCATAGTGTTGTAATTTCAAGAACTATGAATATTAAAGTGTTTCTTAATTGTAAAAAAGAAAAGAAAATGGGTCAATGTGATTTTGCTTATTAAAAATAATTTGATTTAAACAACTGTCAGTTCTCAAATAATGAAATTGAATCCCAAATTATATGGGCAAAATCTTGTTTCTGCAAATGCCATAAAATTCAAATCTAGTGTCATTAAATTCAGAAAATTAAAGGAGGGAGGTAAGGATAAAATTTGATAACCTTATTCCATTAAAGAACAGTATATGAAAAATACCGGAATGGAATTATAGCATTATTCAAATTTCATTTACAAATTAGAGAAGAATCAGAAGGCGAAGAATTTGAAAAGAAAGGTGTGTGTGTGTGTGTGTGTGTGTGTGTGTGTGTGTGTGTGTGTCCTTCCCCACTCTCTCTTTTGTCCTCAGACAGGAAGTAGCCCCACCATTTAAAAAAGGAATCCCTAGAGAAAGGAAAACACTCTTAGCTAAATCTCCCACATCAATTTGGAAACTTAGGGCTAGAGCTGGAAGGGTGGGAGGTGGCAAAATTTCTACTTTTCACAACTTAGAAACTCTCTTATCTTAATTGGAACTAGGTCCTTTACCTATTTATCTCATTTAATTTTCATAAGCCCAGGAGGTGGATCACATATTCATTATTCCACCTAACTGATAATATTCTGAGACTCAATTAATCAAGTAACTTACCAGAGGTGACTCAGTTAGTAAATGGAGACTTTAGAATTAGCCTCAAGTCTTTTCTCTTGTTTTCCCTTCCTGCCTTAAATATAAGAATATAGGCTTCTATCATTCACCTTCTGGAAATAAATTATTTTCACAAGAGAACAGGTTGCTGAAAAGCATCCTTTAACTATGGGTCAAGACAGATCCTGTAGGGGAGGCTGACTTGCAAGCTGGGGACGTTCTGGGAGGACTAGCCAAACAGAGATGAGAGGAGGGTCCTGGGAGGGAAGACAGGGATGAATGTAGGGGAGTGGAACAACACTCTGTAAATTTCCCTTGGACCCTAGAGACCCATGTACCATTGTGAACATCATTTTGGTGTTTCCTTTGGCATAGTCTCTGCCCATGTACCGGGCACAGCAAATAAAGGTAAGCAGTGGTCCTCTTATAGTATATGCAATGGAGGACCTCCATATAACTGATACTTCAAAAGGCAAATATTCTTTCAATGATAGTAAACAATAATAAGAACTGTCATTTTTAAAGTGCTTATTACATATCAACTAACATTATCATGAACATTAAAAATCACTAACATGTCCTGAGTCCTCACCATGTGCCAGACACAATTCTAAGCTCTTTGCATGTGTTGTCTCACTTAAATTTCACAATTAGCCAATCAACTAGACACCATTACAATCTTCCTTTACAGAAGAGGAAATTAAGGCATAGGCAGGACAGTTACTTGCCCAAGAACAAAGGATCCAGGCCCAGAGATTTGACTCCGGTGGCTGCAAATGGTTTATATGTTACATTCAAAAGATTTTTGCTGACTCCTTACTCCATGCTCAGAGCCAAAGATGACACAATCCATGCCCTCCTGAAATTTACAGTCGAGGAAAGAGAGACAGTAAAGTGATGATGTAAACAAATGTATAATTGCAACGAAGCCAAGGACTTGGGAGGAAGAGTCTGCAAGGCTGTGCCCCAGTGTCACTTAGTCATCACTACAACGCTACTCCCATTCCACAGCGGGGGCCGCAGAAGCAAGGTTGAAGGAGAGAAAGAAAAAAACATTTAGGCCCTTGGCTGAGGGCAATCTACTCAGACCCTCCCAAGTCATGAATCAATTATTTCACTCTGGATCATATCCCGTTTTAGTTGCCATTAGCAAATCATTTAGCTTGGAAGCCTAAGTGGTAATTATGAGCACATTAAGAGTTCCAGAACACAGATCTTTACTCTAGCACAAACTCACCCTGTTTTTATAAGGAGACTTCCTACCGCTTCTATAACAAAGCCCAGGCATTTCACTGACCACTCACACGGGCATGCAGACAACACATACTCAGCTAGGGAGTCCATGCTTATACTTTAACTTTTCATCTGTTTGGTGGAATGCAGAATTGGGCTTAATGACTGTGTTTATTTCTGTTCAAAGCACTAGAAATAAAAGGTTTGGGCTGATGTTTTAAGGACGCCATATACACTCTTCACAAACTTTTGTGGTCAGTTTAGCCACTATAGAAGGACCAATGACTCACTCGGACCTAGGTTTTGTTGGTTCTTAAAATATTGTTTTGGACTCATCCTTAGCAAACTTGATGTGTTCACCACAAACACTGCCAGTTGGGGAAAGGGGTGGTAGGGGTGGGATCATGTGAAATATTTTGGGTGACAAAAGTGAGCTTCAACTTGCCCAGTTATTCCCAGACTACTTTTGACACAAGGAGCATTTTAATCTAAGAGACACCTTACATGGGAGCATCTGGGCAAAACCCTGTGTTCTATGAAGGAGAAAGCTGAGTCCCTGAGCAATTAAGTAACATGACCAACATCACGGGTCCGCTGGTGGGTGGCACAAGTAGCTTTAGAACTCCCGCCTCCTAAGAACCACAGCTCCTTACTCCATGCTGACTCCTGGACAGAAAGCCTTACTTTCTTTTGATGATATTGTTTCTTCCTTTCTCCTTTTTTCATGCCTTTAATGTTGTGCCACAATCATCTAAAATGGCATGTGTTAACCCACTGACAATGGCTTATAGTTATTGCCAATGAAAGTGTTAGTTATGTACTTCTACTATGTTTTCTAGGAGTTTCTTCTAGAGTTTTGAACAGAAAACATTTTATAGAGGAAGACATAAACACGTATAGACCAAGAACATGGAAGAGTCTCATAAATTAAAGAACTTTTCCAAGACATCTTAGTGTTCTGTAGAAGAGAAGAATATGCACGTATCTGATGGTGACGAGTGGCATAGACATGGGAGCTATGCGTTTCAGCAACGAGTTCAGGCGGAATTCTGCTTCTTTTCTGATTAGGGAAGATTCAAGGGGATGGGAAGAATTTAAAGTATGAAGGTAGAATGGTATCAGAATGGGTGATCTGACATAGGTAAAAACTTAAACCTGTGCTGTCCAGTAAAATAGCCACTAGCCACCTGGGGCTAAGTTGAGATCATTAAAATGAAATCGAATTTTAAAAATCAGTTCCTCCATCACAGTAATCTCCTTTCAAGTGCTCAAGAGCCACATGAAGCTAGTGGCTACTGTACTGGCCTACAGAGGTATCGAATATTTCCATCATGGAAGAAAGTTCTAGACAGCACTGACATAGAAATGCATCAGAGACGGAGAGGGATGGATGAGTGGGAGAAAGGGGAGCAGAAGGTAATATTTACCAAGAAAAAGACGTGTTAGATAAGGAGAAACAAGAAAAATGGGATACAGTCAAGTGACCCAGGGAAAGAGCCTACGTTGGGTGTGATCTTAGACTCAAGGCATTGGCTAAATTTTAAAAATGGTGTGCCACTGGGTAGAAATATCCCTGTGGCTAGAAGATATTCCTTTATACAAAGCAAAAAACATACTTTCTGCAAAACTGTGAAAGGGTGAAAAGACCAGTGGTTTCCAGGGTCTAGGGAGGGGAAGGGAGGTTGGGAAGGGTGAATACATAAAACACACAGGGTGTTTTTAGAGCAGTGAAACTATTCTGTACAATACAAAAATGGTGACTACACATCATTACATATTTGTCAATACCAAGAGAATGCACAACACCAGGAGAGAACCCTACTGTCAAGTATGGACTTTAGTTCCTAATAATGTATCAATATTGGTTCATCAATTATAACATGTACCACATTACTGCAAGGAGCTAATAACTGGGGAAGCTGGAGGTGGAATGGGAGGGAGCCAGTAGGAGTATCAGGGAACTCTGTACTTTCCACTCAGTCTCTCTGTAAACCTAAAACTGCTCTAAGAAATAAAATTAATGAATTAACTATTTCCCATAAAATATTTTCAAGCTCTCCAAAAGAGTACATTTTCACATAAACAATGAGATGACAACAAAAACATATCATTCTAATCTCAGCTGATAATCTAGTGTAATTATGTGTTTACATAAATATTTGTCACACGAAAAAAAACCACAACAAAAAGCTAGTACACTTTCCTCCAGGTATCCCCAGCACAATGTCAGGCACTCATTTCGGTGACTACAGCACAAGCTGTATTTTACTTCACACTGTCCCCTTCCTCAGATGTGCTTGTACAGCACACAAACTACATAGCTGCATACCGTGGCTCTACTGGGACCCTATCCTTTACTATTGTGGGGTTCCCAACAGGGGCTGGCATGGTTATATGACTGGGAACAAAGGATGACCATCTCTGTAAGATGCCAATGACTGACTGGAGAAAGAGTCTGTTGAAAACAGATCAAAATCAACCTTTTGAGAAGTATTATTTTTCATTAGTGGAGAGCTAAGGGCAGAGTCCTAAGAGACCCTCGGAACTGACATAAAAGTGGGGTGATAACAAGCCTACAGGGACATGGGTGATGAAGGTAGGAAGGCAGGAGGCAAACCACAACAATACTGTACCTAAAAGCTAAGGTGCAACAGCTTCCGATATCTGAGAATCAACAGCTTCCATTCTGGGCTGGGATTCAGAGTTGATAGTGGTCTTAGTGAGCACAGTTCTGCAGAGTGAAGGGCCAGGTACCTGGTGGGAGAGACAGCATTTGGGAGAGAGGGTTAAGATTTGAGGATGTCAAAACAAGGAGACTATATATGCACCAAATACAAAGTCCGGGGGCTGGAGGGAAAGAGGAGAAGGAAAATACATCCCAACAATGATTGGAATGCATCAGTTGTGCAAAACAAAACTCCTGGGAAAACCAAGCTGTATCGTGGATTGTGGCTCAAGGGAACTGATAATGGGATAAAAAGCTTTTGCTTCCAGGACAGCAGGTGAGCCCAACCCAGGTTAGGAGTTAGCAAACTGCTTCAGATATCAGCGTGAAAGGAACTGATCGGGCCAGTCTAACCTTCTAGTATTAGAGTAATCCTGAAAAGAACCACCTGCCACAATAGGTAACCCTAGCCGCCAGCTTCACAGAATGACTGGGAGGGAAGCTAAACTGTAATACCTGCTCATTCTTAGCCATGAAGGGAGTCTCTTCAGAACAGTGCTGGAGTACCGTGGAAATTTTCCACTGCCCCTATGTATACAGGTCAGTGTTTCTCTGAACTTGAACCTTGGACCTCTGCATCCAAGTCACCCTGAGGTGCTTATTAACAAGGCAGAGGCAAGTCCCAGACGGTGGCGTAGAAAGACCCTAATACTCAATCTCCTCCACAGACACACCAAATGTGCACCTATATAGAGACCAATTCCTCCTGAAGAACAACTGAGGGTTAATTGAACAGCTTTTGCACAACAAACGAGAGATGGACCACATAGAAAAGGGTCAGGAAAGACAGAGACAGGGTAATTGTGGGAACCCCACCCCTAACTGGATGGTCTGCAGTAGGAGGGATATCACTCAGGGGCTCATGGGGGCATACAAGCCTGCTATGAGGCATTGAGATAAGTCAGTGATTTAAAGACTAGACTAGACTTGAAAAAAAAAAAAAAATCCATAGTAATCCCTAGGTACCTGACAAACAAATGGGAACTGCAGGAAGAAAAAATTAAGAAAATGATCTCAATTGCATAAAAAAGAATAAAATACCTAGGAATAAATTTAACCAAGGAGGTGAAAGACCTGTCCTCTGAAAACTGTAAGACACTGATGAAAGAAATTAAAGATGACACAAACAATTGGAAGACTATACTATGCTCATGGATAGGAAGAATTAACATAATTAAAAATACTACCCAAAGAAATCTACAAATTCAGTGTGATCCCTATAAAAAGTACCAATAGTATTTTTCACAGAAATAGAACAAATAATCCTAAAGTTTACATGAAATCACAAAACACACTGAATTACCAAAGCAATCCTGAGAAAGAAGAACAAACTTAGAGATATCACACTCCCTGACCAAACTATTCTACAAAGCTATAGTAATCAGAACAGTATGGTAGTGACACAAAAACAGACACATAGATCAATGGAAAGAAATAGAGAGTCCAGAAATAAACCCAGTGTTATACAGAATTAATCCATGACAAAGGAGGGAAGAATACACAATGGGAGAAATGACAGTCTCTTCAATAAACGGTGTTTGGAAAGCTGAATAGATACATACATACAAAAAAAAAAAAAAAAAAAAATGAAGCTGGACCACTTTCTTACACCACATGTAAAAAAAATAAACTCAAAATAGATCCAAGACTTACCTTAACCCATAAAACTCCCAAAAGAAGACATAGACCGAAAACTCTTTAACATCATTCTTAGCAATATATATATTTTTATATATGGGAATCTTTATTTTGACAAATAAGTGCAGTATAAAACAGTATATTTTTTGAATACATATCCCTGGGGAAGGGCAACAACAGCAAAAATAAATAAATGGACTACATCATACTAAAAAGCTCCTGCACAGTGAAGGAAACAATCAACAAAATGAAAAGATAGTCAACTAAATGGGAGAAGATATTTGCAAATGACATATCTGATAAGAGGTTAATATCCAAAATATATGAAGAACACATACAATTCAATATCAAAAAAGCAAACAGTTCAATTAAAAAATGGGCAGGGGACCTGAATAGACATTTCCCCAAGAGAGACATACAGATGGCCAGTAGACATCTGAAAGACGCTGAACATCACATATCATCAGGGAAATGTAAATCAAAACCAAACACCTGAGATAATCAGCTCATACCTGTGAGAATGGCTATTATCTAAAAATGTTGGCAAGGATGTGAAGAAAAGTGATCCCTCTGTGCACTGTTGGTGGGATTGCAAATTGGTGCAGCTACTGTGGAAAACAGTATGGAGTTACCTCAAAAAATTAAAAATAGAACTACCATATTATCCAGCAATTCCATTTCTGGGTATTTATCCAAGGAAAACAAAAACACAAATTCAAAAAGTCATGCACCCCTAAGTTCATTGCAGCATTATTTATAATAGCTGTGATATGGAAGCAACCTAGGTGTCCATTGATAGACAAATGGATACAGAAGTGAGATATATATATATATATATATATATATATATATATATATATATGAACTATTATTCAGCAATAAAAATAAATAAAATCTTTCTATTTGCGACAACATGGATGGACCTAGAGGGCATAATGCTAAGTGAAATAAGTCAGAGAAAGACAAATACTTTATGATTTCACTTATATGTGAAATGTAAAAAACAAAACTAATGAACAACCCAAACAAACCAGAAACAGACTCATAGAAACAAAGAACAAACTGATTGCTGCCAGAGAGGAGGGACATAAAAAAGGTGAAGGGAAACAAGCGGTATAAACTTGCAGTTATAAAATAAATAGGTCAAAGGGGTATAATGCACAGCAGAGGACACATAGAGTCAATAATCTCATAACTTTGTATGGTGACAGCGGGTTACTAGACTTACGGTGATCACATGGTAAGGTATATAAGTGTAGAATCTCTATGTGGTACACCTGAAACTAGTATAATATTTTTGTCAACTATATTTTAATAAAACAAACAAAAAACAAGACAGCCTTCCAGGATCCACCCTAGACCAAATGACCCATGTTCTATATCTTTAGGGATGGGATCTGGGACTCTGTATGTTAATCAGCTTCCTAAGTGATTCTGTATGTATGCAGCAGTTTGGGGGTTATTGATGTAGACTGGGGGTTCTCAGACTCTAGCATGCAGCAGAACCACCTGGAGGGCTCCTTAGCACACAGATTGCTGGCCCCACCTCCAGAGTTGCCAGTTCAGAATCTGGGGATGGTGGTGGGGGGGGGGGGGGCTGTAACAAGTTCTTTGGTGACACTGCTGGACTTAAGGACCACACTTTGAGAACCACTGCTATAGACAGAGAATCTCTCTTCACCCGGCAATGTCTTAAAAACTAAGCAAGTATAAAATCCACTTATCATTCTGTTAAGACAGTGGATTGTAATGGTGGCACTAGATCTTCTATTTTGAGATTTGGATCTTGGGTAGAATTTAACAAGTGTAAGTTAGCTTGGGACTTTTTGAAAGCTTTCTTTTCTTTGCCTCTTAATGATTCTGCTTCCTATACATTTACTGTGCTGGTTCAATGGTTCTGTTTACCTCGGCCCAGTGCTGGCCCTGTGACTGGGGAGAGGTTTTGCATCTGTATGGGATCCACTCCTGGCTCCAACTTAAATCTACATAACATATGCAAAGGTTTTGATAACCAGTTTAACCAGTAACCAGTTTAACTGAACGTTCCCCCATCCCAACGGACAAAGCCGAACTCAGTAAAAAATTCCACTATAGGCCAAAACAATTTACATCCTGGTTAGAAAATATAAAACTTGAGACCAAACAAAGACTCGACACAGGAGTTCGCAGTAGTTTCCAACAGACTCTGCCCAGCGGACTCTTCTCTGTTTCTACCTGACTCACGAATGCTTTCACAGCCCGTGAGCGAGCAGACACAACACATTCACATACCTAAATGCACAGGCTTCCACTACCGTATTGCCCAGATGACTAACACCCACGACCTTTTTTTTCATCTTGTTAAATAACTTGGAGTTTTAAATTGACAACATGAAAAGGGATCTCACCTGGCCAGCCCTAATCTTATATATTGTCCCAGTTCCAAGTTTATAGTATCACCAGACGTGTCCTTTTCTCCTGTTTGGTGGTGATTTGCAGAAAACTATTCAGCTTTGTGTTACCTTGGGCTCAAAAACAAAAGCCAGCCCTGTTCTTCACTTGCCATAAAGAGATACCCTGCAAAAAATGCTTACCCATAAAAGAGAAACCTGAAAATATGCTGAAATTCAGAAAGTGTTATTTTGGGGAGCTTTCTGGGACAGGATGTCCCCATCATCAGCTAAAGGAAGCTCAGCTTCTGATAAACACAATTTTGCCTTGCACAGATCAAAGGGAGCCATTTCTTGAAGGAAAGGATGGAAATATTTGATGAGGCCCTTTTGCAGACTCCCCGTAAACAGGATAAGCCCTATCAATGAAAGCTCACACTCAGCCAGGCCACCAGGAACAATGGAGCAGCAAGAAAAGTAGGTAGAAAGGAAAGAGCCTCAGAGAGCCCGGGTCCTGACAAGATTGTTCTGCTAAGAGAATGGCTGTAAACAGGATTAGCTGTAATGAGATTATCAACCCAGGACCTAGAGGTCTCAGCTGGAGAGTTCAATGTTGCATAAAGAAAAGACACAGAAGCAGTTTGTAGAGTGAGAGGATTACAAAGCAAGGGGTAAGGGCTTTCCCTTCCTGGTCCCTCTGGTCCAGGGATGCCATCTCTCCTGGGCTAAAACATGAGTCACTGTAATTACAAATATTGCTTTGCAGGAGCAGAAGAACCAGCAGCAAAAGCACGAGAGTAGTGGGTCTCAATCAAGGGACGTTGGCAATGTCTGGAGACATTTTTTGTTGTCACAACTGGGAAGGCGGGTGCTCTTTGCATCTAGGGACAGAGGCCAGGGATACTGCTCGACATCCTACCATGCACAGGACAGCGTCCCAACAATACCCTTTTCTGGGTCCTAAACCTCACCCAGACCTATGGCCCTGACAGAGAATGAGCAGGCTTCCCCAAGAACTGTGCTTCCAATAAAAGAGCATGACTTAGACATAGAAATGGGTCACAGAAGAAACAAAAAATAATGACAGAAAGTGAGTCAGGGATACAGGTTGTATAAATACGACACTTTTCCATTCTCCTTTCTATAAAATAAACTGGGGGCCACGCCTAGGTCTCCAGGAACTACAGGTTGAAAACCACTGCCTTAACATCCTAGAGCTAAGAGAAGCATTTTTGGTAAAGTGATCCCAAATTTGACTTTAAGTGTTCTGGCACCAATATTAAAAGGGTACCCAGCCCAGTCACAGAATCCATGGGGTATAAGAATACCAGTAGATGTGGAAGACTTCCATTTGCAGGCAGAAGCAAGGATCTGGAGATTGGAGGGCAGGTAGAGACCTAAGGCACAGCTCAGAGTCTTCGTTAGTGTAGAGGGCTTATGTCACAGGTGGTCTTTGAAGCTGTGGGAGTGGATGAAATTACAAAGGGACAAAGGTAGAGTGAGAAGAGGTCTGAGCATGGAAAATGGCAAGCAATTCTGCAATGTCACTTAACTTTTTATGTGTAGCTGATGTTCTCCATTCTACTGCAGGTTCTGTACTATTAAGGGCAGGTTTAGACACTTAAATTTTTTTTTTTTTAATCCTCTTATGGCTTGGACAGAGTAGATACTTAAGAATTAAATGTAGTAAATGAATTAATTAAATAAACCTCCATCATTAAATTCTCCATCATTAAACTTCTGGAAAGAGCCTTCTTTTTGCCTCCATTCCCTTTACTTTTTTTTTCTTTTTTTAAATTTTATTGGGGAATATTGGGGAAGAGTGTGTTATTCCAGGGCCCATCAGCTCCAAGTTGTTGTCCTTTAGTCTAGCTGTGGAGGGTGCAGCTCAGCTCCAAGTCCAGTTGTTGTTTTCAATCTTAGTTGCAGGGGGCACAGCCCACCATCCCATGTAGGAGTCAAACTGGCAACCCTGTTGTTGAGAGCTCATGCTCTAACCAACTAAGTCATCTGGTTGCCCCTCTGGCAGCTCAGCGGCAGCGCGTAGTTTTCAATCTAGTTGTGGAGGGCGTAGCTCACTGGCCCCTGTGGGAATCGAACCGGCAATCCTGTTGTTCAGAGCTCCCACTCTAACTGAACAATCCAGCCTTTCCCATTCCCTTTACTTTTAACTATTTGAGTTCCACCCCCATCCCGGGACTGAAAACTCTCTTTAGCAAATTGTCTGACTTCTGCATTGCCAAATCCATTGGTCTGTTCCTGAGAATCCTTCTGCAAACTGAGCATTCGGCACTGTGAACACCCTTCCTTCACTTACCAGCTGCCTCCCATAGTTTCTAAATCACTACGTTTTCTTGGGGTTTTGTTTGTTTGTTTGCTTGTTTTTCCAATCTGCTTGAATATTACTCTTCAGCCTCCCTTGCTGGTCCTGTTCCTCTCTTGGTCCCCTGAAAGAAGATTCTTGCTCAAATTTCTTTTTGTCTCTCTCCTCTCCTTTTTCAAACTCTACCATGACAATCTCATCCAAGGTCTCAACTATGGCTTCTTTGAGGATGACTTGGGAATCTAAGACTCAAGCCCTGATCCTTTTGGGCCTGGTCCTCTGGAATTGAGGGAAGGAGCAGGCACCTTTGAACAAAGTGGCCAGTAGCCCTGGGTTGATGCTGGAAGCACACACTGGTCTGATGAAGTAGACCAGCATGGAGGTAGAGTGGGGAACACAGAAGGAAGATTGACGTTGGGGGTGGGGCAGTCAACCAGGGTACAAACTTGAAGGACTGGAGTAGAAATAGGAAGGGGGAGAGATTTAAAGTCTGGTGTCAGTTCAAGATGGCTCGTACCGACCCCGAGTTCTGATCATGACACAGCTCTTGCATGGGTAGTGCACTCCTTATAGAGTACTGACTTCCAGACCATATTTCCACAAGGCTTTGCCACATCACTCTCCTGGGTTCTCTTCGTCCTTCCTCCATGCTCACTTGGCATTTGGTCTCCACCACTCTGCACTTGGCTTGCTTCTTTTCATTTCTTTTTTCATTTTGCTGGCTGATATCCACTCCCATGGCTTGAGATACTATTTTTAGGTTGGCACCTCCCAAATATGTATCTCCAGCCTATACTCCAGAACTGTAGTTCTATCTACAGATTCCATAAAAACCTAAAAATCAACATTCCCCAAACAAATCATTATGCCCCAAACTGAAGCCATTCTCTTCTTCTCCAAGCTGACTGTTCCTCTGCTTGTGTCCTTTCTCTTGATAATGATACTGCCAGCCACCAATCATCCCAGCCAGAAACTGGAGAGTCATCCTTGACTCATCTTCCTTCATCCATCCGTAAGTCAATTTTGCCTCTTAATTATTTGTTCATTTGGTCACACTTTTCTTTCTCCATTGCAAATTTCTTGGTTATCCCCCATCATGTCTCACCTGGATATTTCAGCCATTTTTTAACCAGTCATTTGTGTCCAGTTTTACAACCCCTGCGATCTGACCTCCATGCCACTCTATAATTTTCAAAGTAGAAAGTTGATGATAATACTCCACGGTTCAATGACTTCTCATTTCCTACCACCAGATAAAATTTAAACACGATCCCTAGCACACAATCTCCTTCCTGATTTGCCCTCTTCCTTTTAAGTTTATTTATAGCCCTTTCCGAGTACTAAGTACCTCATGCTTCATCTACAACTAGTGGCAATCTCCTGAATAGCCATGGTTTCGTAATTCCTTGCCTTTACTCATGCTTGTTGCCAGCTGGAATGACCTTTCCTTGTATCCTGGGGGAGGCCAACTCATCCTTGAAAACTCAGTTCTTGTATCAGCTGCTCTTTGAAGCTTCTTCTGACCTTTTCTTGTTTCTCTGTACACGTCTGCTACCACACCCCTGTACATACCTGTAATCTAGTACTTAGTGGACTGAATTCCTCGCTTAGGCTTTTGTCTTCCCCACTAAAATCTGAGCTCCTGGAGCACATGTTCTTGTCTCACGGTTCTCTGTCCTTCCTAGCTAGCATAGCACTGCTAAAACTGTGTTCTTCAGAGTTCTAGTCCCACAAGTAAATAAAAGGCATCCCTCACATGAGAATCTATGGTCAAATATGTTTGACAAAAGCTATATATTTGATAATCACATGAGCTCAGGGAAATCTTTCAGCAGAGACCTGTGATCTGGTTTAACTCAGTCCCTCCAAACCTCAGGGCAGGGGAAGAGCCGTAAGCAGGTCCTTACAACACAAGAGCAAAGAGCAAAGATGGAATGGGGCCCGGGGTGACCTGGGAGAACAGAGGAGACGCTGCCCAGGCTCAGGGGCTTAGGCAGCACTGCTGGAGGAAGTGATCTTCATCGCTGACGCTAGGACAGTCACCAATTCAATCCCCAGCAAGGGAAACACGGGTATCCTAATACCTCCCGAGACTGAACTTCTGGATTGGATGTGAACATCAGAAGAGTTTACTATGTGAAGAAAATCAAGTCTTCCAGCATGTTCTCTTCTCACATTCATTCCTGTGGTCAGACTACAGCTTTGAACTGGCCTGCCCCAGGCTGAATCATATCTCTAAACGCAACTCACTTAACATCTTCCATCTATTATCCTATTGTTGTTGTGTTTTCCTGTGACTGTCTTAGTGGTCTCCCATCACAATACTTTAGGCTTCCCGGGGGGCAGGCACGGGTCATTCACTCTGTTCTTGACTGGAAGTTCCAAGCACACAGTGGGCACCAAACAAATGTTTATCAAATGCAGGAAATACAAGCACAATTTATTATTTCCTATTTGCATTGAGGCAGCAGAGATACAAATGTGATGACGCACAGCCCGAGTTCAGGTACCTGGAGGCCCGGGGGGCGGGGGGGGGGGGCATTTTCTGCACCTGCTGAGGCTGAGGAAGCAGACCCTTTTCATTGGTTCCTATTTAACTCCCAGACCCTGGATGGCAGAAAGAAGCAGAGAAGCGCCTCTGACTTGGTTATCCAGTACATGCCCCGAAAGAAGGCCAATTGGTTTAAAGACATCAGGCTATATTTCCAGCTTTGCACAGAGGCAGTGCAGCATACGGGTTTATGCTAAGCATTGCGCTCAGTGCACATACTGGAATCCTGGCCTCACCACTTGCTGTCTGTGTGACTCTGGGCAAATTACTTGATCTCTCTGTGCCTCAGTTTTCTCATCTATAAAATGTGGATGATAATCATAGTACCTACCTCCTAGGACTCTTCTGAGGACTAAAAGATTTACAATACATGTGGAATTAAGAAGAGTGCCTGGCATGTAGCAAGTGCTACCAGTATATGTTTGTAAAATCAGTCAATCAATATTAGTGGGGGCAGATCCAGGATGAGACAATAAATCGTGACCAGAGAGTGAAAATTATCTGCAGTGCCAATACACATTGTTTAAAAATTGTAATTAAAGCTAGTACTTCTATTGCCTGATTCCATTCTCCCAACAACCTACAAAGTGGGTATTATTTCATGTTTTACAGAGGAAACAGGCTCAGAGGCTAACATTCTCAGTGCTGTATAGCTCCACACTCGGTGATGGAACCAGTTCTCAAATTCATGCCTGTCCCACTGCCAAGCCCAATCCTTTCTTATCAAGTGATACTTTCTCTTATAGGGGTGTTTCGGTTAGAGGCAACCCAGTACCTCCATGACTTACTGGTCGGGACGTGGTTCATAAGCGTCTTAAATCACACAATTCATGTCAGCTCACGTATATGCGGTGTTTTCCTGAAAATAAGACCTAGCCAGACAACCGATTATCTCCAATGTGTCTTTTGGAGCAAAAAATAATATAAGATCCGGTGTTATATTATATTATGTTACATTATATTATATTACGTTACGTTATGTTATATTACATTATATTATATATTACATTGCATTACATTACATTACATTATATTATATTATGTTACGTTATATTACATTATATTACATTATATTATATTATATTATATTATATTATATTATATTATATTATATATTATTTTTTGCTCCAAAAGACACATTAGAGCTGATTGTCCGGCTAGGTCTTATTTTCGGGGAAACACGGTGTTTAGAACTAATTAGTACTTTTATTGGAAAAGTTGTACTTGCACATGATTTTTTTTTCTTTCACACACTACAATGAAAAGCAAGCCTCTTTCCTCCTTTACCTTTTCCACCCTCACCATTTTCATTCCCCAAAGTCTTGGACAACATTTCAAAAACAAATGCATAGATCATTTTACTAATAGTTATTTTGTTGTTTATTGTGCACTAACTCTACCTTTATCTCTTGAGAGGATGTCTCTTTTAGAAATGATCAATGTATTCATAAACATTTTTTAAAAATACACAAATGAGATCATGCTTTCATAGTGATACAGACTTCATTGCTTATATCCCCAATGTACAGATGAGGAAAGAGAGGCACAGGTGTGACTCAGCAGCTCACCACAAAATTCTCCTGGATGTCTGCCTGGGCTTCTGTCAGATCCACTTGGTTGAATTTCTATTCAGTATTATTCCTGAGGTCTTACTGTAAAGCACATGTTCTTTGGGTTGCCCGCTTATCTCTAAGTTGAAGAAGACGTGTTTTTTCTGTTTGTTTTCTCAACCTTCAGCTTCCATGACCTTTAAAAAAAAAAAAAAAAAGTAAGCACAAGCTGAGCTAGTCTAAAAGCAGCCTGTTTGTAACATGATATGGGACCTGGACGGCAACCAGCTAAACCTTGGTGTAAGGTTCTCCAAACACATTTCAACCATTTTTCCAAGTAGCAATTGGTTTATTTCCATTGAAATACTTGAAGATGCTGAATTAACAGCATGTTTCCTAAACTATTGAATGAACAGTGGTAAATGGTAGTTACATATGTCAGAAGGGGAAATAGAGAGCTAATGATTTTTTTCTTTTTTTCTTTTGAAGCTTAAGCACATTTTAACATTCCTTGTAGTTAGCCAAATGCCTTTTTAAGGGTAGAATTGGATAATACAACATTCTCATAGTCCACAGTTTTTCGTTTTTGTTGTTTTTTTTAAGATTGGTAATTGACGGACCAGATAAACTTTAACATCTCTTTCTGCTTTAAAATTTATGATTCTCTATTAAAAGAAAGTCATTTGCTCCCTAAACCTGAAAACCCTGGTGAATTATGTAAACCAATTCTTTAAAGTGTTTCTGAATTGTTTTTGTTTGTTTCAAAGAATTTACTGCACATATGTAATATATATATATATATATATATATATATATATATATATATATATATATATATATAGTATTAGGTTGGTGCAAAAGTAATTGCGGTTTAAAAGGTTAAAAATAACTGCAGAAACCTCAGTTACTTTTGCACCAACCTAATATCACACATTGTTTTACCGAAGCCATAACTACCTTTGCCATTGTAGACATAATCGGTGATCTTTCTGTATGAGAATATCATTAAAAAACACAGATGAAATGATGGTCCCCTCCAAACCTAAATGGTAGAATTATGTGATTTAAATTGTGGAGTTAGGACTAATCTCTTAGGCTTTAGAAATTGCTCTCACTCATCCTCTCTAGCCTCCCTTTTCTCTTTTATCTAAGGAGGGAGAGTGAGGTGGGTAAATATGACTAAATTTATGAGAGTTGAAGGAAACGCAGTATAACTCTTAAAGTCCTACTTTAATGCCTATGACTAATGAAACATTAATTATAGTGTTACATAAATCTTGAGGAGATTTCCAAGCCGTCTGTTTTTCTTTTTATTCTAGTAACTCACTATCCAGGAGTTCTACCCTATCAAGAATAGCTTCTTCTCATTCGCTGTCCTCAACCGTCCAATCCAAATGTGACATTTTCAACCTCCAAAAGGGGCGTTCGGTTCCCTCCCCACCCTTCCACATGTCTCTGTTCTTCTCCCAGCCCCAACCAATATCTTTCCTCTTCTTGGAGCATCTGAAACGGCTCCCCACTGCCTAGCTGCCTGGAATTGCTCTCTTGGTCCAGAGCTGTAGTGTGACCCCAGAGGTCTCTCCCACCACCCCAAGCTGGCCCAGAGTCACTGTCATTGTGACCACTTTTAGGGTTTTTCTTGCTGCCTTGTCCAAAATTCCCATCTCCACCAATGTCTTCACCAGCATGGCCATACTTGCCTTCCTCTGCCAATCATCACAAAAGCCACGCCCTCCTAGTCACCATCAAATTCTCCATAAGGGCTTCTGCTGCTATCTCTAGAACATGTCAACTGGGGTCATTTGGACCCCTGCTCTGGATCATTCGGCAATGTCTGGAGACATTTTTTGTTGTCACAACTGGGGAGAGGAGTACTCTATCGGTATCTAGGGGGCAGAGGGCTAGGGTGCTGCTAAACATCCTGTAATGCACAGGACAGCGCCTCACAACAGAGACGTCAGTAGAGCCTAGGTTGAAACACCCTGCTCTAGGAGACACTGCAGGCCCTTCTTCTTTCCTTGTACCTTTGACAGAAAGACAAAAACAAGACTAAACAAAATCTGTCCTCCAGGCACATCCCTGAAAACTGCTGTTCTCTTCCTCACTTCTCAGCTCAGGATTGGAGAAGTCAAGCAGGGTCTGTGAGAAGCAGCCTTTCCATTCCCCACGTGGGTCCTTCTCTCCCACCTGGGCAGGGGCGGCAGCAGAGGGACTCCATCTGGGCAGAAGAACCCATTCCGATCAGTGGTTTGCAACCCTAGCTGTACATCAGTTTCATGTCATTTCAATTTTTAAAAAATATTTATAATACAGACACTCAAAATTCAAATTAAATTGGTCTGGGATGGGGTCAGGACGATATTTGTTAAAATCTCCCTAGATAATACCAATGTGCAGCCAGCGTTAATAACCCCCTGGACTGGCAGCCTGCTCAATGGAGGGAGACCTCCCCAAAGAGCTGTAGGGAAGTACTCTTCTGGGACCATTAGCATTATCGGGCATCCAAACTTCCAGGAGGAGGGAAGTCTTTTAATAGTCAGGTCAGCCTGGCTCATCAAGGCAAATTCAGATTATTTGAGGGTCTTTGTTCAGAGTCTTTCTAAATCTCAAACTGGGGCTTACGCTAATTTTAAATATTTATCAAAACCAGGAAATGAAGGCAAATCAAAGATTAAAAGCTATCTTCATAATTAAGCACTGTTTGCTAGCTATTTATTTGTCTTGGGGAAAAATGTTTCTTTCCTCTCATAGAATGATAAAATAATCCTAAACGAAAGCTTTGCAATGAAGTATGGTTTATGAAAAATAATGGGATAGTATCATAAATCACAAACATTGTCTCTATGAAATATGACCACTCTAATTCTGTACATTTCCTTCCTATTTCAATACAATGGAGTCTTTACAAGACAAATTAATTTAGCATTAACCTTGGGATCATTACTCTGCTTTCACTGATGAAACTGATAAAATAAAAATACTTCTCAATGCTCAGGAACCTCATTAAATAATCTGTAACATAGCTGAATCATATCTAACTTTGGGTTTTTTTCTTCTTTTTCTTCAGCCACACACTCAGCATTCTATAGAAGAATAAACATTGGACCCAAGTTGGGAAGCCTGGAGTTGAGTTCACGTCTTGGTATGACTTTAGTAAGTCATTTAACTTCTCCAGATGATTTCCTTGTTAGGAATGTGCTGGTGTCACCAGGTGATACATAAAATTCTTTTCAAGTTTGAATTAGCAAGAAGGCAGATTACCAGTTTGACAACACTAAAGAACAATGAAGTGCCTGGTTTATTGCCTTGGCATACAGTGTGGAAACATGGTCTATACCAATCAATAAAAGCGTACCGAGTACTCTCTCCACAAAAAAAAAAATGTGGGGCATTGCGATGGAGAATTCAGAGAAACAGTAATTACATTTCCATGGTTTTACTATCAATGCAGTTATAATTTAGTAGGAGACATACAGTTACATCAGATAAAAACATTTAGAAGTACCAATTGGTATTTCATTAAATCAGCAAACATTTATTGGAAACCTAATGCGTGAGTTAGATCATAGATAACAATGCTAATACATTTAGGGAGAAGTTGTGACTTTTCTTCCTTTGTATAAACTGCAGCAAAACACTACATTAACACTTCAGTTGGTGGCATGGTGTTATCTACTGTCTTGAGTATCTTTCAAGTATCTAACTTAATGCTGTGGAAATAACACGTATTTATCTGATTCTTGGGTAATTGTAAAAATTCTCTCCCAATCATCTGCTCCTCCGGCTGAGATAATCAACCTGAGCTGGTCCCTTGAATGTTTCTAAGTTGAGAGCTGATGGTCATCAATAATTTGGTAGCTAATTTAATTAAATACGCATTCATTGAGTATTTAGAAGGATGTGTGCATCTCAAGCATTGTGTAAAATGCCGGCGATACAGAGAGTAAATATTATTTATAACTTGCCTATATAGTTCATAGTCAAGCAGGGAAAAATACAGGGAAATAATTGAATTGTGGTCCACAGTGATAAACGTACACTGTGTGTTTATCTGTTCAATGGGTCTGTTCAATATTCAGAGGTAGCTCATGTATTCATTCATTTAACAGATATGTATTTAGTGCCTATTTCCTCTAGTCACTATCCAAGTCTTTTGTATATACTGGGGGGGGGGGGGGGGAGGGACCAGACATAGTTTCTAACCTCCAATGGTGCCCACAGATTAACAGAAGAATAGACAATAAACAAGTGAACACATGAATAGCAAAAACAGTGTGTAATTTCCAGAAGTACTAAGTTCTATAGAAGAAACAAACAGGGCGCAGTGATAATGGAAGAGGTGGACCTACACCCTCAAAGTGGACTAGAAAGGTTTCTCAGACATCTCAGCTGAGGCCTGAAAAACAGAAGAGCCCATCACACAAAGAGCGGAGGCGAGAGTCCCCAGATCAGAGGCCACAGCGTGGGCTAAGGCTCAGAGACAGAAATGAACACAGTGTGTCAGAAGACCAAACCGGATGCTGTGTTAAAGAGGAGAGTGGTGGAGATAGGGCTGGAGGCAGACCACGCAGGGCTGTGTGGACCACGGTGAAGAATTTTATTTAAAGCCCAATGAAAAGCCAACAGAAGATATTAAATTAGGGATGGCAATAAGCCATTTCGTTTTGAGAAAATGACTCTGGATGCTAAACAGAGACTATGTTGGAGTAGAACATTTGTGGTTATGGGACGACCATGTAAAAGGTTGAGGTACCTGGACTGGGCTGGTGGTAGTAGGCACGCAAAACAAGTATGGTTGGATTTGAGGTTTATTTTGGAGAAAGAAACAATAGGATTGTGACAGATGCGGGGGGAGTGAGGGAAAGAGAAGACTCCTGTGAAGGTGTCGAGGAGGCCGCTGCACACACAAGCCTGCATCTTGGGGAAGAGTACAGGGCTGGGGACAGAAATGAACAAGCCTCTGACATCTGTACGCTATCAAAGGAGAGCAACAGATTTCTAATCCCTCATGGAATTAGAAAGAGAGGGAGCCCTCCCTGTCTTGAGTAATTCCAACATTCATAGGAGCTAAAAAATGTGCTATGTTCAAGGTCCCTTCAAGGGTTTATACACAGATGACCTGTGTATAAAAAGCAACATGGTATAAAGGAATTGGTCAGGATATAGCATCAATAGTTTTCTTATTTCATAAGGAGAAAGATGAGAAAGTTACAAAGCTGCTTGATACACAGGGGAGGAACTATGGCAGATTTCCTGGGAAGCTAAGGAAACACAGGCGTCAGACTCCTTCACTCGCACGGGCCCCTTATAAGCCCCTGGCTATAATTTTTTATTCGTAATTTAGTACTTGTTTTTCTAGAGGGCCTCCAAATTATATAAGCTCCGGCCTCACAAAGTCTGACTCTATCGCTGGTGGGGAAAATTAAGGAACAGAACAGACAATCAAAAACCACCAGGGACCTGACAATGGTTGCTGATGGGGTCTTTTTATAATACTACCTCTGGGTTGGGACAACTACAAGTTGTGGGCAGATGGATTCTTTGAAGGAAAGCTTTCATGTTCAAAGCTACTTCCTGACCTATTCCCATGCACCGTCAGCAGAAGCACGGTGACAGCACCGGGCAGGAGAAGGATAAGGCCTAAGCCAGGGCTGGGACAGTGGAGTTGAGCCATGAGCACCACTCTGGCCACCGGAATACCTTGTGGGCAACCAACGGAGTGGACCAACCTGGGCAACCAAGAGAATGCTTAGTTCTTCTAACCCAGGTAGTTTGAAAAAGGGAAGAAAAAGTAAACATGGATAGGCAGGCTGGCTACATAATCTGGAGAGCCCAGTGTAAAATGGAAATACGGGTGGACCTCTTGTTCAAAAAGTATTGCAAATTGCAAGATAATGACAGCAGAACATAAAAGAAAGAGGCTGGGAGCCTTCTGAACAGTGGGCCCTATTGGGCTCCACAGGTCACACACCCATGAAGTCAGCCCTGGGGAGAGAAGAAAAGTTATGGGCAGGGTTGTCACATTTTTGGGCAGGTACTATATTCTGGACACAGGGCAAGACATTCACGATCCATGTTATCTTCCCAACAACTCTGAGAGAAATATTGCCAACATTTCAGAAATGTATTACCAGCATTTGAGAAAAAGTCTCAGAAAGGGTTATTTGCACAAACACATGCAGGTAGGATGTTTGTGTGAGCTGAAGGGGAGGGAAAGAAGAGACCGGAAGTCCTTGCCCAAGTATTTAGAACCAGAAATATTCGGGCTTCTATCATTAAGCTCATTTAACAAGCCACGTTGTCAAAATGGCTTGATTACGATTGTTGCGACCCATGACTGAGGCAGTAAATAGAAAATTGAAAACACCATCATCCTTTACGATGTCCTTGAACCATTTGGTTTTGTGCTACTGTGAAGAGTTGTCATTCCAACAAAAGCAGACGCCTTTGCTTTTGTGAAAGCTTCCAGGCTTTCGGTTATTGTATTTAGCTACTCTGGTTGGCATAGGGTTAAATGACGATTGCTTTATTTGCAATTTATTTATATTAAAAGTGAAAGGTCAAGTTCACACAGGGTGAAATAAAGGACTCTGTATAAACATGCACACAAACGCAAGTGTTCCCTGCCAAAAATATCCGAACAAACCAAACCAGAGACAAGAAATACCTCCTCAGCTCAAAGGATACAGTTCTACCTAGCCTCTTCAATGGATGAAAAGAAGTCTTGAAATTCAAGACTGAACTCAATCAAACACAAGCTTAATGTTGTTCCTTAGTAGATGCAAAGTTGTGGGAGAATTGCTACTTATCTGGTTAATTTGAGCACTGTGGGCACCCACATTACAGACGGAGGCCAAACACATCTATTAAGGAATTGAAATTGTCAGGTATTTCGCTGTCTTCAGAGTCACCTGAACACTGTCCTGTTGTCACTCATGCTTCTCTATTTACACACATCTAAAAGGCATAATTAAGATTCCTTTCATAGAAAGGAAAATTACTTTATTACTTGAGTACAAACATACAGACACGTGCTTATACGTGGTCTTCAAACATCGGTCGGTGTTCTTAGCCTTTATGATATTTTAGCAAGGAGAGTGACAGTAGGAGCTGAATATGCCTGAATCCCCGAGATGACAGATGTGTGATTTTTAAAGTACATGTGGAGCTGACATGGTTATCACCAAGGAGTCATGGCTTCATATCAATATGAGGAACTGGACCTGAGCCCATAATGCACCTGTGCCAACTCTGTGGCCCTAGAAACTGGTGAAACAGGTTTGGTACTTACTTTGATCTACACACATGAAACTCAGGGCTTTCACTGAAAGGAGAATTTATAGGATTGTGGTTCTGGTCCCTTTTCTGAGAAGGGAGGAGATGGAAATTGGCAACTTTTCTTTCACCCATCTGAAATTGGCAACTTTTCTTTCACTCTATATGAAAGTAGCAGGCAAACCTACGAATTCAATTGTTCAATATAAGGAAACAGTCCTGCATAAAGTACAGGGAACAGGAGACAGGATATTATGCTAAGTGAAATAAATCAGACAGAGAAAGACAAATACTGTATGATATCACTTACTATATGTGGAATCTAAAAAAGCTGAACTCAAGTAAACAGAGACTAGAATGTTGGTTAACAGGGGTTCAGAGGTGGGGAAAATGGGGCGATATTGGTCAAAGGCACAAATTTCCTGTTATAAGATGAATATGTATTGGGAATCTAATATACAAGACAGTGACTATAGTTAACAATACTGTATTACATATTTGACAGTTGGGAAGAGAGCAGATCATAAATGTTTTCACCACAAAAAAACAAATGGTAGTTATGTGACATAAAGGAGCTATTAGTTAACTCTATGGTGGTAATCATTTTGCAATACTTAAATGTATCAAGTCAGCTCATTGAGTTATCAAATAAAAACTTTAAACTTACACAATGTTGCATGTTGATTATATACCAATACAATAGAAAAATAACATACGCTAAAAAAAATAAAAAGGAACCTGCCAGACTTTCCCAGAAGGGTTGTACCATTTTGCATTCCCTGGGGAATGTATGGAAGTTCCTGTTTCTCCACATCCTGGTCACTATTTGATTTAGTCAGTCTTTTTCACTGTAGCCATTCAAGTAGATGAGGTGTTGTAGTAACTCCTCAAGTTTTAAATTTGCATTTCCCTAATGACTAATCAAATTGAGCATCTTTTCATGTGCTTATGTGCCACACATATATCTTTGGGTTTTTTTTTTGTTTTTTTAATATTCACTTTTTTTTATTGGGTCCATTATTTTCTTATTGTTGAGTCTTAAGAGTTCTTTATGTATCCTGTATACAAGTTACATATATGCTTTGTAAATATTTTCTCCCAATGTATGACTTATCTTTTCATTGTCTTAACTGTATTTTTTGAAGAGCAGAAGTTTTTAATTTTGATGAATTCCAATGTATCAGTCTTTCCTTTTATTGGTCATGGCTTTGTTGTATTTAAAAAATCTGCATAACCTAAAGCTATGAAGGATTTCTCTTATGTTTTCTTTGAGAAATGTTAGTGTGTTGGGTTTTTATTGAGGCCTCTGATTCACTGGTATGTGATATGAGGTATGGGTTACAATAGTTCAATTGTTTTTTGTAAATGAATATCCAATTGTTCCAGCACCTTTTGTTGAAAACACTGTCCTTTCTCTAGTGAATTGTCTTTTTACCTTTGTTGAAAATTAGTTGCCCATTTTTGTGAGGATCTATTTTAGACTTCTGCTCTATTCCACTGACCTGTTTGCCTGTCATTACACCAACATCACGCTGTCTTGATTACTGAAGTCTTACTGTATAATAAGTCTTGAAATCAGTCGATAGTTCTTCAAGTTTGTCCTTTTTCAAAGTTATTTTGGTTTTCGGTTTAATTTGTTCTTTTTCTAGTTTCTAAGGTGAAGCACATATCATTGGTTTGAGATCTTCCTCCTTTTCTAATACAGGTGTTTTTGTGCTACAAAAATTCCCCTAAGTACTGCTTTAGAGGTATCCCATGCATTTTGATATGCTGTTTTAAATTTTATTTGCCTTCAAAGTACTTTCTAATAGTTTTGATTTCTTCTTCCCATGTGTTATTTAGATGCATGTTATATCGTTTCCAAATATTTGGGAAATTTTCCAGAGGTGTTCTGCTACTGATATTTAATTTTAATTGAAACTAACTCCATTATTATGGTCATAGAGTATACAAGAATATGCCAAGACTTGTTTGAAGGCTCAGAATATAGTCTATCATGGGTAAATATTCTGTATGCATTTGAAAAAAACTGTGTGCTCTATTGTTAGTTGGAGTGTTCTATAAATATCAATTAGGTCAAGTTAGTTGATGGAATTATTCATGTCTTCTTGAAGTCTTCTGACTACTTGTTCTACCAACTATTGAGAGTGATACGTAAATCTTTGGCTAATTGAAGATTGATCTATTTCTCCTTGCACTTGTATAAGTTTTTGCTTAGTCTATTTTGACGCTCTCTTATTAGATGCATAAAAATTTAGGATTGGTGTCTTCTTGGTGAATTGCTCTCTTTATATTTATGAAATGACCCTTCTTGTCCCAGGTAATATTCTTTTCTTTAAGTCTACTTTGCCTGATATTAATATAGTCACCCACCCCAGCTTTATTTTGATCAGCATTAACATGGTATATCTTTTTCCATTCTTTTACTTTTAACCAATTTGTGTCTTTCTATTTATAGTCGGTTTCTTGTAGGCAACAAATAGTTGAATCTTATTTTTTTTAATGCAATCTGACAATCTCTGTTTCTTAATTGGGGGATTTAGACCATTTATATTTTACACAATGACTAACATGGTTAGGTTTAAATAATTCATCTTATTTTTTGTTTTCTATTTGTCTTATCTGTTCTTTACTTTTTTCTCCTTCTTATTTTTTTGTATTGTATATTTTTTATGATTCCATTTTATCCTATCTTATCGCCTTTGTTGGCTGATTAGCTAAAATTCTTGTTATTTTAATGGTTACTTTAGGGTTTATAGTATGCATCTTTAATTTATCACAGTTCAACTTAAAGATATAATACCACTTCATGAATAGTTCATTTCTCCACTTGTATCTTTTGTTCTATTGTTGTCATGCATTTTACTTTTACATATGTTATAAACTCCACTAAATTGTTAGTTTCTTGTTTAAATAGTAAATAATCTTTTTGTATGATTTAAGTATTTTTTATAATCTTAAAAATTTCCTCATGAAGTTACAATTTCTAGTTTTCTTCATTCCTTTGTGCAGATGCATATTTCCATCTGGCATCATTTCTCTGCAGCCTGAAGGACTTCAGTTAACACTTCCTGTAGTGAAGTTCTGGTCTGCTAATGACATATTGTTTTCAACTTTTTTGTCTGGAAAAGCCTTTATGTCACCTCTGTTTTAAAAGGATGATTTTGCTGTTGACAGCTTTTATTCTTCAGAACTTTAAGGTATTGTTCTACTGTCTTCTTGCTTACATTTTTTCTAACAAGAAATTTGCTGGCACCCGTATCTTTGTTAGTGAGTATATTTTTTATAATATATTTTTTGTATTTGCTTTAAAGATATTCTCATTGAAATTTGTTTAGAATAATTTGATTTTGCTGTGCCTTACTGTGATTTTCATAATTATTCTTGTGCTTGGAGTTCATTGTGTTCCTTGGATCTGTGGCTTTATGGTTTTCATCAAATTTTAAAACATTTCGGCCACTAACTCTACAAACATTACTTCTGTATTAGTTATTTATTGCTGTGTAACAAATTTCTCCAAAATTAAGCAGCTGAAAACAACACACTTATTATATCACTCTTTCTCTGGGTCAGGAATCTGGGCACAGCCTCGCTGGGTGCCTCTGGCTCTCATGAGGTTACAGTCAAGATATTGGCCAGCAGCCATTTCAGATACATTTCCAAACTGACTCACATGCTTGTAGGCATCCTTGATTCCTTGCCAGGTAGACCTCTCTCAGGATGGTCTCATGCTATGGCATATGGTTTCCCCAGAGAAAAGAGATCCAAGAGTGAGAGAGAAAACACCCAAAATAGAAACGAGAAATCTTTTTATAATCTAATATTGAAATTTACACACCATCACTTCTGCCATGTTTTGTTCATTAGAAGTGAGTTAATAAATTCCGTCCATATTCGAAAAGTGGAGAATATCAGGAGTCAAAGATCATGGGGAGGGGGGCATCTTAGAGGCTGCATATCCACTCTTCCTTCAGAAGCTGCAGTTACATATACATTAGGTCACTTGAAGTTGTCACAGCTCATTGATGCTCTGTATAATTTTATTCTTTTTAATTTCTCTCTATACTTCATTTTGGATAATTTCTCTTGCTATGTCTTCAAGTTCATTGAAGTTCTACAAAGTCTAAGTAGCTATTAGTCTAATCCAGTGCATTTTTCATCTCAGACATTCTACTTTTCATCTCTAAAAGCTAAATTTGGGTCTTTATTATATCTTCCATGTCCAGATTTAATTTTTAGAGCATATGGAACAGAATTATGATAATTGTTTTAATGTCCTTCGCTGTGATTCTAACACCTGTGTCAGTTCCAACTCATTGCTTTTTTCCCTCATATTTTCCTGCTTCTTGGTACTTTTTTATTGGAGGTCAAATATTGTGAATTTTACCTTGTTGGATTCTGGATAGTTTTGTATTCTTATAGACATTTTTTGTTTGTTTTAGAGCAGAGTTAATTGAAAACAGTTTGATCATTTTGGATATGCCTTTAGGATTTCTTAGGTGGGAATGGAATAGTGTTCTGTTCCCCACTACTGAAGCAAGGCTCATCTGTGTACCCTACCCAATGCCCCATGAATCATAATAGTGTTAGTGTATAATGGGAGAATAAGCATTATTTCCGGCCTATGTGACAGCTGCACATTGTCACTCCTTATCCTTTTGGGTGGTTCTTTCTCTGGTCTCCAGTAGTTCCTCACATGCCTGAACTTATCAGCTAAATACTTATTCAAAGGAGTATTCTCTCTAGAGTTTTTTCTCGGTGGTGCTCTCTCTCTCTATCTCTCTCTCTCTCTCTCTCTCTCCTCTTGATTCTGTCCTGAGAACTCTAATGGCCTTGGCCATCTCCATCTCTCTATCTCCTCAACTCAGGGTCTTCTCTGGGTTTCCTTTTCCTGCACAGTTCCTATAAATTATCTCCAAGTAGTGCGTTGAGACAATTGCAGGACTCACTTTGATTTTTTTCTGTCTCACATAGATCACTGTCCTTTCCTGATAATCAGTGTCTTGAACACCATTGTTTCATTTTTATTTTGTTTTGTTTTGTTTGGTTTGGTTTCAGTTGTTTCAAGAGGGAGAGTAATTCTAGTCCTCCACTGTGGCTGGAAGCAGAAGTCTGGTCTCCAGGCAAAACGTTTTGGGTGGACATTAGCAACCTTGCTGAAGTGGCATGCCAAACATTTCTTCTTTTCTTTCTTTGCAGTGGACAGGGATAGAGGAGAAACTTTGATGTGTATGGGAACAGGTGAGAGGAGAAGGAAACGATGGACTAGTTTTTCTGCAAGTTTAGAAGCTGCTTTTCAGAACCCCACCCATATATTGTTTCTCTAAAACTCGTCATGCATGCTGTCATTAGATTTCTGTCATTTGTGGTTGGAGGCCCACAGGTGTTTTGCTTAGAACCCAGAGCTATGTTACGGCCAGACTCTGACTAGTGTTTTAGAAGATAATCTTTCTTGGTTCATGTCTATGAGGTTAAATTAAGAAGCTGATTCTTCTCTATTAGGCATACCGAACCGTTATGGTGCTGTTCACCAACGGCCATTAATATGTCAGTGGCATCACTGTATAAATCCTATCTTCTGTCTGCAAAAGGAATACTGATTAGTTTGACTACACCAGAATCCAATTAGCTTTTCCTCTTCTCATCTAATTTTTTAAATGTAATTTTGTTAATGTGGATTTTAATAGTGATTTATGACAATAGCATTCCTTTACCTTCTCATGTAACCAGGTAAGTTCTTTTTGAGGTTAAAGTGCAGCAAGGGCTGTCTTGCCCATAATTGTCATTCTTGTTCATTTCCTGTTGTAGTATTTTGGATATATTTTTAATCTTCTACTTTTAATCATACTCAACTGCACCCATTCTCAGGCTGACTTAGTGTACTCTTAATGTCAGATTTTACAAAGCACACGTTTCCTGGAAAGGCTGCTCTTCTCTTCATTAGCCAGGAATGACAGGAAATGTTCATGTCAGCATTATGAGAACCATCATCTCCTACAGCCAGATGAAGAGAGTTCATACCAAGTTATGTAACCCAGAGGGTTTATCAAATGGTTTAGTTGGGGTCGAGGGACAGTATCAGCTTAAAAGCAGCTTGGACATTTCTAAAGGAGGGAGGAAACATTGGAAAACCCATCAGATTAAATATGTTTTCTGCCCTGGAATTTGTTATGAACCCTGACATTTGTCTTAGTCATACACCGACTTCCACAATCCTCATAGATAAGCACCAAGCAATTACCAGAAAAATGCTGCAGTGTGGGGAATGGCATGCTCGCAATCTGAAAGAGCCAATGTGCATCCCCAAGCCTCTACTAGAGACTCACTAAAACAGGAGGGAGAAACACATATGACAGCTTTGAGGAAGCTCCTTGGAATTCCAGGAACTTGGGGCAATCAAAATTGCGGTGGTTAGGAGCACAAGTTCACAGGCATGACTCCCTGGTTCATGTCTCAATTCTGCTACTTTCTAGCTGTATGAACTTGGGCAAATTACACAACTTCTCTGCTCCAATTTTGCCTTCTGTAAGTTGGAGTCATAATAGTATCTACATATAATTGTTGTCCTGTAATGTTTCAATATAAATAAGTTAATATATGGAAACACTTAGACCAGGGCCTGACATATATTCATGCTAGCTTCTATTATTCTTTTCTTGTTAAATAAGATGTATTTGACATACAATATTGTATAAATTTAAGGTGTACAATATGTTAATTTGATACATTTATATATTATAATATGATTGCCATTGTAGGGATAGTTAGCACCCCATTGCGTAGCATAATTATCATTTCTTTTTTTGTGATGAGAATAATTAAAATCTACCTCTTAGCAAGTCTGATGATTACAATACAATATTGTTGCTTATGTCTCTGTACTGCGCATTAGATGCTCAGGACTTCTTTCTCTACTAGCTGCAAGTTTGTAACCTTAAGTGACATCACCCCATTCCCCCACACCCCAGCCCCTGGTAACCACCATTCTACTCTTGGATCAAGGCTTTCTGATAGAAATTTGGTGTTCAGATTTTGAAGATAAAATACAAGAAAAATAGACTGCAGAATAGCTGATTGATACTTTAAAAATACTGGTTGCATGTTGAAATGATAACATTTTGAACATATTGGGTTAAATAAAAGATATGAACATTAGTTTCTCCTGTTTTTACTTTTTGAATATGGCTACTAGAACATTTTAAATAATACATGTGGCTCACATCATATTAAACAGTGCCGGGCTAGATTATTAGGGAGCTTATTTGCTCTGCTGAAATGTTTGCACTTTATCCTAAGAGCATTGGAAGAAACAGGATCAAATTTACATGTTACATATTTACATATCAGGAAATTTACCCTGGCAGCTGTGTGGGAAATGGGTTTGAGGGCTATAAAACCGGAGCTACGGAGATCAATGAATCGCAGAAATGTAGGCAAGAGAAAATCATGGTCTGAATTGTGGATGGCAGTGTGGCTGGAGGAAGTGGGTATAGTGGAGTAGTGGACTCCTCAGTGAGACCCAGTGAAGGAGTCCAGCTGGACTCCAGGGTATGTGGCTTGAGGAAGTGGATCGATTCTCTGATTCCCTGTGACAGAGTCTAGAGAACAAGAAGGAGAATATAATTTAACTGCCAAACTAAGTCCCTTTAAGAAAACCACCTTAATTCCTTCAGCTCAGTTAATCACCTTGCAGAGGCTTCCACAGCCAAAATATTGCTTTTAGGAACTATTGACTCTCCTATTCTTTTCCAAATCTGCTCCTAAATTAAAAAGCATGAAATTGAAGCAATGCAACTCCATGGGAAGAAAGAACACTGGCTTGGAACCCAGATACACCTGCCCCTGGACCTTAGTTCTGCCACTTTCTCGTTCTGAATCCTGGCACGTGAAAGACTCGCAGTCAGTTGTCTGTTGACCAGATGAAGTTTACTTAACTCCTCTGAGCCTCAGTTTCCTTATCTGTATACATGAGACAATTATTTCCACTGCAAAGAGTTATTTTGCGGATGAGTTCATCTCGTACATAAAGTGTCTGGCATTGAATTGATATTCATTAAATGATAGTATTTATAATTACGTTTTGGAATAAAATTAAAGCAAAGGGTGAAGCTTTTCATGGCACATTTCAAATACTGCACGTGGCCCACTTTGCTTTCAGAGTACCATCTTATATATTTCTGGGGCAATGGAGACATGGCCAGCGTACATCTATCTCCTAAATCTTGAGGTGATCCTAAACCCCAAACTTTTGTTCTGAGCAAGAAACCTTCAGCCTTCTCTCTAGCAAGTCTCCAAGCAAGGCTGTGTGATCACTAACAACACTGCCTTTGTTAATTGTCTTCTTTTCCTTGTTCTTCTTTCCTATCCTCTATGCCTCCTGGGAGAGAAATCTTAGAAACTCAAATGAAAAAGAGGACAGAAGGGATCTGAGCCAGAGCAAAGGTCTGGGATCACACACTGATTAACTAAGGTTGGTTGTTCTTGAAATGGCAGCTGACTCTATTGTATATTAGCTGAAAAGATCACCAACCGACCTGCCCTCCTTTCCACACTGAGTGTGTAGTGGCAGTCTGCAAATTTGGCTTAAACAAATATTTATGTATAAAGTACAAAAAAGAAAGCCAGTTGCTCTTATCTGTCTTCTAAGAATAACACAATTCTTCTTCTAAAACATTTTGCAAGGAACTAACACTCTCTCACCCACTGGGCTGTGGAAGGGGGTACTGCAGAGCAGTTAGGAAGAATGAGGCAGGCTGTGTAGAGGTGCTGATGACATGGCCAAGATATGGAAAGCTACTCCAGATGAGGACACTCGGTGTGATAATAGTCTCAGAGAACCAAGGTCCTGAACTTTCTTTTTTTTACCCTCTTTCTTCTGCCTCCCCCCACCCCTCCACTCCAGTTCATGCCGTTGTTTCTCAGTCTAGTTGTGTAGGACGCAGCTCCCTGGTCCATCCTGGTATTATGAGCCTTGTACTCCCCATGGCTGAGGCAGTCAGTCGCCAGTCAGCCGCTCATGGCAGCTCTCACTGGTTGCCGGCCACTCACGCTGGCCACCAGCAACTCATGGCGGCACATGGTAGCCCAGTGGCAGTGCACAGCAGCCCGTGGCACCTCACACCAACCTCCGGCTGCTTACAGCAGCCCAGCTCCACGGAGAGCTGTTGTTCAGAATCTTAGCTGTGAAGGGAGCAGCTCACTGGCCCATGTGGGAATCGAACTGGCGACCTCGGTGTTAGGAGCATGGCGCTCCAACCACCTGAGCCACCGGGCTGGCCCTTGAACTTTCAATCCATCAAACCAGTGTTTGCAGAGTGGCTCCACTGTATCCTGCTATATCTCATCCCACTGGAAGATATGATCCTGTGCTAAAGGACCATATCATTTGTCAGACCAACAAAACACAGACGTTAAATAAATAGAAATCAACTAAGCACTTAACTGGGTGATATTGACTGTAAGTGGAAGAAGAGTTTCCAGGAAAGGGAATCAATGTGGGAAGATGATGCAGAAAAGGTCTACATAAAGAAGATAAGAGGTTAACCAAGGTTGTGAAGGATGAATAAGATTTCAGTACAGGAACGAAGGAAAGACACTGGAAAGTGATAATGTGAAGCGGGGGGTTTCAAAGGCAAGGAAGTGCTGATAAGTAAGGGACATGATTCACTCAAAATCTCCCCTCACTCCACATCTCACTCAGTCCTCTGCTCGATTTTCCTTCTCGCTCAAGCTCCACCTCACAATTCTCTTCTGTTAACTTCAAAATCCCTCTTTCTTTATGTCTTGTCTTCACCACCCTTACTGATACATGGACCTAGACTTGTTGCTAATGTTTCACATATGAAAGTCATAACTTCCAAAGCAAAGCAGAAGACCCTGTGAGTTCCCAGCTCAGGGCTGACTGCCTGTTCAGGAACAAACCAGCGGCTGCAACTGCATGCGTTTCCCTCCACTGCAAGCCTCACAGAGGACCAAAGAGTTTCATCCTGGAATTTCTGAAGAAAAAAGGTGGGGGACCAAAATGTTGCTAACGACAATAAAAGAATCCTTGGGGGAGATTGAAGCTCTGAAATTGTGTCACTTGATGGCTAGCATTGAAGAGACCTATTTGTCTATCTTCCTTTTTCTTTCCTTCTTATTGTTCTTTTTTTTTTTTTTCCCAGAATTTTTCCACAGATGGGTTCATTTACAAAGAGAAAGCCAAGGTTTTGGCTACAACACCTTCACAAAATGAAGGCCTTTGAAAACGTTGGTCTGGATCGAGGCTTATGCTGCACCCCCACCCCCACCCTGTCCCTAAATTACTCCCTATAATTTGTTCAGCTTGATTCTACCCTGAGTGTCCAGGCGGTTGGGACCCACAGTCCCTTTGGACCATGAAGGGGGGGCATCTTTCCTCTCCCCTCCTCTCAGAGGATCTGAGGCGGCTGGCCTTCTGCCTGGCTATGCCAGAAAGTGGCATGACCACCGGGCGACTGTGGTCAACACAGGAAGAAAATCTCGGGTATTCACAGCTAAACTATGGTTTGAAAAATGCTGGCAACTAAGGGTTGGCTGGGTAAAGAAGCAAGAATAGCACAGAAATGCACTCTTTGACTCTGCTTCTCCCCAAAACAGGTCCTAAAAGAACCATAGAAAGGATCCCAATGTTTGTGGCTGGGCTAAGCATCTGTGAGGGCTGGGGCCAGGGCTGGCCCAGCCAGGAGTGTCCTTTGGGGTCTTCTTAGGGTAACAGAGGAATTCTCAGGGCCCCTCCTACTTCTAAGTAACATTTATTTTTGACCCTAAGAAAGACGCCCTGGAGCCCAGGACTTTCCAGTCTAGTTCAAAATTCCAGATGCCTCCTTCACTGGAAAGAATGTGGCAGCACTGTCCCCATTATTTTCATGCTCCCGTCACAACAGCTTGTGCTGGAGACCCTGGGACCTGCATCACCAGGCTGGGTAAGGAATCTGCCCACATTAGTTAGATTTTTTTCTTTCAATTGCTCCTGTCCACAGCGGAACAGGAGGAAGATGTGCGTCTGTCTTCCTTCCAGTACATGTGTGCGGCCTCTGGATAGCCAACTTCCTCCATCCTAACTCACCGCCTTCTGTAGGCCCCAAAGATCTGGGAAACAGACATAGGTGTTTTCCCCTTTCTGTTCCATCTTTTGTTTAAAGCAAATAGGCCTGGACATGGGAAAATATATTTGTAGCAAAAGATTGCACACTGGAATAGGGGTCACGTGCTCTATGCTCCTTAGTTATTTTTATTCACTTAAGAGAATCAGAAAAGCACAGGAGGCCCTCAGGACGTGCAAATTAAAGGTGGCAGCTGAAATTGGTACTTTCAGGAGCAGTTCCAGCAGGCTGATACCCTCCAGGCAAAGCATTTAAAAGGAGCTGAGGTTGCTCTAACCAAACTGAAGAACACCTAGGGAGAGCAGTGTTACTGCTCTGTATACTGCTCTCCCTAGGGAATTGTTAAAAAGGAACAATTCCCCTTTTCTTAGGACCAAGCATGCACACCATCTTCCAGCTAAAGAGAATTAGGAGGGTGACTCGCCCGGAAAGGGCATTCAATGTGTATAACCGGTTTTTCTGCCATAAAGACTGATGTTTAAAGAAAATCCTTTGGCAGGCTCATTGCAACCTTGTTTGTACCAGAGCAGAACTCTTGGTTATAAATATGGGAGGCATAATGAAAAGATTACGGCTCAGTGGCTGGGGTGCAAATTGGTCTGGGTTGTTTACTGCATGAGGAATGCCTTCCCTCCACCCTTCTCTCCCAGTGCAATCCCACACACAGAGGAGAATCCATGAAGACAAACACCTTTCCACGTCCCATTTCTCTGTTCCCCAGAGCTTGCCCCACTGTGTACCTGGCCCCCTGGAAGTGAGGAGCCACATCTGGACAGGAAGAGCAAGGTGGAAGGACGGCAGTGCAGGAAATGGGCTCTCTGATCCAGGACTGACTAGCCTGGTGGGGGCCTCATCTCATTCTGCACAATTTGGTGCTCGTACAGAGTTGGTGTTGGACTAGACATGAATTTGGGTCTGCTTCAGCAATCTCTGAGAGAGGAGAGGCAGTACTGCTGAACCATCCCCCTATCCACTCTGGACTGGGTGTGCATCTTTAGAGCCAGGCCAGTCTGTTCTACAAGAGGGCAATTAAATAGATGATTAAATCCCAGGGTTGGAATCCTGGCTCTGTCATTTACGAGCCCTGGGTCCTTGGGCAAGTCACTCGGCCTGTTTCCCCACACCCATTTTCAGTGAAGTTGAAATGAATGGAGGAACGTAAAGTATCATGTCTGGGACAGGACAGATACTAGGTCAGTGGAGGCTGTCACTAGCAGTTAGACACAAGAGGGGCAAACATAGGTAGGAAGGGCGATTCATTGCACTGTCTGTCGGTCTGTGGCTTTATTTAAGTTTATTTAAAATCTCTTTCCTGGCTTTTTTTTTGCTGAAGCCTCTGGTTTCAATCTCCCATCCTCCTGGGCCTGCTACTACCCACTGCCATTCTGATGCCAAGTCTTAGTGTTACCACTGCTTCTTCGTGGGCAGTTTAGTGTCCTTAATCCTTCTCTCCTCCACTCTCTGGCCTTGTCACTTTCCTCAAGAAAAGAACGCTGTATACCGAAGCACTGAAATGAGGCAAGAGTTTCCTCATGCATTTCGGAGTTACATTTTAAATCTCTGAATGCCTGATCTAGGGATTTCCGAGTCTAGATTAATGAGGCAATTTGCACATGGGTGCTTATCATGTTCTGTAAGAGCCAGGTTTAGATTTTAGTCTCCTAACCATGAAAGAAAGAGAAGGAAAATAATTCTATCATGACTCTGGCAGTAGACAGTGGCCTGAGTTGATTAATACAAGGGTCTGATGAAAGGACTATTGACAAAGATTTAGGCAGGGTATAGGGGAACCATAAGGGATAATTCAGGACCCCAGAGCAAGTAACAATTAGGGATACCGTGTTTCCCTGAAAATTAAACCTAGCTGGACCATCCGCTCTAATGCGTCTTTGGAGCAAAAATTAATATAAGGCCCGATCTTATTTTAATATAATATAGGACCAAGTCTTATATAACATAACATAACATAACATAACATAACATAACATAACATAACATAACATAACATAACATAACATAACATAACATAACATAGCATAACACTGGGTCTTAATATTAATTTTTGCTCCAAAAGATGCATTAGAGCTGATGGTCTGGCTAGGTCTTATTTTCGGGGAAACAACGGTAGTTAGTACCCCTAAGCCAAAGGAGGTCAGGTGAGGGGGCTATTACCAGAATGTGGATTCAAAGGGCTGTACAGAAGGGGTTATTTGACAGCAGTGGTGACCTTCAGCAAAGGGATGCATCCAGGCAACCTCACAAGAGGAGAGCAAGGAGAATATGACCCCAGCCAGCTCACTCTCCTCCCTCCTTCCTATCTAGTGCTGGTGCTGAGCTCCCCAAGGTCTGAATCTGACCTGAAGCTGGAGGGTAAGAGACCCATCTTGTCATCTCTACCGGTCAGCTTTCCCTCCCAGGCAGAGAGCAGGGTGGAGCTGGCAAAGAAAAGAAGTTTGGGGCGAAAATCCACAAAATGAATCCACAAAAGGATTTCACTGGTCTTGGTAAGGGTAAACTTTGGATACCCGTATCAGCGTATCAGCGAGCCCTCCTCCTCTCCACCTATAACTCACTAACTATTACTAATTTCTCCCTCTGTCTAGCAAAACATCAAATTTCCATGTAACTATTTCTTCTTCTAAGGAAGCTACAACTTCTTTAGAAATACATTAATGAAACTTACAAATCATAAATAATTATATTAGAGTAGTCACAACAAATAAAACTCTATATGGCAAAACTGTCAATACAGATTGCAAAGAGCCTTACTATAATATTTTCCCATATCACTCATCTCCCTCAGGAAGGCTGAGCTATATAAAGTATACCTATCCCAACACCTTACTTTGTTAAATGTCCCATCTATGAAGGAAGTAGACACAATGTTCCCAGCACTTAATGCTCAGGGCATGCTCACTTTCTCTTTGCAGCCACTAGCAAATCAATCAGACTCACTGATGCCAGCATTTTCTTTCTCTTTGCTTTCATAAATAGTTATTTGTCCTGAATCACACGCCTTAGAGACCATGTTCTTCTAGGAAACTACTAATCTGTAAACAAGATTTTAGATCCAATATTGTTTTCTGTAATATCTTCTTTACTCAAACTTTTTTCCTATCTTCCCAGAGCTTGTAACTTTTCGTTTTTCTGTCTATGTGGTTAACGATGAAAAGCACGGACTTCCCTCTGGCCTCAATTTTTTTTCTGTGTTGAAGTTTATTTTCATTTTTTTAAAATATTTTTTAAATTAAAGTTTATTGGCGTGACAATTGTTAGTAAAATTACATAGGTTTCAAGTCCTACAATTCTGTAATACGTCATCTATATATCATATTGTTTGTTCACCACCCTGAGTCAGTTCCCCTTCCATTGCCATATATTTGATCCCATTTACTGTCATCTACCACCCCCCGCCCTTACCCTCTGGTAACCACTAAACTGTTGTCGGTGTCTATGAGTTTTTGTTTCTTTATTTGTTTGTCTTGTTTCTTTGTTGCTTTCAGTTTTATATCCCACATTATCGGGGAAAGCATATGGTTCTCGATTCTTTCTGTCTGACTTATTTTGCTTAGCATAATAATCTCAAGCTCCATCCATGTTGTCACAAATGGCACTATTTCATCTTTTCTTATGGCAGAATAGTATTCCATTGTGTATATATACCACATATTCTTTATCCATTCATCTACCGAAAGACACTTTGGTTGTTTCCATGTCTTGGCCACCGTAAATAAAGCTGCAATGAATATCGGAGCACATATATCTTTATGGATAAATGTTTCCAGATTTTTGGGGTAAATACCCAGGAGAGGGATTGCTGGGTTATATGCTAATTCTATTCTTAATTTTTTGAGGAACCTCCACACTGCCTTCCATAGCGGCTGTACCAATCTGTATTCCCACCAACAGTATATGAGGGTTCCTTTTTCTCCACAGCCTCTCCAACATTTGTTATTATTTGTCTTGTTGATAATACCATTCAACTTGGGTGAGGTGATATCTCATTGTGGTTTTTATTTGCATTTCTCTGATGATTAATGATGTTGAACATTTTTTCATATGTCTGTTGGTCATTTGTATGTCTTCTTTGTAGAAATGTCTCTTCAGGGCCTCTGCCCATTTTTTAATTGGATTGTTTGCTTTTTGTTGCTGAGTTATATGAGTTCCTTATATATTTTGGATATTATTCCCTTATCAGAGGCATTATTTGCAAAAATCTTCTCCCATTTGGTTGGTTGCCTCTTTATTTTGAGGATGGTTTCTTTCACTGTGCAGAAGCTTTTTAGTTTGATATAGTCCCATTCATTTATTTTAGCTTTTACTTGACCTTTGAGGTCAAATTCATAAAATACTCTTTGAACCCAACGTGCATAAGTTTAGTACCTATGTTTTCTTCTATGCAGCTTATTGTTTCAGGTCTTATGTTTAGGTCTTTGATCCATTTTGAGTTAATTTTGGTACACAGTGACAGATAGGGGTCTAGTTTCATTCTTTTGCACGTGGCTTTCCAATTCTCCCAGCACCATTTATTGAAAAGGTTGTCTTTTCTCCATTGTATGTTTTTGGTTCCTTTGTTGAAAATTATCTGTCAGTGTCTATGCAAGTTTATTTCTGTGTTCTCAATTCTATTCCATTGGTCTGTGTGTTATTTTTCTGCCAATACCATGCTGTTTTGATTATTGTGCCTTGTAGTATAAACTGAAGTCAGGGAGTGTGATACCTCCAGCATTGTTCTTTTTTCTTAAGATTATTTTGGCTATTAGGAGTCTTTTATGGTTCCATACAAATCTGATGATTTTTTTGTTCAATTTCTTTAAAAATGCCCTTGAGATTTTGATGAGGATTGCATTAAATCTGTATATTGCTTCAAGTAATATGGCCATTTTAACTATGTTGATTCTTCCAGTCCATGAACACGGAATGTCTTTCCATTTCTTGTGTCTTCAATTTCTTTTAAAAATGTCTTATAGTTTTCAGTGTATAGGTCCTTCACATCCTTTGTTAAGTTTATTCCTAGGTATTTTATTCTTTTTGTTGCAATTGCAGTTGAAAATACCTGTGTGGAAGCTTCTCTTAAATTGGGTTGTCTGGAAACAGACTCTGAGACAGAGAGTTGCATGCAGAAGGTATGGGGTTGTGTCTTGGGACATACACCTGTAAGGACCCGAGGAAGGCATGACTGGGGAAAGGTAGAAGCTGATCCATAAGGCAGCTGCAAAAGAGGCCTCAGACATTCCTATGGGAAGGTCTGGCGCTGGGATGGCCCTTCGGACCGTCCTAATTATGGCAAATGCACCCCCTTTGCATTCTCATATCAACCAATCATTGGCCACTGGCTGTCCCTTAGGTGAAGTGATTTCCTACAGCCAAGGTCAATCCCCAGTGAACAACATAGCAATGACCCATCAGCAGCTGGGGCACGAGTACATTGTTCCTGAAGAGGGGACATTAATAGAACACTATAGCACCCACTACAGGCCACCGAAATCCACTAACACCTAATGGTAATTGGCCCCACCTGGAAACAATTTCTCCATGGTTCTGGTTAGTCTTGTTTCTTAATGTTCATCTAATAGGTTGAACAATAGTCTTACTGCTACAGTTGATGTCACATTCATAATTGGTGTTCATTGCCCTTATTATCCTCCACCACTCACCTAGGTTTCTGTCATCATTAGCCAGCAAGTCTACTGGCCTTTTGGGGAACCTAGACACTCTTTCCTGAGTTACCAAGTCCTCCTTAGGCTGTGGCTGTTGCGTCTGTGCATTAACCAGGCCTGAGAGTACCAAAGGACGTCCAGCCAAAGCCCTGCAGGCAGGAAAAACAAATCCATCTTTGGAATATGTGTCAATCCCATCAAGATAAATTGCTCCTTCTTCTGGGATTGAAAAGATTCAAAGGAATTGATTTGCTACCAACTGGCTGGTTGGACTCCTCAAGTGAAGGTGCCATATTGGAGACCCAGTGTTACTCTTTGTTGGGGGTAGATTGGAGGAACGATGAATAGCATTATCAGCTAAATCAGCCTTCATGAGCATGCTGTTAGGTCCATGAAAAAGCCCTCATTTCTGCCATCATGGCTGCTCTGTATGTGAGTCCATCGTCCAAGCAGTGGGTTGAAGAGGACAGAGGCTGACTGACGTCTGCTAGCTGAGTCACTGGTTATTTAATGCCTCTTCTGCAGTATGTTATCTAGTGATAGTGACTCACATAGGCCCATCCAAGTGCTTCCTCCCCAGACATCCTTTCAATTGTTCTCTTCTCAGACCCTGGCAAACCAACCAGACCATCTGCCACGTGCTCTGCATCCAAGGGCCATTCCAGATACCAATTGCTTTAGCTTGAGTGCCCTGGAAACTACACTGTGAGGTAAAGAGGTGCAGGTAGAAAATTTATTTTGGAGTGCATTCAGTAGATGCATCTTTAAGGAACTGAAGGGAGCAAGACTGGGGAGAGGGACAGCTTGAAGCAAGGGAGCTAGACATTTTCATCCCCACATCAGTTAGTCATTGGCCCCAGGCTGCCCCAGGCAGGGGGCCATAATTTTGGATGAGACATACCTTCAGCTGAGAGCAATTTCCAGTGAGGGACAGAGCTATGTGTTGTCAAGAAACAACATTTTCAGCAGATGGGAGGTGGTTATGTCGGTCCTGAAGAAGCAACCTAGGCACTGCCCCACAGTATCCATTACAGGGTTAGACCATCAGTTTTTTCTAATGCAGATTTGAGGTTTATTTATTGCTGTATAAGCAATTACCCAAAACTTAGTAGTTTAAAACAACAATAAACATTTATTATCTCACAGTTTCTGTGGATCAGGAACTTAGGAGCAACTTAACTGGTTGGTCCTGGCTCAAGGTCTCTCACAGGTTGTGGTGAAGATGTTGCCTGAGTCTGTAATCATCTGAAGGCTTGGCTGGGGCTGGAGATGGCCCACTCATATTGAGGGCAAGTTTGTGGAAGCAAGAAACCTCAATGCCTGGTCACATGAAAATTTCTTCAGTCCTCGTTACAGAGCAGCAGATTAAGTGATCCAAAAAGCAGAAGTCACAATGTCTTTTATGACCCAACCTCAAAAGTTACACACTGTCATTTCTATAAATCCTGTTGGTTATGCATGCCAGTCACATTCATTGTGGGAAGAGACTACACAGGGCATAAATACCACAAGGCAAAGACCATTGGGGTCAAGTTGGAGACTAGCTACCACAAAGAGGTTTCACAGATCTAGAAATCTTGAACCAAAGGTCCTTCTATCAAATGTTCAGGTCATTTTAATATTTAACTCAGTGTCTTGGGTGATGGCAGGGGTGGTGGGGGAGGGGGAAAGGGGGGTTAAGGAGCTATTACTATCCAGAATTTGAGAGTGGTTGAAATTCATCGTACTCGAGGACCATCACTTCTTCCCCTGCTACATTGTTTAATAAAGTACATATAACTATGTCTTCAGAAAGCAATCCATCACTGCAATAATCCATTACAGCAGATTATGCCACAATTTCCATATATTATTTACTGTTCTAGAAATAGGTTGGAAAATAATGTTATCATGCTTTAAAATCCTGTGCCATTAAACTGCATTTTCTAGTTGAGGTCTTCTCCTATTTTCCAGGATTCCACAGAGAAGCCTCTATGTCATCTTAGAGCTCTAAATACTAAATGGTGGTTTTATAATTATTTTCCAATTTTATTCAAGACAAGGTATCTACGTTGATGATTAGTAATTATATTCACAAACAACTATTAAGGTCTGTTACCTAGCAATCTGAAGTAAACAGCTCCATGTGGCTTAAGGGACACTGCAAAAAAGAAAAATACATGGCTCTTGCTCTTAAAGACATTCGTATCTTGTGAGGAAAAGAGCACAAACACACAATGAGCCCATAAGAACTACACAGATGTAGCAACCAAACCCGAAATTTCCATGGGAACAAAATCTTAGTAAAGTTGTCTCTGGCCTCCATCTCTCAGCAAATGCTTTTCTTACCTAGGGGGAGGGGAAAACATGATTTGAAAATAGGAGAGCAAATCCTCTGTTAGCATCATGTCAGGGACGGACTGGAAGAGAGAAGAGGAGGGATCAGTCCTTACTGCCCATCACCTTAGTGGCTTGGAGGAGTCAACACCAACTATAAATAGTATGTTGCCTCCATGACGCCCTCTCTGCCCACCAGATCACACCACATCCCCTTGACTGAGGGATGTCCTTTGCCCAAGGCTGTAATTCATTTCCATGGCTACCAGGAAGGCCAGAACAAACACACTTCTCCCAACAGGAAGTACATTTATTTTGAAGGTAGAAAAATCAATATCTTTCCTTTTGTGAAGAATATGCAATTGGTCTAGAAGCACTGTCCTCAGGTCTGATAGGACAAGCCTATGTGACCTGAACTTAAGTTTCTGTGCCAGACTTGAAACCAAGAGGAATGATGTCTTTCATTTATTCATGCGACAAATTTATTACTCATGCAGGTACTGTGGTAGGTAAGGAGATTTTGGAGCGTAAAAGAATAAATAAATAAGAGTCCTCCTCTTAAGGAACTCAAACTTTAATAGCAAAAACAATATAAATTAATGAACTCTGTGACAGACATGTGCAGAGCGTTGGGAGAGAAACCTTAGAATTCGTTAGGTGAAGATGGGGAAGGAAAGTGTGCTCTAAGCAAAGGAAACAAGGTTTCCTAAAACACGGAAACCAGAAGGAGCAGTATTTTATTTACTCAGTTAATTGCTAACTCTGGCTGGAGTTTAGAGAGTACGTAGGAAGGGACAAGAGATGAAACTGACGTGAGTGACCGGGGAGGTTTGGTAAGCCCTGCTTAGGAGTCAGGGTTTATGCTGAACGGAGTTGAGAGCTTCTCAAGTACCTTAAGGATTGTATTTGCCTTAAAAAAAAAATTCACTATGGGAGCAGCAAAGGACAAGAATGGATCAGAATAGATCCCCAGGGAACTCCCACATTTATGAGGGAAGCAGAGCCAAGAGGAAGGCGGAGAAGGAGAAGCCAAAGAATTCAGAGGAAATCCAAGAGCGAGTGGTTTTGTGGACTAGAAAGAGAGTGTTTCAAGAAATAGGGAGAGACAAGAGTGCCCAGTGCCACAGGGAGGTCAAAAAAGGCAAGGATTAAAGCACATCCATTAGCGTAGCAACCGGAAAGGAAGCAGAGCCCTTAGTGAGAGTCCTGTCTGTGAAGTGGGGGACTTAGAAGGTGGGGTAAGGAGGAAATGGGGCGAAGAAGAGGAGATGGCGAGGCCACCTTTTCTAAAATCCTGGCTCTGAAGTAATTAAGGTCCCTCGTTAGAGGAATGTGCAGTTGTGGGGTTTTATTTTCTTTTTCTAAAGATGGGGAGATTTAAGCACATTCCTATGTGAGTGGAAGATACAGGAAAGAGTGTGGGTGAGTAAAGGAGCAAATTCCTGAAGATGTGGGAAGAAATGGGATCTAGAGCACGTGTTGGAGGGCTTTGCTTGGCCCTGGAGGAAAGATATCTTGTGTAACAAGAGCCCAGGGGAAGATGGATGGTGCTGGGTGGAGGAGTCCCCGGGAGGCCTCTGCTATTATCTATGAAGTAGAAGATAAAGTCTGCTGGGAGGGGAGGGGAAGGAGTTGGTGTCCTTGCAGATATAGAGACGCGTAGGGAAATCTGGAATGGGCACTGTGGAGAATGGGAGACAGAGGTTGTCCAGGTAAGCTTGGAAGAATTGTTGTGTTAAAATGAGGGCTCCTCTCCTCTGACATGGGAAGGAAAGAGAAAGTCCGAAGCTGCTAGGCTCTGTGGCACTGGGCAATGCAATTGACTTCCTAAGCTTCCTTCTTCCTTGTGTGAATTGCCTCTGAGGTTTTGCTCTCAATTCTGTTTCTTTTCTTACTCCTTTAAAAAAGTAACTATACATCAACTAACTGGCAGTGTGTCATAACTGAAAGGAGATGGCACTTCCTCTCTATGTGCCTGAAAAAACAAAGTGATTCAACTTCTGATGTACGAATTAGAGTCCAGTTTACTTCCATGAAAATAGAGTCTATTGTACCATCTTTATATATTTAAACCTTTGGTGACAACAACTCTTGGAATGTTTCCAGAGCAATGTGCTGGTGAGGCCCTCAAGGCAATGCTTATTTTGGGGATATATTAGATAGTTCCATTCAATCCAGCAAGTACATCTGAAGCACCATCTGTGCACCTACAACTGTCTTGTAAAATCTAGATAAAATCCTCCAGTTTTGTTTGGGACACAAATAACAACTCTGTGTCATTCTATAGCTCGTTTGTGAACAATTTATAAGCACAGTCACGGCATAATTCTTAAAATTTTACTTTTGACCATTTTCCCTTCCACAATTCTTCTATGATTTAAAACAAACAACAAACAAACAAACAAACAAACAAAAAACAACCCAAGCCCTCTTCTAGCTAATACCGCTCCCTCTGACTAACACAGCAAGGAACGAAATAGAGAGAGGGATGAAATCAATGCAGGGGAATGGAGAAGAAAATAATAAACTCAAATCCCAAATCTCAAATTCTCAGAAACAATTATTTGGGTGTCTCTCGCCTTGCTGTTATTTTGGGAAACATGGAATCCCTGGGTAGTGATGGTGTTTCCTTTGACATGATGCATGAGCCACTCCCTCTGAGAGCTCAGGGAAGCACCACAGCTTTATTCTTGCATTGGGGGAGCCCCACCCCCTGGCGTGCTTGGTGCGACCAGCACTTACTCATTTTATTTATACTAAGGAAAGAAGCATGCATCTTGCAGCCCACGGGGCAGCCATGGTGCTGCCTGCAACCTAAGGATGGGATTGGAGAATGGGCTTTTCTGCTTTTCTCCCTCTGGTGACTTGGGTTTTATTGTTCAAGGCTCACCTTCTTTCCAAATATTTTACGATATACCAGTGATCAGCCCTCATCTCATTTACCTAGTAATTTGTTGGGTTTACTATCTGTCTCCCTGTGACACTGTAAGTACCGAGAAGATGGGATTAGCTCTTTTCTTCACTCCTGTCTCCCCAGCCCCTAGAACAGTGCCTGGCACATGTAAATGCTCAATAAGTATTTGCTGAATTAATTACATGAAAACTCGATTTAGAGAGCTTATGTTGTTGATTCCCTTTCCACAACCATACGTTCCCAGAGGTGGGAAGAATATGAGGATGGGTGAGCGTTTTGATTCCTGAGCATCTGAAAACCATGAAGATCCCCGCTTAGATGGTAGAATGCGGTTTTCTCTCCCTTGAGACTCGTGGCTAAAAGCTATGTGCTTTGTTATAATCCCTGTTTGTTCCAAATGAGGCTGAAGGAGTGTAGGTGGGTCCATGTCACTCTTAGAGGATGAAAATTGGTGTTTTGGATAATGCCAGTACTGCTGCCAAATCATATATTTGCAGGCTAAAACATTATCTATCTAGGCCAATTTTCCTAATAACCGTGTTTTGAGTTACCTTTTAATAGAGATAAACTGTGAGATCCATATATAGTTCCAAAATCAAACCATGTTGGTTCTTATTAGGATAATCATAGACCTCATTTTCCAAATGGGATACCTAGAGATTAAAAGGGAGAAGCTCTTAATAATTACAAGGCATACATTGGGACTATCCTAGAAAAACCATACGTGAGTATATGATTACTCAATAAGTAGAATTGATTTACATAGTTTTTAGCAACACGAGGTCCATGGAAAGAGCAACAACTTCCAACGGTGAGAAGGCGGCTTTTAGGAATCTTTCTTCCGCTATCAGGCACCGTTTTTCATAGGTTATCCCAAATTGCAAAGACAGGTCCTCAGTCACAGTTGGTCAGCATCTAGCCACAAACATTCCTTTAAGAATTTAAAACACATCAGGGCCACTTACTAAGCCTCCAACATGCTGGATTCTTCCACACAGCACCTACTTGTTCTTAAATAATCGTTTAGTAGCAAGCTACCACAAAGACCTCCAGCTTATCTTATCTGAACATTAGCTATAAATGACTTTTCCAATTTTGCGATTGTGGAGTGCTCCTTTCACAGGTGTTTCGGTGTGAAGCAAGTAGTGAGCAGGCACTCGAATCCCACAAACCTCACGGAGAATGTGGAAATCGCCTTGCTCTGGGACAGTCAATACCCAGGAGGCACACTTGGCAAGAACTGGCTGCTGCATGCAGGCATTGTGCGGCTCTTGATTCTTGTTTGGTGGACCCAGGCACACAGAGCCCTAGACTGATACGGCCCAACGGGCCCCTCAATGTGGGCAGATGCAACCCCCTCACCATATGAATGACAGGACTAGACAGCAGCTTCTTCCCGTCAAGACAGATCTTTGAGGAGATGGAAAAATGCGTATCCCAATATCGTTTCTGGTTTTAGTAAAGTCGGTGCCTCTTTCATCTGATAGGATTCCTTCCCCAAAGCAAGAACCATTCCTACCTTCCAGATCTCTTTCAACACAGTAATTTGAGTAAGGCACTAAAGAAAAGTGCATTTAAGATCTCTTTAAACTGAAGTCTTCTGTTAAGCAGGCAGATGAAAACAGCACTCCACATTTTTATTCAAGTTTCAACAAGCAGCTAAACATTGAATCTTTCTACAGAGTAGATGGGTTTCAGAAAAGTTTGAGGAGCGTTGAACTATCTTACAAGGTTAAGTGGAGTTTATTATTTAAATGATCCCTGTGGAAAGAATTCCTTACTCCACCCCCTTTATTTTCTTTCTTTGATGTTTTGTAAATTATATTTTCAGATTTCAGAGTTATGCAAAGTGAAGAATATTTGTACTGTTTCTAAGCCTGGAGTTTACACTAAAAAATAATTGGCGATATGCCAAAGGATGTGGAGGGATTTCTTTCTTCTACACAGGCTCTCCTTCTAAGGAGGTTTGTCTTCTTCCCTGCCTGCCACCCCCTCCCACACTCAATTCAAATTGAAGATCGACTTTCTCGGATGGCAAGACTGATATTCCAAAATCAATGCAGGAATAATCACTTTAATTATGAGTCTTCTCTCCAGTTCTCGGCTTCTGCCGGCAGATGTTGAGAACCAGGCTTTGCTCAGTCACTCACGAACTGAAAGTACATTTCAGTTCTGTCGTAGACCAATAGCTTACTTCTGCCAGCAGGAATGACCCCAGATCTTGTCCAAAATAGAAACATAAAAATTCAAATCATGTGGCCTCCCTCTGCAGAGTTTTTAAATGCAGTCAAGAAGGAACAGGCTTCATACTTAAGAGCAATGTCACCTCCAGAAACACAAGCTCTTCCTCAGAAATATCTGGTTCTCATCTGGCCATAAACTAGCAATTGCAAGTGAGTCTAGCAAAGGACTCATTTTATCTTCTTAATCCTATTTTCTGACAGACCTGGTCCAGGAATTTTCCCCAGCTTGTGGGAACGAGAGCCACGGGGCCCCTGTCTTTGTTACTTCCCTGACTTCTTTCCTTCTTTCTTGCTATCCCTCTGTACGCTTTTTTGGTGAAGAGAAAATTGTGCTGACGGGCAGTGACTAGGAAGGAACTACAGTCCCTGGAAAACCCTACTAGTGATGTGTCAATGTGAGAATTGGCCAAATGCGGTGGAGGCCAGATGGTGCCAAAGTTATTGATTGGTTCCTTTTATTTTCTCTGGGATAAAAATACCTAAAAGGCAGAGAACAGATTCCTTCTTCATGAGATGCGGTAACAACTGATTGTGGGAGGTTGATGAATGAAGTGCTGATGTTTTATAGCGTGCGTTGGTAGCTTCCCAACCTCCCATATAGGAAGTAAACCTTCCCAATTTGAGTCCGGGAATCCGCATCATCCCCAGAAGGTAGGCTAAAGGAATTTGTGTGTTCAGGGGATCATTAGGGCTGAATATGCAACGTAAGCTAGTCTAGGCAGTGCTTCTTAGGACTTTGGTTGGGCAAGCTGGGACGAAGGTACCCTCTTCCTCTGTGTCAACAAGGACGTACACAGTGTCCCAGGAGCTGTGAATAGCCATTCTGCAACCCAAAGACTCACAGGACACAGCCAGTTTCATGGAAGATAAAGCAGAGAGAAGGAAACCAGGTCTGTTTTGACATCCTTGAGTCACTGGATTGAACCTCATTTAAGACCAGACCAACAACTAGAGTTTTCAGTTTATGTTGCACCAATAAATTCCTTTTATTGTTTAAGCAGAGTTGAAGGTTTTGGTATGAGAGACCGAAATGTTATTAATTTAGATAAACCTATCTAACCTATGGGAACCAATGATAAATGAGGTGGGATAAATGCACACTCGTGCACACACGAACACAGCTCTTGATTTCTGCACAGTGCATTGCAGCTCTCTTTGGAGGACACACAATGTGCAAGACACACCCGTAACTTGGTAGTCTGTGAAATAAAATCCATGCAGCTGTAACTGCTAGCAAATAATATGCAGATGGCATCCAATAGTAAAGAATGTAGCACTTTCAGAGGATCAGTGAATGAGGATGAGAGGCTTCCTGGAGGAGGTGAGATTTAGGCAAGGACATGTAGGAGGCAGATGGATGAAGGAGAGATAAGCAAGAGGGCCAACGTGAGCCAAGAGGCCCTGGACTCTCAGGCAGCTTTACAGTACTGTGACCTTCAAATCAACAACCCCTGTCAGTTTGGCTTTATGTAGTATTCAGCCTAGTTTCTGGTGATGTAATAATAATGAGCTGAAACTGACCCTCTTTACTAAGAAAACCAATACGAGTTGTCTCTGGATGTGTTCCATCACTTTCCCATATGCAAAAGTCTGGGTGAAATTCAGCTGTCTAGTCTCTTCCCTTTCAGTCCCATGCATAATTTCTGCCTCTGAGTTACAGGAAATTTCTTTCTGAAAAGCCATTTGGAGACAGATTGTAACATAATGCTCTTGAACATTCCACTCTAACAATCGATAAAGGCAGCACTCACTGCAGAAATAATCAAACACAGGATGAAATCTAATATGCACAAAGCTGGCATTTTAACTAGACCCAAGAAGCTCACTGATTCTGTGCTCAAAGCTGTGGCCTAGTTTGTTTTCCTGCCTTTGTCTTATATTTTTATATACTTTTAAGGTCAAGCTCTTTGAAGTAGCTTATAGTTATTTTATTCTATTTTAGTTGTTCAAGGTTGCAACCAAGGTCAAATCTACATAAAAATAAGCATGCTGGCAACCAGCAAAGAAAATGTTATTCTAGGAAGAAATTAAATGGCACTTGTGACCCTGAGTCCCCTGCCACGCCCTCCTGACACTCTCCTTTGACTCCTTAAGGAAGAAGGCTGAATGCTCACGCTCAGTATGTGCCAAGCAAATCAGAACTGCTTTCTTGGGGAAGATAAGCTTTTCTAAGTAAGAAGATATCCTGTCCCTACTGAGTCACCATAGGACGGGGGAGGGGAGATAGTGTGGGGACATCGTTTTCATTCTATAATCTGGCTTAGGAACAAGACGAAAAACAGTGTTTCTCATTCTTTTTCTCACCACGATCATGCTCACCTTCCCTTTCTGGAACTGTTCTCTGTGGACATGTCTCACAATCATCAGATCACCATTCTGAGTTCGTGTTTAAAAACCATATTTGGCGGATGCTTACTGCATCTTAAATAACAATGAGTCATGAACAACAACTGCATCCTCTGCATAATATTTAAAGAAAATAATTCTCACTATGGTCGATCATTGTTTCAATCTTTAGAAAAGGTAAAGGAATTTATGTCATAGTAGCTAAAGAAATAGGATCCTTCAAATAGCCCACAGCTCAAGGCAGCATTCATCGGGTTGGGAGGTAAAGGGATTTGGGTGTTTTCTTAAAGTGAAATTTGGTGTCACTATGATTTATTAAATACATGTTATTCTTCCCCTGACCCTGTCCAACCCAGCACCACCGCCTACATACTCACATAATTATAGAATTGAAAGAGGAAAGTGACTGTAGATCCCTATCTAGCTGAACTGGGGTCAGCGAAGTTCAGGAATGTAATGACAGTTCAACAATTTATTCTTTTGGGGAGTATTCTTCTTATGAAGCAAGTAGCATTTGCCCCAGGCTACTGAAAGGCCAATGTGTCATCAGAAGTACTGGAGCCATTAAAGATCCAAGAGTGATCCAGTTAAACCCTTACTATAGTTAAACAGGAAAAGAATACAACGGATTATTACTCAACAATAAAATGGAATGAACTATTGATACTCAGTACATCACTGATGAGTCACAAAATAATCACGCTCAATGAAAGAAGCCAGACAAGAGTACATACTGCATGATTCCATTGATACAAATTTCTGGAAAATGCAAACTAATCTATAGTGACAGAAAGCAGCTCACTGGTTGTGTGGGGCAGGGAAGAGATGAGAGTGGGGCGGGAG